>NW_019091195.1:14310887-14926729 GCF_002217175.1 Folsomia candida | reverse complement strand
CCGCAAAAATATTTGCCGTAGTTCTATCACTGCACGTCGATGGTTTGGATTGAAATATGAGTACAGTGACGTTTTCGGACATATTCGACCAATGTTGGTAAGATTTGGGGGGTTTGCAGGGCTAGCGACTTGAATTTCCGTCATTTGAACATTAGAAAATCCTTGTTTTCGTATGGTAGACGCATGTTGGATTTCAGAACACTTTAAACCAAATTACACAAAGAGCCAATGAATATATATATTTGTACACATATGTATAGTGGTGAGAAATGATGGATCATAAAATATTGTCTTGCCGCATTTGAAGTGTTGAAATAGGTCAAATTGGTTCCGGATCCTCGAGGTCCAAATGAGAGATTTTCACCAATTCTCTCAAACAAGTAAAGAAACTGACGTTGATAATTCGTGTCCATGTTTTGTAGATGCTAGCTCCTCAATAGTCATACAAAGAGTACTAAAAGTGGACTAAAACTTTAATATTCTTGTGAAAATGAATTGTTTTCAATATAGCAGAAGACGCAAACCACAACGAAATTAATAATTAGCCCACCACAGGTTTATAATTAATTAGCCTATTTTGCGGAATTCAACGGATTTCCGCTTTATTACCCACATTAAAATGCAATTAATATTATGTGCTTATTTCACCACAAATCATACATATTTAATGATATCGCTGCCGACAAATTATAATTTCGTGTGGTGAGAAATATATAAATGAAAATAACGATTTTTAAGTTAATGTATGTCATTTATTTAAGGTTTGAAAGAAATACTCAAATTATAGGAAATGGTTAATGATTTTTAAGCAAATCAGTGCATGTGTACATATTTATGTATGGAACTTTATCAATCAAAAATGATCATCCTCTCCAGCCCCAACCCCAGTTCGGAGATGAGGGACGCTCAGGACTGGGAATATGTGTCCATCCAGTAGGAGAAGGGCTAGGGCTGTGTCCCCTTTGTTCACCTCGATGCTGATGTTGATATTGACGAGACCATCCAGGACGTGTGTTTTGAGTCGTTGGTGCTGGAACCCTGTTTGGGACAGGGGATGAGCCTGATTGAATCGGCTCTCTTGGGGGTGGTCTTGGGGGTCATTTCCATTGTTGACGGACGTGTTCCGCCACCAGTCGGCGTTGATCCAGGAGCTGGACGGGGTGGATTGCTTTGTGGTGAACAAGCTGTTCGTCCTGCGCTGTTCATGTAGGGATCGCCATTAACTTCTCGCATTCCAGTGGGAACGCCATCATTTCTCATCTCCACTCGCTCTTGGTTGTAAACCACCCGCACCTAGATACACACAAACATATGCAAATGTGTGAACGATAAAAGATTAGAAATTGATACTAAATTTTATCCTCAGATAAGACTAACTTGAAGAGCTCTCATATTTGGAACTCGTGAGACATAGGTTTCCAAATTTGGCACAGGAATTTGAGGTCCGTTGGGGTTGTTCGAATTCACCGTTGTGTAAGGGTTCCTATCAAAAGGATACCCCATAGGTTTCCTGTCAGGGTACCGCTGATCCAATACTCCACAATAATTAACGGCATCCCTGAATGAAATTTTACAGATTGTTGAGTTTTATATTTCTTCAAAATACCACCAAGAATAATTATTCTTATGCCTGCAATTATTGGATCTGGCAGGTTGAGAAGTCGCTGGTAGTTCGACGCGATCCTCGTTGCCATCCGTAATGAAGACCACAACGTCGTACAACTACATTAACGTTACAATATTTCTTTCATTTTTTAACTCGTTGCTTTTGTTTTTCGGACAAATAATACTATTCCAGAATTTGTTTCAGCCCATGAAATTTTTCACGGGCTAGGACAACATTTAGATTCACCTGTCCAGTTGCTGTCCCTCTTGGGATCACCATGTGTTCAGGCCATCCACACCCACAGAATGTTTGCTCATATGCAGCCGGAGTCTGCACGACCTTTCCAAATCTCGGAAAGTTTGCTCCCAAGGGATTGTTACACTGGACTCGGAAGATCTCCGAGTAATTTCATTGACTCCGGGACTCACTGTATTAAAATTCACAGTTTAACAGAAAGTGTAAAATTAGTCAAGGTGGAATTTTGAATAATTGCATATTTTTAAATACATTGAGTAGTAAACTTATCAAGTTGGAAGAAAAGTCTGCGTTGTTGAACCTGCATAAAAAATAGTGGGCATGCGTAAATTTACACGATCAGATTGTTTGCACGACAATCACTTTTATGTTTACCATTGGAAATTGTTCGTTATGCTCGTTGAGACGTGGTGCCATGAAAATTCGAACGGTTCCAGTCCTTGGTACATTCGTGTTGTTCCTCACCTACCGTTATAAATTATATGTAACATTTCCCACATTGCTGTATTTCAATTCCAAGTAAAATATTAAGGCTGCCTGGGACACAGGCACAAAAATAATTTCTTAAAAATGATGTTTAGGGGTCATTTTTGGACAGAATGGAAAACGGATCGGTAATTCTGTGGAGAAACCCAATCCCCACAGAATTACGGATCCGTTTTCCATTCTGTCCAAAAATGACCCCTAAACATCATTTTTAAGAAATTCCGTCTCCCAGGCACGGTTAATACGCTGATTGTGAAAGTGTAGGGGTCATGGTTAAGATGGACGACTTGAACATAAACAGGCCCCAAATTGTTCTGAATTCTCAGAAAATCCATTCCTCGACTCAAATCTATGTTGCTTCTCATTCGGAAAGTGCTAAAGACATTTGGCTGCGTTTGTCTGCAATTGAACACTTTCGACCTGAATCCCTTCCCACGCGAGAGGAAACTCGCCCTAATAAAGTTAATTATTTTGATTACTAATATTGCAGGTACTTAATTTTTGTATCTGCACAAATTAATCAAACTCCAGTAGGATCATAAGGCTCGTGTTCCTCATGGAACAACAATGGAACACGTGTTCCTGGTCGCGTTCCTTATGGAACAACAATGGATCACGTGTTCCTGGTCGCGTTCCTTATGGAACAACAATGGATCACGTATTCCTGGTCGCGTTCCTTATGGAACAACAATGGATCACGTGTTCCTGGTCGTGTTCCTCATGGAACAACAATGGAACACGTGTTCCTGGTCGTGCTCCTCATGGAACAACAATGGAACACGTGCTCCTGGTCGTGTTTCTCATAGAACAACAATGGAACACGTGTTCCAAGGTGTTCCAAGCTTGTTCCTTGAGGAACACATGAGGAACATACAGGAACACGACCCGGAACACGTGTTCCAAGGAGTCTATTGACACATGAATAAAGGATATCAAATCAAAAAAAAAAGTTCCAAGCTTGTTCGAGTAACAGGCTGGTTTTTCGAGTAACAGGCTGTGTCACTAGAGTAACAGGCTGGTTCTTCGAGTAATAGGCTGTGTTACTCGAGTAACAGGCTGGTTACTCGAGTAACAGGCAGGTTTTTCGAGTGACAGGCTGTGTTACTCGAGTAACAGGCTGGTTTTTCGAGTAACAGGCTGTGTTACTCGAGTAACAGGCTGTGTTACTCGAGTAACAGGCTGGTTACTCGAGTAACAGGCAGGTTTTTCGAGTGACAGGCTGTGTTACTCGAGTAACAGGCTGGTTACTCGAATAACAGGCTGTGTTACTCGAGTAACAGGCTGTGTTACTCGAGTAACAGGCTGTGTTACTCGAGTAACAGGCTGTGTTACTCGAGTAACAGGCTGTGTTACTCGAGTAACAGGCTGTGTTACTCGAGTAACAGGCTGGTTCTTCGAGTAATAGGCTGTGTTACTCGAGTAACAGGTTGGTTTTTCGAGTAACATGCTGTGTTACTCGAGTAACAGGATGGTTTTTCGAGTAACAGGCTGTGTTACTCGAGCAACAGGCTGGTTTTTCGAGTAACAGGCTGTGTTACTCGAGTAACAGGCTGGTTACTCGAATAACAGGCTGTGTTAATCGAGTAACAGGATGGTTTTTCGAGTAACAGGCTGTGTCACTCGAGTAACAGGCTGGTTTTTCGAGTAACACGCGGTGTTACTCGAGTAACAGGCTGTGTTACTCGAGTAACAGGCTGGTTCTTCGAGTAATAGGCTGTGTTACTCGAGTAACAGGTTGGTTTTTCGAGTAACATGCTGTGTTACTCGAGTAACAGGATGGTTTTTCGAGTAACAGGCTGTGTTACTCGAGCAACAGGCTGGTTTTTCGAGTAACAGGCTGTGTTACTCGAGTAACAGGCTGGTTACTCGAATAACAGGCTGTGTTACTCGAGTAACAGGATGGTTTTTCGAGTAACAGGCTGTGTCACTCGAGTAACAGGCTGGTTTTTCGAGTAACACGCGGTGTTACTCGAGTAACAGGCTGGTTTTGTTCCTCGGTGTTCCTCGATGTTCCTCATGTGTTCCTCGGTGTTCCTCATGTGTTCCTCAAGGAACAAGCTTGGAGCACCTTGGAACACGTGTTCCGGGTCGTGTTCCTCGATGTTCCTCATGTGCTCCTCGGTGTTCCTCATGTGTTCCTCAAGGAACAAGCTTGGAACACCTTGGAACACGTGTTCCGGGTCGTGTTCCTCGATGTTCCTCATGTGCTCCTCGGTGTTCCTCATGTGTTCCTCAAGGAACAAGCTTGTAACACCTTGGAACACGTGTTCCGGGTCGTGTTCCTCGATGTTCTTCATGTGTTCCTCAACGAACAAGCTTGGAACACCTTGGAACACGTGTTCCGGGTCGTGTTCCTCATGTGTTCCTCAAGGAATAAGCTTGGAACACCTTGGAACACGTGTTCCGGGTCGTGTTCCTCGATGTTCCTCATGTGTTCCTCGGTGTTCCTCATGTGTTCCTAAAGGAACAAGCTTGGAGCACCTTGGAACACGTGTTCCGGGTCGTGTTCCTCATGTGTTCCTCAAGGAACAAGCTTGGAACACCTTGGAACACGTGTTCCGGGTAGTGTTCCTCGATGTTCCTCATGTGTTCCTCAAGGAAGAAGCTTGGAACACTTTGGAACACGTGTTCCGGGTCGTGTTCCTCGATGTTCCTCATGTGTTCCTCGGTGGTCCTCATGTGTTCCTCAAGGAACAAGCCTGGAACACCTTGGAACAGTGTTCCGGGTCGTGTTCCTCGATGTTCCTCATGTGTGCCTCAAGGAACAAGGTTGGAGCATTTTGGAACACGTGTTCCGGGTCGTGTTCCTCGATGTTCCTCATGTGTTCCTCAACGAACAAGCTTGGAACACCTTGGAACACGTGTTCCGGGTAGTGTTCGTCGATGTTCCTAATGTGTGCCTCAAGGAACAAGGTTGGAGCATTTTGGAACACGTGTTCCGGGTCGTGTTCCTCGATGTTCCTCATGTGTTCCTCAAGGAAGAAGCTTGGAACACCTTGGAACACGTGTTCCGGGTCGTGTTCCTCGATGTTCCTCATGTGTTCCTCCAGGAACAAGCCTGGAACACCTTGGAACACGTGTTCCGGGTTTTGTTCCTCGGTGTTCCTCATGTGTTCCTTAAGGAACAAGCTTGGAACACCTTGGAACACGTGTTCCGGGTCGTGTTCCTCATGTGTTCCTCATGTGTTCCTCAAGGAACAAGCTTGGAACACCTTGGAACACGTGTTCCGGGTCGTGTTCCTCGATGTTCCTCATGTGTTCCTCGGTGTTCCTCATGTGTTCCTCAAGGAGCAAGCTTGGAACACCTTGGAACACGTGTTCCGGGTCGTGTTCCTCGATGTTCCTCATGTGTTCCTCGGTGTTCCTCATGTGTTCCTCAAGGAACAAGCTTGGAACACATTGGAACACGTGTTCCGGGTCGTGTTCCTCGATGTTCCTCATGTGTTCCTCGGTGTTCCTCAAGGAACAAGCTTGGAACACCTTGGAACACGTGTTCCGGGTCGTGTTCCTCGATGTTCCTCATGTGTTCCTCGGTGTTCCTCATGTGTTCCTCAAGGAACAAGCTTGGAACACCTTGGAACACGTGTTCCGGGTCGTGTTCCTCGATGTTCCTCATGTGTTCCTCGGTGTTCCTCATGTGTTCCTCAAGGAACAAGTTTGGAACACATTGGAACACGTGTTCCGGGTCTTGTTCCTCGGTGTTCCTCATGTGTTCCTTAAGGAACAAGCTTGGAACACCTTGGAACACGTGTTCCGGGTCGTGTTCCTCGATGTTCCTCATGTGTTCCTCATGTGTTCCTCAAGGAACAAGCTTGGAACACCTTGGAACACGTGTTCCGGGTCGCGTTCCTCGATGTTCCTCATGTGTTCCTCGGTGTTCCTCATGTGTTCCTCAAGGAACAAGCTTGGAACACCTTGGAACACGTGTTCCGGGTCGTGTTCCTCGATGTTCCTCATGTGTTCCTCGGTGTTCCTCATGTGTTCCTCAAGGAACAAGCTTGGAACACATTGGAACACGTGTTCCGGGTCGTGTTCCTCGATGTTCCTCATGTGTTCCTCGGTGTTCCTCATGTGTTCCTCAAGGAACAAGCTTGGAACACCTTGGAACACGTGTTCCGGGTCGTGTTCCTCGATGTTCCTCATGTGTTCCTCGGTGTTCCTCATGTGTTCCTCAAGGAACAAGCTTGGAACACCTTGGAACACGTGTTCCGGGTCGTGTTCCTCGATGTTCCTCATGTGTTCCTCGGTGTTCCTCATGTGTTCCTCAAGGAACAAGCTTGGAACACCTTGGAACACGTGTTCCGGGTCGTGTTCCTCGATGTTCCTCATGTGTTCCTCATGTGTTCCTCAAGGAACAAGCTTGGAACACCTTGGAACACGTGTTCCGGGTCGTGTTCCTCGATGTTCCTCATGTGTTCCTCGGTGTTCCTCATGTGTTCCTCAAGGAACAAGCTTGGAACACCTTGGAACACGTGTTCCGGGTCGTGTTCCTCGATGTTCCTCATGTGTTCCTCGGTGTTCCTCATGTGTTCCTCAAGGAACAAGCTTGGAACACCTTGGAACACGTGTTCCGGGTCGTGTTCCTCGATGTTCCTCATGTGTTCCTCAAGGAACAAGCTTGGAACACCTTGGAACACGTGTTCCGGGTCGTGTTCCTCGATGTTCCTCATGTGTTTCCTCATGTGTTCCTCAAGGAACAAGCTTGGAACACCTTGGAACACGTGTTCCGGGTCGTGTTCCTCGATGTTCCTCATGTGTTCCTCGGTGTTCCTCATGTGTTCCTCAAGGAACAAGCTTGGAACACCTTGGAACACGTGTTCCGGGTCGTGTTCCTCGATGTTCCTCATGTGTTCCTCGGTGTTCCTCATGTGTTCCTCAAGGAACAAGCTTGGAACACCTTGGAACACGTGTTCCGGGTCGTGTTCCTCGATGTTCCTCATGTGTTCCTCGTGTTCCTCATGTGTTCCTCAAGGAACAAGCTTGGAACACCTTGGAACACGTGTTCCGGGTCGTGTTCCTCGATGTTCCTCATGTGTTCCTCGGTGTTCCTCATGTGTTCCTCAAGGAACAAGCTGGAACACCTTGGAACACGTGTTCCGGGTCGTGTTCCTCGATGTTCCTCATGTGTTCCTCGGTGTTCCTTATGTGTTCCTCCAGGAACAAGCCTGGAACACCTTGGAACACGTGTTCCGGGTCGTGTTCCTCGGTGTTCCTCATGTGTTCCTCAAGGAACAAGCTTGGAACACCTTGGAACACGTGTTCCGGGTCGTGTTCCTCGATGTTCCTCATGTGTTTCCTCATGTGTTCCTCAAGGAACAAGCTTGGAACACCTTGGAACACGTGTTCCGGGTCGTGTTCCTTGATGTTCCTCATGTGTTCCTCGGTGTTCCTATGTGTTCCTCAAGGAACAAGCTTGGAACACCTTGGAACACGTGTTCCGGGTCGTGTTCCTCGATGTTCCTCATGTGTTCCTCGGTGTTCCTCATGTGTTCCTCAAGGAACAAGCTTGGAACACCTTGGAACACGTGTTCCGGGTCGTGTTCCTCGATGTTCCTCATGTGTTCCTCGGTGTTCCTCATGTGTTCCTCAAGGAACAAGCTTGGAACACCTTGGAACACGTGTTCCGGGTCTTGTTCCTCGGTGTTCCTCATGTGTTCCTCAAGGAACAAGCTTGGAACACCTTGGAACACGTGTTCCGGGTCGTGTTCCTCGATGTTCCTCATGTGTTCCTCATGTGTTCCTCAAGGAACAAGCTTGGAACACCTTGGAACACGTGTTCCGGGTCGTGTTCCTCGATGTTCCGCATGTGTTCCTCGGTGTTCCTCATGTGTTCCTCAAGGAACAAGCTTGGAACACCTTGGAACACGTGTTCCGGGTCGTGTTCCTCGATGTTCCTCAGGTGTTCCTCGGTGTTCCTCATGTGTCCCTCAAGGAACAAGCTTGGAACACCTTGGAACACGTGTTCCGGGTCGTGTTCCTCGATGTTCCTCATGTGTTCCTCGGTGTTCCTCATGTGTTCCTCAAGGAACAAGCTTGGAACACCTTGAAACACGTGTTCCGGATCGTGTTCCTCGATGTTCCTCATGTGTTCCTCGGTGTTCCTCATGTGTTCCTCAAGGAACAAGCTTGGAACACCTTGGAACACGTGTTCCGGGTCGTGTTCCTCGATGTTCCTCATGTGTTCCTCGGTGTTCCTCATGTGTTCCTCAAGGAACAAGCTTGGAACACCTTGGAACACGTGTTCCGGGTCGTGTTCCTCGATGTTCCTCATGTGTTCCTCGGTGTTCCTCATGTGTTCCTCAAGGAACAAGCTTGGAACACCTTGGAACACGTGTTCCGGGTCGTGTTCCTTGATGTACCTCATGTGTTCCTCGGTGTTCCTTATGTGTTCCTCCAGGAACAAGCCTGGAACACCTTGGAACACGTGTTCCGGGTCGTGTTCCTCGATGTTCCTTATGTGTTCCTCAAGGAACAAGCTTGGAACACCTTGGAACACGTGTTCCGGGTCGTGTTCCTCGATGTTCCTCATGTGTTCCTCGATGTTCCTTATGTGTTCCTCAAGGAACAAGCTTGGAACACCTTGGAACACGTGTTCCGGGTCGTATTCCTCGATGTTCCTCATGTGTTCCTCGGTGTTCCTCATGTGTTCCTCAAAGAACAAGCCTGGAACACCTTGGAACACGTGTTCCGGGTCGTGTTCCTCGATGTTCCTCATGTGTTCCTCGGTGTTCCTCATGTGTTCCTCAAGGAACAAGCTTGGAACACCTTGGAACACGTGTTCCGGGTCGTGTTCCTTGATGTACCTCATGTGTTCCTCGGTGTTCCTTATGTGTTCCTCCAGGAACAAGCCTGGAACACCTTGGAACACGTGTTCCGGGTCTTGTTCCTCGGTGTTCCTCATGTGTTCCTTAAGGAACAAGCTTGGAACACCTTGGAACACGTGTTCCGGGTCGTGTTCCTCGATGTTCCTCATGTGTTCCTCAAGGAACAAGCTTGGAACACCTTGGAACACGTGTTCCGGGTCGTGTTCCTCGATGTTCCTCATGTGTTCCTCGGTGTTCCTCATGTGTTCGTCAAGGAACAAGCTTGGAACACCTTGGAACACGTGTTCCGGGTCGTGTTCCTCGATGTTCCTCATGTGTTCCTCGGTGTTCCTCATGTGTTCCTCAAGGAACAAGCTTGGAACACATTGGAACACGTGTTCCGGGTCGTGTTCCTCGATGTTCCTCATGTGTTCCTCGGTGTTCCTCATGTGTTCCTCAAGGAACAAGCTTGGAACACCTTGGAACACGTGTTCCGGGTCGTGTTCCTCGATGTTCCTCATGTGTTCCTCGGTGTTCCTCATGTGTTCCTCAAGGAACAAGCTTGGAGCACCTTGGAACACGTGTTCCGGGTCGTGTTCCTCGATGTTCCTCATGTGTTCCTCAAGGAACAAGCTTGGAACACTATGGAACACGTGTTCCGGGCCGTGTTCCTCGATGTTCCTCATGTGTTCCTCAAGGAACAAGCTTGGAACACCTTGGAACACGTGTTCCGGGTCGTGTTCCTCGATGTTCCTCATGTGTTACTCAAGGAACAAGCTTGGAACACCTTGGAACACGTGTTCCGGGTCGTGTTCCTCGATGTTCCTCATGTGTTTCTCGATGTTCCTCATGTGTTCCTTAAGAACAAGCTTGGAATACCTTGGAACACGTGTTCCGGGTCGTGTTCCTCGATGTTCCTCATGTGTTCCCCGGTGTTCCTCATGTGTTCCTCAAGGAACAAGCTTGGACTTTTGGGTATTGCACACATGTTTAAAGTATGCAAATTATGACATAACAGATTATTTGTTGTTGCAGCTCAAAGGGACCTACCGAGTCTAATGAGCATGGCATGCGTTTGCAGAGACAGTGAAATGATAAATCCAAAAGTGTGGATAACAGCTTTTGCGAGCTGTCTTCTTACTCGTCCCGATACAAAAGGGTTTCGAATGCCTGCAATCTGGGAGGTGATGCCAGACTTGTTCTTCAGCCCGTTTTGCTTAAAAGAGTCTGTCCGACAAGGGTTTGTTATAAATCATCGTGTACAATATCTGCAATATCTGTATGTAAATTAAAATGTCCATTCTTCAGGTCAATCCCACCACAAGACCGGGTACAACACTTTTTCAATAGTTCTATTTACTCTACCCGGGACGGGTCAATCTCGGATTAAGGATTGGGTATTGAGATTAGGATTGGGGATTAATTAATCTTTAATCACAAGTTTTAGAATTTTAATCCTTCATCTCTAACCCATACATAGTCCAACCAACGCGATCAATTATAATCGAAAATTGTGATTAAAATGGGATTAAGTTTGCATTGACCGAAAAGTTGAAAAGTTAACTTCTGTTGAGTTCGCTTGCCGTTTGAAAATTGTTTGCATTTCGTACATTTTTGTCGTTCATTGTTTATCGACTGACAAAGTGACAATGAGACTATGTGACTCCCATTGTCAGTCACAGAGTCTCACTATATCTCACTCTTATATATGCAAAGCTGCGTACATATATTAAATAGGACAGGGTAACAGGTTTCTTTTCATGTTTGGAAAAGTATAACTTGATTTATTAAAAATGAATAGGCAATTATAGAAGTTGATTCAAATTTTACTGGACGAGACACAAATGTGGAGAATCGGTTGGCTTACTTCAGGGAGGACCTTGGGGTTAACTCGCATCATTTCCATTGGCATTTGATCTACACTCTGGAAGACCCACGAGGTCGTCGAGACCGTAAGGGTGAATTATTTTTTTGGTAATACATTAAATTAGTCGAACAATTTCAAAGACACACAAGCAAACAAACAAAAATTATGCATTTCATTACAGGTTTCACCATGATATGTAAAATTATTAACATTTCCATATGTTATATGTGAACATCAGAGCGAAATTCTTATTATGGCTTTTATTTCATTTCCTTGCACGATGTGCGTGAATTCATTCATCGTGTAGGATGGCCAGGTTCGTGGTTAATTAAACAATGCATTACTGATGGAAGAAATGAGGGAGCTTATTTAAACCAATTAAATAATCTGTGTAGGTACGATGCTGAACGTTTGGGAAATGGATTATCCAGGGTGCGACCACTACGACCAGATGATCCAGTTTTAAAGGAAGGATACTTTTCAAAATTAACCGATTCGACGTCAGGTCGAGTGTGGGGAACTCGTCAGGAAAATACTCCACTTACGGTTTTTAACAGATATAAAGGGTGTTAATAAAGTCCGATCCCATTTTTCCTATAAAAAAGTGAAGGCTAGTATAAAAAAGACTACCCGTGATACTTACAAAAAATGTTCGACATATTTACCTTAGTATTTGGTCTTGTTACCATTTACTTTAACCATGCCCTCAACTCTTTGTTTAAGGCTCTGTGCTAATTTTTCCAATGTGTCTGTGGGAATCGAATTCCATACATCTTGAACTTTTTTTACTAGCTCTTCCCTCGTCCGGGGTTGTGGTTCTTTGTATACATTTTCCTTAAGTATGGACCACAGGTTCTCCAGGGGATTCAAATCTGGGCTGTTTCCGGGCCACACCCCCTTGCTCCAGACCGTTGAAACTTGCGTCTTGATGAGACTCAAACTCGCTTTTGCTGTATGGGCTGTAGCACCATCCTGCATGAAAACTATTTTTCTTTCATTCGGAAATATTTCCTTGTTCCCCATGCTATCGAAATAGATAGGTAATATTTTTTCCATATAATACTTTGCATTGACTGTTTGGCCTTTTGGTATGATATGTAGAGGAGTCACGCCACGTGCACAAAATCCACCCGCTACCATAACTTTAAGCCCGAATTTTGGGACTGCTCTTGATGGTACATCCGATTTGTTTTCTGTCCTGTAACGAACATTTTGTTGGTTCAATTTTGGATATAGCTCAATAATAGATTCGTCAGTCCAAAGGATGTGACTGCGCAATTCTTCACCAAGTCTTTTTTCACTCAAATGGCCACTTTTCTGAAGGAGTTCTCCAAATTTCAGACGGTCATCGATATTTTTTTGTGACATGAGAGGTTTTTTGGTTAGTTTGTAAGCTGTGTGACCCCACCTCGTAGATTTCACAAATTTTTGCACGGTCACATAGTTAATTTGCTTCTTCTTCTCTTTATAGCGTTTTGAGTCATTTAACTCCCTTGCACAATTACGTAATGAACTACCGGTTTTCTTGTAAAGTCTGTTTTTAATCATTCTCTTTGTGGTAGGTGACACCTTTCTGGGTCGCCCGGGTCGCTTTTTGTCGTGGACAAAATTTTTGTTCTTCCATTTCCAAACAGTTCTGCGGCTGCAGCCCAATTTTTGCACAATTTCTGCAGGTTTAAACCCCTGCTGATGCAATGTTTGTATCTTAACTCTAAGATGCTCATGACTTACACGTTTAGTTGTTCCTCCCATGGTAAAAATTTGAAATAAATAACTTCACTGGTTCAAAAGTTCCAGCTGAATTTGTAACAACCGCGCTCCAAAAAATTCATGGGATCGGACTTTATTAACACCCTTTACATACAGAGAAATCCAGCATTCATGAAGGGACGAATTGTGCAATTATTTACATTTTTCAGAACATCAACCGAGAAGATGACACAAGTCTTCCAACTGGAACACGAACAATTTCAATGGAAACTTTCCAAAAATACCGTGACAGAATTATGGAAGCCATTGACAAGATGACCTATTTGGCTGAAAATGGACAACGTCAGCCACTCAACATTGACATATTAGGGGATATTGTGGAGGCTAGTAATTTGAGTCCAAATCGTCAGTATTACGGAGAATGGGTTCGTACATATTTATAGTTAAAAATTATGTATGCAGATTAGATATTTTTTACGTAATCGATAGAAAAATACTAAAACATTGCAGGGCCTTCATAACATTGGGCATCTGCTGATCGCTCTTTGCCATGATCCAGAATACAAACACAGAGTAACACATTTTGAATATTATGACTTTTGGATAAAAGCAAAACTAGAGTTCTTAGTTTGGTTGACTGACTTTTCAGGAAAATATGCGACATTTATAATTCCACCCCCACCCCCACACAAATCCACCCCACCCCCACACAAATCCACCCCCACCCCCATCCACCCCCACCCCTATCCACCCCCACAATTTTTATGGGGCAACGTGAGATATCTTGGGGTAACATGAGATTTTATTTCATATTGGGGTATCGTTCGTAATTAGCGAGCGAAGCGAGCAGGTTAGGTCAACTAGGTACGGGAAAAGCGTGGAAGGCTTAGCTAGCTAACCTAGCTAGAACCTAGATAGCTAGGCTAGATAGAATCTAGGTAGCTCTGCTAGCTAGCAAGGCTACCTAGGTTCTATCTAGCCTAGCTACCTAGGTTCTATCTAGCCTAGCTAGCTAGGTTCTATCTAGCCTAGCTACCTAGGTACTATCTAGCCTAGCTACCTAGGTTCTATTTAGCCTAGCTAGCTAGGTTCTATCTAGCCTAGCTAGCTAGGTTCTATCTAGCCTAGCTACCTAGGTTCTATCTAGCCTAGCTACCTAGGTTCTATCTAGCCTAGCTACCTAGGTTCTATTTAGCCTAGCTAGCTAGGTTAGCTAGCTAAGCCCTCCACGCTTTTCCCGTACCTAGTTGACCTAACCTGCTCGCTTCGCTCGCTAATTACGAACGATACCCCAATATGAAATAGAATCTCACTTTGCCCCAAGGTATCTCACGTTGCCCCATAAAAATTGTGGGGGTGGATGGGGGTGGGGGTGGAATTATAAATGCCAAACATATGGGAGTGATGGGCGACACATCAGCAAATATGAGAGATCCTGCGTTCTATCGTTGGCACAAGTATATTGATGAATTATTCGACTTATACAAGCAAACTATGCAACCGTACAACCCAACTGGCGTAATAACATTTTGTGATCTAAATCTCTTTCCTATGCATCTATTTATGCATTTTCTACTGCACACTTAATTAACGTCATAGGGTGAACTTCAATTGGTTTGGGATGGTGTCCAAGTGCAGAACATTCAAGTGCAAGCAGAGAGTTCACGCCAAGGGTTGGCCGTTCCCCCGCAAAATGTGTTGAGGACGTTCCGCATGCGGAGCCATGTCGATTTGTCCAGGGGATTGGATTACTTGCGCTGGGGAGAAAATCTGGGTCCCATCTTTGCAAGAACGACTCATTTGAACCACGATGCTTTCACATACACCATTAATGTAAAAATCAACATAATTGAATGTTCTATTTATACAGCTAAATTAGTATTGTGGTTAATTTGGAACAAAATTATAGGTGCAAAATAATGGAGCGGCTCGAACTGGAACCATCCGCATCTATTTGGCACCGAGGTTTAATGAACATGGCGAAAGATTACCAATGGTCAACCTTCTGATTTTTTACATACGATATATTTTTTAAATACTCTTCTGCAAACAAGTTTAAAATTAATTGTATGCATTGTTCCTCATAAATAAATAGGTGCAACAACGATTATTGTTTTTTGAACTGGATAAGTTCACAACGCAATGTAAGCCGGTTACAACAAATAATGCCGAATAATATGTGTATACTTTCACACCTGCATTTATACTGCAATTAATCCGCAGTGAATCCTGGAGTCAACGCGATCACACGACGGTCCACCCAATCGAATGTGACGATCCCATGGGATCAGAGTTTTCGACAACTTGAACGATCTGTTCAAGCTCCTTCAGCAGAACAATCCGCTTGTGGGTGTGGATGGCCTCAACACATGTTGATCCCACGCGGGAATCCAAGCGGACAATTGTACGACTTGGTAGTGTTCGTAACGAACGGGGAAGACGACAGGGTTGTGAACCCACAGCCAGCAAATAACCGAGGAAGAGATAATTGCCGACAAGCCATGGCTTATTGTGGAATTTTGGATCAACTTTACCCTGACAGGAAACCAATGGGGTATCCTTTTGATAGGAACCCTTACACGGTGCCTAGTCCAAGCAATCCAAATGGAGCGCAAATCCCGGTACCAAATTTGGATGAGTATATTTCAAGAATTCCAAATATGCGAACGATTCAGGTCGGTAAATAAGTAAATGAATCAAAGTATTCAAAATTAGTTATATTTAAATTTGATTATCTTTGATAGGTTCGCATTGTTTACGACGCTGAACGAATAGACATTCGAGGTGATGACGGCGTTCCTACAGGAATGCGAGTAATTTCTGGGGATCCATTGACTCCAGTTCGGCCTGGTGCATGTGGTAATGGTGGGGCTCGTGGTTCCAGCCCCCTGCATCATCGCCATCGTTGCCTGCATCTCCTCCCAGTCCCACTCTACCAAGACCTTCTGGGCAGGAGACCAATAACGCTTCACGTGGTCAAACCAGCAGCAGGCCTGGAATTCCTCCAAATCGTGGACCTAAAGTGACTAGTAGTGTTGTATCCAGTGGGAGTCGACCATCAAGTCCTAATAGTTGGTGGGGAAGCAGGGAAAGTTCACCATCATCGCCAAGAGTGAACAATGGGGGATGGGGGTGGGGTGGATTTCGGGGGTAGTTTACCTACTCTCATATCACAACCCTGCGATATTCGTCCACGAACGACCATAAAGAAAACGATAATATTATTCCAGATTCTGCTTATTCTGATGTCTGTAAATATATTTAGCTTATTGAGTTTAGTTCATTATGTATTGGATATAAACTGGTGTAGGCTAGACTGAACTAACTCACTCCTTTATGTGCCTTCTTCTGATAATGATTCTGCACATTGAAGTACTTATGCACTATTACATTGTTTTTTTCCGCAAGGTAAATATGTACTTGGTTTTCCTAAATTTCCAACTACGCTTCTGCATGTTGAGTTATTTGCTGGTAGATATTTAGCAATTACTTGAATCCATTAACATTTGCTAATTTATGCTAATCTTATCCTCTCTTCAGTTCAAGCTCAACTTTTCAACTGTGAATAAATATTGTCAAAAATGTTCTTACACGATTCATGAGTGAGTTCATCATCATCATCGTTTATGATATCGTCGAATATTACTTTGCTTTCTGAAGAGCTGACCTGGCTAATTGAAAGCTTTACAAAAGTTTTTACTACCACACTTGTGGAATACTGCGAAAGTTTATGGATGCAAAATTGCGAATTTCCCTGTTGATGGTCCAGGATGCATCTCAGCCGACCAATTAGCATGATTATTGGTCCCACTGATCAGTAAAAAGTTGATCGGTTAGGTGCTAAATTTTATAATTAGCAAAGGGTGACCTTCATCATTGAGTGTTTAAACGGTGATGATGCAGTCACGTCCTGAACTCGTAGTTACGACGATGAGAGAGACCACCAGTTTGTAGACGCTGATTTCCGGAGGTGGATGATTAAGTTACAGACCAGAGCACACTTTTGTCTGAATATAATTGAAAGTAAAGTATAGTGAAGTTTTTTTTCTACATTTAACTTAACGAATATAACATTATGAAGTTTCCGGTAAGAAATTCAGTTTAATAATTCTCAAATCCGAAACGTATTTCTACGAATGCTTAAAAACATTTTAAACATTTTAGGTTTTTAGTTGTATGCTTCTTCTTCCATTGATGGTGACTGGGAAAAAAGAATCGGCTACAACAGAAAATTGGGAAAACGACGAATCTTACACATTACACAGGGAAGATTCTACACATCTACCACGTAATTATGGTAGTCCGGAAAAAGTCAGCCTTGCTGGCCCTTATGATAAATCCACAACAGAAGACCCAATCCTGCCTCTAATTTTAAGGAAACTAATTGAAGACGGGCTGAACAATGAGCTTGATGATGAGGGCAACAAGAAGAAAACCACTGAAAAAACAACTGGTTCCAAAACTCCTTCTTTTCCTTTGGCGTATATGACACCTCCAGCAGTACTTATTTCTCCTTCTTCAAAATCTGCAATGTCTTCCGAGGAAGATGATGAAATAATTAGCACAACGATTGGGCAAGATTCGTCTGGAGAGATCACGACAACAGATTCCTCAGAAATTGATGATTTCGATACTACCACGCCACTACCACTTCCAGCAATGAAATTTGTTGTGAACAGCAATAATAATAACCAATGGGGACAAGATGACGACACAATGAAAAATAATATGAATCCTGAGCAATATGCCCCAAAGTTTCAGAAATATTACGTTCCTAAGATATCCCCCTCAACAGAGACAATCCAGGAAATAGCCGCCACGCCGGAGAGTGAAGCAGAAGATGCGTCCCCTCAAAGCCAAACCCAGCCAGAAGAGCCTGACAGTGACCGCTTGTCTGGACGGGAAGACGAGGATCTGGATCAATCCAGTACTACTGTCACTCCAGAGAATCAGGATGAACAAGGACAAAATATGACCCCTCCTCCTCCCATGACGGAATCAGACCGACGACCCGTCTATTACTTTTTCTTGAGACCAAAATCTAGAAATCCTATGTTCCCCTCTGATATGTCGAACGACAATAATGACATGGTCCCAACCCCACCCAGATCATTCAACGAGGACATGCCGTATCGTTTTTACCCCCAACAACAGCAAGGAATGATGATGAACTATCCTACCAGAGTCTACAAATTCCCTTCATTTATTGCTCAAGATTATGAGAGTCAGCAGCAGACGGTCCCATCATCTTATAACAGTTTGTCCCCTCCCTATTACAACAATTACAATAGCTATCCTTCACCCATGGGGTCCAGTTCGTACCCTCAATATTATTATTTCCAGCAACGGTCCCAGCCCATGAACCCTTACGTTTACCCACAAAGGGGTAACCCGTACATGAGTCGGCAAAGTCCAATGTTCTCCCCAATCCCATACAATGATATTTCAAGGATAGACCAGTTCAATAATAATGCTGGGGACAACTATTACTATCGTGGTGGTCCAAGCTCCTATTACGCATCTTCAGACCTCGCGCCCAGATCTTACAACAATTACAGAGTTCCTTCGTTCTACCCATCATACAACAACGCGGCCGTGGAGTCTTCTAATTATGCGCCCAGCTATAACAACTTATACCCCAGGCCTATGGGCTTCAATAATGGTATGGCACCGAGATATTACGGAATCAATAATTAGTCTCTCGAAAGTGTTGTCGCACCTGATAATGCAACTACTTAAAAATATAGCAACTCTAATAAATTATCTCTCGGCTAACTACCCCGCAACCCTAAATTGTAATGTTAATCTTGCTATAATGAAGTTACGTTTAAGACGATGACTGGTTTCAACAACAATTCACTTTATGTAAGCTGTCAATAAAATGTTGTTAAATATTCATGAAAATGGATAGAGTTACTTCGGAGGAATGTTATTAAACACCTGCAAATTATTACGCATCAACTATGATTTTATTTCAAAGGATTGTCTGCGATAAAAACAACTTGTTTTTATTTTTATACACATACACACATTCGACATGTTGCAAATTGCTAAGGCTCACACTCCTAATTAACACGTGTCTGTGAAATGGTAGACAAGCACATATATAGTCAAAATCATGAGCGTTTTATGGACATGGACTCATGGAGCGTTTCATGGACATTACATATTGCAGCATCGATCACTTTTCCAATTTAAACAAATTTATATATTTGCACAAAATTTTCCAAGATGCTAAATCACTTTGCGTTATTGGTAAGTTTTTAAGTTGTTAAGCTTATATATTTGTACAGTTTGTCCACCTGCCTGCTTTTTTTCAGATCACCACCACGCTGACAATATTTCAAGTAGGACAGGGAACAAAACTTGGTGCGAATTATTCTCTTGCTTCTGAGAGTGCAATTTCATTGACGAATGGGACCACCAATTTTACAATTAACCAGAATTCCACAACAAATAAGAAACCTGCAATGGTGCAATCAACTGTTGATACCAACAGCAGTACAATAACATCCAGTAACGGTTTTGGAGGGGATGATGACGAGATTAATATTTCTTCTTCGGAACAGAAGAGCCAAGAGCAAAATTTTGGTGATTTGGACCTTGCAGCGTCCAATTCAAACCCTTCATCTTCTTCGTTTGGTAAAGGTGGAATGCGTAGAGGTTGGCAATTCTATTCTATGCATACTAACTTTGTATAAATAATCAATTTGCTAATGGGTTGTGTTGCTGTCTCATTTTCATATTTGCACGATCAATCTGGCTCTGGCGTGTAACCAACCGTGTAACTCAGGTTATGGAGGGACCTTGAGAAGACCTTGGGGGTATTCTTCCCATGAATGGGGATTAGGTAGAGGTTAACGTATGTAAGATCCGTGTACTGAATCCTAGTGATGGATAAAACTGACTGAAATGAATATGAATTTTGAAAAACTGAATAAAGTATGAAACTGCACTCATCACATGTATATAGTCAATCTTGCATAAAGCTGAACGTCCAAAAGCTTCAAGACGTTAAAGCCCGAACCGTACTTGAAATTAAATGAAGATTTACAACAACGGTTAAACAACTCGTACCAAATTGACGGTTTTTTATATTGACAATTGAAGTATATCACAATTTTCTCAATTGAAACGCTCTTGTCATAATTTTGACTTTTGAAGAATTCAAGCATGTATATGTACATGTACAAGAAAAATGTACTTTTATTTGATTAAAATACGCCTGCATATACTGGAAATACAAAATCAGTCGACTGAATTGACTAGCTAGTAATTAATCTGGAAGATTCTGCTACAGGATGTATGGTAATTGCATCAGAACCTTTTTTTAAGTTATCGAGCATCTTTTTAGTTGCTGCAATATCTTCATCAACTGAACAGGGAATATTGATTGAGCTTTCATCCTCCTTGATTTTATTTAGCGTAGTCAACTTCATTTCCAAAAATGGTATTTTCTCATATTCCAGCAAGTTTTTGTATTCCTTCATCTTTTTGTCTCGGATTTCGTTGCACAGCATGTGAACCAGTACGTTTATAGATGCTCTGCGCTGAACAAAAACATTCCTGTACGAAAAAAAAAATAGTTAATAGATTTCGAAAGCAAACAAAAATGTGGTGAAGAAACGGGAATTATTATTTGAATAATTAATAATTATGACTCACTTATAATCAGGCTTGAAAATAATACCCAGTACGTCCAAAATCCACTCGAAACATTTATAATCTGCTTTTCGCAATCGTCGCAGCCACTTTTTTCTTTTCTCAATCAGTTCTTTACAAGTGATTCTGTGTCCGCCGGACCTCAGTGTCATTTCATGATTAATAAATTGGTCCTGCAAACTCCGGATTCTTATAGTAGACCTTGCAACTGGAATAATAAAATTCTTTTAAAACTTGCATTATCTACTACATTCTTTAAGTTGGTCGTTCACTCACTCTTATAAGGAAGAGAAGTAGTGTCGAATAAATGACACTTGACTTGACTAAGAGTGTCCTCCATAATTACGTCCACTCCATCTTTGCGATGCCCATACTCCACCGTGAACAATTTTCGATGTTCTTCCGGTAATCTGTAAGTTTTTATCAAAATAATTATCAAGCGAGCGATACATACATCACAAATTATTTATAACAATATCCATTTACTTGTCAATGATGTCTGAGAAAGGTCTAAACTCCAACTTGAGCCAATTGGGGTCGGTTTTTTGGAGTGGGCGGAGGTCACAAGACCGGATGGGATGCCAAGGTTTTACATAGTCCGGCGGCACCCATTTGATAATCTTGTGAAAGTCATGCTTTATTTCGACACGTTTTGCCACAACTTTGGCGTAAATCGACGAATAATTTCGCACAGGCCCAACGCTCTTTCTCAACATGTCGAGATGAGTGACCTTCTGTCAACACACAGATTGTGACCACCTAGAAGACACGTTGTTTAATTTATCCTTTGTTATTAATACGATTGAGCACATTAATTTAAATACAAATATTTTTTTTAAACCTGATGGATGGAAAAGTTGTGAATGTTGAAATGCCCACACGCAGTGAGTGAGGTGAGAGCGGGATTGAGTTATTTTGTCCAGTGGTTAAAAATACACGATAGCAGTGGAAAAACGTTGGATTGCAAAAGCAAGTTGATTAAATTTTCGTGTTTCAAATAAAAATTGTAATTAAACAAAAATAGCCCAAAAGTTTTAACCTAGTGCTTGAAAAGCAAGCAAAGGGGTGGCCCAAGGTAATTCTACTCTAACTTTTCTATTTTTGTATTATAATGCAACTAATGTAATGTGTTATTTATTTCTTTGTGTTTGCAGAGATTCGTATTTGGTTGATCCGTTTGGTTCGTGATTGATGGTCTGGAGACCTATTTAAGAGGCCAGTGTTTGTTTGTTGTTAATTGAATGATGAAATATGAGCGGAGGCAAGGTTGTTGACTATAACACATGGTCGAAAGAGGATCTAATTGATAAAATCAGAAAACTTGAGATTCACGTCACTCAATTGAGGAACGTCATTAATAACAAGTCGAATAAACCAACTTCTTTCGAGACTGACCATCTTGACCATCCGAGAAAGCGACTTAAATTGGAAGGAGGTGACGATGATGACACCAGGTTGGAAAACCAACCATGTTCATCACACAAGAAGGACAAGGCCAAGGTTCACAGGAAGTTTGACTTCTCCACGTAAGCAAATCTTCTTGGACTAGTAGATATGGGTGGTAAATATGTATATGACCAGTTGAAAGAGCTCGATTACAATAATTGTTTATTATTGCAATGACGGACTCTCGATATAGGTATACAAGCCAAAACCATCACATTTTTTTAATTGAAAATGAATAGCGGGAATAGCTTAGAAATGCTGAAAAAAAAATCGGAAAAATATTTATTTTTCGAATTGCCCCACCCCCTCGCCCCCAGAGGCAATTTTTGTTCCCCACACTTTTTCTCGGCCCCCAAAGGCGATAAATGCACCAAACTTGCCATGGACTTCTCATTTGGGGTCGTTCATCGTGTGAGTAAAGATGAAGTCCCTAGGTCAAAGGCTGTAATGCCCTTGACCTGAAAATTTTGACCTTTTTTTCGTTTTTTCGAAATATTTTCCATGTTTATGAAATGTTAACTTCCCCACTTCAAAACCGTACAGAAACAATATATTCTGCGTCCGATGCCGGTAGTTTGAACCTCCTAGGTCAAATACTAAGGGTACTTTGTACCACGCCCCTTGGCTGGACTTATATATTTTCGAGTGTCCAAGCGTGACGCGCAAGGTACTTTAGTGTCTTCCATATGCGACCCTGAGCAATTCCGCGGTCCAATTGAGGGTCAGATGGATACTAGTAGTGAACAAAATCAGCCCAACTACACCCACATGCATTGTGGGTGTGGCTCACAAAAAAAAATTCAAAACCGAACAAAACGTCGATACGAATTAACATTTCATAAACATGGAAAATATTTCGAAAAAACGAAAAAAAAGGTCAAAATTTTCAGGTCAAGGGCATTACAGCCTTTGACCTAGGGACTTCATCTTTACTCACACGATGAACGACCCCAAATGAGAAGTCCATGGCAAGTTTGGTGCATTTATCGCCTTTGGGGGCCGAGAAAAAGTGTGGGGAACAAAAATTGCCTCTGGGGGCGAGGGGGTGGGGCAATTCGAAAAAAAAATATTTTTCCGATTTTTTTTTCAGCATTTCTAAGCTATTCCCGCTATTCATTTTCAATTAAAAAAATGTGATGGTTTTGGCTTGTATACCTATATCGAGAGTCCGTCCAATAGAATGCTGAGTTAAACCTCACATAATATGTAGTTAATTAGTGCTAAATTTATATGAAAAGAGTGAGCAGGTGGCACACTAAACTTGTGACATTCGTCGTTCATGCCTCATACCCAGTTAAATAGTTTTGTTTTGTTTCAAGTATTATTTGCTTACTTCTTGACAAAGGGTTGCGATGCGTCACGTGGCCTTGAAGATTTTGTATTTGGGGTGGGATTATCAAGGACTTGCCGCACAGGAAGATACTGATGAAACAATCGAAGCCCATTTATTTAAGGCACTGACTATGACTAAGCTAATTGAAGAGAGAACAAAATCAAACTACCATCGGTGTGGGAGAACAGATAAAGGTTGGCTGATTTATGTAACAAACTATAAAATATATATTATTTATAGAAAGAGATAAACAGCAAGAATTAGTATGTGCATAATAAATATCTAACTTATATTCTACATTTTCAATAGGAGTATCTGCTTTTTCTCAGGTAACATACCAAAACATATTTCAGGCAATAAACACTTGGTATGTTGAATTCATTAATTTAGTCTGTTGAATTGGTAGGTCATTTCAATTGATCTTCGGAGTAAGACCGTTGACGGACAGGAGACGATGGACTATTGCAAAATACTTAACAGAACATTACCAAAAGAAATCAAGGTCACTGCTTGGTCACCGGTTCAACCTGATTTCTCTGCTCGATTCAATTGTTCTAGGAGAACTTACAAATATTTCTTTCCAAAAGGAAATCTTAACATTGAGGTGCTACATATAATTACTTGTAGTATTTCAATTATATTGTTGCGTAATATGTGCTAATGAAATGCAAATTAATTTGGATAGAAAATGTTACGAGGAGCTCGATATCTAGTTGGGGAACATGATTTCATAAATTTTTGCAAGTTGGATAAAGATCTAAGATCCACGGTGCGAAAAATTTTCAGTGTTAGCATTAATAAAAGCTGTCACAGTGCTAATGGAATCGATAATATGTACGATATTTATCACCTGGAAATTAACGGTGCATCATTTGTCTGGCACCAAATACGCTGTATTGTTGGAATTTTATTATTGGTTGGACAAGAATTAGAAGAACCGGAAGTTGTGCAGAAACTATTGGATCATTGTCAGTACGTTTATACCATAGAATCAAAAGTTTTTTTCCATAACTCTTTCTAATAATTATATTATATAATTCAAGACCTGTATCTTAAATCATTATGCTATATAATCTTGTAGAAAACCACAGTACGCAATGGCGATTGATTATCCATTGGTGTTGTATGATGTTGACTATCCGGCAGATTCAGAAGTCAAATGGACCTATACTCCTGAAAATATGACATGTCTTTTGTCTCAAATGCAAAATTTGTGGGTGGAATTTGCAATAAAGTACTGACGATGCAAAAATCATTACATTACAAATGAAACCTATTATTAACCTCAATTGTTTTGCATTTGTGCAGGAGCGAAATGATACTTAACATTGTGAAAGATATTGAAAACTTGACTGGGACTCGAAAACCATCCATGACTGAGAGTTTGATCATGGGAACAAAACGAAAAAATTATGTCAAGATACTTGATAGACCTGTTTGTGGCAACTATGAAAGATTGAAATAAGATTATGGATTTTATCTTGTTTTCATAATATTGATTTTTCTAAATAAATGTAAATATGATGGATTAATGGCACTACATAATAATATAAAGAATAATAATTTGTAATATTACTTACGTTAAGCACACGTGCATATGTTCTGAAAAATGTTCTGGCTGCTTACTTTTGGTAATGTAGTGTTTAAATTTTAATTACATTTTGTACCTGCTCTTTCTGTGGTCATAATTATACACGCTTGAAATCTTACGTAATAATTCTGTTATCTTTTTTATTGCAGGCGTCATTGTGTTTATCCTTACACTTTTCCCAACTTTCCCATTGCAAACCTATTGTCAAGATGACTATATCGACTTTACTGATATGGGTTCGTATGATCACGGATCACAACTTAATAAAATTATTGGTAAGGTTTGGAGTCTCGTATTACAGACGTTTAATACAATGTTTTTATCATGTTCAATTTTATTTTGTTGAATTATTTGCAGATACAAGTGTTGAAGAGCATACCAAAGTTAGTTTAGCCATAAGACAGGATCAAATCGCCTTGGTTGGAATTGCAGTTGACAACGGGTCTCGACCTATGAAATTTTTACAACGGGTTGTGAAATCAATTTTGCGCCAAATGAACGTCCAGGTAGTTTTATATTTTTTCGGTTAACGTTTTTTTTTATTTTACAAAGAAATTATGTATTCAACGAAATAATATTATATTTGAATTATGTGTTTCAGTCTCACACATTTGGTCCTGGTGAAGCCATAACTATCGACCTTCAAGCAGAAATAAAGTATAATGACTACGTTATTTTAAATAAGTTTGTCAACTCTGAAGAACAGGAGGAATCGGATAAATATTTAAGCAAAGTGGACGATGTCATGTCCAATTTAATCCATGTTGTAGAGCATAGCAGCTCGAGATTTGACTATGCTGAATATATCTTTAATTTACCCATTTTCTCTAGTTTAAAGGTACTTATTTTGAATCCAAATATTATTTGTTGCATGTATATTATTCGTACGAACCCTTTTAAAACATATATGCTAAATTATTGTGATTTATTTCAGTTTTGGCTGGTGTTAACAACAATGTCCGTCGTATGCTTTCTCATCGTCATGCTATCTTTAAGGACTATTCATGCAGCAAATAATGTATCAATGTTGTTATACGGCTTCTTGATCATCTTTATATTGAGCTGTATTTGGACATTTTCCTACATGTATGAGGTAAGGAGGTAGTATAGTAATGATTTAAAACACTTTATGTAGAATGTGTTCTATGGTTCACTAATTGGTATTGTTATTTTTGTTCATGTAGGATGCGAAAGCAACGAATTATGCGAAACTAGTACAAGCTCAAAACCCTCCAAAAGACTGCGAGTATGAAAATTTAAGTTTTCGAGACTCTGTCTCTTACTTTTTTCGAGTACAGTTATTTGGATGTAGGTTGACCACAAGATTTCTATAATATATTATTTGAATAATTTGACGACATAATGTTAAAATTGCATGCTAATAATTTGTACTTGTAACTTTGTAGATAAAGATCAGTGCGAACAGTATTACAGTACGACCATGACAGATCCATTTTGGAGTGTAAATCCCCTAGAAGCGATTAGCCAATCATTTACTGTACTAGTCTTCGCACCTTTTGGATACATTGGAGACAAAATAGGTCTTTTCTTTAAAGGAATAATATCGGGAATTCCATTCTGGCTACAACCATTATTAGTTCTCCTCATATTTGGGTTTACATTTATGAGTCTATTTGGATATCGTGTCGTCAGCCCGCTATTCACCATTGAGCCTGCTAGAAGAGGAGACAATTGTGGACCTGCACCTTCAGGTAGTCCTGCAATTACTGACAGAATCAAAAACGAACTCGTTGAACGACCTGAAAGAAAAGTGATGAAGAGTATCCGTGACGCCCAGACAGACATGGACGGATTCGAAAATTATCTCGATGGGACTGATCAAGCAGAAATGCGTTCATCACGGCGTCCTTGGTTGCCACTTTGCATTATTTTTGAGAGGATTTCAGCACTTTGGTTTTTCATTGTTAACTTGTTGGATGCAATTCTGCGACAGTCTCCTACAGGAGGCGAAGTTCCTGAGCCTCAAGATGATAATAATGAAGACAATTTCAACTTTGGTAACGAAGAAATTCCAATAATTCCAAATCCAGAGCCGGCAGCTGGTCCTTCACCCCCTTTACAACAACGTATCGGAATTGCAGACGTATTTATCCCAAGACGAAGAATGCATATTGGTCTCGAAGGCTCGAATGTGGACAAAGAAAATTTGAAGCCTTCTTGTTCAAACTTACATTCTTCTAGGATGTCAACCAGTCACCCTTCTTGTGATCATCGCAGTAGAAATAACAGTAGTAGTTCTGAAGACGAACGTGATTCAGAAGGAAAGTGAAATCATCGAAACTGAATATTTTGTTTTGAACTTAATTGGTCGCGAAACTTTCGACCTGCTTTATATAAATAAATACCCGTAATTGTTGTATAGCTTTTGAGCATGATTGAGTTCACACACGTTTTATTATCGAGTTATCACTATTATTAATTATTATTATGCTTTATGCAGATGCTTACATATATACATAAATTGTTTATTAAATAAATAAAAAATTGAACCTGAAATAAAGTAACCTAGCCTCAAACTTAAGCATCATGAAAGTGAGTACTTAATAATGCTTCCATAACGGACGGACGTTCCATAAGCATATTTTAGTCAATGAGGTGAGATGAGACGAAAGAACCAGATTTTCCTCTGCTGGAAGAGGAATGTGAGACCGACCAGAGAGATGATTACTTATTGAGACAGACCCTGAGCTGGTTTCTGATTTGGGCATAAATATCATTTTTAGCCCGAACCAGGGCTTATGTAATTGTCATGTCCGTCTGTTTTTCGATAAATCTCGAACGAGTTGACCGATTGAGTTGAAATTTTTACCATATGCATATTGAATAAAGTCAGGAAACGAGTTCGAAGATATGGGCGACATTGGTCCAGTGGTTGACCGGTGGGGGTCATGTGATTAGGTGGGGTAGTATGTACCAAAATTTCAAAATTATAGTAGAATGCTGAAATTTGATTCAGAGGATGCAAATGGCTCCTAATGGAAGAATAAGAATTAGAATTGGAAAAATTTTTGGCGGTGACTTTTCTACTTATTTGTTTCATTTTTTAAGAATCCTGGAGAAAGCAAAGAAAGTTGTTGAAAATCTGCAGCCGTCTGCAGGGTCCGATTTCTGACAGCGTCTAATACGGGATTCGATTTGTGTGTCCTTTCTGAAGACTTGGGATCTTACTTATTGATCGCATACTAAATAATTAAGAGTTGCTTATGTATGATAAAAGACTTTCATATCTTTAAAATAAATTGCCAAATTCAATGCTACGACGAAAATTGTATACGTTTTGTGATGCTGAGAGTTTGTTTTTAATTTGCAGTTTTGTGATTTCAACATGAAATTGATTGCACATTATGTGTTTTATAGGCATACTACCCTGCAGAGAGGACAGGGTATTGTACGCAAATAAGGAGCAATAAAAATAAATCAAATACGAATAAAATGCAGTTCTGCGAGACATTAAATTATTAAGGAGATCGGATCGGAGACAGGAGAGGAATTGTCCAAATCATTTCCATTGCCTGAAAAAATAAATGAAAATGAGTAAAACTGCAAATAAATCCAAATATTAGCACGAATTCAAAGATAATGCTTACTTTCATCGAGACATCCACAGAGTCCATGAGGGATTGTTCGTGAGTCTTTTGCATGGCGTAGGTCCTCCGCTTTAAAGACTCCATTTTCCGCCGTCGTTCCCGTTCTTTCAGTTCTTGGGGCAGTTCTTTTCCCTTCTTGATGATCGTATCCGTAATACTCAGGCATGAATGTTTTGTTAAAATGGGGCGACCGCTGCTGACACTATGGCTGAAATGACGGTCCGGGGGTGGTGGCATCTTTTCTCGGAGGAGCAAATCCCTCTCAGTGGCAGGTTTCTTGTTGGGTGGACTTTTCCCAGGCATACTAGTTGCATTACTGTTATTGTTGTGATTATTGCTATTGATTGCTTCAGGTACTGAACGATTGTCGGATTTCCGTTTCGCAAGGAGAATAGATGTGGAAGTAATTGTGTTGGCTTGTTGTGAACCATCATCAGCAGCAGCCGACGAAGAGGAGAAGTTGGATTTGTCCTTACAGGAAGAAGAGGAAGTGGAGACGTTCTTGGTGAATCCGGCAGTCTTCATGGCTTTACATGACTCTTCCGGCAGCTGTTTTTTAATTCCATTACTTGCTCCGAATAATGCTTTGTGTTGGGTGGGATGTCGATTGTCCAGGCCGTATGAAGATGGTTTACATTGTTCCGAGTGGTTTTCACCATTATTTCCGAGTACAAGTATTGGAGAAGTGGGGTCAATGTTTGATGGTTTTTCCGGTGTGGTTGCACTGGTAGTTGTTGGGGACGTGTGTTGTTGGACGCTTCCTGAGTGGTACAAAATCTTTTGAATGTGGACAACATTGAACCCGATTGCAATTGGAGGCTGGAAGCAAAATGAACGTTGGGATTGAATTTATTATTAATAATAAGATTTCCACACCCACTTATTAGCTTTGTAAAGACGTTAAGTAAATTGGAAATATAATAAAAACACACCTTGTAAGGCTCAACTTTGACTGGACTGATGAACCCCGGAGAATCTGGGCGATGGATAGGAGTTCGCTTTTTCTCCCCTAATACAAACTCTATCACAAAATTATCTCTTGGAATACTTAAAAAGTTGTTGTCGTCTTCCTTGTCGTCCTGCTCCTTCTCCTTTTCTTGAGATTTAGGGGGCGGTGTTGTAAATAAGTTTTCAGACTTTATTTTCGTTTTATGACCATCCCTGTGCTTTTTACTACTACTTCGATGTCGATGTTCTATGGGTCGCCTATTTTCTTCGTCGGAACCACCCTGGTGACTAGGATCACCTTCATCTTGATGGTGGCCAAACGGAATATTTTCATCTCCAAAAAGCTCAGTTAATTGGTGACCTGATGTGGAACGACGTCGAGGAAGTGACGACGACTTTTTGTGATCCTTATTTCCTTGATTATTACTTGATGATTTATCGGATTTCTTGGCCTCTGATTTTACCTTGTGTTTCAATTTGAGGATTTGGCCACGGTAATATGCGTCCAATTTGTCCCACTCGTCCAAAGCAACTTTCACCGGAACGTGTTTTTTGGGAGAAAACTCGGGCCGTCTCGGTTTTATGGACAAGATGACCACATCACTTTTTGCAGCGCGTCTCCCATCGCTCATTATTGTCACCTCGTGGTTATTTCAAGTATGGTCTGAAAATAGAAAGAAAATATGCATAAGTTATACAAATTGCTCCACGAGATTTTGTGCATAACAATACAATACAATATGTAAATATTTGGATACTTAATAAATTAGAAATCAAAACAAAATTTTCGATTAAATGCGTCGTAATTTACGATTCGAAAATTCAATCAAATAAAAAGTTTATGCAAAGCCAAGAGTGCTGTTCATTTTGTGGTGGTACAATTCGACTATTAATATTTCAGAGAAGAAATTTTTATTTAACAACAATGTTTCCAGTCAATTACACAGCACCATCGTTTCGATTTTGGAAAAATGCGAATTGGACTATTGATAGTGCAAGTAAATTGGAATTGGATCGTAAAATTCAAGATAAGGGTCGCGATATTAAAGCTCCAGGAACGTTTGAACAGCGATTCTACTTGCAGAATCTCTCACTCTCATGAACATCATTTAAATATTACGGACGTACAGAATACCGCTGATAACAGAGAAGTGATAATGTGCTTGGTGAACCAAATACTGGGCTGGACTTTCCATGAACTCTCCGCATAATATTTTTATTAATAATGCATGGATTTTGTCCTTACATGGTCAACTATTTGTACTCGGTGGTCAATTTCACCATCATGATAAAGGTATCACGTCATTCCAGATGCTTGCGTTGCTTGCATGCACATTACTTATTAAGTACAAAGTCTTATCAACTTAAGATAAGTCCGTTTCATGTATGTCATCGGTTTAGTTAGTGGCAATTAAGCTATAAAATGGAAGCATGGATGAATGATTGCCATACCTTTCATGTTCCTGATTGTGATATTGAATAATTGGTACAAGGCAGATCTGGAGTCCGTGGGGGGATAATCCCACTCTCACAATTGAGGATGCCGTCATAATCAGTCCAATTTTTTTTATATGTGTATAAATATTTTAGTCAGAAATAAAATCCAACCAAGGCCTCGCAACGACTCATGTGCTGTTCATGAATATGTACATGTGCCACGCAGGATCATCAGATACCGAAAGAGACCATATTCAGCAATTTTGTGAAACCAGCTTGAAAATCCGGTATTCTCAATAGTAAGTTCAGCATACCTTTGACCTTGTCGGACTTTTAGTTTGAAAGTTATGTATGTGGAGAATATCACGTACTTAGATCTCCACTATTTTTAGATTCTATTCTCTAGCTCATACATAAAACTTATTTCAGAATGACAAAGACTTGTGAGATCTGAGAAGCATAGCCCACAATTTGACTTATTTACATGGACTAAGCTGTACCTTCGAGCTTAGCAGTAGTTGTGCCAAGAGATGAGCCTTACAAAATTAAAGGCCATCATTTGGGTAAAATATGTAGATCGATGTTCAAGAAATTAGAAATTCACTTTATTTGATGAAGTTGGTGTAAAGTTTTAAAATATGAAAACCACAAAAATCATGACATCTTATTTTGTTACTGACTTAATTTTGATCTAATTTGTAATGGTACATATTCATACAAAATATCCAGGTTGCAACTTTATGAATCTATGAAAAATCAATGTGGACGCCAAAGGTCACCAAATGTGCAGCCTGTATATGTGTCAGTAAAGTAGCTAAAACCATAATTATTTTGGGGACTTAATACACACAAATCTATTCCATTTCGTGCATGCAGATTTGAATTCACTTGGTGAATTTTTATGTTTTTAAAGCCAACTTTGCCACTAAGGTCTTTACGTAGCACATTGCGTTTAGAGTTTTATTTATTCATCCACGTATGCAGCAGCCCTGGTTGCTATTTAATTGCACATGTGTAGGTGTGCTGTGAATTGCACGTGAGAGATGGCCGTAAAATCAGAAGATGGACGGACAGGAATTTATTTCTCATTATAGACACACAGGTTGTAAGGTTGGAATAAATTAATCGAATGACAAGATGCGGAAATATGTAGGAAGATTTCCTGTTGAATAAAAAGCAAAATGCGCTCAGCAACACACACACGATTAGCAAACAACTCCTACATACACTCGTGCGTCCGTTGCCCATCATCCAATGCTGATCATTCCTCAAAGCCAAGCCAACTTGATTGAACAATGGGAAGAAAATGCATTTATTTTCCATTTCATTTTCATTGCATCCACACTTTACATCCGCCTACTTACTTGCTAGCATTGGATGCAACGCTAATTAGAAATCATCCCATGGTAGAATTTTGCTAAAGTGCAGCGTAATGCTGGTGGTAAGTAACATAGGGTCAGAATGGATGTCTCGAGATTTATCGATTGTTCAACACAATTACATGCAATGCTTGCTTCATAGCAAGTAATTTTATGTTCTATTTGCTTAAATAATAATGACAACTCGCCTCTATTACAGCACTTGCCGAGAAGATGGTCGTAAAATCAAGAGTGTCACTTGTCATGCGACAAGAAGAAACTTTTATTAGAGTTTTGTAATTAATTCGGATGATGCACATATGTATGCATACAAGTAAATAAGTGCATACATATGAAGTATGTAACAGAAAGTAACAGAAAATGCATAATGCCTCCGCACAAAATTATGACCACTGCAATCAGTAAAATCAATGGTGTCTTGTTAAATTTAGTATGTACGAATTGAAAAAAATGTCCTAGCCAGAACTACAAATTTCGCCCCAAAACAACGTAATGAATGTTCTCCATGAATGTAACATTTGTCTAAAAACTGAATAACCCCAAATACATACTTTGTAGAAACTACACATTGTTGCGAGCACTAATTAGCTCATCATCTTCACCTCAATCTCTCATTTGACTCGACTTCATATAATTATCTCATCTCGTTCGACTCAAACTCGTACATAATTGGATTCCATCCATCGAATGATTCTCGAAAGCTAAATGAGAAGCATAATTCTGGCAAGTCTGATCGTGTACCAACCAATTTTATCTCTCTCTCTCTTTCGGCTATACATATTTATCTACATTTAATATTGGATTGGAATATTGGAGATTGCACATTGCTGACCAAATATTGATTAAATGCAACCAGAAACGTCGACTGCTTATCGATCGTGTCACATTTCCCCGATGAGTAAATATGAGTTAATGGCAATAAAAATACTTTTTGTAAGCTCAATATAACTCACCTTAAGCAATTCAGAGGCGAACTTTATCACAATAATGCACTCGACTTGATTAGAAATCCACAGAGAGGAAAAAACAGGGTTGAAATTATTATTCCCAAGGACCAAATGGCTTCAAAGGGTTGACACGGAATCCATAAATATGAGTTCTCTCTCCTCCAGGATGTGTATGTCGTCGTCCTTATTCGTCTCAGAAAGTGAGAGAGAGAGAGATGATGTGGTAATCCTTGGACGACAAGCACTTGGAATATTGGAACCACTGCTGGGCTGGATGGTGAATCCTACTCTTTTCACAGGTCAACTTTGTTCAAAGACTTTAAAATCAGAATCCGGTCGTACTTGAGGATGTGAGACCAAGACCAGCCGAATGGATTATGATTATTCTTGGTTCTCTAGTTTAGTCGCTTTGGTGCTGCTGATGCTGAACTCCAAACAAGTAAGTGAAAGGGAGAGTGAATTCTATTTAGGTGCCTTTTTTGATGGATGGATGGATGGAGATTTGGGTATGATTTCCTTGAACCACTGCTGTCGTTTGCTACTGTAGATTCCCTTCTTCTGCTAACTGACGAGTCTCGAGCAAGTGCCAAAAATAATTGTCCTGAGATAGTTTGCTGCTTTTGTTCTGCGAGTGAAGATTGTATGTAAAGAAACGTCTCAAGTTTTTTTCTCCCTGGAAAATTGAAAGCTCATGCACTTTAGAGACTTTTAGCTGATTGCTATTGATACTGCTGTATTTAATTAGTTGTAAAGAAGAAGGCGTCGTCGTCGATGTCTTAGCCTATAAACTGGAGTAACCCTAACTTACTGAGAAGTGACTAAACTATTATTTATCGTACAGGGCGATTATATATATTACACGGACGATGGTTGGTAGGGCTAGTTATTATTATTGTAGTAAGTATTAGTGATTTCAGGATAACAGCTCCATGTCCCAGCCACTACCAACTAACTAACTAGCTGGAAAAGTTGATTAGCGACACCAACAACTACGACACTGCCACCAGTAACCTCACAATGCATACCGCAACAGCTTCACATCTTTGGTGTGCTGTAATGCAACATTTGCTCGTATACAGGGCCAAATTATACATATTCCAAATTCAATTGGGTTGCATATACGTACGTATAAACTGGATACGTGAGCTATAAATTGTATACAAGCAAAGCAACTAATTTGGGGAATGAATTGAAATACACACGAATGTATTGTGAGTGAATATTACGCAGAGTTGTATTGGGATTGAGAATTGCATTGCTCGTATTGGATGGGATATTTGGATGATGGAAGCAAAGGGTTGCGCTGAGTTTGCACTACAATTTTAAACGAAAACGAAATGCAAACGGCCCAAGTGAGTGAGTGCCATTAATAATAATAAGGTTGCTAGTTAGTTAGTTGGTCCAAGTACTTGCAGCACTTGTCGCAACCAGCCTCACACTTGCACCACCAACAAATCTCCATCCAACCAAATTGACACAGAGATGTGGAAGCGTTTAAGGTAGACATACAAATCTGTAAAGGTTTCAACTCTGTGGGTTTGGCTAACAATGTGATGTTGAACAATACTTTGGTTGGTGGATTGGATCTTGGTTTGGTTTTCTGTTGTTTGGTACACCATACACACATAACACAGCCCTGCTCAATGGAAATTCGTCAAGTTGAGGCTAAATGATCCAAGATACAAAAGGTGCATGAATAGATAGATTTTTCTCAATGCCAAATGCCAAAACCATCCAAAATTAAACCAATGATGGCTTTGGACTCTTATTATAATAATAATATCGTCGTCGTCGTCGTACGAGTCAGATGGTAATGGGAGATGGAAAAAATGGAATGACTGCCATTTTGCATACATCGTTGCTTCAAAAATGGGAATTGGACAACGAAATCAATCAACTGCTGCTGTGAAGGATTGCTAGAGACAAAATTGAAAAATTGATGAATATAAAACACGCGGAGAGTTTGCTGCAAAATTAGTGCATTAATGTGACCCTTGTTTTTCTCCAGTCTCAAATTGGTCAGTCACTCATAAAGCTGTAAACGTAAAGCATTGTTAGCTCAAGGTGCTTATTACATTTAAAATTTTCACTGTGGTTAAAAATGAGTTTTTGACGGGCTGTACTGATAGAGATGTATGTATGTAAATACGTCAAAATTATTACAAAAATCTACTGTATCAGCGTCTCGTACTGACAACGTGCGTGATTGTGTGATAGGGAAGCTTAATCCTGGATTTTGAACTTTGATTTTGGTTAATGTAGCAAATGCATGTGGACATACGCAAGTGTTAGTTCACTTGAGATAAATAAATAATGAAACCTTTTATTGACAAACAATTACCATTCCCTCGTTTTTCCATCTGTATGCAGTCTCTGTAAGCAGGGAAATAAAAATGGCCAAAAACCTTGGGTAAATTGTACATATATGATTGGACACCTGTCTACCGATTCTGATAAAATTTTTATGCATAAATTTCTGGATTACGTATGTATGCACTTTGTACTTTCCCATACTCATAATTTGTCTCTTTAATCGCACTAGAAAGGATGGAAATTTGTCAAAGTAGAATTTTTTTCAACTCTTGTTTCACTCTCTTTGTTTCGTTTGCGAAAGGTTGACAACTTTCCATTATTTTGTTGTCGTACGTTTTGTTCAGCAGCTTGTCTCGTATTGTATGCATCGATTGGTATTTGACTGTATCATGACCAAAGGAGAATGAAATGGGAATAATGGTAAATAGGCGAAGACCTCGTTCTTTACAGGACTCGTTTTATTTTGAGATTGTTTTGTTTATCCATCAGTTCCTTGAGTAGCATGTATCTATCTATTTATTTAATGGGCTGCAAGAACTGGGTAAGCTATCAATCAATCAGTTCAATAACAAAACAACATTATGCATTATATAGTCTGGAACGTCCTGATTCAGAACTATTTAGATATTATTGACGTCGTCGTCGTTGGCAGATCAATTCGTTCATGGAATAAACAGATGATATAATGAACATGATTTTTATTTATTCCTGTGACTAATTGTAAGTGTTATCATAAGTACCACATAGATATGCATATTCAATTTAAGAAACAAATGAATGTTACACACGTAGAGTAATTAGTCCTGGTTTTGCTTCATGAAAGCTTCATGACTCAACGGTACACATACTCAAAAATTTTGCATTTTTATGCATGTTCTGACATTTTTTTAAGAAATCGATCAAACTCTCTTGATGGAGGTTGGAAGATAAAACATAAAACGAAAGGGAGGAGGAGTTCATGAGATCAGATCAGACGAACATTATAACAATAAAAATCCACTCCACAGTCTACAAATATGTACTTAAAACAGTTCACTCTACAAATTACGTCCTAGTTGCAAAAAATATAATAAAAATCGCTACTTGTACTAATCGCGTACTTGTACATATTGAAACACTTTCGTGTTTTTTGCCTCTTCGAAAGGCTGTAGCGGGCACAAATGTGGCCATGACATCAAACCACTTTGGGGTTCTTGTTTACTCATGGGATACTATATGCAAAGGACATCAAAATCTGAGAGGGCCAAGTAGTGAAGCTTTCCTCCTAAGCTACCCAGCATGATCATGTTAGAACTAGCACACATTTGCATACATACGTAACAATCAAACACAGCCCAGCGAAGCGTGTTCGATAAATCGTATGAAAAGGTTTTTCTGCCAATTATGGCCAAGATCTATGAAGCAAATGTACGAAGCAAACTTGTTTGCGAGGCTAAACATGTAGTGATACTCATGTCTTTTGATAAAGAATTTGGCTGGAGCAGGACTTGATCTTTCTATTTTTATACAAGTTGTGGGATAAACAACGGGGTGTTGAATTATCCTTGTTTTAATGGAAGGTCAAAGCTAAAAATTGGTGAATTACGAAAAATATAATAATTATTATTCAGGGTTGGATGAGCAGCAAAATAAACAGGAATTAAAATAAAATTAAGGCTCAAGTCCGTGATCAAATTGAATATTTGTATAGTACAATTTCTGGACGTTAGGCTCAAGGTGTGGCCCTGCAATTATTATCTTAATTTAGCAAATAATTATCACACAAACTCGCTTCGCGTTCAAGGCGTTGCCTATCATCGTATTAAATAAATTAAGAGATCTGGGTCTTTCTTGAGTGCCAGCATTCGTACAAAATCTGTAGGAAGGAGTCATGAGCATATTTTTATCAGAGTTAAAACGCTTGGACAGCATGCATCGGGGTAAAGTCCGTTCTTACGATAACAATTTATACTACGATTATACAATTTATACATATTTAGTCATAAGGTGAAGTGCATTCACTGGTCCCCCTTGTTTTGACCTAGAGTTTTCTTAACCCAAAAATCTAAACTCCTCGCATCCCAGTGAAAAGTGTCACTGCCTGACAATATTTCGAACAAGTTGGTTATCCGAGGATGAGTTATAGCGTTACGGCACCAGACCACACTTATTACGTATTTCTTACGTATTAATCCTCCAAGACAAAGTACAAGTTTTAATTCAATACTGAGCGTCACTCAAAAAAATTATTTTAAATTTTTCAAATATTTAAAAATTCTTGTTGGAAATATCTAGGGCATACCGAACAAGACGTCAGGTGCTTCATATACATTTGCATGCATGTGATATTTTTTTGCATTTTTGGTTTATGGCTTTGAAAACATTTGCATTATTTGACATTGGCACCATAAGTATAAAATAAAATTGTACATTGATGCAGTAATTTACAAATGCATATAAACATTTTCACTTAAAATCGTGTATGAATAAACACAAGAAATTTAAAAAAAAACAAACACTATGATTCCCTGATTGCCATTATCGAAATTTCTGGCATATATATTATTTTATTCTAACATTTCTGTCGAGTTTTACGATGGAAGCACTTACTGGAATCAGGGAACTGTACATGTGTACTTGCATAATAGTCACATTCCTCTAATCTGGAGTAAGTAAACGTGTTCTAAATTCCTATTTGTTCTGTAAAACATGTGGAGACCTGCCAAGTTCCAGTTTTTTTTACATCCGTTCCACACAACATTCTGTGATGACATTTTTATTGAACGAACACGAATATTTGTTTTGTACGTTCAAAATAAATGTTAAATTAATAACTAAATTGTGCAAGTTTATTTATTCGTGTTGTACATTTTTCAGAGTTGTGGTGTATCTAACCGTACATAATGGATGGAGATATGTACATAGATTTCGTCGGTATTATGTTTCGCTCATCTCCTGTCGTGACGACTATTATTATCATTAGTCAAGCAGTTGAATAAAATTATTGCTAAACCGCACACACTCCTAAAACCTTTACGTCATTCATTGTCAGCGTACAAAAGTTACATTATCCTCATTCACGAGATTATATAACAAGATTTTTTGGTGAATGAATACCCCGATACACAATCAAATTCGGTCCGAATGCGTTCCACGGGGGGCTAACGAATTCGGCCCACATGTCGGATCTTGCCGCAAAAAAGCCTTCGCTCCGAATGCGTGATCGGAATTCGGTCCGAATGCGTGACCGGAATTCGGTCCGAATGCGATTTTCAGCATTCTATGCGCTTTCGGAATGCAGCTTTCTATCCGCGTGCTATATTTTCCATTCGCTCCGAAGGATATTTCTCGCAAATAATAATTAAAATACACAAATTTAAGGTTGACAAATCATTTTATTTTATTGAGTGTAGCAACGGAATACATATAAACTTACATTTATAAGGCATCCTAATATATTTACAAATTATATCATTTTGTTTAATATGTAAATATTCTTGTTCGGATACGTTTGAAGCTTCAAAAACTCCTAACTTCGAGCTATCAATTGGATAATCTTTCACGGGTTTGATGTCTCCAAAAAATTGACAACTAAATTTAATATTACTATCATCCTTCTGAAAACGACGAATTACAACAATTTTCCCTGAACGCAGCATGTAACAGTTATCACCGTTCTTACAAATATTTTTAGGAGACAACACATTATGACAATATTTACTAAAACCTACATTAGTATCGATTTGCAGAGCTTCTGCTTCCATTAGTCGTTTAGAAACTTGCTCTAAATGATAATTATGCGAATGAATTAGACTTTTAATTTTTTGCATGAAATTTTCAAACGGAAATGTGCTAGCATTATCCAGTGCGCCAAAAAGGTTTGCATCTTGATTAATGTGTAGAAGCCCATGCAAATTATACACAGCAAATTCCTGTCCATAAAGTGAGATGCATTTCTCCACAAACTTTTTTAACAACTTCTTATCCACTAAATTCCATTCAATATTATCGGCTTTTGGGGATAACAAAATTAACAAGGCAACATGGAAGCGTAAAAAGTTTTTATATTGAACTTTCGGAATTATTCCTTTAAAGACTGCTACTCCTGTGTACAGTAAAAGCGTTCTAAATTCTGTCCCTTTATAGTGATCAATGTGATTGATCCCTCTTGGCTTTCTTTGAAACTCAGAAGGAAAATAAATTAACAAATTATTCAATCTTCCACTAATTAATAATATATTCCTGCTTTGTAGACGGTGGGGTAATTTACCTTTCACCCACATGCGAGTTAATTTTCTTGTAATCCCTAGACATACAAGATGCAAATAGTCTAAAGGAACTTGTGATACAAGACCAATTTTCAATTCAGATAAAATTGTATTTCCTGTGTGATGAGATTTATCCGTCTGCAACCTGAAACTATCATCCGTTCTGCTTCGGAAATTACCTTTGCAATATCTGACACTATGCATCCACTCACCATCTTCTAGACATTTTTCACACGCGTGATAACTGTTATGATTTTTACAAGCTTTTATGAAACTTCTAGCGGGAGCATCAGCTAAAATACGTGAAACCCTGAAAGAGTAATGCATATCCAGAGAGATGCCATCCCTTTCTAACGTTTTACACTCATTTACAAAGTCAGTTAAAAAATCTAAATTATTTGGTTTCGACTCTCCATAAAATAAAGCTATAACAAAAGGTGTCGAATTAAAGGATTGATCAACACTACCTAGTATGGGCCAAAATTGTTTATTGATGCTTCTAGTTAGAGGAATTCCATCAATCCCTACAGAAAGGCTAATTAATGGACTATTAACCTCTGATTGCAATGTGCGTAAAATCTTGCTGGAACTACAAAAATTTTCCTTAATCCCGTACTTCATCCTGATGAGCATATTCTTTCTAATTCCAAAATAAAAATATTTACCTCCGCTAATATTACAAGTGCGAATTTTAGCTGGTGTTCGCATGAGAGTTCTCGAGTCTAACGGTAAAGTAGGAAAAGTTTTTTGCCTCTTAAATAATTTCAAGAGCTCACCAAGAGCGAAATGTTTAATGTTATGAGCTAAAGCCCACTTCCTCAATTCTAAATCAATTGAAACAATTTCTGTAAGTTCTGTCGCATCCTCGCTACAATCTGAATCTGAATTTGAATAACGATCTAACGTATCTACTTCTTGTAATTCTAAATTCTCATCACCTGCTTCATTACTAATTGTACCACTTAATCTACTATTACTATTATTTACAACAGCTGGGTGATGTACACTGACACTATTAACAATCGAACCGACTGCTGGGACCCTAACACTATTCAAAAATTCATTCACGGCCCGTCGATGTTGCCATCTTGCTGTTCGTTCGGGAATCTGCCTGTTGAACATTCTTCCTTATTTCGTTGTTTACGTCCGCCGTCTCGATCTTTAGAATTCTTCAGCCACCTCTTGGTAAAATCGTCAATTTCGCTGTTCGTTAACTCACGAGTAGAACGATTGAGCCGAACAGTTTCTGTGAAACGATGAATTACGAACCAAAGTTATTAATTGTATCGAGAATGCTAACTCCTGATTAAAATTTGATTCCATACCATAGAGCACCTGTTGTAACTTCGAGTCTTTCAATCCTCGTTTAGCACATTTGCCTGCTCCAGTAAGGCTGATTATTTTAGCCAATTTGTCCAACAGTAGCTGTTCTAATATTCGGGTTACAATTTCGTTAGGATTTTTACCACCAAGATATCGTAATTTTTCGACCTACCCAGACAAATTTAGTTGATTAAATTTATGAAACTAACAAACATTAAAATTTTTTCTCCTCACTATATTTGAAAACATACCAAAATAGTTTTAGTTTGATTACTTTTCAACCAATCGTTTAACAAATCCAATCCTTCTGGAGTAGACAACGGAATGTCCGGTCGATTTGGATCGTCTTCTAGAGGAGATTCGTCGATTGTTCCAGCCGTTCTCCTTAATATCTCTTCCTGATGACCTCTAATTTTAACCAATTCTTCTGTTACTTTTGTTTGAAAGGCTAGAACCAAATGTATAAAAAATGTGAATCAAAAATTATCGAAAAGGAAAAATTAATCGATGATCAAGAAAACGAATGATTTTACCATTATTCTCGTACTTGAAATTATTAATCAACTCGGTCAGAGAAGCAAAGAGTGGCACCACGTCAACCGCTGCAAAAATTTGAGATTCCGGCTCGTTTTGCGACAAATTTACAATTTGCCCTCCTAGTGATGCTGCTGGGGGGTGATGAATCGGGGAAGACAAATTGACAACTGTTGAGTCCACTGAAACAAGGGTTGGTTGACGACGGGGTTGAGGGTCACTGCTTGGATTTTCAATTACAGTTGACACTAAATTAAATTGGAATCGTTAATAATATACCAAGATCGTAAATTTGTGCAAAAAATAACTCATATTAATTTTACCAGAATTAATCAAATTGACAAGACCAGAGACGACAGGATCACCTCCAGAACTGACTTCCTCTTCCGAATTGCCTCCCGAATCCGTACTTGGTGTAACAATTTTCACTGCCGCTGCTACCTTATTCTTTCGCCTGCGTCGTGGCGGTGGTCTGCCTTTAGAAAATCCAGCTATCTCAACTTCGGATGATGATAATTTGTCACTCGTCCGGGCGGAATTCGCTGATTTTGTCGCACTTTCAATTGTACCTGCAAAAGTGTGTACATAATTAATCAAGTAATGATGATGGAAGGAAGTGAAGCCTCCATTTTTTAACTATTTAAAAATGACGAATCAAACAGTAAAATAGAAACTTACTTGAAAATTTAAGAAGAGAGCATTGGTATTTTTCCCAGGTCACATCCGGAAGAATATGATTAATTAATTTTTGATGACTTCCTGGACCTGATGGCCAATAACACTGTGTATTGGCAGCACTTAACCAGTTTGCTGACACAACTGAAACCAACGTTTTATCTTTTTCAATGAATTCAACAACGGCAAAAGGTTTACTCTTTAAATTATTCATTGTCAGAACTGTTTTCTGGGATGTACAAGCGGAGTGAAATGAGCGACTGGTGCTAAGAGCGAGGAAGGCATGGCATGGCAACACTTTTAAACCCCCGCCACTGAGCTGAACTCGCCCCGTATTCGGGCCGAAGTCGGCAGAAGAATTCCGATTGCGAGAGAAAATCCGAATTCTGCTCGATAGCGTAAACTTTTCGGTTAAACGAAATCTTTTTTTAGCTATGAGACAGAAGGTGGCCCACCCGCTACTTTGAGTTACTACATGGAATCTGAAATTAGAAATCTATCCATAGTCGTAATTGAGGCGACAATTTCGGCCGTCTCTAAACCGAAAAAATCGTATGCGGGGCGCATTCGGACCGTATTTGATTGTGCATCGGGACCAATTTAGAATAGAACCAGACCAAGCGTACTACAAAACTCTTTTCCTTATTTTGCGTGAGGCAGAGTGAGAATCGGATTCTGGTGGGTATCCACCACCACCGCTCACTGTCGTTGTGACAGTGCCGTATGGTGGTCTGTCCCACTTCTCATTCTCTGCAAATTGTTCACCGGGATTATAAATTCCAAAAAGCTTAAGTTTTAAATTTGGACCGAATTTGTAATTCAGATATTACAAATTTGAATAAGTTCTTTAATTGCAATTATACGTCTCATTTTCGCATTAGTGACAATAGTTTGTTACGGCTCTTGCAAAAATAAGCCCCTCACCCAGAAACTTTGACCCCAAAAAACTCATGGTTCCCACACTTTGCAGTCTGACAACAAAAGCTTAAAATATTCGTCTTGCGAAGGAGAAAAATCTGGCATTAGGTTGTCAGACTGCAAAGTGTGGGAACCAGGAGTTTTTTGAGGATTTGTATGTACGTAAAAAAACCGCAAATTTTCAAATTTTGAAACTCTTGATACATAAAAATGCTCGTATTCAAGAGGGAATTCGAATGTCAAATGCAAGTTGATGTCTCACTCTTGTTGTACGGAGTGTACATTGACTTTCTCATTTTTCCAAATTTTCTTCCCCCGTTTTTGAAGGGGGGTTAGATGCACATATTTCAAAAATCGTAATGTTATATAAATCCTTGCACCAGGAATTCAATTTACAATTTTTTAAATTGAATTCGGTGACATCGACGCGAAAAGGATTTGCACAGTACACTTGGCCTTGCTCTTTACGTCAGTGCAGCCAATGACCAAAAATCAATTCTCATTAATAATTCGCATAATTACACATGATGTGCAATTAGTGCATAATAGCTTAATTAAGAATTATTACCTACATTCCCGGAAAAATATATGTAAATAAATGTAGGAAATCCCGGCTTCTTAATTAGCCATGAAACGAAAAAAACAGGTAATTTAAATACAAGAAGACCAAAAGTCAAAGCCCTCCCTGCTGCTTCTTGGATGAGCAAATTGATGGTTAAAGAGTTCATCACTTAATTTACGCTCAGGATTTACTTGTCAGCAGTAATGAATTGTGACAACATTAATGAAGACGATGAGAATGAATGGGAAAGGAAGATGCACAGAAAAATAAAGATAAATAATTAAATATGTCCAACTTTTAATCGCTGATTATTAGTCTTCTAATAAAAGGTGCCTGCTTGAATTGAAAAAGTACGACCTTGAATCTCTTCATATGCGGTCTATTGCGGTCAACAGTCTTAAGACTCGCTTTTACACGTGTTGTCTTATCACAGTCCTGAACCTGAATATGTCTCGTTTTATAAATGTCAATGAAAATTGACGAGTTTTTCGATAAGGATTCTTAAGTTCGGTGCATGAAAATTTCCTGAAAATCTATGATAGTACGTTATGTATGCATATCTAATTCATATGTATCCAGAATCAAAATAGGTTGCTAAAAATTTCTTCAAGTTCAAGGTTTAGAAATGCATGCGAATATGTTTGAAGCTGTACAAATTGCAAAGGGAATTTAACAAAGTACGACTTAAATGATAAATGAGCTAATGGTCGAACAATGCAACTTCCCTTCAATAAAAAACTTTAAGACCTTGTGAAAAATATTGCATTGTTCAAATTGATGGGTAAGCTGCAATCAAAGCCGCACAAAAAGTGTACATTAATCAACGTTGAATTTTTTAAAGATTGCTTGTCCAGTGCACATTTAATTATTCAACAAGCTACTGAGCTGCATGATTCTTTTTAATTAACAAATCAAAATCTTCTCTTTATATATTTTTTACTTGCATAAATTGTTCCATTTTAATACCAAGACTTATGTATGTTGAACTTGCTAGAAACATGAATGACAAAAATATTATGAAAATGCAGGTCGTCCCATAATAGCCTTCCGTCATTATGCAATCATAAAGTCAAACGTCACAATACATGCTCAGATAAATGTCTCAACCGATTTCTTACGAACTATTGACTGGATTTTGAACAGAGCAAATGCTTCACAGCATGCTGTAAAAACTACTCCAATTTGATGTCAATTTCTATTGCCTATTTAAAGTTTGTAAACATGATACAAATTTGTTTCCTTGTGTTGTTGTTGTTGGCTGGAATATTTTGGATTTTGCGTTTTGTGTCACTTTTACGTAGAAATTAAATAACGTATCCGTATTAAATACACTTGTTTATAATAAAACTCGCGTTATACAAAATAACAGTTGTAAAAACAAGTGCTGTTCCGTAAACTGATAATGCTAATTTAGTAGCTGGAACCTCATACATTTGGCTCTTACATACATATATATACATATTTAAATATGTATGTACGTGCTGAGGCTGTTGTACAGGGTGTTAATAAAGTCCGATCCCATTTTTCCTGTAAAAAAGTGAAGGCTAGTATAAAAAAAAACTACCCGTGATACTTACAAAAAATGTTCGACATATTTACCTTAGTATTTGGTCTTGTTACCATTTACTTTAACCATGCCCTCAACTCTTTGTTTAAGGCTCTGTGCTAATTTTTCCAATGTGCCTCTGGAAATCGAATTCCATACATCTTGAACTTTTTTTTACTAGCTCTTCCCTCGTCCGGGGTTGTGGCTCTTTGTATACATTTTCCTTAAGTATGGACCACTGGTTCTTCAGGGGATTCAAATCTGGGCCGTTAGCGGCCCACACCCCCTTGCTCCAGACCGTTGAAACTTGCGTCTTGATGAGACTCAAACTCGCTTTTGCTGTATGGGCTATAGCACCATCCTGCATGAAAACTATTTTTCTTTCATTCGGAAATATTTCCTTGTTCCCCATGCTATCGAAATAGATAGGTAATATTTTTTCCATATAATGCTTTGCATTGACTGATTGGCCTTTTGGTATGATATGTAGAGGGGTCACGCAACGTGCACAAAATCCACCCGCTACCATAACTTTAAGCCCGAATTTTGGGATCGCTCTTGATGGTACATCCGATTTGTTTTCTGTCCTGTAACGAACATTTTGTTGGTTCAATTTTGGATATAGTTCAATAATAGATTCGTCAGTCCAAAGGATGTGACTGCGCAATTCTTCACCAAGTCTTTTTTCACTCAAATGGGCACTTTTCTGAAGGAGTTCTTCAAATTTCAGACGGTCATCGATATATTTTTGTGACATGAGAGGTTTTTTTGGTTAGTTTGTAAGCTGTGTGACCCCACTTCGTAGTTTTCACAAATTTTTGCACGGTCACACAGTTAATTTGCTTCTTCTTCTCTTTATAGCGTTTTGAGTCATTTAACTCCCTTGCTCAATTACGTAATGAACTACCGGTTTTCTTGCAAAGTCTGTTTTTAATCATTCTTTTTGTGGTAGGTGACACCTTTCTGGGTCGCCCTGGTCGCTTTTTGTCGTGGACAAAATTTTTATTCTTCCATTTCCAAACAGTTCTGCGGCTGCAGCCCAATTTTTGCACAATTTCTGTAGGTTTAAGCCCCTGCTGATGCAATGTTTGTATCTCAACTCTAAGATGCTCATGACTTACACGTTTAGTTGTTCCTCCCATGGTAAAAATTTGAAATAAATAACTTCACTGGTTCAAAAGTTCCAGCTGAATTTGTAACAACCACGCTCCAAAAAATGCATGGGATCGGACTTTATTAACACCCTTTAGGTAAACTTGTCAACAGAAATTTCACGGAATTTGTCCATTTGTACAGTACACTGAACGTGGTTGCAGTAAAAATGATAAAAATTACTTATAAATTCCACAAATATGAGTGAAACGATTGAAATTTTCAAGAATGACAACTTTATTTGTCTCACTTATGTCGATATTTAAAGTCTGAACAAGTCATGAACTTTTTACAACCAATAAATATTTACCAGAAACACTGATGAACGATGACTCACTTGGAAGAATGTCCGAGAAGCAAATAAAATTCTCGTTTTTGATGCACATTCATGAGTCTTCATGAGAGAAATGACATTAGTCACGTCGCAATCTCGTCCAGACGCTAGAGTTTCACTCACAAATGAATGAGTCACATACGCTTTACAATTGGCATGTCAATTTATTAGGTTTAAATTGTAATGAAATTGAGATTGAAAGCCCAACAAGCAAAGTTTATGATCTTAACCTATTAATATACCAGGAGGTACAACAGGATTCTCCATCACAGGACTTGGAGTTTTTTCTCCTTCGTGGTCAACACCGTCGTCCTTTTTACTGTCAATTAAGAACTTGTTGACGTGAACCTCATCATAATCGAATTCCTCGAATTCGGGATGGAGAGACACGGACGGGCTTCCTGGTTGGGACAATCCTTTCCGCCGTTCATACTCGTCAACGTATTTGATCTGATTCGGATGAGAAAACCTTCTGCCCGTCGTTTTCTGTCCAAAATGAAAAAGCGACAACTGTTCCTGTATGCTCTCCTCGTCTGCTTGCGTTCGGTCCGCGGTCAAGGCAATGCTCGGCGGAGATTTGGACATTACGCTATCCGGCGATGTTTTGTTGCTCCTTCGGAAAAACCTGCGAACTGTTTTCTAAAATTAATTTTCACGCCTCCATCACATTTCTCATTTACTTAATGTATATATTTATTTATACCTCGGAAGCATCTTGTGTAACAGCCAAAACAACATTCGTTTTTATAAATGCAGCTCAACCCCATGAACAGAATAACTGTGGTTTACTGATTGTCAGAATATTTCAGTATTTGGGTATTTTCTTGGTATTATAATTTATTATAATTTACAGTGCAATTTAGTTAAACTGCCAGCGTCACCATCATCCATCTGTCATGGAACGTTATTTTTATTCAATTTGATGCCAATTTCGGATGCCAATTTCGGTTGGAGCGACATAAATTTGGCGTAAGCACATCTGCATCGTCAATGTCTGTCGTCACTCTGTGTACGTAACACTACAATGAGTGTAGCTGGTGATCATCCTCTGCGGCTGCCTGCTGCTCCTGTCATGATAACCAAAAAGAGCATTTTTTACAAACGTGTTGATTGAATTCATTCGAGATGCAAGGCCACGTTCTATTCTGAGGAATTGTTGACATTTATCGAACAAATGAACTCTCGCCCATTATTTTTATCAGCATGAACCAATGTTTTTCCTGTGGAGGTTAAAGGAATGATGTGACACGTGAATACTTTTTGATTTCCAAAATACGTTTGAAATTAACAACGAAACAAACCTAAAACTAAGATTTTCCAGTTATAATTATGTAGAAATCGGCGCTATCAAACATTACTACACACTCAACTATATTACATTGTACGTGGAATTTAGAAGGTTAAACTTTTCAAATAGTAATACTTTAAGAGTTTGATGCTTAGACTTGATTAAATATTCAGTAATAAAAACGCATGCACAAATTATCGCCAGGTATATAATACTCAAGTTAACGTGAATTTCCCAACGTCAACATTAGCAAAGTCTTTGTATGCAGTGCAAATATTAGAATTGTGATGGTGACTGCATAGCTTTTACCACCATGTTCTATTTATGACACTAACGAGGAGATACAAAACCAAGGTTATAAGTAAGTATCGTCATAATGATATGATACAAGCTTTCATTCCATTTCAGCTAAATCCCGAGTAAACTTTGAGACATAAATATTCACAAGTTCTGGTAATTAGTTCTTCGAACGATGCTGGGTCGGTGAACTTTTAGCCTGTGTTTCACTCGTTTCCGAGTCTTACGAGCTTTGGGAATTTTGATATTCACGATAATGAAAAAAATGAAAATGAAAATAATCCTTTAACGTCATTAGATATCAGATTAACTCATCTGGTTTTCAATCCGTGACGGTTCCTTCTCACCATATATCTCTGGCGATGAGTTGGATCTTCTCACAGAGAACGGACTCTGCGAGGGCTCCCCTTTCTGGCATTGCCAGACCGTCTGGCCGGGCTCACCCAACCATGAGAGGAGCACCCACCCCGTACTAACACCGAGCCGAGTAGGATTAGCAAATAGCTTCCCGGACAGAGAGGAATCGAACGTGTGACTGCGTGGTGACAGTTCCACCCCCGATCCCCTAAGCCAAAGGGCTATTGATAATTTGTAACACTTGTGAAAACTATGATCGATGTGAACAGAACCAATAATAAGATCTGAATTCAGATAATTTCAATCATGTCGGAGTAGGGTAAATATTTACCCGTCCAAATACGCCATCCTTGTATTATTAAATATCGTGTAATCTGATCCATTGTGAAGCGTGATGATAATAATTAAAACAATTGGTAATTTTGTGATAAGCTCGATGATAGTAAGGTCAATACATTTACGTATTTCAGTTAACCACGGACGATAATTCAGCGTGAACACTTATAAATTGCTAAACGTCAGATAAGTTTCGAATGGTAAACTAAAATACTTCATACTTAAATAATTAAAAGTGTTTTCGATGGAGGGAAACTGACAGATATTTACCTGCAATGTGATCAAAAATTGGCTGAATAGAGATCCTCAATGAAAAACTATGGATCCTTGTAGAAAATCTTGACCTGGTATTAAAATCCCAGCAATATTAGCGAGCGTGGCAAAGGAAACACTAGCATAAACTGACCCCGGAACTTTCTCTCAAGCATCGACTTCCTCACTCGCCCAAACATAAAACTACAAACTTTCTTTCTCGTTGAAAAGTAAATGTTTGCTTATGTACATTTCGAGACGCAATACAATCAACTCTGCGCCCAAGTGATTTTTAACCAGTAAATAGTAACCACTACTTTTTCATAGCATATGTACATACATAAGTTTGTAGCGGAGACCTTGTCCAGTAAATTCTCATACAGACGGGTTAAGGGTTTAATGGGCTGCTTAACCAATGGTATAGGACACATAGAGGTGTAAAGTCTAGGATTACATGGTAATTAAGTGGTTGCACCAGCAAAATGTCTGAACCTTGACGTGAAAAGTTTTAATTGTGGGGTAGGAGAAAGGGGACGAAAGATCAATACATATGTTTGACACGAAAGGGAAACAGGTCTCCTCCACTTACGCAGCATTGAAATTAAACGTGCATGACGTGACAATTGGTCAAGTATTGGCGAATATTTACATTTGTTAAGGTGAACGGCACAACCGACCTCACACTTTCAAATGTTAACTGCCCGATTGCTTTATTGTGCTACTTACATTCTAACCAACAGCCATCACAGGAACCGAAATTTTCACTTCCAGCAGAACGGTAGAGACTGCACGCGACAAAACAATTAATCTGATGTTGGGCAGCAGGATTTCCTAAGAAGTTGGATTAGCCCAGATCTGCTCGAATCTCGTAATTGTGTCGCGTACCATATTTAATATTGGAAAAGAGGGAAAGTATGAGCCCAGGCACCTGTGGGACACATTTATTGTATGCATAGGAGTTTTTACTTGTTGTTGCAGCTATATATGTAATACATAAGTACTATGTATTGGCTTTCTGAGAGTGCTTTTTGACCTCGCACTATTTAAGTTCGCAATTAAATCAGCTATGCTACCCACCTAAATACGTACAGTACATGTACTTGCACATTAATAGTAAAAGTGCCCTGACACAAACATGACATAAACACAGAACGAATTAAAAGTGCAATTAATGAGTCCTGCAATCAGTAAAATGTCACTTTTATTTCCGTATTGGTGTATGACATAGTTTCTTTCAGAAAATGCATACATATTTACATAAAGGTTTACCCAATCCTGATAGCAAGAAACTTGTACACGATGGATGCTTCCAATACAAAACTGTTAATTGGTAGGATTTTATGAGCTAGGAATACCAATTTTATTTTTTACAAATATTATCAAAATTTGATCGTCATTTTGTCAGGTTGCGTCTCGAAAAAATTATTTCGGGGGTACAGAAACAGACGCAATAATTGCATGAAAAGTATGACTTCCGGAGAATACTAAATTTTGATCTGTGTGAAGTCAGAATCCCATATATACATAGGTATCTACGTAAGTAAATGTACGTTATTTATGGACATGAATCTACCTTCGCATGCGGAAAAGTTGCATAAGTGCGGCTTTCTCTGACTAATGCAGCGGATAGGCTAATTAAACGATTAGTTTGCGAAAGATAATTGCACACCTAAATTACTATCTGTAATCATGTAATTGATTCAAATTTTCTAATAAGCAACCTGAGATTTTTATTACAGATAAGATTATTTATGTGTGTGTAATTACATCACTCATGTGATTCTGATGGGTTTGCCTGTAATTCAATGTCATTTAAGCCCGAACCTCTTAATGCTATGACACATAATCTGATTCGACAAAAACTGTAAACTAATTCCTTGTCCAAATTCCACGAAATGCCACGATTATTATTATTCGAGATTGTGTGGTCAAGTGGCATTTCCGTTGACTGTTGGGCAAAAAAATTGACCAATAGAATGCTCCGTGAATGCTGTGAATGACAAGTTATCACTGAATTTTAATCATTTCCAGATAAGTCTTACAAAACAAAAAGCGGGCATATATACATACGTATGTATTGATCACTGTAAGTTGAAATTTTTGCAGTATTTGCTATAGACTTAGTGACTCACTCAATCAAATAGACTCTTATAAAGCACGTCGTAGATGCTAGTTTGTCAGAGTTTAATTGGAGCGCTATACAAAGTTGTAAAGTTTATTCCAATATAAATTCTAAATTTACGATTATATTCAATTACTAAAATGCGAGTTAATCTCAGTTTTGAGTCTTGTTTAATCACAATATCAGTTGGGGTGCTGATAGTGTGGGTAGCCGAGGTGTCTGGCACAAGTATCATCGTATTAAAATCTGCAGAGAATTCAAATCTCGACGGTGATCATTGGTCGCCACAAGACCCAGAAACTGCAAAACATGCGTTTAGCATTGAAAGAGGTGGGCTTTGTTCAACCGCAGAGGTTAGTTTACTGTTCCATGATTTTGGGTGCTATTTAGAAAAAAGTGTATAATAAAGAAGACATTTTCCTATCAAATTTTCAACTTTTTTCAGAGGACGCGGCATCGACGCCATCAACAAAAAAGGGGTTGTCCTTGTCGTCGAATTTTGTGCCCAGTGTGTGGGACGGATTCTGTTAGCTATGCAAATTTATGCTACTTAAACTGTCAAAAGTTAAAGCATCCAGGTATTTACACATTTTGAAAATATTTAGTAACGCATTTCTCAATATCTATTTATGTATATAATTTTGAACATTTTAGATTTGGATATCGCTTACACTGGCAGATGCAGTTCTGAACAAATTAGTTTGTGAAACGGTTGGCAGCCGAAAAGACAGGAATTTTTCTAGAACTTGTGACATGTGAACTCATCATTTGTGAACTCGTCGCATTTATAATTCATTCAGACGTATAATTTGTAAATACTTGTTAAGTAAAAGTTTTCTTATCCAGCAATCGTTAATTAATGATAAAATTAAAAAATAAAACAACCCTTTCAAATTACGTAATATTATGAATGTGTGTTAATCTCATGTACTTATTATGCATGTAAAATGTGAATCAGCCAATTATGAGCAAATAATTGCCGCTGTATTTCTGGTATTTGGGTGGCTGGGATATCCGGCCATTCAATAAATATAAATATTAGCGATTCAAATAATGTAAACACGCAGTGTTGAAACAAATGGAGTGTGTTTGCATAAAATGGTCCCAATTTCCGCTAAATAGCTCTCACAATATATGTTTTACTTGTATTAACAAGTGATGATAATTAATGATACAAAGATTGACAAGTATGGTTGACTATTCGGAATTACTGTGAGTCTGCGATAACAAAAGCATGTGTGTACAACAAAAATAATTATGTTACCAGATATTTTAATTGTACACAGCCCAAGTATAATAATCATAAGCAAGGCTAAATATGTTAATAACAAGCTTAATATTTCCGACATGGTACATATATCGCCACACAAATTTTTGAAGTTATTTAATGTCGTATATGATTTCCGTTGTTATTTTCTTATGTTCTAGTTAATCCGAATAAAAATCATACGAGGAAATTCAAAAGACTCCGGCCCGTGGGTCGCTAAAAGATAAAAATCTTGTCGTTTTATGAAATCCGTAATCATATCAATTTTATGTAATCATATCTGGCGAAAATTAAAATTCAGTTTTGACTTTTGACCACACAAGTCACAAACAAGGCAGTTGCTTTTCTTAAAATGTACCTTGGGTCAACTGTCTTGAGCAATTAATTAGTGCAAAATGTATGGTGACCACCTACCCCTCTCGACGGTGTGACCTACAGGGTTGGTTAACGAAATTATTATAAATTCCTAAACACGCTGACATACAGAGTTTTTCATAAAGAGATATATTTCAAAAATAATTTACTGTTAAGTTTTCACTTCTTTTTCCCCAGTAAATGAATCATCTATCTATGTACATATGTACTTCATCGACAATAACACTCCCAAATCTAAAATGTTTCAAATGATTTTTCGAAATAATAATTAGCATAAATCATTCTGTATACTTGACTCAAAGGAGAGACTACATTTAAGAAATGTAATGCAATCCGAGAACCTTAATAATTGATGTTAGGCCAATGTGTGAATTTGGCGAGTTTCAATCTGTAAGTGCATACAATATCAGAAACAGAATAAAAATGTTCCTGCCTTTGTTACAGGTTTTATTTACAGTCATCACTTCATCAGTGAACAAATATGTATGTGTATCGCCCAGTGAATCTGTCTACTGACACATTTATAGAAAATGTTAAGCAGAATAACTGGTTTAATTTCCCGTTTATTATTTCGATAGTGAAATCGTGGGAGTCGAGATATCCGAAAGTAGACTAAAGACCACAATAGAATCGTCCATATGCGAATATACAAATATGAGCAATAATCCCTCTTGATACAATCTTGAATGAATTTATAATACGTTTTATCATGTGTCATGTTCAACAGAACCAATTGCAGTTGTTTGTTACAGATGGACGGTTTCAGCCAAGACCGTAAAATACAATGGTACGGAAGTCTTCACGTCAGCTTATCTTACCTCCGATCCACTATTCACATACTCGCATCATAATAATCACACTTACTCGTTCAGTTTTTGTTAGCAAGTTGTTTGATTTTCTCACACTTGTAAATTGTCAATGTTGGCTTAATTGTCGCCACTTTATAACAGACTTACTATACGATCCATTTTAACCTTTCTAGCGATTAGCAATTATGAAGTATTAAATGGCTTAGAAAACCGGTACAGGATATGAATAATTTATTGTGGAGGGTAAGTTGGAATCATAAAGTGTCGGCTTATGGTTATTTTTTTGTGTCATCAAAGTATTCATCCTCGTACATTTCGCAAAATTCCATTGTTCTCCAACTCGACAAAATCTTGTCTGCATACAGACAAACTTAGCTTCACTTTTGCTCTCGATTGCAAATAATTGCATTGTTTGAAGACGTTCTTACCGCACCGTGTCCCCGATTAATTGCGAGATAACTATATTTACTTTGCACTCTCATTTTCTTAAAAAAATACGCAAACGAAACTTTGATTCAAATCGCAAAACTATACCAGAAACAAATTGAGCGTTGAACGTATCACAGCAGGCGCGGTCAGTTGTCTCGTTGATCTTGTCCTTTCGATAAAGTATCTGAACCATTGATAACATGAATTTCGACATCTCTTACAGTTTTAATAAGCGCAGTGTTCCGTCTTGTCAAGGAGTCTTAGTTAGGAATAGTAAACGAAGAGATCGCTGAAAGGACGTGCATTAAAATTTAATAGTTTTCGGTTAACAGTTTAATTAATCGGACTTACTTGAACTTTAAGAAATCGTGATCAACGATTTATTTTTAAGTGTACCACGTTCCTATATCAAGTTGTATACATTGGAAATATCACACGAATTGTGCATTCTCTTTGGAACAAGCGTCTTAATTCTTAGGAATTTTAAATATACATTTGCAATGAAGTCACTCTACTTAAACTTTCACCTACAAACACTACTTGTGTTCATGATCTGGACCAGAGTGTGCACATCTTCTCCACACATATCCAAAAGAGACACGGTATGGATTAATTATGAAAATAGCATTCCTTTGTCAATTGTGAATCCAATTTCCAAAATATTTTTAATTAGTTTCAGAATTCTGGGAATTCAGTTTTGCGTGGCTGGTCTCATTATGGAGGATACTCACCGAACACTTATCAACGCTACAATGCAGCAATAGTGCATCCTAGTCCAAAGTTCATCGCTGTGAGGCCGGATCCCCATAATCCAAGTGGGATAAAACGGAAGGATACTTACGGCCCAACGACGACACCCACCTTCGGAATGAACTTTAAGGGTTATGCAGCTGTCCGTGATTCCAACCAACTTCCGGGTGACAAGAGGAGGAGTGGCGGCGGCGGAGATGGCGACGGGTGGGGAAGCGACGATGGACCCGTGAGTCGCACTTGCAGCTTTGTTCCATATTTTCAGATAAAACTTTAGCCCAGCGTTTGCAAAGGTCCCTCATTTTTTTAAATTTAGGGCTTCGGGGAGACTTTCGCTGATATCATTTCTGGGAAGTTGAACACAATTACGAGCACGATTACAGGGATTAAGAATACAGTGAAGGGAGTTAAGCGGGGGACGGCCAAGAAGATTGCGAATAAAATTGAAGGCTTTGGGCAGTTCGTTACGGCCATTACCTCAGGTTTAACTTGTTTTATTAATGGGATTGCCAACGCCATGTGACGAGACGAACAGCAGCATCATATAGCAGTACAACTTTACCTTACCCAACGGCAACGACAATTCAACCAACATGATCCTCAGACTGACTGTACTTACATTATCACTATTACAACAGGGTAACAAACACAAGGACAAATATTTGAGTATAAAAAACTCAAAGTCGAAACATGAATCGTTCTGTAAGTGTTCAAAATAGAAATTTATAAAATGTTCCGCTACCAAGAGTAAGTGTTCAGACTTTCCGTTCCATTATTTATTTATCTCTGTTGACTTGTTGACGAAAATTTTTGACACGTTATGATTATATTTGCATTATGCTGGACTCTTGGAAGTTTGATTCTTGACGACATTCCTGCAATATTTATTTTACGGACACGTTTCTTGCTTTGAAATCTGATTCTCTGGCTGAAATGTTGACCATGTGACTGATTTTGTATTTCAATGTAACAGGAACTGCAAAAATACTTAAGAACAAAGGGGGGCAAATGAGGCACAAAGGCTGGCAACAGAGTCCTGCATCTGGCGGGGGTTGGTCTTCCGGAGGTGGCGATGACAATGACAACAATAAAGGCGGTTGGTCCTCTGGCGACGGAAAAGGTGGGGGAAGCAGTGGGCGTGGGAACAGAGGTTCGACGAGGGGCGGAAACAACAATGGTGCCGGAAAATGGCGTGATGATGACAACGGGAATGATTCGGGCTGGTCCTCATCATCAGGTGGAGAGGGTGGAAACAGAAATAACCAAGGGAATCGGGGGCGTGATGACGACGACGAGGACGAGGCTTGGGCCAAGTTGGCACAATTGCTGAAAATTTCTGGCGGTGGTGGAGGAGGTGGAGGAAACAGATGGGGTGGCAGTAATTCTGGTGGCTTTGGTGGGGGCTGGTCTGGTTCTTCAGGAGGTGGGAACAATGGGGGACAATGGGGTGGTGGGTCAAGTGGGGGACAATGGGGTGGTGGGTCGAGTGGCGGACAATGGGGTGGTGGCAACGCGGCTTGGAATGGAAACGCGAACGGGGGTGGACAATGGAACAATCAACAAATCAATTCATGGTGGCAGGGAGGAGGAGGAACAGGGGGAGGAGGACAAAACTCGTGGAATAAAAACCCCTGGAACCAGTACGGGGGGCAGCAGCAACAAAATCGCCAAAACCAGTATTATTTCAATAACAACAATAATCCCCAACAAGGTGGCCTTTATGGACAACAAGGCCAACATCATTATGGTTGGAACAATAACAATCAGAATCAGAATAATGGCCAAAATAATCAAAATGCTTGGGGAGGCCAGCAAAATAACAATTGGCAGAATGGGAATAATCAAAATCAAAATGGTCAAAATACTTGGAATCAGGGAAACAGACCTGCGCAGAATTCTTGGAATACGTCAGCTTCTCAACATGGACACAATCCTCAAAACGCTTGGAATCAAAATGGTCAGCAGAATCAGAACAATAATTGGAATACTGCAAATCAGAATCAGAACCATCAGTCAGCCAACCCCCACGCACAGGCCCCTGCTCAAAACTGGAACAATCAGCAGCAGAAGCCTGGAGGAGCGCGTGGATGGCGGCCATAATAATCAGAACTCTAGCCTTTGTGTATGCATCCTGAAAATTGTGTATGAGAAAATTACATGTAAAGTAATTGCATTTGTTATTTATTTTTGTTGTAAGTACAAACGTGAAAATAGTTTCGTCAACGGAGAGTAAATAAATATTTCTTCGTATCCATCCAGTTTTTATATGAAAACTATCATAAATACATATAAAGTACATTCTGATGCATGTTTGGTATTTCTCTCCGTATCATTCTTTGGCATCAATACTACTGAGGAGGTAACTTTTGCATTTGGGGGTAGTAACTTACTACGTACTAGTAAGTATGATAAACATATGATACCGTTATTTTGTGTAATTATTGCAAGTTTCATCAAATGAAAGTAATGAAACTTTGAAAAGTTATAATGGAAATAAAAATTTATTTGTTAATGTTATGTAACATTTATACAGTTTTCGCTCTAGTCAGGTTGCAGGGTTTATGTACCCCTTCCTGAGATGGGCACAACCCGTCAACAGGGAACCAGTGGGGATCGGGTGAAGAATATCGTAATCAATTAATCAATCAATACATCCAACCTTGCACACGCATAAATGTACATTGGTTTTAAATCCTCTCTAACGTCTAAATTACATCTTTGATTGTACCAAAAATTTATATTAAAAAAAATAATATTTACGAAAGCCCTTGGTGTTTGCAATGCAGTCAGTGTAACAATTTCAAGCCCCCTGCACAGTTATTACGATGATTAAAATGGGAGCTTGTGGTCGACCTTGTCCATGCATTTCGAATTATGATTAAATGATGATTTCAAGAAAATATCCATTTCTATGAATTTATGCACATTTGTATGTACCTACGAGTATGTACCCAAGCAAATCTGCACAAAGCTGCAAATTTGTGTTACACATTAAATAATTCTAGTTTGTCATAATTTTACTGATGTATATAATAATATCCACATTTGTTCCGCTATATTATCTCAGCTTATATTGCAACACCATGTTTGTGGTAAGTATTTTGATCATCGACTTTTGCGCTGTACATACCGATATATGTAACTGTTCAGTTTGGTTATTTAAAAAACACAACCAGTCAGAAAACCAAACATAGCAAGCACTGATTCAAAACTGAACAAAAGCACAACTGACATCAACCTCACATGTCACGCGATGTATACAAGAAAAAGTGAATCACAGCACAATTGCTTACAGCGAGTCACAATCATTTAAACCTAATAATAAGTATTCTTAACGCCATAACTCACTTCCTTTTCTGTCGCTAAAAGTGAAAAACGCGTTTATTACGAAAAGATAAGAAGCTGTATACTTAAATCATACACTACATAACGTACATGAGAATAGTTTATTTTTATTTTACATTGTACTCCTTCAGTCAGTTTACAACTCAAAGGGGTCCTGTCAACAACTTTTTTAGATTTCAAGAATTGCATTGTCGAAATGTGTCAAATTTATAAAAAATCAGCTGCGGCGTCACATTTTCGCCTGTTTAATATTTTTTTCAAACATTTCAAAGTGCTTACTGGATTGCTTGTTGTAGCTTTTGCAGCCCATATTTCCGATGCGAACCAGCGTGGGGTAAATATTATAATGGAGGAATTGACAAAATAGGAAATTAAAAACCTACAATGATTTATTTTATGTTGTGTCATTTAGTACACTCTGCATTACGAAGAACAACCCCACGAGATTCAACAACAACCTGAACAACCATGGATTGGATCTCACAGTCTCAAATTCACTCCGAACCCGTTTCTCAATCAAATATCCGTCCCACAAACAAAGCAATTCCCAGACGCGTCAGAATCCAGCTTCCACCCAGACTCAGAGGCTCCCCTCTCATTCACGACTACGGAACCTTCTTCCCTCATCGCCTTCTTGAACAACGGGACGACCGGAGAAGCAGGGACGTCTTTTCCACCACTCGTGGCGTCAATGGGAAAAAGGGGGATGAAGAGTCGAAGGAAGGTCAAAGGGCGTCGGCGATTTTCTTCTCAAGCTCCGATTAGGAACAATGCAACTCGCTACCAGTCCAAGAGGAGTAAAATTGATGGAAGCAGAACTCAGTTCAGGACGAGAAAACCAAGGGCAAAAATAATTGTACATTTGTCCAAAAATGACGCTTCGACAGACCAAGAGCCAAGTATTGACAATGACTTCAACAGAGGTCAAATCGAGTTTCTGCCAATAGACCAGGTCAGCATGGGTATGGAACACTCGGTTTCTCCTCCACCAACCGCCATTTCTTCTCCAGAATTACTCATGATTACGGTAATTTATTTATAATTTAATATATTAATATTTACTAGTGTGCATAATACTAATTTTATTCTATCGTAGGCACCACCACCCATACAATCTGAAAACGTGATCGTGGAGAACAATCTGGTCCCAATGGATATGCTAAATCATCCTGAAAAACTGAATCCATCGTATTTCCGCAACATAATCCTAAAGACGATGATGGATAAGTTGGTCGGGGTTGGAATTGCCACGCATGCACCCACTTTAACACGGACTCAGGTGTAATTCAAGTTGTTTTGTCACATTTTAATTATTGTTTTCTTGTACCTCGTTTTGTTTGGGTCAGTATATTCTGTATTTTGAAATAAGTCCTATTATTGTATTATGTTTTGTGTTTGTGCATAAAGTAAATAAAGTGTTAACAATGTATCAAGATTGTACGCTCATTTATAATTGCATGATTCAATAACTTGGAAAAAATAGATTCTCAGGAAAAGGAAGTTAAGCCAAACGCTTCCGAAGTGCATTTCCGTTTCTGTAGTTTTTCTAATCTTCTAGGATCGTGTCAGATTTGAGTATCGCATAACGATAAGTAAATACGAGAACAAAGAACTATTATGTATGCACATACACATTTTCGAGTTTCACCGTGTAATTCACATTGTTTGCAATGTGAGAATAGAGCACATTAGTATGACACATGTAATTATCACATATTACGATAGACAAAGACTGGTTTATCACAGGTTCACATTACTGACGTAAATTAGAAATGGTTTATCACTAACATTTCGGTGATGTAGTGTCAAAGAACGATTCTTAAATAAATAGTACTCGTTCTAATACTGCCGAATCTCACATATTTTAATTTATTCATTTTCACTTGACCACTCAATTAAGCAATTAGAAATTATAATACGCATTTCATTCAAGATTCAAGTAATTTTGTTGTACTTGAGTACATATACTAATCAATTATGCAACAAGTGTATCATGCTGCTTTGCATGCGATAATACAGTTTCTTCCTTATTAATACTTCCCGTGCGGTTACCTATATCATTAAATCCTTCGTGGGAACTTTTAGTTCGTGGCGATAATTTGTCAAATGCACTTTAAGCGTTGTTTCCACAATTATTATTTGTATTTACTATCATCACGAGCAGAGAAATAATCATGAACGTGATAATGTTACTAACTAGTTTGGTGTTGCTCTCGTTTTGTACCAAAGTAACAGTTTCTCAGAAAAATAAAAATTTTCATCAGACAAATGTAAGAACTAAAAGTCCGAAGGAAATGGTAAGCAAATTTAAATGCTAACTTATTATATAAATATTTTGACTATCAGTAATTAAAATAAGAGTACGTTTCTGGTTAAGAATTCGGATTCTATCCCATTGACTCACCTAGAACCAATTGCAGAGCTTATGAAAATTAATGATGTGTCAGACTTTAATAATTTTCCCCATCGCATGGTAATTATGATAAGATCAGTTAAGTTAGTAATTATGAAAGAATCAAGTATGCATTTAATTTTGTAGAAACGAGGAATTATTTGGAATAAGATCAAGAAAGTCAAGAGTGGTATCTGGTCTGCCAAGAAAAAGATCTGGAGGATTAAACAGAAAGCAGTTGAAATAGCGATCGGTACATATGCAAAGTTATATATGATTGCATAGCACAAGTCGGCTAAGTAATTCTTCTTCACTCGTTTTGTACAATCTTAAAGATTTTTTTTGAACATTATTTCAGGAAAAGACTACGAAACTCCGAAGCCGCATTATGAATCAACGGGAGGTTCTTGGGGTCGGTTTCAGAAGCAAGTGCCGAAAAGAAACCTGCCCTCGTTGAGTGGAGTTCACGGACCGCCCTACCACGCGTCCAGCAAAGGAATCATATTCCCAGAAAATGGGTGGTCGAACAACGATATTAAATCACAAGGCAGCAGCACAAAACTCACGTACGCCGATCTTTTAGCCATTTACAGACTCCCCATGAACCTTGAGGCACTCCGCAAATTACAGAAAATGGATGCAAAGTCAAGACGACTCTAAAGTCCATGTTATGTGTTCCATTGCCACATTAGCTACGTAGTACAATGCAATTAAATATATAGTGGATTAATAAATCTAAATTTATTTCTGAGGAAAAAATTAACAAACACACATGATATGAATTTTGAGAATATATTCAGAATGCAGAATTTTATAACAATTAAAAATTTTCAAAATGGTGCTGAAATATAGATTCAGCTCCATCAGTTAAACTACTCACTTCTTCACAAGCCTCGTCAACAGTTTTTGTGAGAGGAAATGGTCCACAGCTAAAAACTCCAAATTTTGATACCTGATAACAAATGGCAGGTTGTTAATGCATTACGATATTAATTTCACTACCTGTATAAGTCTGGTATGATACCAGTGGTATCCTTACGTAAGTCTTATATACTTACATTAGGATGGATGGACCTCAAAGTCTTAAAAAATTGGACGAAATTAGGCCTTCCAAAATGAGTTGTAGATTTCAAACCAGTGAAAAGAGAACGATTGTTAATTCGTTGAAAGTGTCTTTCAAATACATACTGCAAGTAAATTTTTAAAAATTCCTCATTTAAAAATCCATGCCACCTGCTATTAAGATAATGTCGTGTACCAGGAGAACAGTTCTCAAATCAAATTTGTTGTAAATCTGCGTAATGAACAAGTGAACCGAGATCAACTTGTTTGCTTCCACCTCTCTGTTAAATGTCATTGGTCATACTGATGCTATTCGGACCAGAATTATTGCTTAATTAATTAATTACCGAATAATGTCCACCAACCACTCAAATTGCTTTTGGGTACGAGTTACCCATAGGAAATATATTTTCTTGCAATTTCTTGGATTTGAACTGTAAGCCACATCTGCAGAGAAATCCCAAGTCAGCCAGAGTATGCAATCCGTTTATATGTCAAAAAATTATTCTGTTCCGTACCTTTAAGAATTGACGCAAATGGAGTTACACCAATTCCTCCCCCAACGAGAATAGATACGTCATAACGCCACCAATCCTGATGACCTTCCCCGTAGGGCCCATCCAAGAATAATTTCGGTAGGGAGCTACATAGTGCATATACATACATGCCCACATTTAAATCCTGTACTTCTTAACACAAATGATGTGCATGGCGTATTTATGTAACTTTAGGTTTTGCTAATTTTGATTTAGACATTTAATTTCATACCGCTCATAAATTTGTCTAATGTTGGCCGTAAATGGACCAACGGCTCTGATGTGGCAAGACAGGTGTGGCTCATGTGGGGCGGAGGACAAGGTGAATGGGTGGAACTCTCGTGCGCTGAGTGCGGCCGTGGCGATCCTCACCCACTGACCTGACCTATAATAAACCACATTATACGTATCTCCCCTGTTTACATGTTCCGTCCGTATTATTGCTCTAAACGTTAAACCTACTTGTACTCAAACCCAGCAGGTTTCGCAAACTCCAACTTGGTCACGTCTGAAACAGTATTATCCTGCTAAACAATTGTTGAAGAGTGCTAAAAATTATGGAAGAGTTGGTTGCATACTAGAGGGGAGGATTTCTGCTCGTAAAACTGGTATTTCCACTTGCTTTCTTCCCGCAGAGATTAATTTATCCAGCACAAAAATTATCAAGGGTCCACATAAAAAGTTGAAAAATAGCGGCTCCTGAACCAAACGCCCACTTCCATGGATTAACATTAAGATGTAAAATCTGCAAACAAATGATGATTTTTACAATTTTGACTGACGAGAATAAAATCTCCTATACATAATAAGAGCTATGAAATAATACAGTGGGTAACTGTTGTGGGTGATCCAAAACATTCGAAAAGCGAATGCTCTCGCATAATTGGTCGCAAATGAGTAAATCAAGGCTCCAAGGATCACCAATGCAATTCCTGACAAGCCCGTGACTGTTTGGAAGGCCCAGTAATGAAATTTCGGTAGAATGTGAGTCCTGAACAGACAATACTTATAAACAATTTTAGGCAAACTATACAAATTGGCAAGTTAGCTGATTATTTAAATTTACGGTCTGTGATAGTCGCGAAAGAGACAACTTAGATCGGAAGCCGTTTGGGTGGAAATATGATAAAAATTGATGGCATGCCCAACAATGTGAATAAGGCAGGATCCGAGCCCAAGGATTGCAATGAACTTGTGCAGGCCGATGAAACTGTCAAAGGGGATGAAACGGTGAAGGAATGTTTCTCGGAGTCTGGTAATTATGTTGCGACACATTGTGAGCAAAAGCGATGCAAAAGTAAACATAATTGCGGACGCGGCTCCTCTGGTCACGGTCACGCCATAACCTGCAATCCTTCGGAGACCCCCGTGTTCTTTTTCCACTGAGTAAACTGATTATCGGTCGGAATATGCAATACATAAGAATCATAATTAATCCCAGCACTCAAATCTTGACTGACTGTAAATTAGGTAAATATAATATCTGCATATACCATAAGCTCTCTCCACAAAAATGACAATGAAAATTAGTGTATACATAATTCCCCAGAAAATTTGCAATCGGTATAGCTCAATCCATCGAGATAATGGACCTTGGGCGGCTTCTCCCGGTGTAATAGTCACACTCGTCCTTTCAATTTCCTTTGGCACTTGGTCAATCCCTTTAATCCCTTCCTCCATAATAGAATCCCTATTTTAACGAAATTAAATTGAATTAAATATTACAGACATAAAGTGAAGATGTCGCCCAGTAAAATAATTTCCAACCCCACGTACATTCCGTATATGCTCAAAATGGTAGCTCGAGCTTTATCATTGAAGCTTTTTCTTCCTGATTTAGCCATCGGTTGCGACTCGGGTACATTAACTCCAGAAAAATTTAATTGTGCGTAACCCAGTGTATCTTGGTATTGGGACATTAGTCGTTGAAAAGTATGAAGTGATATTTCAGACTACAAATAAGATTGTACAGGTTTTGTGAGTACTAATTTTAAGAAGTGAATATATTTTATCTGCATGTTTACATCACGACCGAGTCCTTTCAGCATCAGTTTGGTCATTTTCTCCAACTCTTCCTCATCCACATCCGCATTGGCTGCTTCAACCATGGACCTTATCATACCCTTGAATTCATCGGGAGATAAGGTGCCACTTCGATTGATGTCATACATTTCGAACATAAGTCGAGACTTTTCTGTAAGTGAATGTTAAGTAATGTCTGCTTAGTTAAGTACATACACACATATTTAGCAATCCAAAGTGTAATTAGTCGAACCGTCTGCCGTCCCTTTAGCAAAGGTCACAAGCATCTCTAGAAACTCCTTGAAGCTAATGTAACCATTTCCATCTCGATCAATTAATCCAAACATCTAAGACGAGCAAATTACAAATGCACGAGTTATATATCATGTTGTCTTCATGTTGAGAAATCCAGTTTAAAATATGCAAACAAAATTACTTTCTCCACAAATTGAGAACCTGATTCCATTCCCAATGCATTTGCAAATTCAGCTTTGGTCAGTTCTGTTCGAATAACTTCCCTGATGAGCTTAGGGTCCACAAGTTCGGCTTCTCCTTTGGGTTGATCTATAGAAAAGGCTTGGGCGAACACCAACTTGAAAAATTTGTCCAGCTTCCTTAGTCGCTTATCCTTGGTTAAAGCGGAAGCCAAAGATTGATGAAGACTTCCAGTGTTCTCATTTATTTTGGTGCTTCCTTCTTGAAATAGTTTCTTCAATTGAGTGACAAATGAGGTTCGGAGTATTTTCCCTTCAAATGAGAAGACACCTGATAATGATGAAAAGAACATAATTAACTATATGGCACTAATTATACATTGTCCGCCCTGTCAGACTCCCCATTTTGCTGGAGCTCCTCCCATGTAACACTTGTCTTTAATATAAATTTACAAAACTTTAATAAAGGACACACTTACAATCATATTCTTTAGGATTTTTTATGACAACGTGCTTCCCATCGTTGACTAAAATAACGTCAAGTTCATCCGCTCTGGAAAAGTCAACGCTTCGGAGCAGTTCGTCCTTATGAGATCGTACTTCAAGCACTTTGTTTGGCGTAAAAATTAACACGACAGCCCGAGAACCCTCTTTCGACCCAAGATATTCTCGAGCTGAAAATATTTTTATAATCCTAACTAAGTTTATGACCTTAAAATAAACAGTCCAAGCAATTGATACATAACTGATGACTGACTGACCTGAGATTGGTGAGTCATATGAACCAGATTCCGAGATAAATGATTTCAATTTAGTTTTTCGTCTCATAGCTGCGTCCTTCTCCTTTTGTCGAAATGAAGCAAACACGGGCACCAATGAAGCAATAACTACGCAAAATATAACGTTAGATCGGTTGCGGATCAATTAACTAATAGACCGAGTAATTTACCCAGAATAATTATTCCAATTACTGTGAAAGTCGTTATAAACGAAATCTCACTGCCATCGAAATAATCATACGATGAAAGTCCAGTACATTGTTCGACAGGGACAAGGCTTGAGTCTAGCTAAAATATTGAGAATAAAAGCATAACCTGTTAACCTGCCGCATTAATCTTACTCTTTAATAGTTAGATTTCTTTGTTCTAAACCTGAGGAAAATGGTAGCAAGTATTGGGTTGAAGACTGGTCGGTAATTCTGTTTCGTTGTCAAATGTGTAACATCTTCCAGTTTCCCAACTGCTATTTTGAGCACTGAAGCATTGCGGTGATTGTTGCTTGAACACTGCAAAATTATTTCGTTGCAAGATAAGACATGAACTTGAAGTACAAATTATTTTTAAAATTCTTATATGCTTACCCTCCGTTGGCACGCGGAAAGGATTTGCTTGGATATCCTCGGGAAGCATTTTTGTTACTGACACAATAATGTCAAAAACTTTTAGTGTTTTTATCCTATCTATTTGTGTGGCCGTGAACCGTCTGAGAAGTCACAATAAATGGTCACAATATGTACAATATTCACTTATTGATAACATTTAGACTCACTCCTTCTTCCAATTTTTATTCTCAAACCAAAATCGATCAGCATTTCTGATTCTTGCAAATTGATCCTTGATGATAGCTCTATTTTAGTAGAGTTTTACGAATTGCATGCTACCTGCGTATTATTTACATAATGCTGTGTGTGTCGTTTTTCACCTAAAAAGACGCCCAGGCCTGTAGGTCGTTTCCAAAATCCCACCTGTCCACACGTCGATATTATCCCATAAAAATTTTGTCGAACTGTTGTGACTTTTTCTGTGAATTCGCTCAAGTTCTTCAACAATTTCACGCGGAGTTGCAGATTTCGTTTCTTTGAAAAACTCGTCAACTGATGTAATTCTATTCAACCCGAAGGCTTCTCGTGCAGTATTGTAGTCCGGAGTCCCGTGGTCTCTTCCTCTTTGAATGTTGACGGCCATTAAATCTCTTCAATTAAATTCAGAAGACATGCACATGTATGGAATTGAATTTTAACACTACCAAATGGCTATTTTCTCACACGAAGTGGTGCAATGAGAAATGTTTTTTTGGAAGCAATGGAAGAATGAGAATTATTAATGAATTATGAATTGGTTATGCATATCGAAAGAGTAGATCGTAAATAATATCGAGTTATACTTAAAACAATATTGCAATTTTTCTAATTTTATATGCTGATATATTTTGATTTTATACCTTCTAGAAAATTCTAATGGTCCAAATACTCGGCCTCTCAAATCCTCAACAATCATGTTATCCTCCCGTTCTGATTTGTGCGAAGCTAGACCCTGCCATATACCAATTAATTAGTTAACGTGCATGTACGTATGAATAATCCGTGTATTGATAAAGATTCTCTACCATTAGCATTCTGTCAATGTCGGCAAAATCACGATCGCTTTCCCCAACACAAGGATGATCTTCGTACTTCATTAGAAGTGGTTCCTACGCCCAACGCACGTAGGATTAGAAATATTTCGGAGCCATATGACTAAACCACCGCATGTTTTCTACCTGAGGTCGCCAAAATATGTTACATGTTCGGACAGCACCATAGCTCGCAGCTGAATTTCGACTCGTTTCTTGTGCAGTGTGCATTCCTTTGTGACCTCCCAAACCTGCAAAGGCCACAAGTTTGCACTGGGCACAAGCGTAGTCTCGTATGTATCCTCCAGGTGTGACCAATGTGTGACCAAACCGCATGGCCGCAGTTTGGAAAAATTGCTCGATTTGAGGGTCAATACTGGGGTCATATTTTTCGTACTCGCCCAACGAGTCTCCGAGCCACTCGGGAATCCAGTCATACATCTATTTTAACACAAAGTGAAAGGATTTAATTTCTTACACATGTATCATACACTAAATGTCAATCTATAGTGTGTAATTCTTTTTTCACTTTTGAACGGTTTTATCTGTTCCGGTATAGTAAATAAATGAGTAAAAATTATTCGATTCAACAATGAAACCCACCACTAGTTTTAAATTTTGGAGTTAAGTATTTTAGGATGTTACTATAGTCGATGTGTGATAGTCACAGCAAGTTTTTTGGGGGCAATTACCCTGGGGGGCGTTATGGACTTATAACATGGTGTATATAGGGAAATTTATTTCTCTGGAACGGGTGGATGGAATTTCAAAATATTTTTTTTTGTTGTAATCCTTACCTAAATACCTCCACCCCTTTTTGGTGTTTTCCCGGAATTTTGCGTTTGAACTTCGTGGCAAATTTTCTAAAGTTATTATTAATTTCGATATTTTGCACATTTTTTATTTCAATATTAGGAATTTTGCTCCGAAGTTCAAACGTGAAATTTTGGAAAAACACCACAAAGGGGTGGAGGTATTTGGGTAAGGATTACAACAAAAAAAATATTTTGAAATTCCATCCACCCTTTCCAGAGAAATAAATTTCCCTATGTATACCATGTTGTAAGTCCATAATGCCCCCCAGGGTAATTGCCCCCAAAAAACTTGCTGTTACTATCACACGCCGACTATATTAACATCTTAAAATACTTAACTCAAAATTTTAAAATTAGTGGTGGATTTCGTTGTTGAATCGAATAATTCTTACTCAAATGAAGTAATGTTCGGAAAATAACTTACTACAATGTTTTGATAAGTTCCTATCACCCATTTTCTGGCTTCCTATAGTTGAAAGAATAACATGATCTCATCAGCATAAATTATTAATTCACAAGTAAATCCAACAACTAATAACAGTGTTCGTTTTAACCTGAAAAATTCGTTCACCACTCCATTTTGGCCGACTATCATGCAAATAGGTGGCAATCAAGTTGTGCCATCTGAATAAGACCACCCCAAAAGATAATAGGAAAGCATTTTCATTTCCACGTGGATTCCCAAGCACTATATTTATACGAAAGGGTGAACATAATAAAGCAACCTCAACCAAAAATTTATGCATGCATAATAATCTCACCGAAAAACCTGTTGACATTTGCAGTTTCATGCTGCTTAGTCCAGACACTGTGGTGCGCAGGGGGTGGTGGATTTGCTAATGGTAACCTTAACTTATTTATCGCTGGGAAGTAGCCTTTGTTGTCGACGGAAGCCAAAAGTCCATGAGGTACCAAAGTCCCATCCGGATTCGTCCTCAACACATCTTTTTCATGGGTTGTAATGAAGAGAAGACACACCAATTAGGAAAACATAAAATTAATAAATAAAATTGACCGTTCGAATCACTTACCTGCCCATCCCTTTGCCGTCCCGTAAATGAGACCACCATCAATCCAGGGCGTAATTTCATTCAGCTGAGGATGATATGACCAATACCAAATTTTCAAGCATGAAATAAGTATTTACAATTTTAATACATATTCCGGATCGAAGTCTTTTGTAAAACCGTACCTGTTGCCTCGGATTGCCTGGTGAGTGTCCAGAATTTTGACTCCATCTGGATCTTAGGAACGGCATTTCAGACTTTCCACTTTCATTCTTTTCAGAAGAAAATTCGTGATCTGGTGGAATTGGTACATTAAAGTATTCAGGTGGACAACCTGGTCGCTGAGCATCTAAAAGTTCTTCCACAACTTGTTGCCCAAAATAGACGAGAAAAGCAGTTTTGCCAGTCTTTGATCCGCAACCCTCTGGACCACTCGAACTTAATGGGTCATGCTGCGTGCAGCCTGGTTTTCTTTCCATCAGTTTACTTGCCTTGAAGGGGTTTATTCTTTCCCCCTCAACAGGTTCATAAGTACCGTCCTTGTAAACTGGGGGGACCCTTCGGAGGAGAGGTGTATCTGGTATAGCAATAATAACAGCACGATGATAATCACTCAATATCTATCTGTAAATGCAGTTGAGATATTTTCATCACTTGCCCACTGCTCCCAAGTCTACTTTGAAAGGGTTATTAAAAAATCCGTCGTAAGTCTGAAATTCTGGCGGATGACTTTCATTATCTGGATTTTCTGTAGGATTATCTGCATGTTTGCATTTCTCATAAGTTGACGTAGGTAAAAACTGTTGAACTTCATCCTTCTTGGTGTAAAAGTAGCAACCATCGATGAGCCATGAAATTAAATTAAGTTTGTCCTCCTTATTCCGTCCGAAAATCCATTGATGAGGAGATGGTTTTGAGACCACTAGTGGCTCAGCGTCAGCTTTAAAGCTTTCTCCTAAAGGAGGTGATTCCGGAAAAGTGACTGGACCATTTTGTGAATTTTGCAAATGAGATGGTTTCGGCCCTGACCACTGAGGAAAGAGGGGACGATGAGGCGACTGTTGCAGAGTAACCGGCCTTTGCTTTGAACCCCTTCGGCCCTGTTGATAAGATTGATAAGAACTGTCCCGAGTTTGATGGGAACTTCGAGATTGGTCATTAGGGTCCGTGTATCGATCTTGTTTTGCATGCAAAATAATGTCCTCCGCTGAAAGTAATGAGAATAAATGTATTAGATTTCATTATTACATTACATGGAGTTTCCCATAGTATAATTAGTACCTGAAACGCCGTCAGGGTCTACGTATGGAAATAATGAACCGTATTGAGAGTTGGAATAGTCATTATCATTCAGACCACGTTGTCCTTCAACAATATGCAACAACCCGAGAAAGGAAATATACACAGACAAAAATATAATACAACTAAAAGAGTACATTTTATTGCAGGACACAAATTAAGGACACATTTTTGACAATGTCAGACAAAAAATTGAACCCCTACAGTAATTTTCTTATACATAATTTTAATGGCACACTAGCAAGAGATATTATATGCACAATTCTTTTGAAATTTTCCTCGTACTAATTTATTGGACACATCCCTCCTTTGATTGTGGTCAATAAGCGGATGAAGGTGTCGGTTCTTGAAAAACCGCAAATTATTGAATACCCATATATTGCCAAACCTGAAAAGTAATTATGTATTTAGACCTTCGCTTCCTCTTCACATAACACACCGTTTCATTTAACAGAATTGTAATATATCAACAAATGCACATTTTGAGGCGTCATGTTATCCGACTATATCTCAAATTTCTCATGCATGAGAACGTCCAAAGCGACATCAATTCATCATCAATGATATTGAAAAATGCTTGAAATACTTACTCCTACTTAAAATTCTTGTGCCCATGCTTCTTTTATTCCTGTCCTTTATTATAACAAAGACTTATCCAACCATATTTATCATAATATTTAGGTTCTATGATTTATCCTTGCGAATCATATACGATCCACCGTTAATCGCGCAATGCCCCGAATGGTGGTGATTGGGTCTGGCTTTTGTGGCCGGGATCGTTTAATAAAGCTGCCGTGCGGTGTGCTCACTCTCCATTAGTTTCCTTCCCTTGCCGAGTAGTCAATCGCCTTCTGCTCATAATTTCATAAATTAAAATGGTAAGATTTAATTTGTTGGTGTAAATGTTATCGTTGTGCTAATGAGGGGTTCAACTTCCATTTTGTAGAGTACCAACAAGAAGAAGACTAGAAAGTTGAGGGGACACGTTTCCCATGGTCATGGACGTATTGGTAAGTTTGACTTTTCTGACCCAGCTATTTGATGTACATGATAAAGATTGATGTGTTTTATTCAGGAAAGCATAGGAAGCATCCCGGTGGTCGAGGTAACGCCGGAGGACAGCACCACCACAGAATCAACTTTGATAAGTACCACCCTGGTTATTTTGGAAAGGTAACAAAATGAAGCTTAGTCTACTAATTTCTTCCATACTTGCAACTTACAAATTATAATTCATTTATTTAACACTGAATTGTCAAGTAGAAGTGTTTTGAAATCGGAAGAGGAGCTACAGAATTTTGCTGATTTCGTGTTTTAACTTCTTTTTACGTTTGCTTTTATAGTTGGGAATGAGGAACTATCACGCCAGACCCATCAAGAAGTTCTGCCCTACTTTGAACCTTGACAACCTTTGGAGTTTGGTCAGTGAACAGACAAGACTTCAATATAAAGGCCACCCTGACGGAAAGGCCCCAGTTATCGACTGCGTCCGAGCTGTAAGCAAATAGTTTTTGACTGGACAAAAATCATTGAGTTCGCTGTTTAACGTTTCTTTTGAATATCTTTGCTACAGGGGTTCTACAAGGTTTTGGGTAAAGGAGTCCTCCCCAGACAACCCGTAATTGTTAAAGCCAAGTTTTTCTCCAGAAAAGCCGAAGAAAAGATCAAGGAAGTCGGTGGAGTTTGTGTACTCCAAGCTTAATTTGATGTTATTTGTACGTTTCATTCAATAAAGTTTGAAATCCTATTTGAACGCTATACAAATAAGCATCTGTATTATTGCATGTTGTCGTTGGTCACTTACTATGCCCTTGACTGAATCCCATTAGTATAGACTCACGTGAGGGTGTAATTCATCTAAAATAAAATACTTTTTTTCATGCACCGGCACCATATCGTATATTCAAGTCGTATAAATTCCAGTGATCGCATGTCTCAATTTCTATCCGTAAATCAATGACTACTTTTTGCAATATATTGTATCACTTTAACATTGGAGCCGTGTCGTGCTCAACGCTCTTGTGTTTGCACCAATTACTTGCAAATGGAATTAGAGATGGTCTAGTAGCTGTAAGACTCGGGACTTTGGCATGTTATTTACTTAACTTGTCTTCTAGATTATTGCGTTGTTATTATTGTTCATGGCTACTTAGGATTAGTAAACTCAGCTCCAGAGCAGGGACTAGTCAACAGTTTACAAATCGGTGCGACTACCAGGCGCAGAAATGATTATTGATAACCGATCTAACGTATTCACCAACCCCACAAAATCAATGCAACAATTAACAAACGACTCTCACCTGGCCCCCTCATCTGAAGCAGTAATGAACATGGAAGGATGTTGGGGCGATGAGCCAACTGGAAAACGGTATTTGCCTGCTGAATTTTGCATGGAAAGCAGTCTTCATGGTCTCCGATTCATTGGACAGCCTAAACGTCACGTTGTTGAAAGGTACTTATTATCTTTTACTGTATTGTAGACATACGTGTAGATGCACTTGCTTGGTCCGGTTTCAATGATATAGTTTGGTCGCAGGATTTTTTGGATCATATCATTCACGGTCGGAGTGGCCGTTTCAATCCTCTTTATTACCCAAATTTGGGGAAAGTACCAAAAAACTCCGGTCATAACTGTTTTTCAGCCGACGGAATTAGCAATTGACTTGATTCCATTTCCAGCCGTGACAGTTTGCAATACCAATAATGTCATTAAGTCCAAAGCAGATGCATTTGTCGAGTAAGACTTTTCTCATAAAACATTTCATAAGGTTTACACTGACATGTCATAGTCCTATTTACATGCATGTTCCTGATGTTCCTTTGTAGGCGAGTGCAACTTGATCCCACGAACCAGGAGGCAAGTCAAGACCTCTACTTGCTGGACCATATCTGCCAAACGTCAACTACTTTCTCGGAAACTTTCAATTTTTCCCTAGAATACGGATCAATTAAGAGTGAAATTAGAGAACCACTTCTGGATTTTGGAAAAAATCAAACCACCAATAATTCGAGTGCTGCTGGAAGGAAAATTACGGATTTACTGCAGGATGTAAGTGTAACTAAACATAATACCAAAATACCAATCAATACAATCTTTGAGACGTTAGAATTACAATAATATTTAATTGTCATAAACAGGTTGCCCAAAAATGTAGTGCCATGATTTTGTTATGCATGTGGCACGACGAAGTCTACAATTGCAGCGAATTGTTTGATGAAGTTGAGACGGATTTCGGATATTGTTGGTCAGGAAAATCTGGGATAATGCTGAAATACCTACATGGATAAATGCATGGATAAATACGTACGGAAGAAGGGACATCATACTGAAAAGTAGGGTACACAATAAATCCCTGCTTTTCAGCATGGATAACTCCATGTATGTATTTATGTATTTATTTCTCGAAATTATCCCACATTTGATCCTAACTGGCTGAATGTTGCGTCTTTAACATGATTCCTCAATCCCTCCTGCTAAAATTGAGGTTGGTGAAAGTAATTCAAAGAGAGTTGTCTCACTTTGTTAAGGTGGTCATATTCTTACTTTTACAATTTTATAGAAATGACTCCAGAGATCAAGAATTCAAAGTTAAGGAATGGGAATCGTTAAATCTAGACACTGATAATTTAATATTGAAAGATGATGGATTTGATCATGAGAGCACTTTTAATTTAGCAAGCGAATCACAAATACCACCAAAATTTCCTTATAGACAAAATCGTGCTGGAAAAACTACTGGTCTTTCAATTCTACTAGATCCAGATTTAGAATCCTACTTTTGTACCAACACTGATTCTGCCGGATTTATGGTACACTTTGATTTTAATGATTTTGAATATTTACAAATTCTGGGTTTTTTGCACATCTACATTTATATTTAATATGTACATACTTATAGGCAGTGGCTCATATCCCATTAGACTTTCCACGAGTCGCAGATAAAGGAATTGCAGTAAAGCCAAACTCGGAAACATACATTAAAATTCGCCCAGAAATAATTGCTGCAGAAGATCACATCAGAGGATTTGCATTGGTAATTCGTACATACGAAAAAGTAAAGAGTTTATGTCCCTCCAGATTTATTTAATGCCAATTATTTTTCTCTCATTTCCTAATCAATCAGGAAAAAAGGAACTGTTATTTCGGAAAGGAATACACATTGAAATACTACAATTACTATACAACATCGAATTGTGAAAGCGAATGTATTGCCAACATGACTATGAGAGAGTGCGGATGTGTTCGATATTTCATGCCACGTGGGTATTTTTGTATTTACATATTATGTAATGTAGCTTGATTTGATAAGATTTTTAATTTTGTTTCAAACTTCTAAATACCAAATGTAGGAGATGAGAAGCAAACCATTTGTGGGGCAAACAGATTCAATTGTTCGGAAGGGGTTCGAAGTGTGTAAAAAGTTATTATTCGAGTTGATGTTGGTGGGAGGCGACATTTCCAGTTTTCGTATTTCTGTAATGTTTTTGCAGGGACACTCTTGAAAGAAGGGCTCAGGAAGCGTTGTAGGGTTTGTCTCCCTTCATGCACAGAAATTGAGTACCACATGACCAGCAGCTACATGCCCTTGAGACTGGATATTCCACTTTGGGAGCACCCCAACGGGACCAAGGCGTCATGGTATGCATGCATGTTCAGAATAAAAATCACCCTATAAATTAGATTGCACTTGAATAGGAATGTAATACATGACTTCTGTATATCGCTTATGTAGTGCTATGCAAATGTAAATATAATTTGTTACGCAAATTCTAACTGGCTTTTTATGGAGATATTGCATGTTTTTCCTCACATTGAGGTTCCATTCATGAAATAATTCTGTGTCAAATTTAAAGGACTCATAAGAACGTTTCCATCCTCCACGTCCATTTCTCGGTGGATTCTACATATCCGAAGCTAAGGACAGAGCTGTACGGATTTATTGACTTGGTTTGTAAGTTATTGCAAGCGCTTAGTGTGCACTTTATGAAATGAGACAAGTTAGTTTAATACTGTTCATGTATTTACAAATTACAACAGCAAACACGGGAGGCATTTTAGGACTGTGTCTTGGATTCAGTGTTTTAAGCCTGTTAGAAATTGTGTACTTTATAACGCTTCGATTATATTGTCAGACACGTCGAGGGAAAATGATCGGGCACAAGGTCACGAGAGCTACTCAGCAGTTATGGGGTAAAGCATTTACTGCGATTAATTTCATGGGGAAAATACCTGTATCATCGCTATCACCACATGAGCCCACGACCACTTATCCGACAAATGTGGAAGAATATGGGGAAAGAGTGCTGCGAAATGTCCTGAGGAGTACAAAACTGCCTGCAATGAGAAATAGCTCAAATAACCCTTCGGATTCTAAGCTGGACACACTCCCGTATTATGTGGAAAATGGGAAAAGCAATTTTAGCTGGTGATTATCATCGAAATTACATATGTACGTGTAATTTCTTTTCATTTCATGAAGAGGAATGAACATAATCGAAAGTTTGGACATTCAAGTTTTATGGTTGGAAATAGGATAATAATGATGAACGGAATAAACGAACAATTTATAATACTAATAAAAAATATATGCTGTATGACGACACATCCGTCTGGGAATCTATGTGGTGTGGAATCATGTGGCATAAATACATCGCCATATCAGGTTTCGATATAGGGAAGCACATAATTTACATAATCTTCAATTGGGTAGCTTCATTACAATTATAACGTTACAAATTTACTTCCGAATGTTAAACCACTGCCACTTTCACCACTAATCCTAAATTGAGACATTCTCAATTTCCCCATCTCATCTGGCTTTGCCATTGCAACTGTCTCATCTGACCTCATATTTTCCTAAATTGAGTCGGGCTCAGCAACAATGATGTTGGACTAATTAATTCAAAGTACTTCTATACAGTCATCATAAACAATAGTAACGAGAAGGACGAAATTTCGCAAAGATGCCCAAAAAGTATCCTAAAAGTGATCCCTTCCTGTACTCATCTGAGGACGAGGAGGAGGAAGATGAATGCAAAACGTGTCTCAAGTCAGATCGGGACAGTTATTTTATGGAATATCTTCGAGATTCAACGATCCATTCTCTAAAGTACATTGGACAAGTTCAGGAAGCGTATTTCGCAAGGTTTGTATATTACAGATTTGACCATGTCATTATAATTCAGTGCGAAATTAATTTGGAAATTAATTTCACCATGTAGAATGTTTTGGGTGGTAGCATTTGCGACCGGAGTCGGAGTATCAATTTACTTGATAATGGTTGGAGTAGCACAAGATATGCAATCCAACCCTGTCATCATGTCATTTCAAGAGTCGGAAATTACGGTTAAATGCATTATTCTTATTATTCATTATTATTTATTAATTTATTATGCATTTATTAAATTAAATTTGGTGTAAATTTTCCACCAAATGGACCCCGATTTTTAGAAATTGACGTAGAAAGCTGAATTTTGGCACGGACATCCCTAGTGGTTTCTGATAAAAGAACATGACGTTAAAGGTGAAGAAATGTTACCTGACAGACGGCAAGGCTGACTCATACCGAGTTCTACACCATATTGAGCTGAAATTTGGTATCGATTATGAAAATGACTCATGTATGGGAAATTTGACTTCGGATTTCAAAAATTTTATAAGAAGCGAGGCACACTGAGGGCCACTGGTCCTAGTAGTCAAGGGAAAGAAAACGTTTGGTGCCAAATACTAGAAAGTATTCTATAGATGTATTTGACCACGGCGGTGGTAATAGTTTGGTTATCGGTCAAAATATAAAAGCGGATACTGACCCTGACTCGGGCTATGTCAAGTCTGCACTGCAAGTTATTAATTAATTTTTATTAAAATTATAAATTTTATTTTTAATATCTTATATCTTATATTTAATATTTTATATTTAAAAATAAAATTTATAATTTTAATAAAAATTAATTAATAACCTGCAGTGCAGACTTGACATAGCCCGAGTCAGGGTCAGTATCCGCTTTTATATTTTGACCGATAACCAAACTATTACCACCGCCGTGGTCAAATACATCTATAGAATACTTTCTAGTATTTGGCACCAAACGTTTTCTTTCCCTTGACTACTAGGACCAGTGGCCCTCAGTGTGCCTCGCTTCTTATAAAATTTTTGAAATCCGAAGTCAAATTTCCCATACATGAGTCATTTTCATAATCGATACCAAATTTCAGCTCAATATGGTGTAGAACTCGGTATGAGTCAGCCTTGCCGTCTGTCAGGTAACATTTCTTCACCTTTAACGTCATGTTCTTTTATCAGAAACCACTAGGGATGTCCGTGCCAAAATTCAGCTTTCTACGTCAATTTCTAAAAATCGGGGTCACATCCTAGGGTCCATTTGGTGGAAAATTTTTGCATTTTCACTTCGGAATATTTCATTACACGCCATTAGACATTTTCATCCTACATACCAAATTTCTGTTAGATATATCAACTTTTAGAAATCGGTATGGGTCGCCCATACCGTTCCTCTGATTGCATTTTGTTCCCGTGTAAAGTTATATTCCTTCATGAGAAGCCATTATGGATCTCTGTGCTAAATTTCAGCTTTCTAAGGCAGTTTCTGAAAATCGGTATGGGTCGCCCAGTACGGTCTCTTACGAAAAAATATTCTGCAATTTGACCTCATATTCTTTACTTTGATATGTCCTTTCACCTTCATACCAAATTTCACCTTTTTCTGACCATTTTCAAAAAATCGGTGTGGGTCACCCCTAACGACCCCCTGGAAAAAATATTCTGCAATTTGACCTCATATTCTTTACTTTGATATGTCCTTGCACCTTCGTACCAAATTTCACCTTTTTCTGACAATTTTTAGAAATCGGTATGGGTGACCCCCTAGGGTCCCTCTGGTGGAAAATTTTTCCATTTTCCCTTCAGAATATCTCATTATAAGTCATTAGACACATGTGTGCCAAATTTTAGCTCTCTAGCACTATTTTGAAATTTTGGTGCATAATACCCCACCCACCTAAATGACCCCCACTGGTCAACCACTGGACCGATTTTTCCCATCTTCGAACTTAACTTGTAACTTTATCTCATATACATGTGTGCAAAATTTGAACTCAATCGGTTCAGCCGTTTTGGCCCTATCGTGTCTCAGACAGACAGACAGACAGACAGACAGACGGACAGACGGACACACCGGTTACATAAGCCCTGACTCGGGCTAAAAATTAAATAATAATTAAATAATAATTAAATAGTTAAAATAAATAATTCTCGTGACAAGGCATAAATAAAACTAAAATGATGGTTGGAATTACAAAAGAAGGCTAAAACTAGAATATAAATTATATGCATCAGCAGAAAACAGTTCAAAGATAATTCATAAGTTTGTATAAATAAGTATTGCAATGGCGGTTTCTTCTCGACTAGGGAACGAAAATACGTCTAATGTTTAATCCTCCATCTCCTCATCTTCCTCCTCTTCTGCCTCAGCCCATGCCCCATTTCTGATTGTGTCCTCAAGATCTTTTAGGATGGAAAGAATCTCACTCTTTACCAGCCTTTGCCGCCGTGTAGTCCAAAATAGCTGGAACTGTGAAAATCCAAGAGAAATATTACATGAAAGCAAAATAACAAACACAATATTACATTTTTAAAAAATTACATTTTCATCCGCCTTCCAGTGGTCCATTTGCGACATACGGTATAGGGTTGGATTAGGAAGTTCATTTAAAATGGCGAGGATTGCATGATGAATATCTTCTTTTTCTCCCCATGTCAGAGTAACCCTGGGACGAATAAAAGTAGAAATTCCTCCACCAAGCATGGTCCTCGCGTAAAACTTGAAGTCCCATCTCTTCGAAGCGGGTGCCTTGCACAGAGGAATGACATTTCCCGTGTCCGGCGTCCAACCCGCCCATTTCAAGAATCTAAACAAATTCAAGTTATATACGACATGTATTTGTTTTTAACGTAAACATAAATTATTACCTGTCGGTGCAACATTCAGCTCTAACATGGTTGATAGCCGCTTTTTCAAGGTCTTCAAGTATGGTCATAAGACACACAACCCCGGCTGGAATTTTGCTAAGGTTTAGCCAGCGCATGAGGTAAATCATAGATTCATGTCCTTTATACACTCCAATGCCACTACAAGCAAATAGTGTATTATGGTTACGATTTTCCGTATTCTGAGTATAATTTGTGCATATACATCGGGGTATTTACCATTTTGTAAGGTGAGCACGGCACATATTGAAATTCCTTGAAGACTGATGATCACATTTCCCGTAACAGCATAATTGCTCCCATCGAATTTTATCATTCAGTTGGACACCTTTCCACCGGATACCTTCATCATCCTCATACTCACTACCTTCATTACAATTTTTCGGGTGCCTCCTATTTGATTTCCTGTTGAACAAAAGCTTTCTCAGATTTTGTATTTACTATAATAATTTTTCAATTTACTCGTGATTGTTTAAGAAATATTACCTCCCTGTTACACAAGAACGGCATGTAGCACTACCTCTAAGAGCAAGCAATGGACAAGGTTTATTGGAACACATTTTGTTGAACCCTTTGTCGGAACCCATTTTCCATCGAACTCCGTCATCGTCCTCATACTCGTACCCTGGGCTTTTATTTCCTGGGTGTGACTTGTGCGGTTTCCTGAGGTTTATGTATAAGTATTTGATATTAGATTTTTAGTTTATTTATATACTTTTAACGAATATTACCTTCCACTTCGACAGGTGTAGCATGTATCACCTCCCCCGGCAAGCAATGGACAAAATTTGTTGACACACATTTTGTTATACGCTTTCCCATTCCCACTCAATTTCCATCGAACACCGTCCTCGTCCTCGTACTCGTAACCTGGTATTTTATTCTGAGGGTGTGATTTATGCGGTTTATGTGGTTTCCTAATGTCATAGAACAATATTTTATGCTGCAATTCTAGTTTAGTTGTGTACTTTTAATTAACAATACCTCCCAGGATCGACAGGATTTGCATCTGTCACCTCCGTAGGCAAGTAGTTCACAAGGTTTGTTGGAACACACTTTTTGGTATGGGCATCGTTGATGAAGCAATCCACTCCATTTCCACCTAGTTCCGTCGGGCATTGTGTGGATATAGCCGCGTTCGACATTTAGAGGTCTTCCAACTTTATCCGTTAAAATTGCTGAGGTGTCACCAGGCATGCATATCTCTGTCTCGTCGTCCAAATGAATACGCTTGGCTTCCTGCGTCAATCCAGATTGGCATCGGCGAATCCGAGTCGGCGTTATTCTGTAATTGATGATATACTATTGTTAGACTTATTACTGTTGTTTATGCAAGATCCGATACTTACACTGTTGGTCCACTCGGTACATAATATTTCCCGCCAGGAAGTATTGTGTTGAAAGCGCTAGCGTTACGAATATCCGCTTCCAATGCAAGCTTTCTAGCGTTCAGATTACTGGAGGAATCGCCGTATGGAGTGCTTTGGTCGACAAGTTGTCGCAGCGAAGTTTTAGCCGAACGGAGTTGTAGCCGCCGGTGGAAAAGGATTAACATCTTTCTAGTTCGGTCTTCTGCCCTTTCATTTGGTCCTGCTTCCAGCATAGAACGCCCATTCACTTCACTCCTAAGGAGTTCCATTGCAATGCTAAGGCGTCGTGTAGGAATCTCCAACGGCTCAAGACTATTGATATCTCCCAATCCCCCTTTGAGTAATTCTTGGATAAAAGCCAAACAGAAATCTCCACACGAAAATGCATCCCTTTGTCGTGGAACGTTCACTGCTGCATGATATCTCCATGAGCATCTATCAATACCATAACGGCTCTGGAACATGCGGGCTAGTCGATCTTGATATTCTCTAATTTTAATACCGGAGATAGTTCCGGGTAGACTGTCCAAATACCGCATGCTTCGATCATCAAAGTTGACATGATGTAAAATCCAATGGTTGTTGTAGTTTTGTACATTGTATAACTGTCCTTCTTCTGGGTTAAAATGTCGCGAAAGCGATTCGACGTTTCCGTCTACTCCAAACACTGCGGTGGCTCCAATAGGAAGGTAAAATTGAGTAGTATGATCCACATTACGGAAAAGTTGTTCTGCTCCTGCGTTGATGGCTGCGTCAGTTAAAAGTTCCTCCGGAAAGAATGAAGCGCAGTCGATTTCGTCCCCTCCTGGAATCACTCTTGATAAAATTACATCGACTGGTATACCTTCAGGATGATGGGTAAGTGGTAAGTTGTAATTATCTTCCTGAGACATGGTGACGACGTTGAACTCAGCTGAAAGAAAAAATATTAATTAGAAATTAACAAATTTGGTTTTCTCATATTTTCTAATATTATTCACAAAACTTTACTATTAAACTTAATTATTACACAATTGTGTTGTTGTTTAGATTAAAATTAACAATATTATTATTTTTATATGTAACAGCAATCACCACAGATTTTGGCAGCTTATTTATTCCACGACTAAATAACTGTGGTGAGACTCGTTACGCTACGATGACACAAATACAAATTCCGTATGTAAAATACTGGCCGATATGCTAAACGCACAATCTACCTGATTATTATACTTAAATCTCAAAAAGTGACCTATGAATGAACTGCAAAGAAGAAAATAGATGAAATTACAAACCTGCGATTGGAATTCATGTTTAGCTTCGTTAAATCCTTTTCTCTCTGGAAATAAACTCGTTCAAAGACACAAGGACCAGGACCGAAAAACCCAAATTATATCCTTAAAAGTGGGGCAATTTCTTCAACGTCAATATCACTCTGGAGTTCGTTAACTGTCGTTTTAGTAAAAAAAATAAGATTCCTACTGCAATTTCAAGGTTTAGCCGTAGGATGGAGAGATTATGTACGGAGAGAAAGATGACGGTAAAACGTGCGTCCAACTTGCAAGGTGTCGTTCTGTAGATTAAAGTCACTATGGCTGTCGAATACAACATAAGCACTGATCGTGAGCAACACGTGGGTTCAGCCACGGCTTGCTCTGGTTCTGTGACAAGATTCAACATGACTGCAATTCGTCGTGCAGACGAAGTGCAATCAACAAGATTCAACATGATTGCACTGCGTCTGCACGACGAATTGCAGTCATGTTGAATCTTGTCACAGAGCGAGATTCAAACGGTGTCAATAGTTTTAACTTTGAAATCCGAAATCGTTCCTTTGTTAAGAGGGATCAAAAATTGACACTTTGCATTTATTATAACGGTCACATTCCTAATGACAAAAAAAATTCCACTCACATTTTCCTGAGGCTGAGTGTGAGTGGCGAATCGAGTTTGAAGATGAACCATATGGGTTAAAAGGGAGCTATGCCAGCTTGCTATTCAGAGAAATGTGCTATTTGATAAAAATAAATAAAAGTTTCGTAAGTTATTTTACGAAACTTTTATTAAACAACATATGGATAAAAAATGAAAAATAAATAAAACCTATTTGTGCTAGGTAACAAGTTGTATCTAACGGAATGGCGTCCAGTGGTACCTTTGGAACCAGCTAAGTTAAAACATGACAGTATCTGATGAATTGGCCCAGCTTTATAAATTGACTAGAGTTGTCTAGCAACTTTGGTTCCACTCATCTACAAATTTACACGAATATAGATTTACAATAAGAATTCAACGTCAGTTCTTTGCGTTACCCAGGTCGTGAGTGTGCAACCATTTAGGATACTTTATGCACGGACTCGTCTGACGGGCGACCCAATAGAAAGCAAGCAACATAATAGTTTCTCGAAATAAGTAGTTAATCATTGAAATATTGGGTTACGTTAGCATTTAAAATTAAATTGCTATGTAGAATTTGACAGAAGCAGTGTTGGATCGGCCAGAAACTGGATGATCTAACATCCATTCTAAATAGTGGAAAATAGGTGAACGACATGCAGGACAACAAATGTTAAGCAGGTCTTCATGCAACGAAAAAGAATTCAAAAAATTAATCATGCACCTGTAACAAATAAGATGTGTTCTACACTGTAAGAGAGGGCTATGATAATGCCACTCAACTTCGTTGTCGTCTAAACAGATGATACAGAGCATGCTGGAAATGTTGCAGATTTTGCGAAAAAAGATAAAATATTAGTGAAGTAGAAAAGACAACTATAACACAGATGTTTAGAATGGCGAATGCTATAGACGGCTTATTTCCACGGTTATAAATAAAGATCGTGCGTCTGACGTAGCTTAGTTGGCGCTTTTGTTAAGATTTTGCATCATTCCCAGCTAAAATACTATTTTAAAAATAGTACCAGTTGATGGCGGATGAAAATAACAGAATCCTTTGGTCCATGCTCACACCTTGTCTTAAATGTGTGGTAAATTTCTGATGAACCGCGGAAAAAACGAACAATATACGTTTCCATAATTTGGATAGTTTATTGTGTCAACTAATTTTTTATATCAAACAAAAACTAAACCAATGGCTCAATGATGACCAAGATCACTGCTGGTTCTGATTTTCTTTTCTCATGTATCTAATATTACATATTTGTATGATAGTTTCGGCTGTTACAAATCGTGAACACACAATTTCAAATGAAGGAACAAGTGTTTTCCGAAAGCTTGTACATGATAAACATCAAATTTTACATCCATGAACTCCGATAAAATGTCTCTTAATCTATTTTAGGATAAATATGGTTGTCAAAATTAGAAGATTCTAAGACACGCACTATACGTGAATACTACAATCCGAATGACTCGTCTATCACTTCCGTGTGGACCTGATTTTCATAAATAGAGTAAGGTGAAACTTTGTATCCATATTCTGCATAGCCCTTCCAACAAGCAATCTTCAACTTCATTTTTAACTTCATACTCTCAATGTGTACACGGTGTTAAAAGAAACTGGTTAAGCTCCACCCATAAACCAGAAAATAGAAAAACCCGACGTACCAAATGTCACCGGCCCGCATCTCGTCCGAGGACGACATGCACCGGCTATAAATTATGTATATTAAGCAAATTTATAGTTCATCTCCACTGGGCAACATGATTGAAACTCATAATTAACACATCCATGCTTATCTGAGTCACTTATCCACTATGTTAGATAAGAACAGAATGTTACAGATTTTATGAAACTCATTGGATTTTATGTGCGTTATTTGCATACAGTATTTTATAGTTTATTGCACTTTATTGTAGTATTTCACATATTAATTTTGCTGCTTAAATTAGTTTGAACCATAAATTCGTTAACTTTGTGGACTTTAATCAACTGGATTTGTATGTTGGACAATAAGAAAAGTCTAGAATAATCTGCTTCATGGGTAATACTTCGTGGGTAACATTGTAGGTTTAGGCCGACCCCAAGAAATGTGAAATACACATAATATTATTATAATATCAGAAATACATAAATATATACATCTTAGCCCGAGTCAGGGCTTATGGAATCGTCATGTCCGTCTGTCCGTCTGTCTGTCTGTGACACGCTAGCGGACGAACCACTGAACCGATTTTGACCAATTTGGTCTTAAAATGCGTATTTCGACAAGGTCTTGGATGAGTTCGAAGATGGGCATGATCGGTCCAGTGGTTGACCGGTGGGGGTCATTTAAGTGGTGTGGGTAAATAGCACCAAATTTACAAGTTATCGTAGAAACCTGAAATTTGGCATGAGGGTTCACGTACCCATTAGATCAAATAATGTGAAGTCAGATTTTAAAATATTTTCGCCAGAGGGACCCAACAGGGTGACCCACACTGGTTTTTGAAATTTGTTAGAAATAGCTGAAATTCGACATGGAGGTGCAAGATCGTCTCAAATTTACGTTTATGAAGTAAATTTTTAGAAACTTTGTAAGAGAACGGTCCAACAGGGTAACCCATACCGATTTTCAGAAATTTATGGTTGGAAGCTGAAAGGCACAGAGATTCTCGTGAATAAATATGAATAAAATCAACCACAGTGGTACTACCACTGTGGGGTGTAGTAGGGTGACCCATACTGATTTGTAAAAGTGGCTACATTCGAATAAAATTTAGTATGGGGGATTTGAGTAAAAAACTTTGTGCGAAATCATTGAAAATATTTGGACGTATTCGACCATCTAAGTATGGAGGTGGTAATAGTAGTTTGGTCGTCGGTAAAAACGTAAAAGCTGATAGTACCCATGACTCGGGCTATATCAAGTCTGCACTGTAGGTCGACAGAATTCCATTTCCCGCTGTCACAATTTGTACATCGTCAAAACGAAAATACCGAGCTTATGAAGAACAAGTAAGGTTAGTTAAATTCATGGGCGATTAGACTCAATTTGAAACTTGTATAGCTTTAAATTATTATCCAACCGTTATCTGCTCCATCCTACAATGTTAAAAGTAGCATCGGGGTAGGGCACGTGGCCTGTGGCCCTTAGCCGACCAAACGGTTGGATAACAAAACTATACATAGATGCCATGCTATCTGGTCGGATAATATTACGATAACCTCACTTTGTAGAGAGTATGAAATGCTGTGGAACAGATGGGCACCTAACTTTACTGACATTCCTCAAAACCAACTGGAAGATATGCAAAGGCGCGTATACTCTCTTTTTTATTTGGAAGACCTTTGTCGAGATTCCAACAGTTTCAGCGACCACTTCAAAAATAATATAAATCTTACATATATTTCCAAGCACAACAACACTGAGGTGGACTTTGCCATGCAGTATGCCAGGAAAGTATAAGCAATTAAATATTGCAATATTTTCTATGTATGTATTCATATATATACGGCATATTTGGAAATTTTATATGATGGGTTTGATTATAAGGCACTGCATAGTTGTAATGACATCATCAAACTCTGCCTCTGGGGGAACAAGCCATTCAACTGCTCAGAATTCGTATCCATTACAACGGAATACGGACATTGTTGTACTTTTAATTCGATGCCCGAATTCATTTTGAGGAAAGACTTCCCGTAAGTACGCTTGAATTTGAGCCAATAACATAAAGAATGTGTATGTTAACCAACTAAAGTGGTTCAGGCTGCCAAAAAGGATAAAAATTAGGAACAGAACTGCCCACAATCGTCGTCTGCAACGACAAAGGACCTACGATGCATGGGCAAAGTGGGACATTGATCAACATTTGATAGAGAAAGAGGTGGATACTGTGCAGAATACTTCAGACGAAGTGACCTATGACGACGTCTTCGTCGTCGACGTCCCAAAGCACCAGAGAACAGCAGGAATGAGAACCGGGCTGTCCCTTCTCCTTCATCCAGACCTGGAAAATGCTGCCTATGATAATTGCGACTCTTTGGACGGTGTTGGATTTCGGGTAATCAATCATGTATTACATATGTCCTCGCCACAATATCATCCTGAATCATTTATCAAAATTGAATCTCAAATTATGCTGGATTTCAGGTTCAAGTTCACTCACCATTAGATTATCCACACATTTCTGACTTTGGAAAAACTATCAAGCCAAATACAGAGACATTTATCGACATTGAAGCCTCCATTACTATGCCGGATAGAGATGTGGAGGATATCAGTAAAGTAACGAACGAACCATTAATATTCACATGAATTGTGAGAAATTACTGAGAAACATACTAGTCTTAATGACACTTATGCAAAATTAATGACGCTTAGGAAAAGAGACAGTGTTACTTCCGGAATGAATATCATTTGGCCACATTTAATTTTTACACCCAAAAAAATTGTATTGACGATTGCATAATGAACGAAATTTACAAACGATGCAAATGTGTCCGAATCTATATGCCACGTATGTCCTGCTGTCACTCGTATCCATGTTCTCATAATTTATGCTAAAAGAAATGCTATAACAAATATAATTTTATTCTAGGGCAGAATCAGTCGTTGTGTGTGACGGACGAGGATTACGTGTGCACGAAAAACATGAAACGTATGTATGATGATATAAAATATATCCACATATTTTATAACATGCAAGACTTATGACATAAAGAATGAGGGCTTTGTGTTTCTTAAAGGTGAAATCAACGATGTTGGGACGCAAGAATTTTGCAAATTTTGTTGGCCGTCGTGCACTCAGATTGAGTATTTTGCAGATACAACTGGATTTCCATTGAGAGATGATGTAGACTTGTGGAAGACAACATCCACCTCAACAAATATCAGTGGACAATCAAATTGGTATATTTATTTAGTAGCTAATACAAAATAATAAGTCTTTGAAAGCACACTGGCAACGATAGAATAGTTTATTTTCGCTGCTTAAATGTGTAGGTCTCAAGAAAAAGTGGCTGTAGTTCACTTATATTTTTCAAAAGAAACGGTCGATTCCCGAGCTCGGAAGGCGTTATATGGCGCAATGGAAATTTTAGGTCCTTTTATATACTAAAAAAATCATGGATTTTATTTGAATTCTAGTGATTTATTTTGAATTTCAGCCTCTGCTGGTGGGGTTGTGGGACTGACTCTCGGCATAAGCATGCTCTCAATTGTAGAACCCATATATTTTTTTACGATAAGACTTTTCTTTCGTGGAAATAGTTCTACTTTGACAACAGTCGATGACATCAAGAGTAAGAAGCATGCTGAAATTAAACCAACCAAGATTATGGTCAAACCTGCACAAGTTGCAACAAGTAATCAACAATTGAGTGTAACAAGAAGAATTCCTAGAGAATGGATTACTAATTAAAATAAAATGTGTATGTAAATATTGTTGCAATAATTTTATTCCAAGCAATTTTTTACATGTTTCACTAGTTAAATATTCCAGAAATTTAGAGGAAGTCTCACAATATGCAAAGTTATATATTTTTAATCAAGTAGATATTTCCTTTATTATAGGATTTTTGTTTAAACACATTTATAAACTATGAATAAAATACTTTTAATTGGCTTGGGGAGTAGAGGAAAAACCGCAATGTTGGTGGGTTGAGAAAACCTCTACTTGCTTCGGACAGGCGTCGATAGGAGATCACGAATAATCACGATGCTGCCCCTTACAAGATTTTCGTACATAGATTGACATATCATTTAAAACATAAAATAATTCTTCGATCTTCTTTGATGTATAGAATGTGCATAGTAATAAATATTAATGCGATCTAGTACTTTACATATTTATAAATTGCATACTATTATTCACGTCATTCGAATGCTTGTTAGTGAGCGATTAAAAAATAATCCAAAGCTAATCAGAATTAATGTTAAACAATGCATACTATTGCTTATCACTGTAACAATAGCCCGGCGGTCTGATGCCATTGCCATATGCCACGAGTATGTACGTATTTAAGGTATGTGTTCATACATACGCCTTAATTTAATGTACGATATCTGGTGAAGCGTGTGAACATCCAAGCCAACACACTTAACCTCCACTTAGGATTAATTTTCAATATAACCAAATTTAGTTAGTTCTTAGTTTAGGAAGGGGAAAAGGGTGCATTGGCTTCTGCCTGTTTCCTGTGCTGGATGGCTGGCTGTACTTATCTTTAGTCGTACAAGATGGTACGTGCACATTGCTATTAGTACTAATCAGAATGACCCTTCTTTCTGCATAATAGAAAAATTTGCGCTTGAACATACATAATCAGCAAGCACTTCTGCTCGCACGCATCTCTGAACACACATAAAACATGCCAATGACCAATTCTACCCTGTTCTGCATGCTTATTTATATGTACGCAGTCCATGGTTAACTATCCTGATAATTAATTTGAGGATACATCGACGAAGGATTTGTAACATTTGTGTTCCGTGACATGGTCAAACGTGCAAAAAGTGGTGAGTGAGAAAATGGAGAAGGCTTATCCCAGCCACCAAAAACCACTGTTGTAGTTAAAAGAACACATCCGTGTTCACCTCATCGTGAGACAATTATTTCTAGATTCGATCAAAAAAACAATTTCTGCAAGAAACATGTAATTAAGTAACTTTGGACCCACTGAGCTAGTGGGTAACAGGAAAAGTAATTTTCTTGCATAAATGCTAATTCTGCTGAGTGATTGATAGCCACTGCATGTTTCTGGATAAGGTCAGGATTGCATGCAAATACTTTAGACTTTATAAACCCACCTCCACGAGTGGTGTTTATCTGTTTTGTACGTGATTTACCTCAGTGAATATCGAAAATAAAAGTCAGTCAGAATTTGATCCAGTTCATTTGTGCATCTCGAGTGGAACAAGTAATAAATAAGTTTCAGAAATGTCGCAAAATAAGCTGATAAACGTTCTAATTTCAGCAACGCTTCTTTTACAAGTGACGGTCTACTGTCAAAATAGTTTAGAATTGGAAGAAAATATTGGAAATAGTTTACTATCATCAACTACTAGTCCATCGTCCACTCATGAATTAAACACTCCAATTACAGTGACCATTGTGCAATCAAATGAGGAAAACACTGTCCCCACATCTAAAGTATTTCCGTCGGCAATACACGAAAATGTTGGATCCCCAAAAATTCCTACAGTCTTGCACGAGGCCACCACGAAGTTGTCTTCTACAAATAATAGAAACAGAGACAGAAGCCGAAATAGAAGCCGCAACAGAAACCGAGATGGAGATACACGTAGTTTCGCACGTGGCAGAAATTTTGATCCAAATCGCAACAATCCGGACAAAGTATTCTTTCGACGACTCGTACGACTTGGTTCCAACTTTGTAGCTCGATCTCTCGGACTTGTTACAGGAAATGACCCTCAAATTGAGAGCAGCAGTGAAGACAGGTTCAGAAATATTGACGAAAATACTGAATTTTCACCTTTCATAGGATCCGTGAAAAATTCCAGTCAAGAAGACAATCAGCAATTCTTCAACAACAACAAATGGCGAAATGTTAATCCAGTAAGATTAAAAATTAAAGGATTCTTAATTAAACTTCGTTTGCAAAGGGTTGATAATTAAATGCGTGTAATTTTTTTGTAGGCTCAACTTTTACAGAGTCGATTTTTGATTAAGCAAAACAAAATGCAACGTTGGAGAGAGGTAAAAGACGACTTCCGAAGAAAAGAGCTTGAGCGAAGAGTTGATTTCTTCAATGATAACTCTGGCGATGTGATAACCAGAAACGCTCGGAATGTTATACGAAACCTGGTAAATCGGTTTGAAAAGAACACGGAAACTATGCAGCTGTGGGTTGACTACAGGAGACAAAGGCTGCAAAGATTTCTCCAAATGCCATTGGTTTCCTCCATTTTGAAAAATAATACTGCCAGCATTACAGAAGACGACAATTCGACGACCACTGGAATTTCCTCATCATCCTCAAATGAGAATGATCAGGACGACGTCAGGGAAGTAGACGATGTCAGCAACGATTATTACAGACCCTTCAATCCTATTGCTGACATATCGAGGAAGGTCATGAGATTCATTCAAAGCATTTAGGATGAACAGTACACAATACAAATTTATGTTCCTACACATGTACTTCATAATGTTATTATATTGAAAATATTTATTCTTTTACTTATATGTTATCTGTTATATTATATGTAATCTTCAAAGGTATACTCTGTAATAAATATTCCGATTCCATCGAATTATGTATGCAATGTCTATGATGTATTGCTGTTGTAAAATAAAATCTTCCGACTTAAATTAATGAATGCAACTGCATAAAGAAAAATTATTATAAAAATCCGTATGTATTTTAGCTCTTACATCTTGTTTAAATTATAAATCAGTGGTTATCACTGTGACTGCAAAGGGTGTCCTCGCATTAGTCTTAACGTAATATAATTTCCTGCTAATATTTTGGACTGGGGTGTACTCGCCCATAATAACCTTAGTGTTTTCCAGAGTTTTGGGACAAATGCCCTTCTCCAAATTATCCAAAGTATCGCATTCATTGGATAAAAACACTCGTTGATTGTGGTATCGAATACTTTCTGCATAATAAAAGTAACTTCTGCTATGACTGCAGAGCGCAGGTAGCTTTTGAAGTTGTAAAACACAACCGGGTTGATGTGTTCCGTAGTTTGGGTAGAAGTCACTAATTCAAAGATATTGATTATTATTTAATTAAAGTTTTTAAAGCGAGGATTGTTAAATTGTTACCTGTGTCCCATTGGCGCTTTAATGCCGACTGGAAATGGAAGGAAACCGAAGGACAACGCTCCAAGAAGTTTCCACTGCTTCGTTGCAGTATGGATTACCTGCAATGACCAAGAAAAACACATGGCCGACTTTTGCTAATTCAATATTTGGCTAGATGTATTTACGAACATCAATAAATTCAGCATCCGTATAATCCAAACGTTCCGCTGGAGGACGATCCACAAAAACCGGTCGAGCTGGATCAATAATTCGTCCATAATTTTATTTTAATTGCTTATCACCTATTTAGCAGACCCTTACATAGGCGAATTTTATTAACAATTAATAATTGCTTGAAATTCGAATATCTCTCAAGAGACTAGTGATAGACAATTTGTACGTATGCAGTTTTTATTACCTGGATCAAACGCTGTGATCCTCGGAAGTTTACCAATCCTTATAAATTTGCCTGTGAACCCCGCACAGTGTGACCTTGAATAATTCCCAACAAAATACACTTTCCTGATTATCAAAATTAACACTCGGCATTTATACCAATTTCACATTAATTCTACTAAAGCTTACCCTAAACTATGTCCCATTACGTGTACTTTTTCTAGCGTGGTGTAATTGCTCTTTATAAGAAACTCAATCATTTCTGCCGTTTTACGTCCAACATGTTTCGTACTCTGTGATGCGATATCATAACAGATTCCATCACTTGCTGTGACCAGATTTGCCAATGCTTCCCAATGCACAGCAATAATGTTAAACTTTTCTGGCACTTTTGCATAAGCTACACAATTCAAATATTGTTACATTGATGTGACGCAAATAACTTGAGTTACTTAATTTCCATTCAAAAATGTGAAATTTTTACCAGCTCGAAGCGTTGGAGCTGGTCCAACAAATGCTGATGACATAAAACCATGAATAATAACTTTCACTGGAGCACCTTTGATGAAATTGGAATGTTGTAGCGAGTGAAGATCATTAACGAGCAACTCCTCAAAATCGAACAGTCCCAGCGTCTTCCTGTCAAGAGTACAATTTCAAATTTATAACAATGAAGTTTATGGGACCTCATATCATATCTATTTACTTTGTGTACAATAAGAACCGAATGGTGTCCAGCCCAGGAATGCTTGAAGCATGACAAGTCATGAAAGCTCGGGTTAATTTCCCCCCTTTAAGCTCATTTGGCCAGAAGAAAGGAGTTTTGGCACCTCCTGAGAAAAAAAATGTCAAACATCAATACGGATTAGTTATAATAATCTCATCTTGGTCTCCCAGTACATAAATTCTTAATACCTCTCTCATCATTCCCTTTGCCCTTAGGACAACAAAACACTCCGAGTAATAAATGTTTGGATAATCTCTTATCTTGATTGTCCAGAAATTGCTCGTCCTGAAAAGTTTCTGGCAGTCGAAAATAACCAGATTTACAAATACTATCATCACTTCTATTGTAGGTGTCACCACTGTTATTAGAATTAATGAATGAATGAAAATAACAGTCGATCCTAAGTTCTTCTGCGACAATAATTGTTGTAAATAATATTTGTATTAATGTGAAAGTAGTCCAGAATGTTAAGCATGTGCAATTCATTTCGGCTTCGTTGACGATGTCTTAGAGAGAGAGAGAAAAAACGTTATTTTTACCAAGCTAAATGTGAAACACGACTGTATCGACTCTGCCTGCGATGGTCAGCAATACATATTTGCTGGTTTGTAATTAGCCCGATAAGAATTCAAGGTGGGTGACCTACTAATGTGTCATTAAGATGTAAACGCTTTCGCAGTCACGACCAGAAAAAATAACATGCAAAAAATACTCCGCTCTCGGCTAAAAAACAAATATACTAAACTAATTGCTTCTTATTAGTCGTAATAGTATTTATTTTTCATAGTCAGTAAATCGGTGTCTCATCTTGGCTCCAGGTTCGGTTGGACATTTTCAGGAGGTGAGATGAGACTGAGACGATTTCCAATTTCTTGCTTTGCCCCTCCCAAATCAACCCGTGCACACCAACACCACCGGTTTTCACGAAAATAGTAAAACGAGTGACTCGATCGCTGCGTGAAAAAATTACAGTATTCTGTTTAAATTCTAAATTAATATTTAAGAACTTAACTTATTAGGGTTGGTTCCTGGTTGAGAATGAGCAAAGGTGTATCGAACGGGGTGGGGAACCACGAGGGGGAAGAGGAGGCAGTGGGAGGAATGTACGCCATGCCTCGACCTTACGAACTCCCAGCAGATGTTCAACTCCCAAAAAGCATGTATGCCGTCGCCCCCATCAATAAGACCCCCAGTTCCAGTGAGGCTGCCTCTGTGTCCAACTCCACCCATGACGTCCTCGGGGGCAGATGCATCTCAAGGTGGGTAGTAATATTATGCAGTAGTATCGTTTGAAACCTTATTCATCAATGCACAATGACCAAGGTCGACAAAGTAATTAATCTGGCTATGATGGGTGGATTTTTGCAGAGGCACGTTAACCAAAAATTCAAAATCTTCCGGAGCACAGTCTGATGACGCTATGAACAGCCTGGAACGAAAACAGTTGAAGATTATCGAGCAACTTAAATCACTACAAAATGTTATCACGAATATTCACCAGAAATCATTTAGCAAAAGTGAAACAATTGTTGGAAGCAGTCACGAAGTTGCACCAGCCTGTTCGGAGGGCAAGCAATTACTTACGAAGGAGAATATTGTAAGCGAATCGTCATTATAAATCTCATTACATTCGATCATTGAATTATTTTGATATTGAAAGTGTTTGAATTTTGTTTAATAGGATGTCGTTATTCATGCAAACCCAAACGAAGCTCCATTTTCTTTGATGTTCTTTGCAAACCTATTTGAACAACATTACGAAAATGCCGTGGTCAGTATAAAGTCGCATATTCACTCATCTTACAAAGGTACCGTCAACATGGATGCGCTATCTGTATTCAACCAGGAAAAGGATGGAGCAAACTTTCGGTTCACTGTGATATGGAAAAATGGTATGTGTTTATTTTATATCTAGTTCAAATGCTTGCTATAAACATCAAACTTTCTATTTGTTGACATGTTTTTATTTATATATTTTAGTTGACACTTGCACCTTGATAATTACTCCGATTGAGTCGACCTACATCATTGGAGAGGCTAACATGGCACGGTTCCTCTCGCGATTACTACCCACCACAAATGCATCTCTAAATTATGACTGTCTAAACTGGGAGCGATTGGTGCGAGTAGATTCGCTCTTGGATGTCGCCCATGAAGAAAATGTAGTATCCCTTGTGGAGAAGGAACTAAAAAATACCAATAATAATTTCCTGACTGGCCAACCTACTATTGCTGATCTCGTGATCTACTCTTCCGTTGCCTCAAAGGTCGTCGCATCAAAAGGGGAGAAAAATGCACCTGCCAGTGTCAAGAATTGGTTCAAGCAACTGGAAATCGCGTTCGGGTTCTACAACTCTATGAATTAATGATCCACTTAATAAAAATGCCCACAACCGTTAAGCTTGTCTTTTACTACTGTTGATGGAATTCGTATGTCACACGATAAGCAAGAAATCCGATATTTATGAAGTTGTGATGAGATATATACTTAACTCCTCGACCGAATTTGGAACGTGTGAGAGTCATAAATCAAATAAATTAAGCATGGCTAAGCTGAATCTACACTGTAAAAGTTAGTAGTCCCCCAAGAATTCTGTGAGAATTTTCACATTTCTTCAATATCCTTGTCAATCTAGGCAACATTGCAAAACACTTAAAGTGTTCCGCTCATCCATTCATGCTACATGAATTCCATAGGCTATACATATGCATAAGCACAACATTTCTTGGCTACAATTCTGCAACAACGACAACTGTGCTCGCACTTTTACTATAAATCCTTTCGTCCTTTTCGTTGTTAATTTTAGCTTTTGTAGCATTTTCACTAGAAAAAAATAATTTGCTCATTTTTTTCATTTCTGGCATCCAAAGTAGAGAGATTTGCAATATATACTCGCAGAACATCTCATTTCAACTCAAGCGAAATGGATTTTCCATTTAGAAAGTGCACTATGTAGTTAGTAGTTGTTTTGCATGTGTTTCCCTTTTCATTGTTCCAGGCCTTTAACCACAGCTCACTAAAAATAGAACTCGGATCTCACAAAAAATGCAGTGTCAGGTTTTTCATTCACGCTTGTTGTTTTTTTATGGCATCATATTCATTTTACATTTCTTGCGTGATTATGCATGCATATTCAGTTTTTAATTAATCACATGCTCTGATTCTGATTAAATATAGATTTTTGCGACACAAATTTCCTCAAGTCCAACATACTACGCATTATTTCAAAGCAGCATGCAGCAAGTCAAAAATTAATTAAAAGCACTTTTCGATGGAAAAGTGTGCGTTTTGTAACAAGACCTCCCAAGTTTTGCAACTGTGCCCTCAATGTGAAAAGGTGTGGTATTGTAATGAGACTCACATGAGCCGTCATTACGCCCAGCACCAGTCAGAATGCTTTCCTGCCCTCGTTCAGTCTGAGGAGGGGTGTGGTCGCTATTGGGTCGCAACGCGGGACATTTCCAAGGGTGAGCTCATATTTACAGAGACGGCACTCTGTAATGGCCCCAATTCTGAGAGTCCTTCTTTCTCCCCCCTCTATCCAACCTGCTTGGGATGTTCGAGGAGCACCAACACGTCGCATTTCTGCTCAAAGTGTCATTGGCCCATGTGTTCCAAGCAATGTGAAAAAGTTCCACAACATGCTGACTTTGAGTGCAAAGTGTTTCGCAAGAATAAGGTCCATTGGTCAACGAGACCTCAATACTATTTGTACATTCAGCTCCTTCGTGCCCTTCTTCTGAGCACCGTCAATCCTTCAGCGTTTGAGAAAATGATGCAACTAGAGGCTCACGTCCAACCCAGAAAAAAACATCCTGAAGAATCTCAACTCTCAAAATCTTTTTACAAATTTCTCACCGAGGAGTGTAATATTACCCACCACGATTTTGATTATGTCGATCGAGTTGTGGGAGTCAATCGTATTAACTCTTATTCTGCGGATGTTTTAAGTACAAAGTCCAAAAAACGGTATGATTATGATTTTTTTATAAATCATTTTGACGTAATTAGTCCTTGAGTCTTATAAAATTTTACAGAAATTGCACAGCTTTGTTTGGGCAAATGAGTTTGCTGAACCACGACTGTCAACCCAATACTCGGACAGTCATTTATGAAAACAACTCGGACCTTTCTTTAAGCCTCGGCCTGTTCGCTTCCGTTGACATTTGGAAAAATCAGTGCATAACACAGCAGTATCATCCTGTCGTGAAAGGAACAATGGTTCGTAGGAAGGCGTTGAAGGAGTGGTTTTTTGACTGTGTTTGCAAAAGATGCTCTGACCCCACCGAATTTGGAACCTACTTTTCTTGTCTAAATTGCTGGAAGTGTGAAGCAGGATTTCTGTGCCCAGTAAATCCGTTAGACGAATGCTCAGCTTGGGTGTGTAACCAACCAGACTGTGGTCATTCTCTAACGCCAGCCGAAGTTCACACCATCATCACGGAGACGGAGCAGGAAATTGCTAAAAATGAAAATAGTGTTCCTCAACTCGAAACTGTGCTGGATGAACTGATCTCAAAAAAACAAATTCATTGTCATCATTACTTGGCAATCAGTGTGCAGTATGACATTACACAGAAAATTGTGAAAGCACTGAACAACGAGTGTGAGGTGAATCTAGTTCGGCGTGGGTCTCGTTACTGCCGGAATATTTTGAAAGTTGTCAACGTTCTTTGCCCCGGATTCAGCTATTACAGAGGAGTCATTTTGTATTTTTTGGCCAATTGTTTCTTTGCTTTGCACGAACTGGACGAGTTACATGAAAGCACAGATTGTGATATGAAAGAACTCAAGGAAATCATTATGGAAGCAATTGAAATCATGGAGGTTGAGCCTGAAGACAGCACTTATCACGCAATGGCTGATGAGCTCGAAACTTATCTAAAAGCTTTATGTAATTCTAAATAAATTATGCAACGTATTGAGCACAGAACTTGACCATGGGTTGAAAATAAACTCAATTTCAATATTAATTTCTTCAGAAGTATTTCTTCAAGTGAGAAAGGGTATTGACAAAGTCGAGATATGTGTACATACATGAGACATAAATTCTAATGCATGCGTAGATTATGTAAGATGCATAAATATGTACAAAATTGTGCCATCGTCTTCATCAAATGGAACACATGGGTGATTTTAGCCGATAATAGGGTCCCAGATACACAGTTACTGGTCTCAATTCACCGTTCATCGTGGTCATGGGTCCATTGTAATACCGAAAGAACGAAGATCTCCCACGATTTTGAATATTGAGATTGCACAAATGCTCCCAACAGTCCATCCATCCAGAGAATTTCCTGGTGAGGAACGGTGCCTGCCCGATGATCATGGACGAATTTTGGACTGTCATTGTTGCAGCCACTACGTCCAGTTGATAAGCAAATCTTTCCGTCAAAAGCTGAAATGGTTTTCTAGGTTAAACCGAAATTTTAATTTTAAATGACACAAGTAAAAATTACCTTGGCTAGACCCGTTACACTGTTAACCAAAAGTCTATTGTGAAAAACTCTTGTAATCGCAAGAAATACGGCTGCTGGGAACATTATTTTTAGATTTTCAGACAGCAGACGAGGAACCAACCCCTTAAATAATCCTGGAAATTTATCAAAGTTCAATCATAGGAACAATTAGAGTAATCAAAATTAGAGTGATGACACCTAATATGTAAATATTTAAATTATATGTACATATGCATAACCTACCAAAAAACCCATCCTCATTGAGTATGGCTTTTAACGAGCTACAAATTGACCTAATCGTCAAATAAGTTAAAATCAGTTTCATCTAAAACAAAGTATGATAAGTATTTACTTAATTAATCTAAAATTTCTCACGTGTATCTTCCCTCACGTCCCACAAATTGGGCAACCATTCGAATCGTAATGACATAAAGTGGGTGTGAAACCATCGTACCGAGTGAAACGGTGAACATCCGCCAGCCTGTTGTCATCAATATGTCCAGAACATTTGGAGGACATTTACTGTTGCAGTTTAGTCTAAGGCTCAAAAGATTGACACGGCTTTTTCCTGGGGGACGGTGTGAATCCCATTTTGGTTGATAAGTTCCATTGACATAATTTGCAACAAGGGTTGCGGCGAGGTGGTGACAAATTGTTGGCGCAAATCCGCGATAACAGCCTTGAACTCCGTCAATGGAAATCATATATCGTACTATCGGGGTTTAAACAAGGGTCAGGTCAGGTCAAACTAGTATTACTAGAATAATTTATTTGAGTGGATACCATAACTGAAGGAATTTGGCAAGGCTAGGCAGGTGTCACCAAAAAATTTCTCACGCTGAGGAAAGATTGGTTCATATCCAATCTATGTATCATTCGAATCACAATAAAAATTACGAGATGCTGATTCTAAGCAGTTCTAAAAGTTAGGAAGAACACAATGTACAAGAACCTCGCACTTTCATCAACGTTTGGGCGCATTCGAAGGGATATGAAATCGTATGTTGGACCAAATCTTCCAATGTGATCCCCATCATTTCGTCAAGTTGGACTGGAGTTGATTTTCTAACCTGGTTGGGCATCATTGGAAGTCGTCTTAATCCATTTAGTATTTAATACACAACATGATCATTGATTATTGACATTTTATCATCCTACACAATACACTTGCACGATTACTTGACTTATCTAGGAAACGCTTGGGTGTCTATAGAGAATATTTTTATAAAACACCAATGCAAATACATTCACAAGCGTCCGAGATCATTCTGTCCCCACGACCTCCTGACTAATAATTAGTTATTATTAATCCTAATTCTATGTTGTAATAATTTTGCTTTGTAAGCAAAGCAAACATGGCATGTTTAATGTTCACTCTAAAACTTAACCACTACTGTTTGTTCGTATAGGCCAACATGACTATAATATTTTGACATTTTCTCTAATAAAAAAACTAGCATCGACATTCCAAGTGCAATGATCAACAAGTAAAACATTATGACTCCATTCGAATCCAAACTTTGTGGTCGGAATAATTTTTCCTCCTTGTTATATCTCTCCTTCAGAATTTCAATCTCACGTTCGCTTTTTAACAGCGTCAATTTCTTTAAAAACTTGTAAAGGCCTGATTGCACAATGTACCCAATCCTTTGAAAAACACCGAATCCAGTTTGAGCTATTTTCCATCCAAGCCTGTGCATATGAAATTTACTTTTTCCCTTGTAAAAGGGGATGTTGGGAAAATATTTCCGTAAGCGAATCAGCGTTTCCTCCATGTTACTTTCCAGTGCGAAATAAAAGATTTTTTTGCCACAATCCTCACTTGACATTGTTTTTCCGATATCTTTCAACTCGTCTAGAGTTGTTGTTAGCTGATCAATTATTTCTTGCATTCCATTGCAAAACTTTTCCGACATCTCATCTCCAAAATATGTAAGTTTTCGCGAAGATGACCAGTACTTTAAGGTGCGTTTATGCTTCACGTAATCGTCACGTCCTCCTCCAAATCCGATTTTTTGATTGGTTAAAATTTTTAATTGTCGTAGTGATAATTTAGTTCAGCCAATCAAAAAATCGGATTTGAAGGAGGACGTGACGATGACGTGAAGCATAAACACCACTTTAGTTTGCTATTATGACAATCATACAGCGCATGCATGAGGTCCACTCCCAAGTCCGTATACTCTTCATATCGTTCAGAATTTTGATGACTCTGATTAAACATTTTTTCTAGAGCCGTTTTCAATGATTTCTCGCCCGTGAAGCTGATCAAGATTGTAGAGTTGTGAATATTTTCGATATGATGCCATTTTAGTACTTGAGGTTTTTGAGCAGTCAAATTAGTGATGCCCAATCCAATATAATAGTTGACGAGTACAATGCAATTTAACAAAAACGTACCAAAAATTACTCTGAACAGGAATTTAAACTGTTTTGAACTCCTAGTCTTGTAGACCTTGTGGTCACGATTTACTCTCCAATAAAATTGAGAAAGTATGGCAAATGTCATTGCTTCTGCCAAACGGAAGGCGAAAATTTTTGCCTTTTCCTTCGACAGCTTGGGTCCTTTTATCACATATCTGAGAACAAAGCATCCCAACAAAGGTGCAGCAACCATGAAGAATGTTAGCGTGGTCCAGATCCATACGTCAAACGGATTGATATACGCATTAAAATCAAGTCCTTTGCTGAAGCCGTTGCAAGTAATGAAGTTGAAACTATCCATGTCGAAGATAACATGGTGAAAGAATGGATTCGGATAGGAATTCTGCCTCACGACAATTTGTGGGTACGAGTCACGTCCATACGGAAGCCTTGTGACGTTCAACCATCGCGAAGTTGTCCCAGACTTTGTTAGCACCAACTGCAAGAGGAGTTTTGTCAGCAAATCTTCTTCGGAACTGGAGGAAAATGCGATGGTTTGAAGATCGATCTCTTGGAGAAGCGGAGATGAAGCAGGGTCATATCCTATTTCGTGTTGAGTAAGTTTCCAAATATAATTTAAGCCCTCTTTATGAATTTCAAGCACTTTTGGGCGAAAAATGTCAGGGAGAAATGATCCCATTTGGTGAAAATGGTATCTGAGATAGTCGCATTGTTTGCACACATACCACATTTCCAATATTTCAAGTGAGCTTGATAACCCGATAATAAATGTGTCGCTTGGAATTACGTTCTCATTCTCAATCAAGCCGTAGCTTAGGACAGGAGTAAATTTTTTTGCAAACGTTTTATGGTTTGAATTTAGAAAAATGTAAATAATTTCACGAAAGTGTGTAGTTACAATTTTAGAGGTTTTATCAATTGGTGAGATTAGAGTATTTGGACCTTCAAATATTTGTTGTGTTGAACTCCAAATTGGAATAAGGAGGATAATTGCGATTCTGAGAATATATTTTGTATGCGTGTGATAAAATCGTTTTCCATACGGAAATGTATCCATGATGTCCAAATTGCTAAATAGATGGACTGGAACATTGTGACATATTGAATAAACGGCGTCATCGCTAAAGTCGCTCCTTTCCAGTTGATTTATCAGATTGATATAGGTGTCCTTGAAATTGTATGAAAATTGTTCCAGGGATGTCGACAATGTGGTTGGGCTGGGGGATTGGCGTCCCAGTGAATGCAATTTACTGGGGTAGTGGTCAATCTTCTTGCCTTTAGCTTTTCTTGGTGTGACTGCTTGTGGACAAGTGTTAGACTCAAAGTGCAATGCTTCTTCTTGAAGCAAAATCTCAGTGTCACACATACAAATTGCTATGCCAAGTATTAAAATGCGTACAAGCAATATTGCTTCAACCATTTTAATATCAATTAAGACTAGCTTATTGGTTTTAATTTGTGTAGTTTAACAAAGACGTCTCAAATTCATTCCGACAAAACAATGAGCTGGACAATATTGTCTTTTCAATCACACTACTTTGCATTTTGTGGGGAAAGTAGTAGATCGTTGGTAAATATCTGATTGAAAATGCAATTTCATTAATCCAGGGCGTGTCATAAATCGAAGAATATATCCTTGATGTATTGATTTTATTATGTTTGAACTAAATAAGTATGTACAGTACGAGCTCGTATGTATAGCATGCTTTATCACTAATAACCCTCACATTACATTGAAAAAAGAACAGCCTTATGTGAACCATAATGACATGTGGCTCGCCGAATCTGTGGAGTGTGTGCATCTGTACTTTGCACCAAATATGTATAAGTAGTTTATTTCATGAACCACATGTCAATTGTGCAAATTTTACTGAATAGTATTTTTCCGATGCATACAAATATCTATGCAAATTTTATTGTAAATAATAATTTATTACACCTCAAAATTTATAACGCTATAATACTTTACTTCCAAATCGAGCGAGGTCAGCCACATTGTTCTCGCTGCCTTGAACTTTCCCCACGCAACCACGTCGAACGGATCGGATGGTTCCGTGTGGGATTTGCACTTGGCTGACATCCGTGATAAGGTATGGTTTGTACTCGGAAGAAGGTTCTGGGTAAAGGCAGATGGAATTTCCAATGTATCCTGGCTGGTCATAAACGGTCCATGGGGAAGCCCCCGTGATGATAATGGACTTGTGATTCCCTGCAAGGTTGAGGTTCGGCAAGTCGGCGAAGGTGTACTCCTCATCCCCCTGGAAATAATCCTCCGCGTAGAGGGTGAAGGTGTCGGAGCGGAAATCTTGAGGGGAGCCAGCAAACCTCGCCGAACTCACGTATCCTCCCACCGTGACCAAATTAGTGCAAAAGTTGCTAGAGCCAAATACATATTCTACGCCACTCAAATCACCCGTGTTATATATGGAGTTGACATAGAAGATCCACCTGCGTAAACAATGGCAATGGTATTAAAGTAAAGTTTTATAATGTGCCAATTTGGCATGATTTTGGGTGTACTACATATTATTGCTTAATTTGAGCCTCTTACATTCCAGTGACACAAACGGATTGTGCTCGGTTGTCGAAATTGTTCTGTTGCAAGTCTGGAGCGTAGGTCTGAGGAATTATTATGTACTCTCCGAGCTGGTTTCGAGATTCGTAGAGGATGGCCCTTTGTTGGACTTGTTGGCCGATGATGGTCTGCACGGAGAGGAGGAGGAGGACGCAGCAAATTCGTTGCATGGTTGATGGCGAAAAAGGGTACTTGGTAGTGGGAGGAGGATCAGGTATTTAAAAAATATGCAGATTCAATTGTTATATGTAGCTGTTGAGCTAGCTTGGGAGAGTGTGTAAATTTGAATGTGATGAGGAGATCAGAATCACACATTTTTATATCATTTTCAACCTCAAATCAGTCAGGATTAACAATTAACAACCACATGCGCCTGGAACTGATGATGGTTACATAAAAATGATCAACAAATTCAATATTTTGCACTTGAATGTAAAGTTCTAGTGAAAACACATTTATTTGATGAATGAATGATGATGAAAGTGGATACAATAGCATGGCTTATCTAGGATATCAGTAATATGATGACGTCCTGCACTCGACAATTAATTCAATTCTTGTGCAAATAAGGAGATCCAGCAATAAACAAACTGCACTGATACAGATTATATCCTGTAGTGGTTCGTGGTACTCTGGTAAAGGATCAGTTTGTTTTGGAGCACACAATATTTTTAATAATACGTGCACGTAAACATCCATTTGGTCACAAGTACTCACAACAACTTGGATTTGTTTTTATGATGCATTATTCCTCAAGTGATTCTGCGTATGATACTTGATTCGAATTCTGAGACAGGAAATCCAGGATAAAATATTGTTCATGTGTTATGAACAGGACTAATGGACAGATATTCAACTACATACGGTCGAGACAAATTGGTCAAGTTATAGAAAATATTTAATTTATATAGAACACAGAACCCTTCATGTACGAATGCCAATTAATCATGATTTACAATTGATTCAAAACAAGAATCCTTTCGAAAGGACATCACTGGCCAGGCAATTCCAGGTGAATCTCCGTTTGCCGTTTTGACATTGGGATTCAAGAATACGAAAGGCTCATTGACAATGCCAGTGGGCGATGATTTTTTCTCTGCTTGAATGCAGATTGATTCGCCTTGGAAGTTACTTTTCTCAAAGAGTCTCCATCCCAAGGATCCCGTTACAATTATAGAATTCCTTACGTCGTTGTTCAAACTGGCGTCGGAGTCGGTAAAATATTCCTCTTTTCCTTGGAAGTAAATGTTGGAGTAAAAAGTGATGGAATCGCTGGCAGTATCAGTTGCTGACCCCACGAATCTCAGAGAGGACGCCTTGCCCTCAATAATTTTCAGGTTGGAGCAGTACGAATAGCCAGACACGTATTCCATATCTCCCATTTCCTTTGTATTGTAATGTGAATGTTCGTACAATAACCACCTAAATATAAAATTGAATATTCTTATTTTGCCGAATGTGCATACATAATATTTACTTTTTTGGTACTTTATATTTCAAAAGCTATGTATTCCTTACGTTCCGTTGACGCATACCGACTGGACCCGATTATCAAATTTTTTTACGGAAAGATCTGGAAAATATGTAGTAGGAACAAAAACTGATTCGCCGGTTTGATTTTTACCTTCGTAAACAACAATTGAGGGGAGAATCGGATAATTGGTACAAGAAACTAAATGAACCCCAAATCCTGATAATAGTACCAAAATTGTATGTAACGTCATTTTGAAAGCAATAAGATGTGGAGTACAAGTATAATAATTTTGTGGAATCGTGATCAACTGGTGACCTTTTTAACGACTGTGAAGAAATATTCGGTCATTTAGGGCGAAGTATGATTATTTTTGGGGATTTGCGTACGCGTGAGCATGTGCATGTAGATTACGAAGAGTTAAATATATGTATAAATGTATGTCTTGCAATCTTAAACCAATATTTGATTTGATTAATCTACTTTGATTTGAAACTGGAAGAATGTGCGGGCAGAACGGTGATTGTTATGTGCATATCGTCGTTGAAGCTGCCAAAAGAGCCAAATCCATTTTGTGTCAATTGACACAAAATGGATTTGGCTCTTTTGGCAGCTTCAACGACGATATTTGTTATTAGATCATCAAATGTTTGCTGTGAACTATGGATAAACCTTTTATCGGAAAGTGTTATGATGGGTTAATGACTCAATCTGGTCATCTGGATTTTTGATTGAACTAACATCCTGCCCTAAATTTGCAACTAGTGTTTAATCTTATTCCTCAGGGTGTTTCAATTTCTGTATGTACATACATTTAACATGCATACATACATACATGACTGTTATATTTACGTATATCCGTTCATCTTTTAAGATAATAATTCAGTATTGATGTATTTATATTCACAAGAAGATGAGTTCACAGGTTCTGATGTGGTAAATTAGGTCGGTGGGGTCCATTACACCAAAATTGAAGAATACGACCCCCACTCAACCTGATCGCATGACTTCACTCATGCAAAGCTGCTGCAACTTTTCATACACAAATCAATATGAATATTTCCTTATGATTCAACATGTGCATTTCCTTTGTATGTACTGAAATGTTTGCATTTCACGTTTCTAGGAGCCTCGTCGCCCAACTCAAAAGCTATATGCAATTGAAAATGATGGTTTGAGCATGACATGACGCATGTATCTGGATGTACATGTATTTTCATATTGTGATGCAGGTCAAATTATTTTTCCACTAACCCAACCAACAAAGTTTAGCATTTGATACCATCAGTCAACCATTTGTTGTTCAGAACTATTTATTTGTTAGTCTAGTCAATTCACATGTCAATCTGCAGCAAAAATACCTCGGCACGTCACTATTATTATTATTATTATTGTTATAGAATGTAATAAAATACAAGTATTTTTAAACGTGGAAATGCAACTGGATCCTGTTCCAGTCATGTTGCTGTGCATCAATTAACATATTTGATCCTGTACATGTTTGGACTAGAAGATTTAATGACGCATCAGACATTATGCACTCCCACTTCCCATTATTTGCTTGTGATTAAGTAATAATAATTATAATGTCCAACGTTAGTTTGTCAACTGACTCAAATTCACATGTGAATCCAACTTTGCACTACATTCTCTCTGTTCCGGGATGGCTAAGGATTACGAATTTGGTAACAAGTGATTACTGTTTGCTCATCAACAAGTTTTACGTACTGGAGATTGTTATTATTATATTTGTCGATTCGTAGGCTTTGGGGTTATTGTGCATAATATTGTCATCGATTGGCCATAGTGACGATTTCCGAGGGGAGGGTGAAGCGTGGGTGCCCTACGTCTACTATTATGGGTTGGGCTACAACGAGGAACGAGCTAATGTCTGGAGCTTGATAGTTATCTGCGTGTGCTTTACCACGTCCTCAGTTTTCCTCTTGTTGCTGTTATCCACCGCAGGTGCAGTGAAGAGGTGGAGAGCTTGGGTAAATTGCATGCATGTAAACGATAACAACGAAGGGATGACAAGTAGATGCTGAAATTTAAAGGCTAATAGCAGTTTTCTTTTTGCTTCATGTTTTACAGAACAGATTTCTTAATCTGTCCTTAGCTTTTCTTCTCTTGACTGGATGGATTTCTGGCCTCTTGGGCTTTCTTCTTTTTCGTCAAGGATGCTGCAGAGTAGAAGTGTTTGGCACGGAACGAATTACACACGAATTGGATGGATATGCACAAGCTTGCCTGTGTCTGATTAACCCGCATAATGACCCAGATCGGTCGTATCCAGTTTTATTATACCAAGATGCACCAACGGGGATACAGTTTGTTAAAGTTCAACCGCATCATGCGAATGCGCACATTACAAACTTGGTAATAATACATACACACTTCATGATCTGTATTTCTTGGTATCTGCATTTGTATCTTGTGATTCTCATAGATTTCCATGCTTATCAATGTCATCGTTTACTTTGTTGCTGCGTTTAAGGTATGAAGAATGTCTGCATAATATATACGTAAGTGTTCAATCGAAGGTATGTGAGTACAAATAATGAGTCTTATTGTTGCTGGTTAGGATATTGTGAATTGTTTAATAAAACTATCTAAATATAATACAAACTGCATTCAAGGCGTATTGGAAAATGATTCAGTTTTATTTCCAGGTGTCGAAAACGAATTAACTAGTTGATTTCACATCACTTTTAGACATTGTGCTTTTTTCTGTTTTTGTATTACTTTCCAATTTAGGTTTGCTCGTGTGCTCCGTTTCATCCTAAAATATTATGAAATGGAATTATGGTAAACTATTGTATTAATATAACTAAATTTAGAACAAAGTTCAGTACCTCAACTTTGTCCTTCAACTTGGTTAGAGCTTCCTTAAAACTACTTTCAAGTGGTCTCAAATCGGAATTTTTGACAGGAATCTTGACAAAGTTTGTTTTCCCAGTTTGTTTCATAGTTTTTTTGTAAATTCCAATCTGTAATCACACATTATGTGATTAAAGTTTGACTGCAATACTAATATTAATTAGTAACGGCAGAATCATAAACCTGGTCCTGTTGAATCAAGGACACCGCTTGTCCCTCCCGACCAGCACGAGCACATCTTCCGATCCGATGAATATACGTTTTTGTGTATCCAGGCAGGTCATAGGATATGACGTAGTCCACACTTGGAATATCAATTCCTCGGGCCATTTGGTCAGATGTGATCAAGCTGTTATCCGTTAATGTAAAAATACACATGATCAACCAACAATTTACATGCTTTGTTTCAACCATACGTTAAAACCTTGCGTAATTTCAGGGGGTATCTCCCATAAGCCATGTGTTAAACTTTTAACACGTGTAGTATATGGACCTTTCCGGAAGATTCCATCCTACTCGTGTTAAAAGGGGGGTCTTGACCATTGGGTTTTAATGCATGGTTTCAACCGACAATTCATGATCTCCTGCATATGATAAATATAGATTACGCCACTTACATGTCAATGACGCCACTGGAAAATTGTTTTAGAACAAGATCTCTTGTTTTAGGATTCCATTTTGCAGATACTTCTCGAACATTTAAATGTCCCATAAACTTTAAAAGGAGACACAGTCGGTGAGTATTTTCTTTAGTGTTTGAGAAACACAAGACACGTTTCCACTTGAAGTGTGAAATTAAGTATGTCAAAACCAAGGGTTTCGTTTCTTTTTTGCACAAAACGAATGATTCAACAAGTTCTGTGGGTGTGGAGTACTTTCCAACAAATGAATCAGAAACTAAGGTCGAGCTGGAAGTTGTATTATTATCTTGCAGAGGAGCACCATCTTGCTCTCCACTATGCGTTTCTTTTACTACTTGTTTCCTCTCCACAACCGAGGTGAACAATTTTGGCTCAAACAAATGTAGCTTTTCTAATGATTCCGGATTTTGCGATAATGTAGCGGAAAATAAAAGTTTCTGGAAAGCTTTCAGGTGAGCTGGCATCCATTTTACAGTCAGAGGAAGAGATCTCCATTGGTTAACTCCTATGAAGAAACAGGTTTAATTGCAATTGTTCGTCTAATCTCCCAAGTATTAAAAAGATAATACACCAACATACCAATAGGATGCGAATCCCAAAATTTAGATTCCAACCGTTGCAGCCAGTCTCCTTCTTGGTCATCTAAAGTCCGATCTGCCTCGTCTACAACTAAAAATCTCAACTTGGATATATCAAACCCGTCGGTTTGCTCCAAATGGTCGATTAATCTCCCTGGGGTGGCAATTATAATGTCGTGTGGAGTCGCCAGTCTCCCTGTAGCTCCTAAAATAGTATGCATTACGAGTATGTTATTATATTTTAAATATGTTTGAAGAATGGGAGTGAATGTTGACGCTTACCAACTTTAACCAGAGCGTCTCTCTCAGCCGAAAATGTCAATCGTTTAGTAATAAGAAATATCGAAAGTCCACTACCAGCAGAATAAGTTTTAAACACAGAATATACTTGCGTGGCAAGAACTTCAGTGGGTAAAACTACAATTGCTCTGACACAAGGGTAAATCCTCGATACTTTCAAAATATGGATAAGTGGGAGCGAGTAGGCTAAAGTCTTTCCACTTCCAGTTGGAGCAGAAACACATATGTCAGACGGTCTATATAACTTTGGGCTGTGTCCTGAGATCAACCAAGGAATTACTTGTTGTTGAACTGGGAAAAAATAGGGAATAAAGTTTTGTTTTAAAATGTTAATGATTTGTGAGTCCAATCCAAAAGAGTCAATCGGAGCCTTGTCGTCCTTAAGATTGCAGGAAACGACGGAAGGATTTGATAGCCATTCTGGAAGGATACGTTTGACCTATGAAAGAATTAGTTATTTATTCATTGAATAATTTACAATTCCTAATTAATTGAAATTGTTGCGTGTTAACTTACAGTTTGTTGTTTAAACTGGTTGACATCTCCAATGACCGTGAAACCTCCAAAATCTACGCCCAACTCCGTTCCAACCAGAGCCGTCTTTTTGTTCTTCTCTTTTGCTCGTCGTTTAGCTCGCTTAGACAATGGTGTGCCAGCAACATTCGAAAGTTTGGGATCTCCTTGAATTTCTTCCTGCTTATCCTCTGTTTCTGCAGCCCCTTTTACTTTATTGACAACTGGCTCCTTTCTTGACATCTCCTTCTTCATCTTCTTCTTGTTTGGCACAGATTCGACGTGGATATTTGCTGCGTGTTTTTGAGTCTTAGTAGAAGCACTGTCGATTGTACGTTTTCTTGAGGTCCCATTCTCTGATTTTACTGGTATTTCCGTCAAAGATTTGTTTTCACCCTCTGCATTCACGATAGCCTGAGATTTTCGAATCTTTGCTTTCTTCAAAAGTTTCTTCAGTAGTTGTCGCTCCAATATTTCTTCTGGCGATGCCCCCGCACCCTCACCCTGTAATTGGTCACCACCATCGTCACCCAGATACCTGAAATAATTATCATTTATGAATATGAATATACTAATCTTATCAATCATATCAATAATCTTATGATCAACTCAAAATATTCAAATCATCATGTCTCATGAATTAATCACAAATTGTGATTCACAATGAATGATAAACGGGTAAAATATCAAAGCTCATTGTATGCAATTACTGGACTTATTGAAATACCTGTTTATTGGAAATATTGACATGTCTCCAGAATTTCAGGATCCGAGAAAACTTCAAACTTTATATTTTTACGATTTTTCGAAGTGCAGCAGGTAAAAGATCAGCACGTGTTTTCAAAGTACAGCAGAGTGAGGCTGATTTGAAGGACTGAGCCTCCCGCCACACCGCCTCTGACATCACAGACTCACAGATGACAAATACAGTTACAACAAATCCAAATCCTGCTAATACACGTGTAAATTAAATTGACCACTTGAATTTCACTTTTTGACCTCTTTTTATCCATAAATTACCTTTTCATAATTCTGATCCGACAAAAAATGGTGAGTTCATAACTTGGATATTTTATAAGTACTATAAACATTCCATGTTCCGTGAGATTATGTTGAGTTGAAATTTAAAATTTTTAACTTGCAAGAGATTGTAATAAGAATATAAGAAGTTCATGTTTTAAAGTTCAAAATATATCTTTAAAGAATAACAGCACTTTGGCATTCGAATATAAACTAAATAACACAATTTCTCTCGTTCTAAATTAAGGTTTACACCATCGACCTATTGCTGCTGCTCTGAAGTCAAATGTGGACGTCATGTTGGAAAATATTAGGTCAAAACCTACGGGATATACAAATCAAGCGTATTCACCAGTCCAGGAATTTGGTTATTCATCTTCACAAGAAAGACGTCGACTAACTTGGGTGGACCCCTCCCTTTTTACGAGCCCTTCTTCGTATTGTTATGGCACGGAGTTGCTGGTATCAGGGTGTCGAAATGAGAGACATGTTTGCCAGAAAAGGTCAGAGAAGAAATTTATCTCCGAGCAGTTTTCAAAAACAAAAAATGGATTCGCCAGCAGCATCAGTATCGCAAATGCATCGTGCCCGATCGAAATCTTCGTCGGAGAGAGTTGACGCCACAGACAGTTATTTTAATGGTGGTGGTACGCTTAATGATAAACGTGGTTCCATATCTTCGATCAAACATCGGAACGTCTATAATTTAGCAATATTCGACGTGGACAACAGCAGTGATCCGTTTTCAGAACGTAGTAATGATATTCATAATAATAATCTTGATAGCACTCACAGAGTTTCTGGTAGCACTCGAAATTTACTGGCCGGGAGAGAACTTATAATTGGAGAACGCATCAGGAGTAGAACTAGAACTTTAAGTGGAAGTGGTGATGTCGGTGACAGAAGTGGCAGCAAAAGTAGAAGTCAACACCATTCGTCGACCGAATCGAGATACGATGTTCGAATTGCAGAGTTAATTAATGTTGTGCTGCTCACCTGTGTGTTTGTCTTGGGGGTGCTTAGTGCTGTATTTGTAATTGTGTGCTATAAACATGGAGATTTTGGAATGGGTCCAGTCCGGGGAGGCAGAGGAAGAACCGAGTTATTTCAACCCTTTCCAGAAGCCGAACAACTTGCCGTCATCGATGAACATTATTTGGACCCTGTGATACCCTCGTTGGATGAATATCTTGAGGATAATGAGTGTGATGGGGAGAATAAATTGGGTATGTCCCTCACGATGCTTTTGGTCAATAGTTATTATTAATTTGAATTTAAATTCTATGCACCTACATTGAAAACATTTTATTTCATAGCACTGGAGCTGGAGGCGATTACGTCTCTGAGATCTGCCTTGGACAAAAAAGGAGAAGGGAAGTTGACCAAGGCTCAAAAGCTATTTCAACATGCCATGGCCCTTTGCCCACGAATGCCGGACGTGTTAACAGCATATGGTGAATTCTATGAGGAGACAAGACAAGATTATATGATGGCAGGTAAGAACCGAGTTATTTCAACCCTTTCCAAAAGCCGAGCAACTTGCTGTCATTGATGAACTTATTATTATTATGATGGCAGATCATCTGTATGTCCAGGCACTGACATACTCGCCTCGACACACAAAAGCACTCATTAACAGGAAAAGGACACTTCCTGTTGTTGAAGAATTGGATGAGAAACGCTTGAACCGAATTGATGCCAAAAGAGAACAACTCCTCCAACTTTCAGAAACTAACCGAGCTCTAAGAAGAATCAGGAAGGAAGCATACTTTCAGCATATTTACCACAGTGCTGGCATAGAAGGAAACACAATGAGTCTGGCACAAACCCGTTTAATTGTTGAAACCCGTATGGCCGTCGGAGGCAAATCCATCATTGAACATAATGAAATATTGGGATTAGATGCCGCTATGCGATTTGTCAATTCCAGGTATAATATTTGTAAAATAATCCATAAGTTATGAACAAGGTCTCATGACAAGTTCCGGTCAAAATGAATGGATTAATTATATACGCTGTTAATAACACATGAATTTAATTGATATGAACTTTCAGCCTGGTTAATCGAATTGGAAAAATCACAATTCGAGACATCTTACTAATTCACAAGAACTTGATGGGCTTTGTGGATCCTGGTGACGCTGGGCAGTTCCGTCAGACGCAAGTGTTTGTTGGAAATCATGTCCCTCCACACCCTGAAGAAGTTTTGGAACAAATGTCTCAACTTGTGGAGTGGTTGAACTCGGAAGAAGCACTGACACTGCATCCAATTCACTATGCCGCAATTGTAAGTGGATTATTTAATTTTTTATTGTGCTTTATGCTGTTTTATTGAATATGCATGATTTTCCATTAATGTAAATACCGTAATTGTGATAAACAACAGGCACACTACAAACTAGTCTGGATTCATCCATTTATTGACGGGAACGGCCGGACGGCTCGACTACTAATGAATTGGGTGTTAATGCAAGCCAACTATCCTCCTGTTATAATTCGAAAACAAGATAGAATCTTCTATTATGAACATCTCACCACAGCCAACAAGGGGGACCTTCGTCCCTTCATCAGGTTTGTGGGAGAGTGTACTGAGAAGACTATGGATGTTTATTTGTGGGCCACCCAAGAACACAACATTTTAGAACTTGAAGATGATCACAGTGAGAATTAACATTTGATTGAGGATAATGAAGATCTCAAAAAAAATCATCAATAATAAGTTATAAATCATTTGCACTGCTACACTGCTAGCCAACTTCCGGTGAAAATATTTTACACAAATAATAATATAATAGTAATAATACGACGATGAGGACGACTGAATCTATTATTTTAACTCTAACGTGATATAGCGATAAATGAAAAGTGAATATTACAATGTAGTACTATTCAATAGTTATATGTAAATGTACTTGGGGAGATTTTAATTATGGAGTCATTCATTTTAGTTTTAATTTTATTATGTTAATTGATTTCAATTTGATTAGTAACTTTGATGAGATGGGATGGAACAAAGCCTTCGACACCCAGAGATTTAAATATAATATAATATAAGCGTCCAAATGAAGGATGAAATTGTTTTATGAAATTGTATTGATAAGCACTTGAATAAACAACTTTGATACACCATGAACTTGTTTTCGTCTTATGAAAATGACGGTAATGCTCTGGAATGAGTCAACATTCTTCAATCTTTGCATAACGCAAGGTCAATAATGTGCACACAAATTGATTACATCAAATTACTGATCTGACAGTAATTTGCAGACTGCAAATTGCAGTCTACATTACAATCACGGAAATGAAGCAAGATGCCCACTCGCTCACGATGAAAGTAGGGCAGAACCCAGCGCGAGTAATGTTGACTTGATATTCTGCTCAGGTTGCTCCCACTTATGACTTCTCTATTTCACTTGCATTGCATTTTTACTACATTTTGTACATTCTTTTCTGTCCTGATAAGTCTAATCTGATATCAACAGAGGGTTTGTTGTCAAAACAAACTGTGGGGTTACATGATTATCGAAAGAGTTAAACCAAAGAGAGGAGAGAGAGATGTCGGAGATTCGTCAGGCGCAGGAAGCCATCAGTGAAGGGTTCATTTGTGCCAATTGTCGACGACAGTTTGGTGGAGTTTCCGAGCTACTCACCCACTACGAACTCTGTCAGAAGAAGGGGGGTGGTGGGGACGAAAACGGGGCGTCCTCCGGATTCAAGAGCATTTTTGGAAAGGCCAGACAAAAGTTGAAGTTTGAGTCACAACAAATCCAGTCACAGTTCCAGCAGCAGCAGCCATCGTGGTCCTCGTCGCGGGGTCCGCAGCAGGGAAGCGGGTTTCAGGACAAGTCCAGCCCCACACCCACATATTTTAATGACTTTGACACCTCCACGGACGTTCAAGGAGTGGTCCGTTCATCCTTTGAGGATTTCAGAAAAATTCGCTCAGGGCGGATGGAACGGTATGCTGCAGAAAGTAACAAGTTAAAGATAAGACTGTCCAAATTGGTCTCGGGGCTGGAAAAATTTCCTGGGCTGATGACAAAGTCTACTGCTGGATGTAAGCATAATGATCTGATTTGTACTTATATATATACTTATACTTATTTTTTATATAAGGAGAGTTGTGACTGGCTGGGGAAAGTAATATTGCTTTATTTTATTATAGTTCAGGACTCATCAGAATGGAAAGCACATGAAAAATCCGTGGTAAATTGGCTGGAGGAAAAACCCGTGACGAGATGTCCCGAATGTACACAAGCGTTTAGTCTGCTCAGGCGGAAGCATCACTGTAGACTCTGTGGATCAATTTTATGTGATGATTGTTCTGGGTTCATTCCTCTCGCAGAATCATTCGAAATACTGCATTCCGAAAGAAAAATACGCGAATCATCCGCCTGTGCTTCCATTACATTCCGAACGTGCGTCCATTGTGCCAGAATTTTAAGACAAGAGAGCCAATCCCCGTTCAGCAAGTATAATAAGAAAGGTGCAGACAGCACAGAGAAAACATTATTAGAAGTTTATGGCACGATCAGGGAAAAGATGGCAGAAATTGATAACCTCCTCCCACAACTAGTCACTGTTGTAGAATCCATTAGGAGTGGAGAAACTTTGTACAGCCGAGAAGAAGGGAATTCACTTAGGTCCAAATTGCTTCGTGCTACAGAGCAAATTGACCTTTTAAGTAAGCAAATAAGTACACTCAAGTGCGAATCTAGCTCGATGCTTATGTTGCAGCAAAGAATACGTCAGAATTGTGTCGCCTATATTCGAGACTTTATAAGATCAGTTCCGGTTGTACCAGATGCTGCGGATGACTCTTCTTCGACATCTTCAAGCATTGGTGGAGCTTCCAGCATTATTTTAACAGGGGATGGGTGGTCAATATCAGCCCCTGAGCATCATGATGATGGCTCTCATGGTGTAGGGGCACATTCAATCGATATTGATGACAATCCGGTACAACAACAAATAAAAAACGTCAAGTTTTATATAGAACAAGCAAAGGCGGCTGGTAAAATGGACGAAGTGGAAATGCTCGTGTCAAGTTTACGGGATTTGCTTTTGTGGCAAAATGACCAGGAAAATAAATTTTAGCAACCTTTTCGTTTCATATCTATCTAAGTGTATAATAATAGTGTAATTTGTATGCAAAGTATGTGACATTCTTTTAAATCTTTATTCAGAAGAAGACAACTCTGTCAAAGTTTTTTGTTACTGTGTTCCTACGTACATACGTATATACATGTCTATTTAGATAGCTTTATTATCAAAATAAAGTTTTTGTGATATTAAAAGTACTTATATACTCGTGTCAGTCAATTTCTCTTAAAATGTACGTGTCTGTAAAATAACATATATGCATGAGTTTAAAGATTTCATTGTAGAGAGCATACTAATAAATTTCATTTATTATTTAGTTTTAATTTTGATGGTTACCTGTTTTTCGTAAAAAGATGAATTGCGCAAAAGACTACAAAAAGAATGAAAAGTATTAGTCCAGTGATAGAAAAAGCAGCAGCCAAGAAATAGTTTTTCCCTGCAACCATTCTTGAATTTGTGAGAATCACAGATTTTGTCCCATTGAACGTTGATATTTGCATTTCTTAATACGAAACGTACATAACATTATTATTAAAATTATTATTCAAACTATTGTGTGAAATGGACAATTAACTTACGATATTCAATATGCAAGGAATACTTCCCTGCAGGTAACCCATCAGAATAACTGTTGTTTGGTTGTGAGTCAACTATTCTATGCAATTTACGAAAGTTTGGAAATGCAGCAGTTTTCATCCAAATTATGAAATCTTCATTTTCGAAGCCATTGTTTGACCGGTTGCTGTCTAGTTCCCAAATGTGCTTCTTCCAATCTGTCCAAAAATGATTTTTGTACAAAATTTCTTGAAAACATCTCAAAACTTGAGAGTCCATAAAAAATGTTTAAAGAACAATTTATGTACAGTGAAACTTTTTCAGATCAATTTGCAAAATCAGTAGGGGGTTTCTCGTTATGACATCATGAAATAAGATATACTATACATTTTAGTACGTAAAAACAACCAATTTCCTGAACATAGCAGGCTGCTGCTACGTCGAATAAGATACTTCTGCGCCAACGACCTACACGACCTCCCAACACCCTACACTGGTCAACCACTTTATATTCCACGTATATCCTCGAATCATATTTTATGTATAGAATACTACAACTGTGTTCCAAATTCCAAGTCAATAAATTAAGATTAGTTAACTATTAATAGACAGACGAACTGAACAGTTCCACAAGTCCTAATTACTCGGGCTAAAAGTGTATGCATTTTGTTAGGAATACTGACCAGGAGGTTTTCCAAAGTATGACCACACAGGATCACGGGGGTTGTCCATTTTATCCTGATCAAAATTAAAATGTGAAGAAGACTTTTACGCATGCAAATATATGCAATATAATGGCAAAGTTACCGGATTATTAAACTTTTTCTTATCCGAATCCCATGCAATTCCAGTCTTTAGTAGAGGCACAAAGTGATCTTGCTCATCATTATACCAATGTGACAGTTTGATCACGTCAAAAAACATTGAATTCGCCTGCAGTCCACACGGAAGAATAGGACGATCCCAATTGTCTGTTGGTCATATAATAAAAATAGTGCAGTGTAATAAATAAATATGCATACCAGATATGTACGTATGTGTACTTAAATACCTAGACGGAAGCGTTCCGGTTTACAATACTCGGACGGTTCGGCAGCAACCTCTTCGTCCTTCTCATTCTTCCTTAAATTTCCCCCCTTGAACTGGTTTTCATCCCTGTTCGTGTAGTACCTCAAGTGATTTTGATAAAAATTGGTCAACGCGTAATAAATGTAAACGGTACCCTGAGAGAGAAGAGCGTTTGAGATTACATTTTCTGCAAGATTTCATTATTTTTCCACCACCAAAGTAAATCATGTAAATAATGTCTGACATTCATGGGGGTTTTCAGCTCAAAGTCGATCCTGCACTGGCACTCGGGTGGGCGTGGCTCCTCTTCGTCGTGTTGGTGCCAGGTTTTGGGAAACCTGTGGGTTTTGTAGAGCACGCCATCCAAAACGGCCTCGCAAGTGGCGTTCGCATGTTCCACATTCGTGCTTCTGCAATTTGAGTATGTGATGGACAACTCCTGGATGTTCTCCGCATAAAAGTAGATTCCGATCCCGAGTGGAATGAAGATGATGGACGTGACGAAAAACAACGGAAAAATAAATCCTGCGTTTAAGACGGGGTAATACGTTGGCAAGGTTTGCTGCAGAAATTTGATATCTGGAAGCATTTAAAATTTGATTTGTCACAAATTGTTCGTTAAAACGGGATTGTAGTGATGTATACAATACCTCGAGGTCTTTTAGATTCTGTGTTTCTAGTTGATCCATATTGTTCACCAAAGCTGCTATCATCCTTCTGCGAAACCTCACCCATATTTTCTTGATATATTATTGTGATTCATTCACTAACCAAGTATAATCACTGAATTGAATAAAGAAAACATTAATGATGGCATTGAAAGCTGCGAGGTCCTGTATATGGTATATTCCAAATCAATTCTATGACCTACGTCGTACTTATCTAGAGATTAGATAAGCCTAAATTAGCTGATTATGCAGGCACACTGGCGGGCAATACTAGAAGGTAAGGTAAATAAATATGTTGAGCACAGATTTCCTGTAATACAGGCCCTATTACATGCAAAACTGTTTAATGAACAGTGGATAATTATTGAATGTAAAAAGTGCAAAAGAGGCCTCCAACTATAAAAGTCCAGTACCTCTTGGCTGTGCAAACAATAATGACTGTCACCCTCAAATGATGGCTATACACATAAATAAATACACTCGGTCAAGATTTAAATAAAGCATACTTTACTGTCAGTTAGATTACAAAATGCATTTCACAATTTTATGCAAATCATTTATTTAGATTTGATTGGGAGGAAGATAGAGTCTGGAAGGTGGGGTGACGCTTATTCTTTGCAACTCGTCTTGATTTGCATTTTGGTGGTCGGTGGAAGACTCGGCTTCTGGCACGGAAAGTGATGCTGATGGAGGTGGTAAATATCTCAAATCTGCATCTGAAATTTTTGGCTGTACGAAAAATTGATTCCCGGATTGATTAAAGGCTTCAGTCACACTAGTTTCTGATCGTCCTCTAGGCGTTGTTGACAATAGTAGGGAGGGTTCCAACCTGGCTGTCGTACTCTCAGTTAAAGATTGTTCTTCTGGCTTGACAAATTGGGATATATATTCGTATGAAAATGTGGTTGTTGGCGTTTTCGGGCTGATGTTCTGAGCTGAGTCAACTTGAAAAATCTCTGTTACAGTTTCGCGACCATGATCTTTACTCTTCAAAGTGGAAGAAATTGTGGTCTTATCCAACAACAAAGTTGTGGGGACACTGCTTGTGGAAAATTGGAATGCAGCGTTTGATGGTGTCTGATGTATTGTTGATGGTGATGACATGGAATACGGTTCTGCTAACTTTGTATTGCTTGGAGTGGACGAGGACGCACCTTCAAATTCAGCTAATGATAGCGTCGATGATGGCATTGAGGTGGACTTGATCTCTGTCGTATTTTCGTACAAATATTGAACTTGATGAGTTGCGTTTTGTGCAAGTGTAGTTAAAGATTTGAGCGATGTGACCATTGGCGTTATACTTGCGGAATATTGAGTTGTAACTGCTGTTGTAGTATCGAGAGCGGTTTTGGACGAGGCTGTAGTGACATTTAGATCCGGACTAAAAAATCTTCTGAGTTCTGTTTCGTTTAAATTTTGGAACAAGGCAAGATTTCGACTGTAGTCAGTGTCATTGTCGTAATCGTCGCTATACACGTCGTTATAGTACTCGGACGTTTCTGTAGTACTGGTGGAAGCGCTTGCAGAAGTGGGTTTGGAAGTGCTGTTCGAGGTTAAGTTGGCTTTCTTGGATATCACAATTCTAAAATAGGGCTCAGTCGTAGAAGGTGGTCTGCCATTGGAGGAATGATCGTAAAATTCGGATTGATCTGGAGGCCCATATTTCATAGAAGTAGTAGGATTTCCAATCCTATTACGACGACTTCCAGTTTGTGCAAATAGAAAGCATAGCATTGAAAGTGCCAGTCCACCAATCAAAATCTATAATATTTATTAAGTTATTTATCTTGTAATTAGCTCTTTATCTATTAAAATTATAAAATGAACGAAAAGAGATTACCGTTTTCAACATGGTTTTCAGGCTCACTTGTGGTCCCTTTCAAAATTCAAAAGTAATTAATCTAGTCATAAATCCAAATGTGATCTATATATTGCCACAATAGCCCCAGATTGTTTTTACATGTAAGTAATGGTCGTTGTATGAAAAGCTACTTGTGGATGCAATCACTCGATTTGCATGTACAAATGCAGGAAATCAAATAGCTTGAGAGCAAAACCTTCTTCAAACAACATTGGAGAGCATGTAAGAAATAAGGGTCCATTTTTACAGAATTAAATCTTGGCTAAACCCAAGTCAAATAAGATTCACCTTGGCTGACACTCATGGTGTATGCAAAATGCAAACAAGAAAGGGGTGGTCATCTCAATGTTTTTCTTGTGTTTGCCTCTCTTGATGCGATACTCATGTTGCATATGCACAAATATGTGCACCTCCATGCACAGACTACTGAATCTTATGCAGCATGAGCGAAGCGTTGTAAAGAATGGTCATCGTAATAATGCATCGTTTCCTTTCGAATGCATCGACATGCTCGCAACGCAGCTTCTCAATTCGTGCGGATGAAATGAACTATTAGCTCATCTCATCATCATTCACGGCCGACTTCAATTAGCAGGATTGAGAGGTGGGTGGGAGGGGGATGAGATGGATGGTGTCCATTATTAGCACCACGCGATCACTAGTTGGTTGTACGACGATGGCGACGACCAAGACGGCGAAGACCAAGTTGAGTTTTACTATAAAGAAGTACACGGACACCATTTATTGTTGGTTGATGAGATGGACTACTATTGCATAATAACCCTTCATATTTTGATGTTTGGCAAATATTATTATTTTACTTTGTTCAAATAACTCAAAGCTAAAAAACATACATACACCGGCTCATTTGACGACCACTTCAAATGAATTGTGAATCCAACAATTTTTCATTCACTGTTCATGTTTGTGCAACTGCAACGGTAATTCGGCACGTTTGCCATACTGGATGCCGTCGGACAGGCTCCTTCTCTCAAATAATAATCATTGTCATTAATTGTCGTATTATTATTGAACATGGCAGTACTCATTTTCTGACCAATCAATGGGATTTCATTGATTCGGAGTGACGGCCAATATTTGTATGCATAGATTTTTATTTGGTCAGTGTATGATGGTTTTGTCACTTTATTATTTTGTATCAGTTAATTTTTCAGAGTTGCACAATCTCAATCAATTCAGTTTTAACTAGTAAAACATGGCCTGAAAATATTATTACACCAAGTTTCAATTGATTTCGTAATAGAGTTACGAATGCATGCAACAATGGCATCGATAACAGGATCAGATCGAGTAGTGGATTTGCAATAAGAATAATTTTAAGACATAATATCTACTACAAACTGAGATATACATATTCGCATATAAATCAATCCATGATCCAGATTCATTTAATGATTGCTTGAGCTTGACCGAGTTAAATGCATATTTTATAATGAGAAAGTTTGTGATTCATACGATGTGTGTTGCGTATTTATTAGATACGATACTACGATTACTTTATCTACTCAATATATGTATGTTAAAGCTTTAATAAAAATTATTTGTATTTATAAAATGTTGAAATTTTCCTTCTTTATAAATATTGCTCTGTTTTGACGTTTTGCAATTTCATACTATACATATATCAATTCCAAGATGAAGATGAATATCGGGCATGGTCAAGTTCAGCTCTATTTGCATAACAAACGCTTAATTATCCATCTCAAATGACAAGATATTGATAACCTTTTGACCCTTGTAAATATTGAAATAAATGAAGTCTTCGATTTTGCGAAATATGCCACAAATAACCACTGATTTTCACTCCAGTCGTACTCTAACAATCATTTGCTCATTAGTTACATTCAGTGAACAAGGTTTAACTTCTACCAAAATGTACAAAAAATTTGTATTTTCTATTGTTCCGTTGATTCTTGCTTTGGTAGCGGCCAGCGAGACCAGGAAAGCTGTCCGGATGGGATCTTATGGTCGCCAAGGGCATTATTTATTTTTATTATTTATGGTTGCAATCAAGTCAAATAAAATATATTTCTGCAGGGTACAAATGCGTCTCCGAATGTGAAATGAGGGACGGGACAGATTATTTCTGGTAACTTTTACTTTTAGTTAGACTTCTGAGATTACTTTTTCTTTGCTTGAAGACTACTTTTAAATAACTCACTTTACAGGTGTGATGCTCATCATCCAACAAACCATTTCAAAGGAGATTGTAATAAGCTAAACTTTGCATCTTTTGCTTTGTAGTAATTTCTAATTATAATGTTTGTTTATTTCTAGATTACTGGGACTATTGTTCCAAGGATGATGATTTTGACTATAAAGGAGCGCCATGTTATATCGAGCATGCCTGTGGTCATCATGGATGGAAATACAAATGGTGTTATACGAGTGAAGACAAATCTTCTTGGGGATATTGTGGATATAAAGTACTAAATTAATTCTCAACTTGGTGTTTAAGCTAAATAAAGTTCAACATGATTTACTATTTTACAACTTGAGTTATTACAACGGAAATACATTGTATGCACTGGAAAATTCTGAAGTTCAGAATCTGAACCCGTGCATAGCAATTGATATATACTTCATACCACACATGTCTTTGTTTAACCTTGAATTAATCCTTGTCAGATAATCTCAAGAACTTTTTTCATCTGTTCAATTTTCAGTTAAGAATAGTCCGGGTTTGCATGTTTTGTTTAGTGTGTGTACAAAGCATAGCTTAAAATGGTAGAAATTAAAATTAATTTTACAAGTCGATTTTTCTGGTTTTATTGTGCCATTAATTTTGCCATTGCCAGTGAAAACGGTTCACCACCTCCAATTGTGAAAATTTCAGATGGGAAACTTTCAGGGAAAGTCTTGACGTCAAGAAGTGGAAATGAATATTATGCATTTCTGGGAGTACCATTTGGGAAAGCGAAAAGATTCGAGGTTCAACTCAATACGATGTAATCAAGTGTTTAACCATGATCCAATATTTAAATGTCAACTTCAACATTTCAGGTTGCAACAAATCCTGAACCTTGGGTCGATATTTATAATGCCACCGAATTTGGAGCAGAATGTATGCAATTCGACTTGATAGGAAAAACCGTTGTAGGAGACGAAGACTGTTTGTTTCTTAATGTCTACACCACACATGTATAAATATGCATCCATTAACTATATTCATCTATTACAATAAGGTCACCTTCGTCAACTTAATTATTTTTAACCCAGCCTCAATTCGAAGAAAAGAGCTCCAAAACAAGTGAGACGTTTCACCCCGTGATGGTGTGGTTACACGGGGGTGGTTTTAGTTTTGGGTCTTCAAATATTTACTCTGCAAATTATTTCATGGACGAACCGGTCGTATTGGTCACTCTTAATTATCGACTAGGCGCTTTCGGTAAGAACTGAACCAGTTAAATAATGACCACTAATTCAAATTGACGTAGGTAAATTTTTGACAATTTTGCACAGGGTTCCTGGATACACAGGATGGAGTTGTTCCAGGAAATTTAGGGCTTCGAGATCAGCGCCTAGCTTTGGAATGGGTAACTGGACCAGTTTACTCATGGAAATATATAATTTACTTGAGCGGCTTTTGAAGAACAATGAAGAATGTTTGTTGAAGGTCCATAAAAATATTGCTATGTTCGGAGGCGATTCTTCTCGTGTGACGTTTTTCGGATCTAGTGCGGGTGCTGCATCGGTGGCTCTTCATATGCTTACCGAAACCTCAGGTTGTGGCTACACGTGGTCATATACATAAGTAATAGATGTCTGAATAGTTTAATAAATTTATGTCCATAATGCAGCCCTGTTTCATCGTGGAATTTCGGAGAGCAGTACAGCTTTATCGTCGTGGCTAATTCAGAGAAACCCAAGGAAAAATGCTCAAAACCTTGCAAGGTTTTTAAATTGCTCAACACAACCTTCACATGAACTTGTTAGCTGTCTAAAGTCTAAATCAGGTTCAGATATTGTCGATGCCATGTCACTGTTTAAGGTATGAAACAATGCATAACAAATATCTTGCAACTTTATATATGTATGTACACGTACTCTTTGTTGTCTGTATTTTCTACATTTGGAATTTATGTATTTAGTTGGGAAGTACAGTTTCGGATGCAAATTTTCTCTTTACACCTTCTATTGAAAATTCGCCGGATTCCGAACAGCCGTACTTAAAAAAATGTCCAGAGGAACTTATTGCAAATGCAAAGTTTTTACATTCAATTCCGTGGATGGTGGGATGTAATAAAAACGACGGAATTCTCAATGTTGGCTCCAGTATGACACATATTCTTACATACATATAAAGCTGTAATAAAAAATTTTGCTTAATTACATGTTACTATTAATTCTTAGTTTTAGAGACAAGGTCCTCCACCATAAATGAAATTATTGCAAATTGGACCGAAATTTCTCCTTGGCTATTTGTCTACAATTATGATATCGATGGAGGAAAGGACGCAATGGACGAAATTTCTTTCAAAATTAAGGGAAGATTACTCTCCTCTGATGGACAAATTGATGAAGATCATTTTTTAACAAGTTTACCAATATTGGTGGGAGACAGGTGGGAAGTATCAGGGACAGTGAAATCTATTCAAAAGCTGCGAGGAAAGATTCCAATGTTTCCATTCATTTTTTCCTACTTTGGAAATTTCTCATATACCAACAAATTTTTCGGTTTAAAACGCCGTCATGGTTAGTAAACATGTACATATCTCTTAACAAATTGTTGTAGCAAGAGATCACTAAATTGAGAGAGTTTTAGGTGTTGGACATTTGGACGAACTGCAATATCTATTTGATGGAGTATATGGAGCACCTTCATACAATGACGAAAATAAGAATGAGGAAACAAAGTTTTCTCAGGAACTTGTGAAATTATGGGTTGAGTTTGCTACGACCGGGTAGAATAACAATAGATGCACGATTGCTTGACCTTAAGTATCTAGGTAACGCGTCTCCCTTAACGGTTGCGACAAATGGTCGAGTTACAAATAAAATATTCATTTTTAAATCGTTGGTTCAAAAACGGCGTTTGAGTCTCCAACTACTTTGACCCTTAATAACTTTTGAATGGGCAGACATAGAGACTTAACTCTTTAAGATGAAATCATCTTAATTTTTAGCTTGATTTTTTAAGCTGAAAATCTCGAGGGTACTATTTCGAATAGTAAACATGAAATCTCCAGTATGCAGCCTTTATGAGCCCGAGTCAGGGCTTATGTACTCGTCATGTCCGTCTGTCCGTCTTGCGATAACTGTCGTAAAACTAATCCGATCGAGTTGAAATTTTGCACATATGTAGTATGGGTTAAATGAGGAGAGTTAAGTTCAAAGATAGGCAAAATCGGTCAAGTGGTTGACCGGTGGGGTCATATAGGTGTCGGGTATTATGTAAAGAAATTTCAAAATTGTAGTAGAAAGGTGAAATGTTGCTAATGGCTCCAAATGAAAATTTGAAAATTTTTCATATCATATGGGGTGACCCATACCAATTTTCAAATTCGTCACGTCGAGCAGAAATTTGGTAGAAAAGTTAGTAATGGCTCCTAATGTAACAATATAAATTAAAATAGGAAAAATTTTCCGAGTTCGTTAGGTCCTTGTTTTATAATGGTTTACCAAAAATAAATCAAAAAATTATATACACGTCGTTCATTACGAGTGACGAGTTCTGCTCTCAGAATCAGTGAATAATGACATCTTACAAAACCCCGCAAAGTTGATTTATTTTTAGCCTAGTGGTTAGCCTAAGATGGTTCTTATCGAACCATCATGTCCTTCCGGAACACGATAGACAAAATGGCTGAACCGATTGAGTTGAAATTTTGGGGAGACCGTAGGGCTGGATCCTTACAGATTTTTTAAAAATATGCCACTCCACAAGTTTAAATGCATTTGGTACAATAAAATTTCATGGAAAATGTTTGGTTTGACTGATAACCACAGAGTCTGACTCGGGCTAAATAAAGGATGGAGATTTCAAGTTTAATTTTCGAAATAGTACCCTCGAGATTTTTAGCTTAAAAAATTAAGCTAAAAATTACGATGATTTCATCCTCAAGAATTAATGTTCTATGTCTGCCCATTCAAAAGTTATTAAAGGTCAAAGTAGTTGGTGTATTTGTAAGGGACTTTTACACCAACTATTTTTAAAATAATTATTTTATTTATAACTCCACCATTTGTCGCAACCGTTAAGGGTAACTAGGCACTAAAAGTCAAGCAATCGTGCAATAGATGATAATACGTGGACTTGGATAAATGCAAGGTCCTGAATTTTACTTAGTTACGTGTCTATATACACACGTAACTAAGTAAAATTCAGGACCTTGGATAAATGTAAATGACATTTTTCTGCTCCCAAGCAGAATACCATCTACAAACAGTTTCAGAGGCTGGAACCATGTTGCATCTGAGCCAGACAAAGCGATGCCATTATCATTTTATGACATTGCCGACCATAGCGGAATACCAAAATATATTCACGTAGATGCAGATTTTAATGAAAGGATGCAATTTTGGGAGAAAATACTTCCTCCAACTTGTAAAACACCATTATGGAACTCAAACTCCAATAAGCATCTCGAACTTTAAGTTTGGCACTTGATACATAATTGATGAGATGAGTAATACAATTATAATCACTTGATTCGAGTTGTATTGGTTTGTTGTCGAGTATTCTATTAAATGCAAAGGGAAAAGCAAATATATGAAGAGATTAAATAAGTAAATTGCAATTTGATTTGATTATATGGTCGGGTGTTACCCACAAGTGTGTAATTACATGCATTCTTGTTATCACATGCTTCTGCTATCTATTCATCCACATTTATATGTATTTATTATTCACACTGTTGAGCTCTGCACATCATATACTAATTACAAATTACCTGCAAAATAAGTGCAACTTTTCCTTCTCTTATTTCTGTCGTTGAATAAAATTATGGTGGGATACAAGCTAACATATTGGGATTTGGAAGGGAGGGGCGAGCCAATCAGAATGCTATTTGCAGCAGCGAACGTGAAATTTATCGATAATCGTATTTCAAAAGAATCTTGGCCGGAATTGAAGGAGAGTGAGTCAATTTGCATTTGCCACACATGCACATATTTGCCTATAACATACAACTAATATTAATTGGGCAAAATATGCGTTTGTGTAGGAATGCCGTGGGGGCAGATACCTATACTGGAATTTGATGGCAAAGTAATTGCCCAATCGTTGACAATCTGTCGATATCTTGCTCAAAAATATAACTTTGCTGGAAGGGACCCATGGGAATCTGCAAAATGTGACGAGTATGTCGATGCACTAACTGATCTAGTCGGAGGTAAACAAAATTATGATAAAAATACGAAATATGAAACTTGTGTCATATTTCATGCGTATGGCTTCACAGGGATGAAGGGCATCGTACATGCTGAAAACGATCAAGTCCGAGCTACAAGAAAGGCAAAATTTTTACAAGAAACCATGTCTGGATGTCTCGGTAAATTTGAAGAATTGATGGCAAGTCAAGTGGATTCCTCATTTCTTGTGGGTGGGAAACTCTCATGGGCCGACATTGTGTTGGTGGTAATGTTGGAACGATTAGAAACTCCGTCCTACGCTGGACCCTCGTTGCTGGATACTTACCCAAACTTGAAAATGATTAGAATTGCAGTCTATAACTATCCGGGTATTCAAGAATGGGTAGAAAATAGACGAAAAAAGTAGTCAGTAGTCTAATCGCATTTAGATTGAAGAAGATTTATTTAGTGTGATATTCTGTCTGAATAATAAAATATATACTGCAAATTTGCATACACATTAATTTTTGATCGGCTAATACTTGTTCTTAATAATACGTTCACAAGCATCCTTGTAATACTTGGACATGAGGATTTCTTTTCTATGCAATTTGCGAATGAAGCGACAGTCGGTTTTGTGAGTGAAAATGGGAATATTTTTGTGGTCATGAATGTATGAGCAATGTCTGGTTTTGGTAAAGAGTCTCGGCATGTCTGCCGCATTCCAAAATTTGCTGTCGCCACGTACAGCTCGACAGTAACATTTTCGACAGAGGCAAAGTTGGACAATCTTACGATTCAGGTGATCTGCGATGCTGTTTCCTTCTTTGAGGTAAATGCTGTCCAAATCTTGCGCCCTCACCCGGTCATACGGATTTATGTTGTAAAATGGGTTTCTGATGCTCTTTAGAGTCCGATAGTAGTCTGAACGAAGTAGTTCATCGCACTCGAAACATTTGTCGTGCCCTTTGTAGTTGCATCTGGTAACTGCGGGGGGTATCAGCCTGACAGGGTCTTTGCCAAAAGAACATGCTTTGCGAATTTCTCCAGGTTTCCGTGTCAAGTCGTAGGAACCCACTCTAAATAAAATTTGTACGTGTTTAGGTGGATGAGTACATAATAATGCACGTTAATTTGGCTCTATAATTTATTTAACTTAATTGATTTGTAATTATTATTACCCAACTGTTTGAAACTTTGATTCCTTTTTAAAGCGAGTGACTGCTAAATGGCTACCAAATCCGATGAAACTTTGCAAGCACAAGTTTCTCAATTCTTCTTGTGTCATTTTAGCGTGACTTCCCAAATGAGTTGACATTTCTTGCAAAATATCGGATTCTGATGCCCTTCTCCCCTCCTCGAGCGATATGCCAGGCATGGATTTTTTAGGCAGCTCCTTCTTTATCTTGATTTTCTTTCGTGGCAGAGGAACCGCAACCCATTGTTGGTACGCATTCGGGGCTGGATTGTTTTGCAGAAAGTCTTTGGCAAATCGAGGACCGGAGAGTCCGCCGATTCGATACCCTTTGTTACTAATCCCACCGGCACACAATTTACTTTCACAAGGAAGGTACTTTGGGTTTGGAACATCTCCAGGAGCACAATTCATGGCGTACTCAATGGCAAAACGAGAAACTCCTGGGTCTTCGGGAAAGTACGTTCGAGATTTTGAAGACAGGAAGACCACTCTGCTTTTCTTGTCGGTGTTCTCAACTGAAAATAATAAATTACGAATCTGGTACATATGCCAATGTTATATTTACTCTTCAAAATTGTATTGCTACATAATGCTTTAGTATGTAAAAATAAATAAGTAGATCTTACACTCATTCATGATGTTTGTGAGCCACTCCACGTCCTCTGGAATTATTCCTTGAGACGACTCATCGTTATCCACATCAGCGGAAGTCTTATTTCCTTTGACCATCCTGCCCTCCACTACTTGTCAAATGTGACTGTGTGGTAGACAGAAATTTCTGACCCTTATAAAGATTATCCTGCCTATCTTATTGATGTGCTGGAGAAAGCGTCACATATCACGAACACCTTTGATCCAGAGCTCAGGGCAGAAAAACGGTACAAAAGGATACAAATTATGTATGCCTGACACCTGAACTAGAAATCTTATTACGAATCACAATGGTAAGTCAAATTGAGTCTGTCATCACTAAAGAACGTGGGGAATTCGTTTTTGAGAGTGAATAAAGGGTCACGGTTAACTAAACCATCAACATCCATGGCTACTTGCAGATGCACATGATTCATCATGTGTCAAAATTCTTTACAGGCAATTTATTTCCAAGTCTGGTTGGAATAAAGAACAATAACGTCGACTCACAAAAGGTCGAAAGATTTAGATTACTTTCCATTGATCCAGTCATATCTTTTGCCACATAATAATAAATTTGTGTAGAATTATACGCAGTTTCTCCAAACTTGTATTCTTTCATTGTTGAGTTAAACATTGTTGTTGTTAGCATCGCACATAATGTGTTTGTTTCTTATCCTCTTCAATTGGATGAATTTCGAGCTGCATATCTTCCACTACAAATAAAATATTGACTACTGCTACGCAAGCCATTGTAGTATAACTAATAATCTTGCATGTGCAATATCACACATGACAAATTTCTTCGATTTACGACATTTATCGCAAATTTTGTAAACCAATACGAGCCATAAGCTCAGCATTGCGAGGAGTGGTGAGACATAGGTGCCCCTGGTATAGATACACAATCGTTAATTGGATAGAAGTGATCCGTCATCAATAGTCCCTATAAAATTTGAAGCTATCTTGCAGATTTACCAGTTTTATTGGAAACTTTGGTTTTCTGCCGCTGTGATGTCTTTTTTGTTATCACGACAAAGGTCAGCCCATTTCAGCTGAAATGTGCTCGCACACGCTACCATGCGATCCGTCCATTAAATTTGCAACTACTGCAGCAGATTTAAATCACATCCAGCTTTGTTCATTCCTTCTTCCCAACAACTCGTGCAAATTTAATATGACTCTGCAGATATGAACTTCCGCATTTTCCATGTCGCATTTATGCATATGTACTAAAGCTAGCGAGCCTCTACTAATATCCTAAATGCAAACAACAAGTATTCAGTACAAATGCCGATATAAAACTAATTTCAATATCACACTTTGGAAATCTTTTGGAATTAACAACAAATTAATCGTAAGTAAATGTATTCAACGTGTGACAACAAATGAAACAAAACGTACATTTTGTCCATGCATGCATACACACAGATACATATGTATGTGCGTGTATGTATCTACAGCTAACACTCCGGCAGAATCGATATTATGTGGACATACATACAGCTAAAGGTAAGTTTTCCGTTATTTTACAGTAAAAATGAGCATCACAAGCGTTGGTGTATGTAAAGCTGAGCGAGGAGAAAATAATTAAATTGGGAAACTTTGGTCGATTTGTCCAACAATTTGACATCCAACAAAAAAAACGGGTACTAATTTTGTTTCAATTATGGCATGAATTGATTGGGGCGTATCAAGCGGTCTTCTGGTGGAAGCATGCTTATTAAGGTGAAACCCGCATTGCGCTGGACTTTTGTGCCAGTATTATTATAGGAGCAACCCGAACGTGTTCATGTATTTAACCGTTCTAAGGTTCCTCCTCCGTTGTCCATTAAAAACGAATGAAATCAAAATGCAGATGTATCGACTGTTGTGTGGCGCATTTACTTGTGCAGTCAGTCACGGAAAGAAATATTTAGCTCACAATAAAAGTACGGGACAAGATCTGCTCAGTTTATTTCGGTCACAAAACAGCAACGTACATATTACTCGTATGCACATATATACGTATCTATATACATTTTCGTGTATTATAGAGACAGGAACTTTGCTAAGAAATAGGAAAAGCTCCTTTATTTTACTCAGAGAGTTGCATATTTAAATTTTACTACATTGGCACATAGGATTCCCCTCCAGGGAACTTCTCAGCTTGTAATCTCATCGTCGCGAGAGCAATTACGGGATACACATTCGAGTGAAAGTAGCAATCTATGATAACCTTTCCACTTGGCAAGGTTATTTTTTTGCAAGGCCTGTCTCCACTCAAATTAATTTTTTCACTCAAAATCCTGGAGAGATTTTCTGGAGTAGCAGTGCAGTATTTTCGCACACTCGTAAAGCCGCACTGCGAAGGTAGCGTGATGAATGACTGGCAAGTGGGGAAATTGTGAAGGAGAAAGCAAATCCAAATCAACAACGGTCGGTGGTTCATTCCTCGGTGTGTTAGTGTGTTTTTCGAGTGAGTGAGTGAGTGACTCAGAGCTGGGACAATCGGAACAATGCGTATTAGAAATACGTATGCAGAACAGACAGAAGCAAGCAGGGAAAGAGTGAGATATACACTTCCGAATAATTAATTTCGTTTCCGAAAACCTGGATGAAGTAGAAAATGCGCCCATAAATAAATAGAAGTGATTCGGTCTGCCAAACACATTTTACATCCTCCCTTAAATAAAATTCTCAATCCTCGTCAGAACGATTGAGAGGATGGAATGGAAAATCCAGCAGACAGACTTCTTCTTTCTTCATGTCTCTCCTGCATGATTTTGCAGATGTGCTACAAAGTAAGTTTAGAATGCATCGAGCGGATATATTTACAATAGCTTCGCTGAATATTTATCTATTATGCGAGGCAATAGACATGGTGTTGAAGATGCGTCCGAGACAAAGTGAGAAATTGTGTAGATGAAGTAAAAAGATTGCAAGTAAAAACCTTCTTTCAATTAAAATACCAATGTGCCTGATATCGGTGAAATAGTACCAATAAATATATATCGAACCCATGATCAATCCGTGCTGCTGGTGCTCTGCAGAAGCAGGAGTTTACATTCTTCTATTTTTTAACCTTGTAAGTTTTTGTACGCATTCTCTTACCTAAAACTATATTTCTTCTCTATCAAAAAAAGGATTTTTGTAATTTCAGCTATATTTTGTGGTTTGTGTTATATTCGGAGTGATATTTTCTTCATGGACGATTACAGTGGCCTTAGAAGATACATATCCGTTAGGTAAGCCGTAAATATTATTGTAAATTATTGGCAACTCGCAGTCATCGCTTTGATTTTAATAATTTTGTCAGACTGCTTGCGTGTCGATACTCTTGCTCTTTTTTTGTGAAAATACAGTTCATGTCATGGAATTAGCTATAGTGTTGTACCTGTACGCTACCTGCTTTGCGACTGGTGTTCTTCGCCCTGTTCATCATGTTTGCCTGGCATGTGCCGCTTGAAAATCGATCCTGGGCCATTATTTTCATATTCAATAACAGGAAAAATATTTAAAAAAAGATCTTTTAACCAGTACAATTGTAAATCACGGATTCTCATTTAGTGAACAAATGCTGCACACTGAATGCTGAATTACTGTGCACTGCACTGAAGTACATTACTCATTGTCATTACTAAATACTTCTGGTTGTCACTTGCAGTGTACTTTTGTCTCTTTGGTTATTGCCATTGGGAAAATTGCAATACGATTTGCTTGCCAAAAAGCATTGAGTTCACCATGCGATGAATGAATTAAACTTAGAAATCTCCGCTTGTGTCAAGTTGTTTGGATTATTTGCTTTGGCACCCAACCTGTGCTTCTGAATTTATCACGCATGCCATGAATTCTTGATGATGATCATCAATTTTAATTACTTAATGTTCATTTCAGGTTACAGAGCAGTTAATACCGTAGTTTGGATTGCGTTCGTCATATTTTTTGCAATGGAAACTTTCCTTGGGTCTCACCTTCTAACCGCTGTAAACAGAAGTGATAATCCTCAAGAATTTAGACAGTGGATAAGGTTACGAATCGTCCTGTTGTTGTTTATCTGCCCTATCATTGGCCTTTTTGCCTACTTGCACTTTAGCGTTCTGACCATAAGCATTCTCATAGTTATAACGATTTACGAGTTTTATTACATTTGGGTAGTTTATTACTACTCCTTAGAGCTGGACATTCTTCTGGAAACGGATTCAATGGGGATTGGCGACGATAAAACGTGATATTTGTTGCAATCAGTACAATTTATTAGTTTACATGTTTCAGGTTCAAAATCTATCAACCACATTTTATTGACATATGTAAGTTGTAAGTAATTCTGCAAACAGCCGACCAAACACGCTCCATATAGATCCACAACTGCATGCATGTTACTTGAGAATTCCACATTGTTCTGACAAGTAAAAGTTTCCAAATCATTTGCTTAAACAAAACAAAGGATAATTCCCGTGTACATATATCCTCCAAATGCAATTTCAAGACAAAGGTGAACTATTAGTAATTATACAAGCAATAACTTACTCCGCTATACTTTAAGATGGTTGATTGATGACGGTTTTAAACTCCAAATATGTTTTCTTATGTATTCAATTATGTAATTAGGATGTAATTATCAAATTTTTATAAAGACGTTAAATATATCAACGAGTTTAACTTAAATGGTTTATAACGTTGTTTATTTAAACCCAATGGCTCACAGTATTATGTATTTATTTATTTTGTACACTGTTCTGTTCAAATAATTTAAATTGAAATAAATTATATAAATTATTCTTCATGCTTACTTCATGCTTTTGAAAATGACTCGAAAAATGGACTATTGAAAACGCCATGAGGATCATAAAAGTCCAAAACTCGAATTGCTGTGTTCCACGCAGGTCCGTAGGAATGTTTTATAAGTTGTTTGAAGGTGCCTTCATGACCTTTGAAGGACCCAGACTCGTGTGCCCATTCCGTCCGAATTGACCACAGCGGTCGAAGCAGTCCATAATCTCCTTGAAAAGTAGCGTACATCCAGGGCTCCAACTCTTCAACAAACTCAACCCCACTCTCATCGCCGGGGAGAAACTCCATCTCGAACACCACGCCCACTTCAAATTCTGGGTGATTTTTCACGGGAGATAGAACACTCAAGGCTGGAGGAACCAGAGGGCTGCCGTTTTCTTTCACAGACGAGGGGGAATCCAAACTGGAAATCCTGATTTTTAAAGGACGAGTTGTTGGATACTTTCTTTTTTGCTTGAATTGATCCCTGAGTAAGGAAAATTGTTCGTAAAAGTCATAAACAACCTGCTGAATATCGGCTCGAGTTGTGAGTACAACATATCCCTTCGATTTGTACGATTCTGTGTCGTTCGTGAACGTGAAGAAGGTGTCATGTGAAGTACCCCAAATGTCATTCGCCCCACTCAATCGCATCCGAACGACCTCAATGTCGAACATAAATCTGGAGAAGAGAGGAGAAAACGAGGGGAACATGTAGACTAATTTGGAGACAACGGCACTCGCCATGTTTATTATTGGACTGGATGCTCCGGATAAATATTTTGTATTCACTTTCAGAGAGCCCATTGGTCTCTTCGTCTCCTTGGACCACACTATGACAAAAGACAAAACAATGATTAAAATTAAATTTAAAGAAAATTTAATGAAATTTAAAGAAGCACTGTTCATCAAAAGTACCACTAACAAGATGAATATTTCGAGAGGAGTCGCAGTCAGCCCTATCTGGTCAAGTACACTAACAAACTTTTTAACATATACACAATAGCCCTCAAAGTCCACGTAAAAATTTATAAATGTAACCATGTAATTATTTGATATCAAACAAAACTTGACTTGGAGGAGGAAACGTACACATGAATTTTAGTTTACAAATATATTTTTGCCTGATGAAGAAATTCTGTATGAATATCGAAAGCTTGCAACAATAAATACTTCAAGTTAAAATGTCCTCTGATGCCGATGTAATGGATCAATATAATGATTAAAATAAAATTTATGAATGCCTTTTGAAGCTTATGCATATTGTGCGCGTCTTATTTACGCATTCTCACCTTTAACCCACGAGCGATCAACATAAGGGAAATATGTGACTTCTACTTTTCCAAACTGTTCCACCAAGTAGGCGAAACTCTCTTCAATCATGTAAAACGAGGAATTCGGGTTGGCGTACAAGTTTTCGGACGGAAATTCGGAGAAGGTTTGACATCGCAGGTGATACCGGGGCTGAACAAGCAGTGTCACTTGGGTGAGGAAGGACCGCCCCAAGTTGGTGAGAAAGGCGAGAGACCGAGGGTCTGGACGGTCAAACTTTTTAAGAGAATAAACCTCTAGAGTTCTGTCCCACGCTACCGTTTTGAAACTCATTACAAGATTGCTGACGGTTCCAAAGGGGTTGGAAGCCTTCTCTTTGTGATTGTTAACCCCAATGCCATACGCACCTATTTGTAAAAAGTAGGAAAATTCAAGATAAAAAATGCATCTCATGTCAAATATGGTATTTAAGTCGAATATTAGTAGAAGTTTTGGAGATTTATTTATTGTAGGGGGTGGATATTTCTGAAGACACGAAGAAAAATTTAATGAAAATTTTGTCATGAGTGGGAATTTAAAGAAATTGCAAAATTGGTAAGAGGAATCTTTGGATTGGTTGAGAAATGTTGTGCTTAAAATAAGAACGTATGGTACGAACCTATTGCGATGGCTTCTCCCACAGTCAAAACTTTCTGACCCGGAATTGGAGCAATCGGGAGACCGTGTCCGTTTTTCTCCAAAAACGCTAGCAGATCCAGCATCATGACCCCAGTTTCAACAGTGACCAGATTTGCATTCACCATTTGCATTTTGGTGAGATGTTTAGTTGCATCGACAAGCAGGGTGCGAGTGCAGTTGCCGTCGCGAGTAAGTTTTTCTCCCCAAAATCTGGACGACATTGAGGACATAGCACTTAAGAGTTCCACAGAAAGGAGGTTGAAGTCGCTGTTCATTGCCCAATTAGTCAAAAGGACAATTTGAGATGAACTTTTTGGGAATGCTTTCCACAACAATTTGTCTGGAAGTTTCCGGTCTGGGTCCTTTATCACCTCTCGTTTTAAGTGAATAGTTGAAGGGAAGTCGGAAGGGAGGCGACAACTAGCGTACGAGATTCCGAGCATTTGCAGTATTCCACGAGGTTCTTCAGTGGATTCACCTGCACACAATTTTTAATACTATTTTTTAAATGGATTTTTGGTTAGCTTTTATGTAAAAAAATACAATTACGTTAATTATTGTCACCTTGTGATATAAGTAAATACAAAATCCAAGCGTGATAACTTAGTCGAAAAGTGTAAAATGACATTTTCTACAATTGTCGTGATAATGGATGGTAATAATTTCAGTGTCGGATCAAGACTGGGATCTCTTATTTTAAACATGTGCATGTTTCCAAGATTGAGTTTCTGAATGGAAGGAAATCTAGTTTTCTTGGAGCGACAGATATTTAGATTATTTGACTTGGAAATGGAAATCCAAAGAAATGGATAACTGGGTCACTTATTTGTTCCATCATATTCAATATTGGTCTCTAATTATGGTGACAAGTTCATGTTCTTATGTATGTTATGTATGTGTGTATATATATTATGTACTCTGTGCTTGTAAAATCCGAAAATGAACACATTTGGATGGACATATGTACATCATATTCATGGGTATGGCTCGTGACACTGCGTGTTCCTGGGCCCCTCCTGAGTGAGATTTGTGAACTTATGTACATACATTTAGATAGTATCAAACATTCGATAGTTCAGTATGAATCCAGAGATATATTTAGTACTTTGCACCTGTAAATCGTAAAATGAAGGGTTAATTTTGAGTGCGGAACTCCATGTAAGTACTCGTAAATTTAAGAGGCACAATGTTTTGGTTTTGTAACAATCCCTTCTTCCGCATGATAATAATGATAAGTGGGCAGTTGTAACAGTATCCATTTCACTTGGAGAGTGAGTGAGCGAGTGTCATCAATGTAACAATAATCCTTTCAGTATGAGTGACAAAGGTTCAATGAGGTGTCCTTAATTTCAGTCAGTCACAGTTTCAGTCAGGGTGTAAAAGGTTTATTTATTAGTTGGCTTGAGGTTTAGGATGCACAGATGAAAGGTGTGCTTCTCGTGCACAGGTACCGGTTGGTACATCACCTACTTAATTTTAGTTTTGGGCAGCTTTTATTATTCCATTTTTGACATTTCCTACAGTGTATGCATAGTGTTGAATGGCAGGAATGTGAATAATGCTGCAAGTGCTAAATTCCAATATACTCAATAAACTTCCACTTATCCTTAGGATTAGAGCAGACAAATGGTTTTATCACTTCTCAAGATGCACTTGGGAATTCCGGAATGGACAAAGAGATACATCAGCCTGAATGTTGTTGTTAGCGCTAATGAAATTAAAGCGTGCAAGGGCACCGACGATGCTACGTCACTCGACAGTGCCATTAAGTTTGTACTCATTGAACTCCATGATCTGGAAATGGGATAAAAACCTTTCGCAAACTTTGATCCAACATAGTTGAAGTTGTGGAGAGACACACATTGAAGCGAAATTTTAATTCCATTTGTCCATAAATTTCATAAACATGCTGAAATTGTTCTTTATTTTCGGAATTGTCGGATTCGGATTCGTCGAGTCGCAATACAATACTGGTAATTTAGATTTTCCTAGTTTTGCCACTTTAGTACTTTGATTTTGATTTTACCAAATTGTTACCAATAGGCCCACCAACTAACAACAACCCTTGTGCGCAGCACCAATGTCCACCCAACTTTCGTTGCCAGATTCAGCAAGTGCAGTGCTTCAACCCCCCTTGTAACAGCATCGCGACCTGCCAACCAATTCGTGAGGAGATATAATATAAATCCTTTCTGTAGACTAAAAATAGGCATCTACAACAGATTTTCTTTAAATTATAAATGCAGAGAATCAGCCCTCACAACCATCGTGTGCCAGTGTGTCTTGTCGACGAGGAAGCCGTTGCGTCCTTCAACCCGTCCGATGTTTCCGAGGACCCTGCTACCCGGTTCCCCGATGCGTATTTCGTCGAGGTGGAGGGGGATTCAATGGAGGAGGAGGATACTAATTTTAAATAAGATACGGCAGCAACTTTCTCACTAATAATAATAATTTTGGTGCATACATATGTTCATTTTATTACATTTTCTACCTACACTACAAATATGGAATACAATAATGTTGCAAAAATGAAAGCAAATGTCCCAGAATAAACTTTCCATGAATCAGGATGAGGCAGATAATTTTTTTTCTGAAAATCCGCATGGTAGCTTTTGAATTCGTTTTGGTAGTTTTCTAACTCTTCAAGTTTTGTGCTCATTTCTTTCCAAGCATCAGCCAAGGTTTTCGCTTTGGAATTTCCCTGTACGCTGGACCGTTTCTTTCTATTTTGGACACTCCCCTTTTCTAGCAAGGATTTTGAGTCATTTTTATGATAATGATGTGCTTCTGCAGCAATAATTTTCAAGGATCTAGTTCGAGTGGGTGTTATCCAACACCGTTGAGATCGAACAACTTGGTCAATCAGTTGGTAGATCCTTTCTATGGAGGCTACGTAAGTTGCAAATTCGGTGCCGTCTGGAAATAAGTCAGGAATTTGTGCCCAGTTTATTTTTCCTGGAAATAATCATTTCATATTTTTTATCATTCGAACTGTTAGACTTTAAAATACAGGTGCACACCATTGCAAAATGGCAAAATTAATTGTAGTCCATACCATCCTTAGACTCGCAAACTTGAGTTGAGAATCCCAAGAGAAGATTTGAGTTGTTCACAGCATCTAGTAAACTAAATGCTTCACAGAAAAAGCGTAATTCTGCGTTTTCTTCTCTCTCTAGATTTTCAAATTTTGGATTAAGAGTGAGTTTATCGTCGTCCATTGTAGTATTAGGTTTCCCACCAAGAGAAATTAATTAGTAATACTTATGATTAAATTGGTGTAAAATTATAATATTTTTCGGGAGTTTGAATTATTTGGGCCGGCCAAAGTATTTGTGTGGATAAAGGAATATTTGTCATCCTCATACAATTGGGTTTGAAAGTTGTGTAATGATTAGCAGTGCATGCACATATGTATGTAAGCATATGGCGGAAGAAATTATCTAATCTGCACCACCTTATTTACTTTGTGATACATGATTTGTGTGACTCATGAAGAATTGGAAAAGTATGTGTATCCAATTACTTAGTATATGCATTTGTACTTTGATCTGTATGTATACGTAAATTTTACAATCAACAATCAATTCAGGTTAAATGTGTTAATGGTAGTAACTTCAACATATATTTAAGATATTAACTTACGTAATACATTTGTATATTTTCATAAATGTATATTTCTAATGAGCACAATTACAACATATTGATGCATACATATCGTATTGTCTTAGCCTGCATGTTGATTCTATGTAAGCATGGGAGGAGTTTTGGGAGTCAAATGATGTTATAATGTAGTTGTTTGCTTATTAGTTAATAACACGTCAAAGGTATAAATAATAATGAGAAAGTAATTAGAGGAGTAGTGAAGTCGTTAGGAAGATTTTCTTAGTTCGATGTCGTTTGATAAGAAACTGTGTTGCAATGGCTGATGCATAACCATTAAGTTCATTAACGTAATAATCCATGAAGACAAACTGCTTCCAACATGCATGGCGGTTGGTCACTGCAAATTATTTGCTCCACGCACCCACCAGGAGGACATGTTTTCAACGTACAGTTGTGTGGAGATGCTAAAATAAGTAAATCGTATGAGAATGAGGTTCATAAAAATAAAAGAATTAAATTGTGGGTAATCTACCGCTTTCTTCTACGCATTTGTAATCCCATATTAGAGGACAAGGTGGGTCATCGCGGAGACAAGATTGAGGACGCCTTTGAAGGGCGTGTGTGAGTCCAGGAGGACACAATTGAGCTGCCATTATTGGGTTCACTTTTGGGTGATAGAGTCCCTTTAGTATTTACATGAAATATATATTTACTTGATTGGAGTATTTATCACGACAAAAATTACTGCTAAACTCTTACGTTATTTTTCTGGCATTCAGAAAAAATTTTCACGTCTGTGTTCTTTGGAGATCGTTTTGAATAAGTGGATGCCATGTTTTCCATTTTGTCAACGTTCTTCCACGATACACACATTTCGTCTTCATTGCATTGGGATTGTCCACACTTGTCGATTACTTTATTGCTTGGAGTCATCACTTCAGAGGAACTTGAAGGCAGGGGCTCAGGCATCATTAGGGTTGGAGTACTTGGAGTGGATGCAGAATTCATAATTGAGTTTTCCTCTTCCCCTTGTTTCGGTACCAAATTGACACCCGCTTTCATCATCCGGATTGGATTCTTTGTAGGTTGAGCAGGTTTAGAATTGCCAACTGCTCGTTTAGACGATAATGTCTTTAAAATTAGAGAATATCACATAAATATGATAATATAATATGATACCTTCTTTTAGCAACGGACGCATGAGCAATTTCACACCATTCGATGGACGTGACTGGTTGCGACATACAACTTTGAAAGGAACTATAGTTTCCAATGACGTTGTGCCTCCATTGCCTGAAGGGAATTGTATAATGTTGGCATTTTATAATCAAATGATCGCATAATGTTACAAGCCAATTACCATTAGGAATTCCGTCAAAGAAGATTTGAAGAAACCCAGAAAGGATAAAACCACTCCGAACTGCTGTTGGCAGAATCATGCTTTTAAATATGGATAACTATCACAGGATATATTTCGAATGTCGTCTAGAGTTGTAACGGTTCCAACTTTATATAAACTTTGTGCCGTGATTCAATGATATGTGCAACAGTTGACGTGACCGAACGCATCAAAATAAGTAATGACAACTCCTTGAAATTAATATTCTTTAATATAAAAAAGCATCCTTGTAAAAATGGCGAATTTGTAAAGTGCTTTTACTCATGCATGTGCAAGTCAAATCATCACAATGTAATTTATTTGCACGTAGCAATGGGTATGCATGGAAGGACTTCGTCGCACTCTGCAACTTCTACACATGATTCCTCTGGAGGGCACGTTTTGAATCGGCAGGAGTGAATTTCTCTGTCCAAAGCATCTGTTCATAGTAAATATTTACTAGATAATCGCTGATTATTATGGATAAATAGGCATGAGCGTACCAGAAATTGCTACACATTTGTACTTCCAAATCAAGGGACAAGGTGGCTCATCTTGAAGACACGCTTGGGGTTCATGCAGGATGGAATGCATTTCTCCATTTCCACAAAGTCCACCTCCACTTGGATTTATCTTGGTGTGATAATCACCCTGCATCAAAATATTCATTTATTGCTTTGTATGACCAATTTAAAAATAAGATTAAATTTTGAAGGAAAAATTACATTTTTTTTGAGGCATTGATGAATCAGGAGTGGGGATTCATTATTGTGACCTGTTCTTCCATCTTTTACTTTTACCCAAGTGACGCACATTTCGTCATTTAAGTGGCATTTTCCAGGACCACATTTTCCATGAAGTGCAAAGTCATACGTGATCGTCTTCCCGTAACCCGGAAGTTGGAATATTTTTGCATGTCGTGTTCCACGGATAGAACTATTACTCGTTGTTATTGGTTTAGTGGTTGTAAGTGCTGGAGAGGATATTTATAAAAAAAATAATAATAGGAAAATTGTAATCCATATTCAGAGAGCTCAAATAATAAATTCTCACTAGAAATATTGTAAAAAAAGGAGGATGGAATTTGAATTGTTTGATTTTCCAGAGTTAAGTTGAAAGGTACTTTGGCGTCAATTTCATTTTCCTTGTCCCTTCCTGATATCCGTCAGAAATCATATTTTAATTAGAGTCTTTTGAGAGTGGAACAAGAATATTTTTTGTAAATGCTTTTTCGCTCACCGATTCCAAACTTTAGTCCCAAAATACCAGACATTAGAAATGTTGCTTTAATCGCCATCGGAAAAACCATCACGAGATGACTCAACTCTAGAGTATTGTATCTTAAACTAAAAAATCTCAACTGCGTAAATATTATTTATCAAGAAAGGGCAGTAATTGTGATTTGCAGTACTACCAAAGCCCAAGTGAAAATAGTTATTATTTATTAATTGTAATTATGTGCCATTTCAGGAAGAACAATAAATGTGCAGTCCGCTGATATGAATATGACCAGCAATAAATGTGACAACGCGTTCTAATCCAATCACAGAAAATACTCAAATGCAGAATACATCAAAGGGTTCATAGCGTTGTGAATCCAGAATCAAAGTTTGCGTTTGTAAAAAGTGTTAATGGTAAAACTTGAATTTGCATTGTCACTGATCTTAACAATCAATGCCATGTAGAAGATGTTTCCTTCATTCCATCATGATCACGAATTTGTATTGAACAGAAAACAAGTAATTATACAACGTGAAAATAAATTCATTAACATTCTTTGCAACTTTTAAGCACTTGGTTTCCAGATGACAATTCATTCAAGTACGTACTATTTTTCAGTGAATATTGATTTGATTGTGAGAATATTTTTTATAAATAATTTCCATTAAACAAAGTATAAGTGCTATTACTATAAACCAGAAATAATACACATAAAGAAATCTCAACTCTTTCAATCCTAAATCATCATGATACTTCTTTTTAACCTTGGTACAAGTTACCACAACGCCTTTTAAATAGTTGCTGAAATATCGTTGGGTCAGTCCACTTTGGTAGATTTTTAAAATCCTGCATAATACAAAAATCCAAATAAATGTGCAGAAGGGACTAAACCTATTCCTTAAAAATAACCAGGCATTTCTCACCCAATTCCAAAGACTTGTCTATGCTTAAAATCAAAACTGCAATAAAAACCCGACTTAATTATTCCTCCATCGATCTGAACTTTGGACACTTCACATATTTCCTCCATTGATTTCTTATGCTGTGTGACTGCTATGAAAAAGAGGTCGGTGGTGTCCAAATGAGCATGGTTTCCTTTGAATACTAACTCCAACGACTCGTTGTAGCCAACATTCGAGTGTTTAAATTTGAACCCCTTAAAAGTACACGCAAATTTTACCTTAAATCTGTCATACTACAAATATGCATATTGACGATAAAGGCAATAATTTACTTATTTACATCATCAGAGTGAGTGGGAAGTGATGAATTAACACTGGAAATGGCGTAAACGGTAAATCCTGACTCTGCCAACTGAGGAAACCTTACGATTATGTCAATATTTGTTGTGAAATATGATAAAATTGCTGCTGAATAAAATGAGTAGAGCCAAACAGACAGCATCATTCCACAACATATTACAATGTTAATGAGCGTTCTTGGAGGACTTTCAGAAGAATTGAGTCTATTGTTGTAACCTGACAAACAGAGAAAAAATATGAGAATCATGTACAAGCACTTGTAATGAAATTTATCAACCACAATTCAACCTTGTTGTGAAATTGTAGCCAAAGCCCATCCGACACCACTGAGGATTCGAAGAAGCACACTAAACAAAGAAATATTCCAACTGCGAGTGAGCTTGGACAACTCTGCCAAAATTCCAACCGCAGATAAAATCATAATTGTGGCGATTGCTAGATCCGATTTAAATGGTTTTTGAAAAACGTTGTGCTGTTCTATGAGATTTGTGGGTTGTTGGAAATGAGCATAAAATCTAAATGTACACATTGCATGTTCATATTTGTAAGATGCGTTTTTATACCAGATTGGCACAAAATATTTGGATATTCTTACGGATCTGACCCAAATGCGATCATAGGAACGCCGTATTGGAGTCGATATAGAACATTGTACAACAGTCCTTATAATAAATGAAGAATTACTATAAACAAATTAATTTGTTCATAAGTAAACTTGGTTCTACTAACCAATCGCAATATCTGCAGTTCCTTTGATTTGTCGAAAATTCAAACGAGTTAGTTGACCCATTACGAATCACGTCGAACTTGTGACATGTACAATTGTTAAATCTTTACCAGTAGCGAGTTGATACGCCATTGTTGAATTTTGTAACGCTGTTGCAATTTCCTCTTCTGGGAAAAAATCATCCACCACAACTGATTTTATTCTGTGCATGGGATTGAAGCTATTATCACGAAGATGACGATTTGATTGAAAGGATTTTCATTAAATTGACTTACGAAAAATTCATCATGAATTGCAAATCTTGAAGTGTTTGAAAGCTGATGCCCGAACTAATAACTCTCGACCCATTGGGAAATGTGGTCACGCCAATGAGACCTTGCTCTTCCTGAAATAGTCAACTGCAGTTAGTATTAAGTAAACTAAAATAAAGGAAAACAATTAAAGTACACTATGTAACGCACGCTTGCGGTGACTCTCAGCTCTAATCCCATTAAATTCATTGATAATGCCATGATTAGTTCAGAATGAAAAAAACATTGACAGAATTACGGATTTGGCAAAATAAGTTTTTATGTTACTTATGTAAGTGCTACGTATAAAGTCGTATGCATCAAGCATATGGATATATGAATTCAGTTTATGATGTGTGTGGAAATAAGCCGATTAAGCTAAAAGGTTTGTGAAATGTTTTTAACATTGTCAACTTTATTAAATTGACATTTCATAACGTAAACATTGAATTTTAGCCAAAGCAAACTAAGTTAGGTAAATCGATTTTTAATATAATTGAGATAGGGTGAACATGTCAGGGCGAGTGAAAGTAGTAGAAAACCGTAAATAGTTTAATATATATGTATATAGTGGTTAATTCATTTAAGGGTCCTCTGATTTTTCATCAGCCTCTGGCGTTTGCTCTTGTTCCTGAAACCACAATTAATTAGAAGAAAGATTACCCATTGAATAAATTGTGTCTAGTTTACCTTTCCTGCTTTGATCAAAGCTTTCAGTACACGCTGTTTCTTTGATGGAACAACAATTGGTTTTGCCGACTCACCAACTGCTCCGCTGGGACCTGCCTTTGACTCTTCTTCTTCACTTATTTTTATGACTGGAATTTCTGACCTTGTCGACGCAACCGAATCAGTGCAAGAAGGTTTTCTAGGAACTCCTGAAGTCGAAGTTCCTGAAGGTCGGGACGTTTTTCGATGTCCTGCCCCCACATCTTCTGGCAGTGATGCTTGGTCAATATCTGTGGCGTTGCCGTCATCTTCCGCCGATGCGGCTGCTGATGCTGCTGCTGCGGCCTGCAATTGTCTCGTTTTCAAAGCTGCGCGTTTTGCAGCCCCTGCAAATCCCGTCATTTTCCCTGATGTTAAGATTGAAGTCCTTTTCTCCTTTCCTCCTTCCCCTGAAGACTTGGGGTTCATCATAGGAATCAACGACTGCCATTTCCCCATCGGCGTGTCGTCCTTTTTCCCAGCCATTTTAAACATTTTCCTCCGTTCTTCGGTTCTCTCCCTTCGAAGTTGAAATTTCAAATCGACATTTGCTTCCCGCAAGGCTCCAGTGAGTGAAAGCAAGTAGTAAATGATGAGGATTAGCAGGACCAATAATGGAATTACGATACCAGGCGAAGCAATATAGTTAAGAATCTGAAATTTTTTAGAACGAGCATTGTCAGTGTTGTGCACTTATATGCATGTACATATCTTCATCGAAGCAATGAATACTTACCCAGTGCAAGCTCTCTGGTAGAGCATTGAGAATGGCTTGTGTCAAAATGTGATATATTCGCTCATAGTTGGAGAAGGGTCCGCAGTGCCTGAGTAATAATTAAAAGCATTATCATCGCATTTATCCCAAACCAGGTTACCTACAGTAGGTTACCTACAATATTTTATTATCACTATACGCACACAGGAATAGACAAAAAACACAAACTGAGATTTGTATACTGTAGCAGCGTGGGGTCCAGCATATAAATATGCTGCGATTTGAAGACAATTTAAAACAAATCTGGTTGGAAAACTCGACAATTGGAACTCTGATCAAGTTAGTAGGATTTTTTAGTGGCAAAATTATTACGATTGCAATTCCGGACAAAATTAATATGGATTGGATTGGAATAATTCTGATTTGACTCATTCCTTTTCCATTTTCAAATAATTTTATGTGACTAATTGCTTATAACGATTTGTGAATTAAATGACTAATAAATTGCATTAACATTTGAAAATATTCTAGTTATTTTTTCATTGTGCGAATGCATGTGTTCATACCATGAAGGTTGAAGCCACACCACGGCAAACGCGACTGGAAGTGTGCAGAGGAAGAGCATGAAGAGAAGGAGAGCAAAGTAGAAATTGTTGGAACGCGATGCTCGGAACACAGTTTCGTGAGGAACGTTGCAGGTCATCACAGCCCAAGAACGGATGTACATGAGCACCACCAATTTGATCAAATTCAGCGTGGGCAGACCGGGAGAGAAGAACATACCCATCCACACCATGCCCTGGTTCTGAAATACAAATTAGTTGACCGTTACTTGGGGGATATATCAACTCCTGACCTACAAAGGTCGTCGATAAAGTTCAACAGTGTCGATAAAGTTCTTTATGTCGTTTTTGTTATTCTAATGTTATGAATTGTGATTGTGATATGCTTGGTACTTATCAATTTATCATTTACTTACGTTCACCAGATGCAGAATGTTTTCTGCTATCTTAAAGTCACCTGAACAAAAACAAATCATAACGTGACTAACGATGGTTACTGCGGTCAGACGCAAGGATAAAAATTGGCGAATTCGAAGCGAAAACTGTCATACCATATTGAGGAAATTTCTTTTCAAGGTCCCAGCACCAGCAGGGATTTAAAATACGAACAAGAATTGCACGAATAAAATCAAGCACAAGAATAAATCCAACGGTGAAGATCTATTGAAAAATAATAAATTACTTGCTTGCAGTAATTATGTAGGTACCTACAAGTAATTTCTAATTGCATTATTTGCAGCTATTACCAAGTCCATCACAGTTAGTTTAACGAGCTCCTGGCCAAACATGGTTTCCCAACAAAGCTTTCTTAATTTTATACTAGTATCTGGTGGCAAAGTGGGTGGAGGTTCAGTCGTTGCTTGAATTTCAGAACACAAAAATGGAAATTAGAGTCATTAATTTGTACATGTTGTACTATTTTGTGTTGTAATGTACGTAACATTACTTATGCAAGAACGGCTTTGCGGAACCCAACAGTTGTCAGTCCGTGGTCCTAGCATTACTTCCAAAGAGCAAAACGTATCAGTGCAGTTTAAAAACTCATTTAAATCTGAAGGACTTGTTTTTCCGTCTTCACAAATGGTGACATAACATTTCTTGGTCTCCTTATCGTCCATATTCACTTTAACCGTAGTCCCAAAAGTAGAGTTCCAATAGGGAGACGTCACCTTCCTCGTTTCTACAACGCTTTCCAAAGTCGTGACCCATTTGGAAAAATCACGAACTTTTGAGTAGTCAATTTCATCCGTTTTTGTAGAATTATGGTTGAATATCTGTTGTACAGATTATAAAATCAAGAAATCAATAACGTACTATTGGAGGGAATCTACTGAAAAATTTGCATAGTAATTATTTCATATTTGTTTACCATTGTTACAACAGCCATTACGTTTGTCAAGAACTTGTCGAGACTTTCAGGGGTGGTAGGTTCTGGGAGGAAGGTTGTCGTGGAGGGCATTTCCGTGGTCGTAGTCGTGCTCGGGTCTTCCTTGGGCTCCACTGGAATGTCGCCTCGAGTGGACGACTTCCCATAAAAGCCATTTCCATTGCGTCCCAATTTGAGAACAAAGCTATCGTCCTCATCCTCCTCACTCACTACTGGATATTTTGACCAGTCTGGCTGTGTGTAATCTTCATCGGGTGGATCAGTTGGTTTTCCATTGGGGAAGTTGCTTTTGCTGTGCGTCGTTCTTTTGAATTTTGGCTTACGTGTCCCATTAGTTTTGTTCTTCTTAAGCGAGCCAGGTTTCCTGGGTTTAATTTTCTTTGGGGGTCGGAATGTGCTCGTATCTGGACCTGCCGAGGAAACCCCGATGATTTCTGTACTCTCGTAGTATTCACTTGAACTTGAGGCATTCGCATAAGTGGATGAAAGTATGGGCAGATAAGTCACATTGCTTGAAAGATCTCCCAGAAATGGGGTTGTCCTTGTAAGCGTAGGAACAATTGTGGCTGATTGAAATACAGGGAAGAATTTAGTTTTATTGTTAGGTTATAAACAATAAATTAAATAATGTATGTACTCACCTAGATATGCACTCAAAAGTTTCACTACAAATAGAAATGATTAAATTATTATCAAACACCATTTTCTTTAATTTGATTGAGCACCACGCCAAAAGATTGTGGAAAGTAGGTTGGATTGGATTAGAATGCTATCTAACGTTGAATATTAGTCGAAATTTTTGTATCCTCATGTTAATTTTTGATAGTCTTAGGTTATTAACGGTCATATTTTTTGAACTATTTGGTAACGAACAGAAGGTTGTTCCATGCAGAAAGCGTAGCGTTGTATAAGCTGACTTTTAAATGAATTATTATAATAACAATTTGAAAACAAATAAAAGTCCTGCTTGTTGCATAAAACATATACCAAACTTATTGAATAGTTTATACATGTTCATACCCATTATTGGAAGAGCTGAAATAATATAGACAGCAATGTGGATTAGTTCATACAATTTACAAATTCCCTTGTAATTTCCCTACGAGAACTTTAGTTTATTTACCCGTAATTAATGCAGTTTTGTTTTCGGGTGTCCACAGACTTGTTTCATTCAAGTCTACAGTGGACTGATTTGTCCAAAATGTATAATTTTCATCTGCAAAAAAATGAATGCGAGAATACGTAAACTTCCTAAACGATCTAAAAGACGGGTTGACATAAATTAAATTTTAAAATAGGAACAAGGTTGGCTTGGCCATAACTAACCGTCCGCATATTCCGACCAGGTTTCACTCGTGTACTCCGTAACATTACCAGCATTAAATATTTGAGAAATGTCCGTCGTTGGCAGTAGCGTATGAATTAATTTCCACCACTCTGTTCATATAAAATTATGCAATAGTTTTCAGTTTCTGTCAAAGCACTTGCATTAAGATTATTCTACTGTCAAGTACCCGTCATGTTGAATTTTCCATTGGAACTCATAGTGTGTGAAGTGTTGGGTGCAAGGGACGAGGAAATTTCATTTATCGGCAAGAGCGTCGTGAGATTTGCAATAAAAACGAGAACGGCATTGTTCTGCTTGAAGTCCTCATAGGACGCGTAGTTTTCAAGAATCGTGCAGTTGACGCTGACATCGGAGCAAAACGGGGGCTCGGTTGTTGGTGGCATCAAAGTTGTCGTATAGTTTGGACGTAATGCTTCGAGGTCTTGAGACTGCACGGATACACACAAATACTTAAATAAAATACGCTCATACATAAAGCGTTCAAGCTACGATGTTTGACTTTAATACCATTTTGGCAACTTTCCCAAACAAGGCGAAGATGAGAGTATACCTAAATAAATACGAAAATAAGTACAAACGTTCATCACAATTGTTTTCTGTTCCAAGTGCATAGTATTAATTCATTTCAATTTATCTAAATTTGGGTCAAATTGAGAAGTTTGAGTGAAACCCGTACAAGTTGAGGAAGTTGAGGACCATAATTCTACGAGTAAGCAATTTATAAATTAGTCTATGTGCAATTATGATGTATCTTCTATTATTGAGAATTCATGTTGTACCTTGCTAACTGCCATCTCAACTGTTTTCTGGGATGATAGTTCTCCAATAAGCCAATTAATTCAAAGATGTTTGGAAAAATAGTGGTAATTAGTGAGAGGGCCAACGTGATTTCATTTTGTCGCCACCACTTTCAATTTGAAGAAACGAGCATTAATTAATCGTAACCGTAAGTTGAAGTACTTGTTAGTATTAGCGATGTTGTATTACCGAGTCTGTCGGTTTGACATCTCCAGATCTGCGAACTACCAACACGACGGCTCCAGCCGACGACATGAGTAGCAAAAGAATGAGAAAGTTGGCCAGAACACGAAGACTAATTATTTTCCAACTACGACGGAGAGTTAAACAATCATTAAGTAATGATGCAAGTGTTTCAGAACTAAATTTAACCAGATTTTACTTTCTCTCATCCTTTGTCCTTTCCTTTTCTTCCAAGAGTGCTTCCTTAAATCCTATAACATTTGCTTAGTACTGATGACTATGTTGTATTACCATTTCTAGCTTAAATAGCGGATTATGACCTCACCCATAGTTATTGAGGCAAATCGGTTGAAAGCAGTTTCAGGATTTCCAATCATGTAATCTACAGTAATCGTAAATACTTATTTACATTTCTACATTTTCCAGTCATTCTAATTCTGCGTAGAATTATTTTTGTCGACAAATTTTAATCTAGAATTTGGAAGGTTACCCCAAGAACAGAAAAGTTTCCAGCTAAACGCGCATTCATCCTCCTTTTCGGATAGCTTAGACTGACGAGAATTTTTGGCCATTCTAGATTGTCACGAAACAATTGGTACATAAATTGAAAGCGTTGCATTAAATATTCGATGTACGAACTTGCGTAAGATGGCAATAAAGCTGTAAATGTAGACACCCATGCCCGTCATAAAATATGAGAGTGGGAGAGGATATCCTTCCTTCGTTTTTTTCTGGTCAGTGTAGAATCCGTAAAAGAATGGAGAATGCTTTAAGCTTCCTAAGACGTCAGGGATTTGATACACGTATTTATTTTCACAGGAATAGGTCAGCAAAGCAATGTAAAAGTACCTTCAAATTCCCAAATGGTTGAGAGATAAGTTGCAGTTTTCTCTTCTGACGGGAGCAACATTTTCCGTTGACCAGCATTTTTGGGGTCAGCAGCCAATACCTTGTAACGGAAAAATTAGCCTGTTCATAGGGTTGTACAGGTAGTGTTAGTATGACTGTACTACTTACCTCTGGTACAACGACGAAGCAAATGAGTATTGCAGAGATCTTGATGTCATATACAATAAAGTATAATTAATTAGTTGCATGTGTTCAAAATATAGTGAAAAGTGGAGAAAGCGAAAGAGAGACTGTCCCATTTTGGCAGGTTTCTGAAAGTCCTTACTTACGCCTACTTAACGGTATTGCAGAGAATGTGTACCAAATTCATACTCAACAATTAATTTGTCCTTTTTGTGTTGGAATTGGAATAACTATTTTTGAGCAGATGTGATTGATCTAAAACTCATGGCGATTCCCATATTAAATCGTCTTTTCTCTCACACTGTTTGATTTTTTTTTACATTTACATATCAAAGACTAATAACGAATGATACGTGTTTTTCACCAACCACTAAATTAATCCAAAATATCCAACGGAGGAATGTAAAATATGAAGCCACCTAAAAATACTTTGAATGTTATAGTAGATATACAAGGATATGAGACATAATATGAGATTTCATCTCAACCATAGCTTTCACCTACCACAGATCCAAAATGAGATTCAATTTGCTTGATTCTCAACTCCCAAGGAATCATATTTGCAGCCATGTTTAATAGCTGTCGTTTCAGGTGTTGCCAATACTGGAACATGGAGTACATAGCATCATAAGTATTTTCACTTAAAAAGCTCAGCATGCAAGTATGTTAGAATTATCGGCAAGCCCAAATTTTCTTTTCTTACTCTCATCAACATCAGCTTGAATCTTGCCATGATGTCCTTTGTGCTTTTAGATTGAGCGAGCCTCTCCTGCAACTCACCTATATTGTTACTGCATGATTAGGCATATCCAATAAATAATTAGTACGTAATGCTGAAGTACGAAAACTTCGCTCCCTCAATGATAAACTCTGAGGAGGGGAGCTTGCGAGGTTGATAATAACAGATCTTGATGCCCTTTGGATATGTGGTAGGGACCCATGAGTGTACTAAAACCCTGAATTGGTTTGACTCCATGGCCACATTTACGCCCGGCACACCCACTCAAAAATGTCCAAAAAACGCTTTCACCCCAGTTTTCACTCACTCAAATCCACGCCAAAAATCCAATTTTACTCGGATTTTGAAATTTCTTTCACCATTATACTCCCAGATAGTTGCTTTCTTCAATCCAATATCAAACTCAATTTTTTCGAAATTTTTAGTATTTTTAAAATTTAAATTTCTGAATGAGCATTGTTGTAGCAATCAACAAGGCAAATTATGCCTGCGAAATAATAATCAGCAAAATTGAGTTTGATATTGGATTGAAGAAAGCAACTATCGGGGAGTATATTGGTGAAAGAAATTTCAAAATCCGAGTAAAATTGGATTTTTGGCGTGGATTTGAGTGAGTGAAAACTGGAGTGAAAGCGTTTTTTGAGCATTTTTGAGTGGGTGTGCCGGGCGTAAATGTGGCCATGGAGTCAAACCACTTCAGGGTTTTAGTACACTCATGGGTCCCTACCACATATCCAAAGGGCATCAAGATCTGTTATTATCAACCTCGCAAGCTCCCCTCCTGAGGAGTCGAGGTTTTCGTCCTTGCATGACGATATTTTAATAGACGATCCGTATTATGCAGTGATACCCACCCTCGTGCCTCTTAACATACTCCTTCGCTTGCTGGGTCTGAAATTTAATGGCATGAATTTGTCATCCCATTCTCTATGCAGACTTATTCCTAAGACTATCAGGTCAGAGTCCACCTACCAATTTAAACTTTCTCCGCATTTCCCACGGCTGCTGCTTAACATGGTCTAGTAGCTCCTTATGCAGGCGAATATTCTCAAATATTTGCTCTTGTGTTGCAGCCTCGCCATCCATGCTGATCGCCGTACTAATTTACAATTTAAAGAAATGCCTTTACATGCGTAAAGTTTTTTGTGGGCTAAAATTTATCTCATTAAATAGAAAAATAAGGTCAACCCACTCTCCGGAACTGGTAGTGAAGACGGATGAACGCCGACGGTCGCTGTCGAAGGGGGAAGAAGTTCTCCTCTTGCCACCCTTCACTTTCCGCATGGACGTTCGCCGCTGGAGAATGGCTGTCATTGAAGCCGAGTAATCATCATCCTCATCTATTACCCATCAAGATGATTTTTACAACCACATCTCATTAAAGGGTCCAATCATATTTTAGGTAAAGCAGGAAGAAAGAAGTGAGAAAATAATCAAATAACGACAATCAAATTATGTAATCACGATTTTTTTTGTGCCTAAAAATTGTCTACACTGAACTTAATAGGTGTTTGTATATAACGATAAAACAGACGGCATGCAAAAGCTTTATGCAAACAATTGTTGCATATCCTCATCATTCACGGTCGAAAGTACAACATAGGAAAATGAGATCATAATATCAAACCAGACACTACAGCCACAACGGAAAGTCGGTTTCCAGGATTTAATGGAGAGGATTGACCTTGCCCGGGAGGCATAACGGGGGACGGGCTGCCACCCCCACCGCCGACCATGGCACCACCCTCGTTCATGTTTAACACATTCACTTTCACGGACACGTCGGAGGGGAGGTCGCCAGGGCTGCTGGGAGGCAGATGGTGGGGGTCGCCGTAGTCCGTGTCAGACCAGGAGGAGCGTTCTCTCTCATACTCTGGGGCAAATGAGACTGACAATCTGTCCACCGAGGGTTGAGGCGAACTTGGCTCTCCGGGCGACTGCAACAAAGATAATCACAAAAATATCGTCGCTAAATTGTCCACGAATATTTTCCACTCTTCACATCACATTATCCTTTAATCGAACGAAATGGAAGGATTTAGGCCATAAATTAGCCCCTCTCTTATGAAGAGTGACAGGTGAATGACTCTTTCACTGCGATATATTTTGCGAGACAGTAGGTAGTTCCACGTTGATTGTATATTACTTAAAAATTAATATGAAACAACTTCACAATAACAATAACAACGTCCTTCTTGGACTTTAAACTTGGTTTTAAAATTCAAAGCGACTTTTATTGCATTGTATGCAGATTCCCGACAGATTTAGGTCGAAAGTCTGTGTTTCTCGACTTGTCCTCCCCAACATGTTTGTGAGAAATTTAATTGCTTGCGGTATTTGGGTGGGTAAAAATATTAGTATTGGGCTTTTCCAAACGGTCGCCGAACCTTAGGTTGGGCTTATATTGTAAATATGTTTTCCATGAAAAAAGGGAGGGAGGTACAGACAGCTAACAAATGAAGTTTATTTGAAGCGTTGAAGTCCAAGTGAGTTCTGAGCATTTTGTGAGCATCACGAGCCATCCAGACCAGACTTGGATGAGAGGTAGCGGTGGTTGAGGAGACTGCGGAATTACTGCCAAACCAGTGAAAGTAGCAGAAACCAACTTTGCTTTCTTTGTATTGGATTGGATTTTATCCACTAATGTAAATGGACTCGACTCACTTCATTTCATAAATCGCATCCCCAAGTCGCTCCGCCGTTCAAGCTACTTGCTGCACCTGAATAAAATCCTCAGTCGCATGCATTTACGGGGAGACCGGATACGCACTCCTACGCCATCATTAGGTGTACGTGTAATGGGCTCATCCTAGTGTTAATAGGGTCGTGTTATTCTTACGTGCTACATAAGTCATAGGTGTACGCCTGGGTTTTAGTCTTCATCTATCGATGAATGAATTAAAGCACAAAAAACATAATTTATTCCCCATGATAGAAATTTCAGGGATTATCTGACTTTTTGAAATCGCAGAAATGATGTGCTTTCATAAAGCGGCTACATAATAAAAAGAACGATGACCTTAGGAGACTGCGTGCTATCTGAGAATCCCATAACTTTAGAAAATTGTTGTAATCCGACCAAGCAAGTCTGATCGAGCTACGTACATATAGCTGGCGAGCAAAGTATAATAATGGTCGTGAATCTTGGCCAGGCAGATCATCGTTGAGGGCAGACGCCTCGGATCGTTGGTAGGAAGATGAAAAGCAGGAGCAGCCAGTGAGTTATTTCTTGGACCTCGCCCACCATCAACGTAACCTGTACGTGCCTCGTACATATGTATCATAAACTTATGATAAAGCTTATAATGTGCACTAGATTTGTCCCACTTTCACCAACTCAACCCCTGTCTGAACCCGTCTGACTGATTTCCACGCCACGCCACGCCAAGTCAATCCTGTGCTTGATTTACACGCCGTACACATGGATGGAGAAAGTAGGAAAGGTTTAGGCTGGCTCCTTTGGCTCGCCTTTCTTACTTTCAACCCATGCAAAATGATGCACAGTTTACTTCTCTCACATCACAAATAAACAAATGATTATCTACCTGTGATTTCCTGACTTGAGATAAAGCTTCGAGATGGGTTTCGTTTTAGATTCCCAAACGAAATGTATACTTGGAGAAAAGATGATAATGTTTATGACATATCGCGATATAGCCTTTTCTTTCTTTGTTTGTTTGTCATCCCACCTCCATTGTAAATCCCGTGACGCTATTAAAACCAGTGTTCATAAGATACATTTCAGGGCTGAACGTTTTTAGGGTAGACAATTGCCATCGACTTGTGTCAGTGGGTGGGGAATAGTGGGAGGACACGGTATGAGCAACACTGCTATGTTTATACCTAAGGACAAGAGACATACGACTACTTAAGTATGGATGTATACCTACGTCTACGAATATATGTACGTATTGTGCATATATATGGCTGGATAGGGAGAGGTGAGCAATAACAACATCCTGGAAAAGATAACTAGACACACGCCCATCCAATCCATTCACTCACCACTTTCACCCAAATCCGCTTCCTGCTCGCCGAGTCAGTCAGCATCCACTTACACACCACGAGCATGAACTTGGCCAGATTTTTACATGTTTGGATTTATTGCTCATTTTATCAACGGGTATGAGATTACTTTCACTCAATACATCAATAACGGTGTACATATAAATACGTACTAAAGGGAGGGCAGCCTGGTGGATACGAATTTGGCCTTGAATAACCCCGGAACGGTTTGTCGTAGCGGGTCAAAATTTTGAACAGAAGAGCATGTTATCCTCAGATAGTTGTGTGCAAAAATTCAACTCTCTACTTTCAAAAATGCCTCCCCCACAGCCCCCAGAAGTTGAGACACTCGTTTCAACTTTTTCCAAACTCCGTCTAAAAAATTCGGTCCCCACAGAAAGATTTTCTTTTCATCTATCCGAACTCAAACAAGTCGATTTGACTTATATCAGGGGATTGTATAGGTATTTCACTATTCCAAATGATTTTTATCCCCAATCTAGGTTCAAGGTCATTTGCATAATCTTGGGTCAACTTTGCCGTCTGGGAGGACGCTCCGTCATGATGAAAAATCACCTTAATTATTATTTTACCGTGCAAATTAGGAAAATTGTATTCTAAAAGTGGTTTCAGTACAAGGTCCACATAATACTTCGAAGATTCCTTCACTTTTTGGGGGACTTTGATAAGTGGGAGGACACCACGACAGGACATTGCACCCACGACCATCAACTGTTTAAAAAAGTTCTCCTCACTGAAAAGCACCAAATTTCTTGAATTTTTTTTCGGCATTTGTCGTGTAGTAAGCTCTTCGAACCCAATTAGTAACTTGTAGGGAAAATAGTTCTTCGTCAATTGTCACCAATAGCTCACTTCTATTCCTCAACAGAATATTCAAATAAATTTTTTTGCAAACACGGGCGAGATTTTTTCTGGAACTATTTGAAATGACTGTCTCAGCTTCTGGGGGCTGTGGGGCAGGCCTTTTTCAAAGTAGAAGGCTGAAATTTTGCACACAACTATCTGAGGATAATATGCTCGTCTGTTCAAAATTTTGACCCGCTACGACAAACCGTTCCGGGGTTATTCAAGGTCAAATTCGTATCCACCAGGCCGCCCTCCCTTTGGTATGTGTGTATAGCCAATCTGGGAATGCATAATATTGCCCAAATCGACTGATGAGTTGTAATATGATTGTTGTGTGATGGTCGATATAGATTGTCGCTTTTGCGTGTACGAATAAATTTATTGATTGATCGGCGTGAATTGAATGTTTATGTAAATATATATGTATCGACTGATCGAGCTGAACACGTGCAGCATGCATCGTTATTTATTATGACAGTTTATACGTTTATTTCGGACAACTTGTTAAATTTTAGCTTCTATTAGTAGAGAATAAGGACAATCATGTACCGTATTTAAGCCAAAACAGCGTGTGTGCATATGCATGCATACGATCTGACTCGCGTCATTTTAATGTTTATATGAATTCATGGAAGTAATAGCAGAGATGACAGAGTAATTTGAATATTATTCATGTGGAATCATCTCAAATTGCTATCCCAATAAATTAAATGTCGTAAAAGCTAACAATTGCCATACCTGAACAACAATTCTACTGCTTTTTGGGGCGTCCACACGTAGAATTCCAGGAGCATTTTTAGTTCTCGGACTCCCACTCGTACTGACAACACCACCACCACCACCACCACTAACACCAGCCTCAGCAGTCGCCTCTTTTTCCATTCTTTTGTTCTTAGCTCGATCAGTGAGCAGGGATCTTTATCTCATTTTTCCACAGCAATCGGCAAAATCATGGGTGAATAAATCTAGAACAGGATCAATTATTGGTTTCCTTCCGTTGCCTTAATTTTTCAAACCATGATTTATTCTCGGCGGACGCTGTGTTCCCTTTGCTAATCCAAATTTATGTGTGCAACAGTAATTTACATTGCACAGAGATAAAAGTAGGGAAACGAGTCTACAATTAAAATCTCTTTCTACTGACATACCAAATCTTGATTCATGTCGTAGGTTGGTTGGCTGATGAACGAATGAATGAGTCCCACAAGGAAGGGAAAGTCGTGAATTTAGTGCTGAGCTCTGGGAATACATATTATCTGATGAGCAGCAGTAGGAGAAAGCAGTACATGCATGGAGACCTTTTACGATTATCATCATTAACACCACCACCACCACCAACAGGCAGGCAGGAGGCTGCTAAAAGTCTCCGTAGTCCGCTTTCACTTAGTACTGCATGCAAATATCAAACAAGACGACCGACAGACAGGCCAGGCAGACATCAGAACAAATTATTCGGCTATTTGCAGTGGAAAAACAGAATATTTCTCTTCATATGCATTACATCATGTTCATAGAGAGAAAGAACGCGTATATGTGCACATACATCTCTAATTTTATTGATGATGGGGTGTTTCGGCGAATGAAATCCCCCGTCATTTCTCGTTTACCAATTTTTCCCCTCATTTTCCAAATTAGAATGATTGGTGTTAAGCTGGCTGCCCGATTATTGGTTCTTCATAGTGCAATGACCAGGTTTTAATATACATCACCCAAAGCTATAGATCTCTCATGTCACCTACATTCACTCAAGTGTCATTCAAGCATCGGATAATATGTCATGTTATCACGGATTGGCTATGGTATTGGAGTTTATTGCAGGTTTTATATGCAAATGTACATACTAAACTTGGAGTTGAATGGCTAATTCTTTTCCATGTTTCCCTTTTAAGGAAGAAGTGCTTTGGGAAAATGAATTGCCCACGTGGGTGAAAGTCAGGTACGCGAGTGGTAATAAAAGCACGTAGACGAACATATGTATGTATGCACGAGAAAAATTATACCTCGTCGTCACATTTTATGCAGATTCCAGATTTAGGTCGACTCCTGGCTGTATCTCCTTTTTTTCGTTTAATGGTGGCAGTGGGATTTGGATAAAAATCTACAATGTTTTACTTTCTCCATCATCATTCAGCATCCAGCAACACTCAGGATGCTAGATTAAAGGGATTACTCTGCCAACCTAGAGCATGCAATGCAGTTACTGCTGCTGCTTGTTTCACCAAAATAGGTCTAGACAGATAACAATATCAATGAAATGAAAAAAGGTGTTGTTGGCGAACCATCGTGAAATTCCTTTATCGCTACTTTTTCATTCAACTGCTGTAAAGCATCTTCTTGGATATCACATCCAGCAGAATTATTACTCTCACGCTGACCAACTAGTTAATTCGACACGCCCATTTTGACCTAAATTCTACGTTATTTTGCTGAATTGAATGTGACTCCACGAACCTGATTAGTATTGTTTCTACGATTGTGTTACTTATTCATGAAAACTTTCGGGAATTATTGATGCCTGCTCCAGACTCATGTCATTAGTACAATTTTGTACATATTTTACAACGATGCTTCATGATCATTATGCCATACACTCCAATTTCTATTTTTATTTTCTTGTTAAAACTATCACAGGGACAATTAAAAATTTCGACCAATGTAATGTCGACCATTTAAAGAAAACTGAATTATATCAAACAATCTTATAGAACATGTTACAATAAGAATAATACAACCTAAAATGCGTTAGACGTAACCTTTTCACCCAATAATAATGCCAATTTTATTGCTAAATTTTTGCATGTGACATCCTTGAATCATATTGATTCCCTTCACCATAATGAACGATACCTGATCACAGTAATCACATGAAATTAGTGAAACGTTGCATTCCTCATGCAACTGCAGTGTGTCATCATTCGAATGAATTTTAATTAGGAGCTTGAGACTTTTAATAGAATAAAATATCAATTAAAACCAGCCATCAGCATACGTAGCTCTTGAACAAATAAATGTACGCCGAGGGATGGAGGAGCATAGAAGAAAGTGGTCTCACGAGTGGAAAACCCGTTCGACTGGCTGAGCAGCCCATCTGAACAAGGCCCACAAAAGTTGTGTTAAATTCAACTCTATAGAATTGCAGTCTTTTTTGCAGTCACTTTTTCGACAATATACACATACAAAAGAACAGATCACAATTTTAGAAATATTTCCATATTTCCATCCAAGTATTTAGAACAATGAGAAGGCTATAGCAAATATCACATTGCAATATCAAAATAATAAACTAGTAATGGTCATGGACAGATCAGCGTCGTCACCACCCACGGAGTCGCCAAATCCTCTTCTTATTCACACGGTAATAAATAAAGAGAGAGGGATGATTGTTGAACTTCAATTTTAATAACAATACTTGATTCTTATTACATAATGACGACTAATAATAATAATAATGATAATCGAACAGGTTATAAAAGAGGTTTCGTACTACCTGACCCCACCTGACTTGAAGGTGTGTCGTTTAGTCTGTTCTTTTTGGGACGAAGAGTTGTCCCGACTCTTGCGGAAAGTGTCACATCTTCCCCTCCTCACAAATCAGAGACTGCAAGACTTTCTTCAAGCTTCCATAATGAAGTGAGAATACCATCAATTACTTAATTCCGTAATACATAAGGAAATGATTGAATTTAAATTTTAAAATAATTATTTGTAGCCACACCTTTTGCTCAAACTATCAATTGGGTCAAGATGTGACCATGAATCTCGAAGTAGGGAGCCTTGTCTGGAGATTTTTCCATATCTACGGCCCTTTCATAAAATCACTCTACCTGGACAATTGTAAATTGTCACGGGAAGACTTGCTGTCCATTTTGTACAACTCTTGTCCCAACTTGGAAGAACTTATGTTGATTGGCAGTGGAGTGGAGGAGGGCCTTTTTCTCCAACCTCCACCACTCCCTTCCCAAGATGAGATCGTTGTAGAAGAAGGGAACGAAAAAGAGTCCACCACCCCATTGTCACCCTTCTCCAATAGTAGTAGTAGTAGTAATAGTATCAACAACCTCGGTAACCTCAAAAACATAAAGTGCCTTCGTGTCAACTTGATTTGTACACGGATGATTCGAAATACTAAACTGATGGCGGATCTGCTGAAAATTTCTCCGAACGTCGAGACAATTTCTTGGATTGAAACTTTCTTGGGTGAGTCATCCGCATTTCATTATTTCATATGTGCAAAAAGGGATAAGTTGTATGATCTGAAAGAACCACAAACGAGTACAAACTGAAGCACCTCAACTGTCTTGAGTTAACTTGTTTTGAAAATATCACTCGTAATTCAAAGGCCAACATCATTACAATCATTTCTTTCTGTAACATAATTCTCTTCCATCTTCCTCATATTATTTTAATCAATGATATATCCCTTTTTAGATGAAGTTCGATACGATCGAAATTTTCAACTCGATCTGGAACGAGCTTGGTGTGCTAAACCCCATGAAAATGGGATAACAATCAGGTATGCCATAATATTATCAAAAAACGGTTGTACGTACGACATGTAAAAGGTTTTAATTGAAACCCTTGCTTAATTTATCAGAGATACTATTTGCGACACGGCAATCCATCATAAAGAACTCAGCTTGAGTAAATTGAGTAGAATAGAGAGCAATATGAGGTAAGACAAGTCAACAATATATATATTCTTCTAAATATCAATATTGGTACAATTATTCACAAAATATGTATGTACACGTTGTAACAATGAGATATTTTTGTAACTAATTTCAGGCTTAACAATGAGTCCATCCAAGTATTGGAGAGCCGACAATTTCCTCTAAACTTTTTAGATATCAGTTTAACCATCGATGTGGAACCTGTGGTACTATCTTCACTCCTCACGACGTTATCCGGGTCATTGTCTACCCTCCGGCTAGAATTTTACCCAACCCACGGAACAACAAATTTTTTCTCTTTCAATTTCCCAAAAATGTTCAAAATGGAGCATTTATTTGTGCAAAAATTTTCATCCAATTTTTCATTTTATAAAAATTTCAATGCAACTAAATTTCCGCTCTTGAAAACTCTGACCTTTTGTGAGACTGATTTCAAGTCGATGGTGGAAAATGATGACGAGATTTTGCAAGGCTGTAGCGATAATAACATTAAACATTTTGGTTTTCCGATTAGACTGAAAAACGAAAGTATTCGAATTTTGCAAGTTACTTGTGATCTGAGTAGGAATTCACTATCGAGTGAGGGGATTTCTGGGTTGGCAAATTTTTTTCCAAACTTAAAGGAAGCAAGAATGGAAAATTTTGACAGGATGGATAAATCCATTTGGGAGGCTAATTTCTTAAAGTTAAAATTCTTTGGTTCACCATCAGACAAAGGATTAGGGGGACTGCCTTCGCCAAAGGGAGAAAATGAATGCTCCAAATGTTGCAAACATTTCATGAGAGGTTCATACCAGCATCAGCAGCGTTGATTACAACAACAATTCACATATTTATATATCGACCACACTAACAGCCACTTTATAAGAAGCTGATACTACTATATATAAGATGATAATGAGGGATCATTCTTCCCAAAAACATGAAAAAGTTCCGTTCAAATTGACGCAATACGTAAACTATCAGTCATAATAATTATGTATATGCAAAAATCTGTTAATTAATCCATAAATAATTGTCGATACCAAACTCATTTTAATTGGGGTAGTTTTATTCTATTTAAACTTAAATACATCATAACATTTATGAGGTTGTTTTATATTATTAACCTAGCTTCAAGAGCGGATAACTATACTTATGCATACATAATGTACATATGTATTACACCAAACTGATATTGTGCTAAAGTGAAATACATGCAATAAACATCATGCTTAAGTTTATGTGATAATTTGAACAAATGTTGTTTCCTTTTTTGAAAATCAATTGATAAATTTTGGGATTTTAATTAAGGAAATTATATTCAAGTAAGTAATTTTACTGTTTTGTTTTAAATTATTATTTGGTAAAGGTTATCCTCGCTACTTCATCCGTAATAACAAACGCCAATCATTTGTAGTTTGGTTGACATTGCCGTGCAATTGTTTGCCTTTGCCCAGGGAAGCAAGGAAGTGCTGGATCAATTCTCCTCTTATCAATCCTGTAATTCATAAAGTCTGCTGGGTACGACCATGCGGGGATGCATGTGGGATCTGTAGCTCTTGAGTCATAAACATCCCAAAATAAAACTTCGTCCCTTTCACAGAAGGCCCGGGTTGAAGTTAGATGACAATTTCCATTCATGTAAACCCAGTGTAAACAATCGGTTTCTTTAATTTTGTCAAAAGTTTGCTGCCAAGAACATGCGTTTCTTTCACAGCGTGGCTGACCCTGATCAAGAACTAGCCAGTCATTATGGTGACATGGTCCCTGTTTAGAAATGAGAGAAAAGATTATACATATTATTGCTTTACTATTACATAAAATGTCAAATACTGTGGACCTGGGAATAAACAGGATAACACCAGTCGTCCAAAAATACTAACGGCCGCCCGCAATTATATCCAACTTCAGGATCGCAATCACATTTCCCGAATTGAGACCCAGAGCGATCCAAGAAAAATTTCATGTTTGGTTTGCATGGTCCCCTGTATCCGACTTCGAAGCATTTATTGTGTTTTCTCGAGTATGCGAAGCGTTTGTAACCAGCAATGTCATTTTGAGGGCAGATGAACTCGGATTTTGACTCGAAGGGATAAGTGTACTGCAAATTAAAGTTTATACGTGTAGGTATTGCACAGTAACAATTATCACAATTGGTATAATAAATAAATAAGTACATACGTGCGTCTCAAATGGTGGAGTAATGTCAACGGTTCCTACTGACTGTTGTGTGATAAAAATTGCATGGATTTTTTAGAATTTCACTATGAGAATTAACATAGCTATTATGTTTCTTACCTGTTTAGTGGGTTTAATGTACCCATTTCTATCAATTATTTTCTGAAATTAAAAAATATCATACAGTGTAATACTGGAAATGGCAAAGGACTTATGTATATATATAAATCAGATGTATAATAATCCATTGCTCCAGTTGAAGTTGTTAATTACATATCTATGGTGTAAATATACATATGATTACGATTACCGGTAATGGAAATTGTTCAGGTTGATTTTTCAGTGCAAACTGATCTTTGTCGTCAGTATGAGAAATCCTTCCAGTTATTTGGTCTCTCTGAAAAATGGGGGGTTGCTTGTCATTTCCCCCGTAAATTCTGTTGCTGTTCTGAGAAAAATGCAAACGTGTATTTAATTCATAAAAGATTCAGCAGACTTAATTTTTTAAGCTAAACCTCATAGTCCATGAAATCAGGGGGAAAATATTCCATTGAAGTCCACCCTGTGCCCGGTATCGTGGCTCTGATTTTCCGGTCCCTCGCACTCACATTGGTGAAATTATGGTCAAGAACAACTGACACTGCAATTAGTAATACAACTTTCATAATTAAATTCATGTTTATTTTGAGGTTATTTACAAATTATTTGGAACAATGTGGGCTTGCTGGTTGAGAGAATACCACTGGAACAAATTTTTATTCTTTGGACAGCTACATATATACTCAACTATACATAGGTTCAAGTCATAATTAATCGAGGAATCAGTTCGAGATTCCCACAGAGGTTATACACCTCAAAAAAATCACTTTTCATTATGACAGACCCACGCCACTCGCAATTACTGCCTTGACTTTGCATGGGGTTCTCACCATTTGTAGTAAATCTACGCAGTTGTCCAGTTTTTTGTACATTTTCTCTTCATGTTGGTGTACATGACTCCAGTTTGATGCATAAATAGGCTACCTAACCTTGGAGACATTGTGGGGACAAACGCATGTATTTAAGATAAGGGGAGGAGTTTAACATTGTAAGGATAGGAAAACTCATATTTCTGTGGGGACACGGTTCCGCAACCCCTGATTTGATGTATGTGCATGAGTACAACAATTGGATAAGTAAATAGAAAATATAGCTTACGAATTTATTTGTTTCATGCATACTTTATTCATGAGTGGCAAGACAAGAGAAATACAGTCAAGTTCTCGTTACGCATTTCTAAGTACACATATTTAGTTTACATCGACACTCAATAATATTCTAAACGTTCTTTTCTTAAACGATTGCTTAAGATCCAGGACCACGTTCAAACTACCATTTGTATTTTAAATCCATCACACACAATGTAATTGCTAAGTAAAAAGCCACACCAATGGAAGCAATCACGTTTTTAGCAGAATTTGGGGTTGTAGTTTCCAGAGTGGTTGAGCTAGTAGGTGCAGGTGTGGTTGAGCTAGCGGAGGTGGGTGTGGTTGAGCTAGCGGATGTAGGTGTGGTTGACGTAGTATATGTGGTTGTAGATTGTGGTGTGGTTGACGTCACTTGATTACCCTCGTCGGTTCTTATATTGTATTCTGTCGGATCAACAGAATCTCCTTGAAGAGCAATATGGACAACCGAATTTTCCATCGCACTTTGAATGAATGTGTGTGTCAAAATCAATCCATCATGTACAGCGGAGTTTGGAGTTTGTTCTGTGTATGAATACCATCCAGAAATTTGACCTGACGTCAACAAGTTTAGCGTGAATCCTGCATCGGGAATTTGATATTTGAAATATCGCTTTTCATTTTTATTCAGCGTTCCGTTGTGTTCGTCGCCAATCTCGGGTTCTTGGGGAACCTCGCAGGTGGCCTTGTTCATTTGAAAAAAGAATTCGGCTAGTGCCTCGTAGTCGTTGACCCTGAAAACTCTGGACGAGTCGTTGAGTGCTATTTGCTGAAGCTCACTTTCCCTGATGTCCTGCTCGTTGCCAATTCCAACGGCGAAGGAAGTCAAATTAGCGGTTTTTACTGCGGCAACGGCAACCGTGAGGTTTCCTCGATTGCTATTTCCATCCGTGAACGTGGCAACAACTTGTGGGACTCCGGGTCGTGGGGTGGCCTGGTTGAAGAATGTGACCGCCATGAGGAGACCAGCAGGAGTATTCGTATTTCCATTTGGATAACGCACATTCCGGATGGTGGTATTCATTGCTGAGGGAGTTAGAGTGTTACTAAAGTCAAATATTTTTTGTGCATTGTCAGAATAGAGAACGAACGCCACACGAGTGGAATTCAAGGAGAAAGTTTGGACCAAGTCGGCAACGAAGCCTTTGGCTCGAATGAAGGCGCCAGCTCCGATACTCCGAGACCCATCAAGGACTATGCAAATGTCCATCAACCCTTCGCAAACACCGCCATCGCTTTCCAGTCTCTTCACCAGGTCCTTGTACGTTGTAGCGTTTTGATCTGCTCTACACAATAATATGCAAAAATGTAGATGAGATAAATTCGAACTAGATGAGTGGACAGTGACGTGGAGTATTAAAATGAAAATAATTTCAGTTAACTTATGCGCTTAGGATATCTAAACTCTCTAAACGCACAAAATTAGCGTGAGGTAATACGTACCTGTTGTAATTGAGCCTCCAGTACTCGGCTTGACTATCAATGGTTCCGGGGATGGGTCTGTTACTGAGGGAGAGCGTGTGCAAGTACAGCCTGGCCCCTAATCCGGAATACATGGGGACGAGAAGGTCAGCCCAAGTGACACTGTTCCATTGGATGTTCCAAGTGGCGTCAAGCCTCTGATAAATCGTATTTAGACCCGGCACATTTTTGGTCTGATTAAACAGAACTTCGTCCAATTGCCAAATTCCCCCAAAATAATCTGGTCTGTATGTTTTATCATCTTCGCCATCTCGACTTTCGACGTAGGACAACCTCCGCAGCAGATTTTGATCGTGGGGGAAAATTCCTGAGCGTTGAATTTTTCTTACCACGGCTTCAGAGACGTCTGCCCCCTTGGATCTAGGAGTCAAGGTCTCATCTATGCTTTGTGAGTAGACCAATGCTAAAACCCCTATGAAAATGATAAGTTGACCTTGTATTTGAATCATTTCAACCAGTTGTGTTTCTCAATGTCTTTGTTTGACCAACTGCGATTTATCCACTAGTCGTCAATAAATAATGTCACCTTGTTTTGTCACAGTGAAACAAAAGTGTACTAAAAAGTGTAATCATTTCATCTGTCATTCATTTCACGATAATCATGTCAATTGATTACGCTTTGCAGATGTTTTTTCACATAAATCGAGCAATTTCTACACGTTATATAATTTGATGCTATGTCTTTGTATGAAGCCAATTAAAATTATCCACTCGAGAACGAATAAAACAAATAATTATGATATCATAAACAAGTATTTTCCCTGGCTGAATGAGTCAATTATGACACCAGATAAATACATGACAGGCATTGACAGGTCACCAGTGCGAACATTTGCACTCGATAGAAATTTTAAATGATTTAATTTCTGAGAGCTACTCTAATTTATCCTGCAGCATTAGTTGGTGGTGAAAGGGAGGCGGAAGTGATGGACGGGGAAAGCCAAAGAAGCGAGGAATGGAAGAATGGAGAAAGCCACCACCACCACCAGACTTCTCCTCTACTCATCCGCTCTGTGCCTAAAGTTTGTCTCTAAAATATTAATTAGTGTTATTTTAGAATAAACACACATTATTGTTTATTCGAATTTCGAGTTGGAAGTTCCACTAATTTCGAAATCATTTTCTGTAAGTTTTCCTTTCACATCTTATCTTAATATACTTAAAGTTTTGTTATATTAAAACCAAATGAGAAATTCACAGTGAGAATCCGATGCAAGTCCAAAGGTGGATTTTAATTTTTGAGGTTGTTTGTTTGTTTGTGAAACTGACCATGCGGTAGTTCCATATTATTGGCTGAACGTAATTTATACAAGCCAGGCCAGATCGCATAAGGATGATTACCCTATAATGTACTAGCTTTAATCATATATTATGAATAATAATTATGCCTGATAAGACTCATCACTTCTCATATATTCAACATCATAGTTAATACAGTATTGGGGGAGATATTTTCTGTACTGAGTGACCCAAGTTCTCACTCAACCTTATTGCAATATGCATGTACAACATACTTATGTACATATTGCAAAATTAGCATAAAACCGTAATTTTATTTTATTTGATAATAGGAATCAGCTGAGAATAATTCGAAACTATGAGTAAACCACCGGTAGCCATTCTTTCGTATGACAACCTGGTTCACGCGCTAGCTGGGTCTGCTGTAAGTAATTATTTAGAATTGTTTAAGCCGAAATTAATTATTAATTATTCTCATTTTAGGGTAGCGTAACAGCCATGTCCGCTTTTTACCCATTGGACACCATCCGAGCTAGATTACAATGTATGACAAGATTTTTATTTCAATGAAGCCAAATATGTTGGACATATGTAAAATATTTATTCGTAATTGTAGTGGATGACCGAGTGGAAGCAAAAAATACACTAGTCATGCTAATTGAACTGACGAAAAGGGAAGGAATGTAATGCGATGCAAGCCTTATTCGTTTCGTCATGTATATAAAGAAATATATTTAGTCTAAAAATGTAACGTTTGATCTTTTAAGACCGAGCTTGTACCGAGGATTAGTTCCTGTCCTTCAAAGTTTATGCGTCTCAAATTTTGTGTACTTTTACTCCTTCCATGGCCTGAAGTCCTACATCTCAGACAAAATCCCAGCGTCTGCTATTCGAGACTTATTTCTGGGTTCTGTAGCCGGTGTTATCAATGTTTTGACGACGACTCCTTTATGGGTAATATATATTTGCTTATGAAGAACGATGTACGTTAGTGGACTTGATTTTTTTTGAAATTTTATTACTTATACTGCAGTACCTATAATTTGACTGATTTGCACTACTTAATTACTTATCCACTGCATACATTAACCACTTCCAGACATTCACAAGTATATTCAATACTTACACTAGTGTAAATAATTTATATTACAACAGGTAGTCAACACAAGAATGAAAATGCAAGGCCTCCCTCCTGCACCTGGACAGCAGTGCGTAAAGTACAAAAATCTTTTAGGTAATATTTTAAATTTGCAGTCTGCTGAATAGTACAATAAAATAAGTAACAATGGTCTGATAAACTGATGTGTTTCAAATTTGCAGATGGATTAAATCAAATTTACAAACGAGAAGGGCTTCAAGCTTTATGGGCAGGAACTCTTCCTTCACTAATGCTAGGTAATTTTAATTTATGGAAGGATTTTACATGTTTCAATTTGGGTTATTCAGTGTTTTGTTTGAATTACCTACAGTCATTAATCCAGCGATTCAGTTCATGACTTATGAAAGCGTCAAGAGACGCCTCAGGTTTCGATATGGCGACAGAGAATTTTCATCACTGGTGTATTTCCTTGTGGGCGCTGTTGCCAAAACTGTGGCTACCGTATTGACCTATCCACTCCAAATTGTTCAAACGAAACTTAGAGTATGTATATTATTATGTACTGTCAAGTTATATGTTTTGGATTCTGGTTTGGAATTAACTTATTGACATCATATCAATTATTTCAGCATGGTCATAAAATGGAAGGTCTTCGACCAAATGCATCCATGCAAGAAATATTCAGAGCAATAATTCGGAAATATGGGCTAAAAGGTATTTTCAAAGGCATGGAATCTAAGATCCTGCAGACCGTACTTACTTCTGCTCTCATGTTCACAATCTATGAAAAAATCGCTGCATTTGTGTTCCGACTAATGCGAGTCAAACGACACATAAAATCGTAAAATTCTAGTCAATCTATTTTGTCATTTGTAAAATTTTGAAGTACTTAAATTATTAATTAACTACAAGATTTACCATTGTTGTATGTGTTTGTGCGATGTCTTTATAGTAACTTTCGCTGTGGATGATTTACGTTCAATTTACACACATCAAGACCAGATTTTGCACAAGTACTTTTCAATATAAAATTTTATTAAAAACACACTAGATATACAATTTAATTAAAATGCGCACATGTATTCATTCATTTTCACAACTTTTAAAACGTCATTGTTTGACTTTTCCAAGAGTGCATATTAAAATTTATCAAGCACCTTATCAAAAGGCAAAAATACATTTCTTAAACATGCACTAAAAGCAGATCACATTATTCCGTTTTTCCTACCGTTTCACTACAATGTCTTTTTGAGTATGAAGAAAATTAGACCCTGCATCAGTGACTATACATACCCATCAGCGACCCAATAATAAATCGTCCCTTGGTTGCTTCAATCTCTTGACTAAAACATACGTAATAGATAAAATGATGATTAAAGCTGGAATTCCTAGTCCGATTCCAATAATGATAAAGACGAGAGTGGACACAAAATCTTGTGGAGGTTCACCAAATCCAGTTGAATATGTCCTGGATAAAATGATTATTTTTAATGTGGTAGATCATAAATTTTAAAATAAATGTAAGATATTCTATTAACATTTACCATGAAATATGTTTAGTCTTGTTGTAAAAACCATCTTGTTGTGTTCCGAAGCTAATATTGACGGCTTCCAACAACATACTATCCACATCAGCACCATAATATGAGTACAAAATTGAGTCTTGTACGTTATCGTCACCATTGACACTGGAAGCATTTTGAAGTGGATAGGACCAAACGTCAACCGAGTCAATGACGTCTCTAACCTCTCCTGTATAGCAGATCGGCTTCCACTGAATAAAGCTCTGATCGGTTTTGTTAAGAATTGGTGTCCGGACACTAAGAGTTTCAAATACTCCAGGCGTATGTTCATCATCCAGTGTTTTCGTCCTCTCCAATCGCATACGTTCATTCTTCAAGTCCTTCAAGTGTGCTCCCTGAACTACGAGATATTTAAATCCGATTCTAGGGTGACCAGGGTAGTCAGTTTCCGTCAGATTCAACTGAACATCATTAAACGCAATGTCGACTTGTGTGCTATTCTCAGAATAAAGCATGTATGGTAGAACATCACTATAACCGTTGGAACTCTTCATTCGAATCTATTTTGCATAAAATTAGGTATTACTAGCAATTCTTAACATTGCGATATCATTGCGAGTCGTATTGTATACTTCCATTACCGTAAACTTGAAATAACCATCGGGTCCCAAATCAAAAACTTGTTTGCTTTCATTAAAGTAGTGGATATATTTTTTGGCAGTCAGCGTGTAACTCAAGTGAGTAGAATTTTGGTAAGAAATATTATCAAATCTCTCCCATATGAAATTTTTGGTCTGATATCCAGTAATCATGCTCTGATTAATTTGATTTAGTTGAACTACGTCATTGATGTCGTCCGCAATCCAAATCTAAAATAATATCGAGACAATGTGTAGGTGGAGGAATTAAAAAAAACTGTTAAATTGTACATATGTAAATAAATACTATTACTGCAGGTTATTAATACCTTGACTAAACTCCACCCAAAACTATAAAGTGCTGGTGGGTTAAAAGTGATGGATGGAGTAGGGACATTTTCCTCTAGCATTTCGTCCCAATTAACATTCAGAGTACTGTTTAACGACGTACGAGCCATCAGAAGCGTCGGAGCCCCGATGAAACTTTAATTTGGGACAAATTTATGGGTCATTACATAGTATTATTAATATCCATATGTATGCATATATATATACCTCCAAAGGAAATGATAGCAATCAGTTTTCCCTTCAGACTTAATGTGAAGCCTGTTGAGAAAAAATGAGTTAATTTTGACTTGGCGTATAAAGGGGATACGTGGGGGTTGCCGTACTGACATTGTATCGCTTAATTAGTGCGTTTTTATCACTAAATGAAACCGACTTAAAACTTGTCAAGTTACATTTTCTTACAATGTCATGTTTGTCAAGGCGGAGCAGTTAACACCGAACCGTACTTGACATCCAGGATTAATTACTGTGGTGAACTGTTTTATAGAACAACAGACAATTGCAAATCATTATATGCACACATAAATATGTCCTACTTATCCAACTCATTGATTCTAATACCTTCCTAACTTCTTCTATTTTCATGTCATCCCTTCCATTTGACATTCCTTCCGTAGACACAATAAGCCCGAATAGTCCCAGGGTCGCACCCAGTAAAAGCAATTGCAGGGAAGACATTTAGCTTTACTTTCCTAAAAAAATCGAGAGTCTTCTGTCAATTAGGTAATCTGATTTTTAATGAACACGTGTTAAAAATATATAATTAATTACCGTGTAAAATAAATAAGGGAAAAATTTTAGAATAGCGGCGGATCGATATCGGGTCGAGTGATAGGTCATTTTGTTCAGTTTGACGAGCTGAACAAGAATATCGAAACCCGAATGCGCGGAAACGCTCCGTTCAAAAGTTATGGCGGGTCAAAGTTTGAAATTTTTATTGCATTTTTGGACGTTTCAAAGAATTCTAAGACTTAGTCTCACTTTCCCCCAAAGCGGAAAATTTTTTGGGGTATATTGAGATTTTGGGGGGGTAAGGTGAGATTTTTAGTTTTTATTGCAGAATATTGAATTTCAATCATTTTTCGGCACGCCGGGAGGGTTTTCGGGGTACTTAGAGACTTTTGGGGTTATTTCCTATCTAATTCTCCTAATCTTCTAGGTAGCACTTCTAGGTAGCACTTCTAGGTAGCACTTCTAGGTAGCACTTCTAGATAGCATTTCTAGGTAGTACTTCTAGGTAGCACTTCTAGGTAGCATTTCTAGGTAGCACTTCTAGATATCATTTCTAGGTAGCACTTCTCTCTAGCTAGGATTATAGTCACACCATTTCACGCTTTCCGCCTACCTAGTATATCTAACCTAACCTGCTCGCTTCGCTCGCTTAAACACGAACAATACCCCAATATGGGACATAATTACGATAATCGTTTGCACACACCACCTCAATCATCTTGCATTCACCAAAAAATTCTAGGTATCACTTCTAGGTACCACTTCTAGGTAGCACTTCTAGGTAGTTCTTCTAGGTAGCACTTCTAGGGAGAACTTCTAGGTACAACTTCTAGCTAGCTCTTCTAGGTAGCACTTCTAGGTAGCTAGTTCTGCTGCCTCTCTAGCTAGGATTATAGTCACACCATTTCACGCTTTCCGCCTACCTAGTATATCTAACCTAACCTGCTCGCTTCGCTCGCTTAAACACGAACAATACCCCAATATGGGACATCATCTCACCTTACCCAAAAATCTTAAAAATACACCAGAAGTCTCAAAACCCGTGAAACCCCTCCCGCTTGGGGGAAAGTGATCGAAATTCAATATTCTACAATAGAAACTAGAAATCTAGCTAGCTCGTCTAGCTAGCTCCGCTAGCTAGCTCTTCTAGCAGACTCTTCTAGCTAGCTCTGCTAGCTAGCTCCGCTAGCTGGCTCTTCTAGCTAGCTCCGCTAGCTGGCTCTTCTAGCTAGCTCCGTTAGCTGGCTCTTCTAGCTAGGTCTGATTGAAAACTGATTGAAAATCAATATTTCACATTTAAAACCAGATATCTCATCTTACCCCAAAATCTCAATATACCCCAAAAGTCTTAAAAACCCATGAAATCACTCCCGCATAGCGGGAAACTGATTGAAAATCAATATTTCACATTAAAAACTAAAAATCTCACCTTACCCCCAAAATCTCAATATACCCCAAAAAATTTTCCGCTTTGGGGGAAAGTGAGACAAAGTCTTAGAATTCTTTGAAACGTCCAAAAATGCAATAAAAATTTCAAACTTTGACCCGCCATAACTTTTGAACGGAGCGTTTCCGCGCATTCGGGTTTCGATATTCTTGTTCAGCTCGTCAAACTGAACAAAATGACCTATCACTCGACCCGATATCGATCCGCCGCTATTCTAAAGTATACCCTAAATAAGTAAATATTTTATATGTTATACGCCCACATATATGTAGAAGTTTCTCTTTTACGAGTTTTACGACTCCTTAGTTTTCGTTGTACGACACACCGTTCTAATCTGGACAAGATGTGACTAGACTCATCATCTCATCGATTTTATTATATTGGAAATATTTGTTTTCTCGTCGTTTAATCAGACAAATCAACAAATTTTATTCCCAACTCTTGTGAAAACAATGGTTCAATCAAAAATCAACCCACTTTGTGTTTGACTTGAACGCAAAACAGATCGAACAGCAGACTGAGGTTTTACTTGTTATGCTGAATGAATCATCTGTCTGTTGTTACATATAAAGTTGACAGAAGTAGCATGTACTACATACATAACATGGAATTGGAATATATATCATGGATCTATAGAATATACATATACATGTAACATGTAATATATAACATGTAATATTTGGCTTTTTGGTTCTGCGGTTTTGTTCTTCCTTGTAACTCCGTCACTTCATTTCAAGTCATTTTACATATTTCCAGGTCTAAAATAACCTGAACTTATTTAGATTCATTATTATATGAATTTGATGTCATACAATAATATGAATAGAATGAGTTGCTACAATTAAAACTAATAATAATGATTTGAATGACTCTAAAATTCAAGTGTGCAAATTATTCGTGCTTAAAGTGCATTTCTTTTGTAAAATCTATTGAAATATGAGAATGCATTTTATCCAATGATATTAATTCACTCATTTACAGTCCATTGAGTTGTCACCATTTGTTGATTCTTGTAATAATCTAAGCAATTGACAAACCTATAGCCTTGGTCATTATTCGTTAAATGTCTGAGATGAATGTGGATGGGGTTTGGAATATTTTAGGATTGGCGATTGTTAAAAGTCTGCAAATAAGCTACAATAATTTATTGGTGACAAAATGCTTTGTCTTGAAAGTTGTTATTCAGCTTGCTACTACATACATACTCTTTGTTAAGCATCATACATATATTGTATATTCTCATATCACATATACATATCACATATACATATATTCTCATTAAAAACACACAAGCGACATGGCAGTAGAAGTTGAATCATATCAAGGTATTTCATAATAGAGTTCTTGAAAACGGTGTGGACATTTTGTAATTCTATACCATATGCATGACCGATTTGTAAACTGATAGCTTAGACAAACATTGATTACGAAAATTCGTTTATTTGTTAACTGAATTTTGAATTGATGGAACAAGTTTTTGAAGTTTTGGTTCCTCATAAATGAACATTTTAAAAATAGTTCGCATAATTACATTAAATATGTGAAATATTATAACATATTATTACATTAAATATGTGATATTGTGTAGTTTAGGTTAGAAACCAACCGGACACCGAAATATAATGACATTCAAGACGATTTTTTGCACATGAAGATCAACATTGGATATTGCAGTCGAAAATCGATTTATGTATAGTTTTTTTACTGCTATACAACCACTATACATATACTCACTAATAGTGTTGTTTTTTGTTCTTTACCTCATATTGCTATACAAGTATGCAAAAGTTACGCTACAAGTATACATATGTAATATATAAATTTTACTTACAAATGCTCAAAGGATGTGTCGTATTCTATGTCTACTATTGGTATGTCTACCGGTATGTAGATGTGTATGTGTATGCTACAAGTTTTGTCCATTCCACAATTTAATGAGACGTTGCTCACTATTTAGAGATCATTAGGATTTTAGCACTCGCAACGTAAGCATCCTTCATTTTGCGAATTTCCAGTTGTCTACAATATGGCCATTTATCACGTTTTGTGTCTCACCTTAATCGGTGTTTTTGCCACCCGAGTATCCGGTTATGCTGGTGGTGCACCCAACAGTGAAGCCATCTGCCAAGACCTCACCCCAAAACATGGCGTTGATGCCCAGAGCTCAGCATCGCCCTACAAACTTACCTTGGACAAGACAGAGGTGAAGCCTGGTCAGGAGGTCAAATTGACCATTTCTGGAAACGGTGTCACTTTCAAAGGATTTTTGGTGCAAGGGAGGAAAGTGGGATCGGAGGGACCTTCCAGCCCCGTGGGCAAGTTTATCGCCGTCCAGAACGCTGGTGAAAGCCAACCTCTCAACTGCGGCAACATTGTGGGGTCCTCCATCACGCATACCAACAACAAGGAGAAGACTAGTAAAAAAAATTAAACTACATTTTTTATGAGAACTCTTAAATTAAATTAAATTAAATTAGGTCTCACCCTCACCTGGGTTGCGCCAGAGTCCAAGGGGACCTACCAATTGCTGTAAGATGACAATAATAAGGATCACTTTCATTCATGCAATATCTTCCCCAGTAAATCTTAATCAATAGATTGACTATAACTCGTACTATTTATTTTTTTTTCCGCAGGACTACTGTTGTTCAATCGGGATACACTTTCTGGGTGGCCCAACCTTCAGAAAGTATCAATGTTGTTTAATTTTGTATACCGAATTTAGTATATTAAATTTCATTTTGGCTGTATGCGTTTTTTTCTTTATGAAATGCCAATTTAAATTGGCTTGAAATATAATTGTTACGTCATTCATTATTTGCTAAAATAAATGGCAGGTATCCAAATGTTTTCTCAAATAGAGTGGTTGAAAAATACATATTTCGTGCATCATGTACATAGCCTGACAAACCATCAATTTTCCAGGTAAAAAATACGTCACATATATAACCGTCGTATAATAGTCCAACCCGTTCATCGTTATGTAGTGTCTGCTAAATAGCAGGGTGAAGGTCGAGATGAGGCCGAGACAATAAGTGCTTGCTTAAGCTTCATATGAAACTAGATTTAATTTTTTGCCAACAATTTCCAATTTACCTGGTAATTGCTTTGCTACCCAGTGAGTACGTACCTATCGCATTATTCGCATTCTGATTGTCCTTTGCGAAAATTTTGGTTATCATTCTTACATAAGGAATGCGTCATACAACAGGTGCGCAAAATCAGTCGGAGAACTTGGGATTAGCTGGATCTATCCAGCTTACATACTCATCGCAATTTGATAATTTATTTACTTGCTTCGTTATTGTATCTTATTGTTATATCTTATTTGTGACCAAATTCTAACTACAATACAAAAGTACAATTAAGGGTGTGTCATGTTACAAATTGTGCATCGTCATCATCATTTTACCGAGAGAGATAAAATCTCTCTTATTTTATATATCTTCAATTATTCTCCTTCATCTAATCTCTGCTCCCAAATCCCACTGCGACTAGTTAGCAATGTGTTAGTTGGGCAGTTAGAGGGTACTTTTTTGCCAAAATTGCACGAGCAATATTTGCTGCGAATAAAAAAATGAGTCACGGTGGTTTTAACCCTTTATGTATTCCCTGATCATGATCAACTTGACAAACTCGTCGACAATGACAAATTAATGCATATTATTGTTTTTATACAACTCTCAATCTCATCATGTGCATATGTGTGTATGCAACAAGAACCACTTGGTCGCGTCCTATCACATTTCCTTGAACTGATTAAAATTCAGGAGGCATATGTTTATGACTTCAATGTAAATTTTTAAAAAACTCAATATTTTTACATGTTCATGCATACGTAAATGCCACAGAAATGAGTAATAAGCACAGTTCCATTGTTGCACATGAAGTTCATAAAAGTATGAACTAAACACAATATACAAAATCCTGGAATTGTTCAGCGGATGAAGATGAGATAAAGGGGAAAGTGTCAAATAAATTTCTGAAGGTCAGTGGTCAGCGATGGATGAGATTTATACTTATTGTTTGTAGAAGGTGAGAATACTCCCGTTCGCGTGCTTCATTATTATATTGTAATGTTATAAGTGCTGAATAATGCTGTGACAAAGGGAAGCGGATGACACACAAAATTGCACAAAAGTGGTAATTAAGCAGCATCACGAATTAAAACAATTACACATTAACCTAAGTGGCATTTAACAACGCGAATGTGACAACTGAGCGCATTCTGGTGTGCTATATTATGTAGCAACCAAGGATTTTCTGGTGAATCTCCCCGTATAATCTATTGTGGCGTACTTGGTAGAATAGGAAACCTTGTACAAAACTCATCTCCTTATAGACTTTAAATGTCTAAAAAGAAAGTCTCACTTTTCCCGAGCATATGTAACCATCCAAACCAGTGTAATTTTTATACGCTATCATCTACTATTTCATTATACCACTATGAGTTTGTTTGTACATTAAAACGGTTGCAAACTCGTAAGAAATGCATGTAAAATTTGCAATCGTTCTAATACACAATCTTCATAATAATTGTAATTTTTTAAATATTGTAAACATCTTTGGGAAACAGAGATGGGAAAGTGAGACGAGTGGATAAGTGGGAAAAGTGAGATTCGCTGTTTGGGGCATAATGGCGAAGGCAGGCAGGGGCAAAGTGAGAATTGTCCATGCCACGACTTACGGTGGGAAGGCCTAGAAGTTCAAGAGTTTGGATGGAGTCTGCTTGACACTGCACACTGATAACATAACAGAACCGGCTTGCATTAATAACAAGCCGAGGCAGGTAAGGCCCGGGCTTATCGACTTTCAATTTGGACTAAGATATCCTCACACGTTAGCCTACACAATAAATAATCGTTAATGTATGCGATATACGTGATTGAGTGGCATTTTGTCCAAATTGCAGATAAATTAAATTGACGGGATTCTGGTTCGTTTAACTGAAGTTGTTTTGTTTGTTTAAAGACTTGTTTTTTGGGTCCCTGTAAAATTGGATAAGCTGAGATGGCTGTGAAACTTCTCAAAGGAAAGAATGGTGACACTTCTGCACAAAAATACGAAACTTTGCTCAAGCTAACCATCCTAACTTTAGGAGCCATACTATGTAAGTCCTCCATACCACTTAATTATTCTGCTCCTCAAAAACATTTGAAATTGTTTATAATGAATTTCTAAATTGTATGTAATTGCAGCATTTTCCACTCGACTATTCTCTGTATTGCGCTACGAAAGTGTCATTCATGAATTCGATCCGTACTTTAACTATAGAGTAATATACATAGCTTTTTTAAGATATTGAACATAGTGTATATTATAATATGTTTCACTGTGTTAGACGACGAAATATCTTGCTGAGGAAGGATATTATAGCTTTCACAACTGGTTTGATGACCGAGCATGGTAAGTTCAGTTACATTTATTTACCCCATCTCTATTTATGTTATTGCTTATTTTATTGCTCAAAAATACTTTTTTCTTGGAATAGGTATCCTCTTGGGCGTATTATTGGTGAGCAAAGCTGATAATTCAGAATCATTTTTATTTGAACATTGAATAATAAGATTACTTATGCACTAAAAGGGGGTACCATTTATCCTGGGCTCATGGTCACAAGTGCCGTTTTCTACCACATTCTGAACTTCTTCAACTTTGCCATTGATGTCCGTAATGTGTGTGTGTTTTTGGCTCCTCTCTTCTCCAGCTTCACTACCATTGTGACTTATTTACTTACCAAAGAGTTGAAAGTGAGTAACAATAATAATAATCTTGGGTTTACACAAATTTTAAAATATTTTAATCTGAGCAGGATGAAGGAGCCGGCTTGACAGCGTAAGAATTTCCAGCTGCTTTACCGTCATATTCATGTCTAATATTTTTTAAGTAAAATCTTCATTCGTATTGATTTCAGAGCTGTAATGATAGCAATTGTGCCAGGCTACATCTCTCGATCGGTTGCAGGATCATATGATAATGAAGGGATTGCAATTTTTTGCATGCTTCTGACGTATTATCTTTGGATTAAAGCTGTTAAATCGGGATCTGTGTTTTGGGGAGCTTTATGCTCTGTTGCATATTTTTACATGGTATGCTCGTGTGATTGAGATAAAATAAGTTATTTTCTTGCAGAGGCAGGGTTTGTTATAATGCTAATTTTCTGTAGGTATCATCTTGGGGTGGATATGTTTTCTTGATAAACTTAATTCCCTTGCACGTTTTCACATTGATTGTTACTGGTCGATTTTCACACAGAATATACGTGGCATATAGTACCGTGTACTGCATTGGTACTATAATGTCGATGCAGATTCCATTTGTTGGATTCCAGCCTGTCCAGACTTCAGAACATATGTTGGTAATATATTACAATATGTAACAGGCACATTATGTGCATAGTAATTAGCACCACACAAAAATGATTGTAGATGTAAAAGTTTTATATTGTTAACGCAGGCGTTCGGTGTTTTTGGTCTTAGCCAAATTGTTGCTTTCATTGACTACTTAAAGTCGAAGTTATCTCAAGAAAATTTTGAGACTTTGTTCCATGCATTGTTTACTACATTCGGAGTGGTTCTTGCTGGAGGTGCCACAATATTATGGGCTACAGGTAAATATTGAATCCCTTGTAATGAAACTGCAGAGTAGATGAGTTGAATAATTGGTGTAATTCGATTCGACAGGGAAAATTGCACCTTGGACTGGACGATTTTACTCCTTGTTGGATCCTTCTTACGCCAAAAACAACATTCCCATAATTGCCTCAGGTTAGTTTTTGTAATTCTGGTATTATATTCATTTCCTAACCCTGTGAAATTTTGAATTAATTGTCCAAGACTAAGCATAAAAAGTAATATTGTATTGATCATCCCTGCATCAAATTTAAATGAGTACTTATTAATATCAATGATTCAATTTTTATGTCGCCTCCCTAGTCAGTGAGGTGAGCAATTTTTTAAAACTTTTTTCTTTGATATAATTGATATTTTCTTTGACATCGTGTAATGTATTTTTTAGCATCAACCAACAGCTTGGAGCTCCTTTTACTTCGACTTGCAACTACTGGTTTTCTTGTTCCCGGTGGGCTTGTATATTTGTTTTACCAATTTAAACGACGCCAATATCTTTATTATTCTGTATGGAATAACAAGCATTTATTTTGCTGTAAGTGGCGAAATTCCTATTCTGATTCAGAGCTTTTATTCATTCGTAAAAATCATTCCTAAAAATTAACACTGGACAATTCATTGATTTAGGGGGTCATGGTTCGATTGATGTTGGTGTTAGCTCCAGTCATGTGTGTGTTGGGTGGAATCGCAGTCAGTTCATTGCTGGGAAAATACATGAAAGACCTAGATTGGGGCGGCAAAACGCAGGAAAAACAACGCCCAGTGAAAACTAAAGAAGCAGCAAGTCCACAAGGGAAACGGCAAGAGGTACATGCATTTTTATGCATGCATAGTAATTTTCACACCTAGAATTTACGAGTTATTCAATTACCAATTGCTTACCTTTTTAATAGGTCGCAATTGCATTTGTGGGAATGCTTACGCTGTTTATGGTCATGTACGGATATTTTTTATATTTATCAAAACTTTGGTAACCTTATACCCCTTAGTAATTATGTATGCAAGCTAAAATATATTTATGTTTATTAAGGTATGCCCTGCACTGCACATGGGTTACGTCAGAAGCTTACAGCAGCCCAAGTATTGTTTTATCTGCCCGATCCTACGACGGTTCACTCATAATCTTTGACGATTTCCGTGAAGCCTACTACTGGCTAAGGATGAATACTCCACCCGTTAGTCATTTTTGCCAATAATTACTTTGCATATTTTGTTTTATAATGGAGGAATTTTTAACAATTTTGATAGGATGCAAAAATCATGTCTTGGTGGGATTATGGTATGTGTTTTTTAATGAAATGCATACCACAAACAAAGTTGAAATTCATTGTTGACTGCATTTTACATCAGGATATCAAATAACAGCGATGGCGAATCGAACAATATTAGTGGACAATAACACTTGGTAAGTATATTTGGAATAATGCTTATTATCATTTAATTAAAAATTATGTTGTACTTCATAATGAGAAATTAATTATAATAATAGGAATAATACCCACATAAGCCGAGTCGGTAATACGTTTTACTATATATTCAGGAAATATTATGCATCAGACACATTATTTGAAGATTATAACTAAGAAATTTTCTTTCGAGCAGGACAAGCAATGGCATCTCCAGAGGAAAAAGCTTACGAAATAATGCGAGAACTTGATGTAGACTATGTTCTAGTCATTTTTGGTGGTAAGTAAAACCAATATCCTCATCAGTAATTAGTCAAGTAATTAATTATTTAAATCAATGGATGTTTGCCTACTCATATAGGTTTGACTGGATATTCTTCTGACGGTACGTATGCTGTGGGGTTTTCTGTTTTATTGATATGACATTTCAGTTAAATAAAGTTAGTCTTGCTTAATGGGTTACTGCTTTCCAGATATTAATAAATTTTTGTGGATGGTCCGCATTGGTGGAAGTACTGACAAAGGAAATCACATCAAAGAGCAAGATTATTACAGTCCCTCAGGTGAATTTCGAATCGATAGAGACGGCTCTTCAACAATGCTAAACAGCTTGATGTACAAGCTCTGCTATTACAAGTTTGGACAAATGTACACTGAAGGTGGGAAGCCGACTGGATATGACCGCGTTAGAAGTGCTGAAATTGGTACATTTTTACTTAATACTATATCACTATATAAATACGATATTAAATCTGAAACTAATCGTAAGTGTACACTGAATTTTTGTTTCAGGAAATAAGGATTTCGAGTTGGATGTATTAGAAGAGGCCTACACGACTGAACACTGGCTTGTACGCATTTATCGGGTCAAACCTTTGCCTAATCGAGGTGCAAGATAACTCAAATCTTTAACATTCATATGAAACAGGACACGACTACATAAGCTATGCTACTTGACTACTGTTTATTGTGTATTTATTATTAAGCAAAGTATAAAAGTCATATTTCTTAAATTGACTGAATATCTTAAGAATTAATTGTGAATTTAATGTCTCAGCCTCACTCAGTCCGTCAGCCCAGATTAATTGTGATAAATTATTTCATTCTTTTTTAATCCGTTATTGTCGTCAGTACTTTAACTGCAAATAAAACTTACGTGTAGCTCATCAATAATAAAAATAATTCTTGTTCATGCTTGTTAAAAAACTTGATATAATATTTTGTTAATTGTTAAGTATTATGTTTCAGTTTTAGATGAATACTTATTACACTTTGCGAACGAAGAATAAAATAAAATCTAGCTAAAATATAGAGTTTGGGAAAAGGTGTGATGGAAATACAAGCGTAAATTACTGTGCATCCTATTTTATAACATAATTTCATTCTTGGAAATAAGCATGGTGCAGAGATCTGAGGAAAGTTGAGATTTGAGACAACATGGGAGGAACATGATTTTTTCGATTCCACTCGCGAATTATGTCAGTCGAATAAAATCAACAGAAGATAAATGCAAAATTAATGTTATTTGCTGATTTTAAAAGAAACCATCTGTTTCAGGAAAGAAAATAATAATTTTTGATTAATTGTTGTGAAAGTGATTAGTTCTGTTAGGGAATAATAAGATACGGAATCCTTACTCACACTTCCCACCCCCATCTCTTACGGTAGTTTGTATTTTAGGTAAGTAAAAACTCACAACTCCACCAAATATTTTGTTAACCTTGCCCCTTTGACCAGATGCAGAGTCAGGCAGAGAATGGTGGCGGTGGGGCGTCGACGGGTCCGGCAGGGGGTGACCCCTACGCGCTCCTGGGGTCCATGATCATGCTGACCCAGTCGAAGGCCAAGACGAGCATACTGGACAAGTCGCTGAGCAAGGGGAAGACCGACATGCACCTCAGCGGATTCGCCCTCCTCTTCTCCGAAATCGTCCAGTACTGCCAAAACAGGAGCAACAGCGTTTCAGAACTGCATTCAAAGTGAAGCTTCATTTTAATTACAATGCGCAATTTTCTCATGAGTAAATAGATATTCAATTTAAACAAATTATTAGGCTGTCCGACATGGGGAAACAAGTTGGAATCAAAGTTATTGATCTTATTGTCCTCCGGGAGAAAAATTATAAACGGGAAATCAAGCTCTTAAACATGTTGCTGTTTATAAGATCTACAGTCTGGAAGGTTATTTTTACATCATTTACTATAGATTTTGTAGAATTGGCTTATTTTTGCATTTATTATAGACGCTGTTTGGGAAAGAAGCAGACAAACTAGAACATTCAACAGATGACAACAGACAATATTATATTTTGGAAAAGGAACCTCTAGTAAATAGATTTATATCTGTTCCTAAAGACAAAGGGAATCTGAACTGTGCGGCGTTCAATGCTGGAATTGTTGAAGGTGTTTTGGAAACTTCGGGATTTGTAAGTGCTCGAAATACGTCGTAAAGTTATTATATTTATTCTTCAATTTCTGGACGAGGTTTAGCAAATGAATTCTACTTTCACTTCCAGCCAGCTAAAGTCATTGCACAGTGGCATAAAGGAATTACTTACTACGTTATTGAATTTGATGAGTCTGTCATTACCAGAGATAAACAACTCGATGAACGCTAAACATCTTATGAAACTTATGCAATGTTTTAATTTTATAAAATTGTTTTTTTTTCTGGATGAATATTTAAGAATAAATTAAGCACTATTGGTCAGTCCAATTTAGTCTGTCAATATTAATTATGACATAACGGAGTATGCTAGTTAACAATCATATAACTTTTCATATAATTTATTCACATCGATACCACATTGACCTTGATTATTTAGGACAGATTTAAAACGAAACTTCTAAACCTGGTGTCATTATTTGATGGAAATGCTCACACAGTTTCGTCATGCACCTGTTGTCATCTTATGACATTTATGACATTCGTAATAGAATTCACATCACAAGAGAGAAAGACCTACATCCAACAGCCATCAAATGACCAACATTTATCACCTTTTAACACAACTACGATTGCACCATAATTTAGGGGCTACATTCGGCTAGAGTCTCTCTAGATCAATCCAATATCCTTCAACCAAGTTGTTGTTTGCCTAAAATGATTACAGTGATATTTGCATTCTCAAAATACAATGAGCATTACATCAAAAGTGCATCATTCATTCGTCGTATTGCATAGTAATAAAACAAATGATGTGTTGCAACTCTTAGCAATTAGATATTTTTTAATGTGAGTCTGAAAGAGGTTGACAATGACATTGCTGTGCCGCATTGTCGTTGCAGAGAGAGCATATCCCTGTCCATTAAACTTTGAAAATTCTGAAGGAATATTAATATTATATAAGAACGGTTGTCTTCTTCCAGAAAAAATTGCAAATCGCTTGTTTTTTGGTACCCTGTTGCAATTATTTAGTACAATGGCACAGATCAAGTATATGGTGCATCATTTTATATTTTTTTTAAGGAATCGATTGCAATTGAGTGCGAGACAAGCTGCTCTCCTCGTACTAATTCAATCTGCTGCAGTTTTGAAGTCATCACTATCAGCACTAACAGGTAATGACATAAGTACGTGATATTTTGTAATTGTACCCTGGACGCTGACCTTTAACAACCCTTTTGCTTAGGTTGAACCTCATTATACTTATACTCATAGTCACCATAACTGACTATCTTGGGCTGAACAATCTGAGTATATAATTGCCAAAACTGACTATAATTCAGTGTTATACCAAATACGGCTTCTTCACAATGTATTAAAAGATGATGCAGAGTGAATTGATTTTGCAGTTAAAATGTTCATTTTGCTCAAAGTTTTTACTAGCGTTGTTATATATGCGAATATGAAAAGGTGTCATCGTTATGTAATAAGTAAGTTTGATGCCTATACGCGACCAACAAAATAATGTCACGAACACGATGAAACGCCAATCTATGTAAATATCTATCCTGAGGGAACCGGTCCCAAATTGCTGCAATAACTATTTGCTGAAGCTATGGTCGAGGATCCCCCAATAGTTGCCTGTGCTGATAGGGTTGTGTCCATTAATTTCGATTCTTTGATTCAGCCCTTCTTTCCTTGGCTATGTATTTCATTATGCTAACTAACTAAGCCACATTTTCATATATGTCCACTACTCCTGGTGAGGCAATGAAGCTCTATAACCAAATATGCGACGACTTGAATTAGTCATTAGGCGTGTGTCTCATAGTCTCATCCAACTTGTGAAGCATCTACCTCAAAAATATGTGCAGCAATATTGCATCGAGTTATTGTATGCGTACTTCTTTTTCCATTGTTATTGTTGCATGAATTAAATATGAATTGTAGAGCCAAAAAGCAAGGGCTCTGCTCTGCGAGTCCCCACGCTTTGATGCTTCTCACTTTCTGTCATTCATTCTTTGGTTGTATTACGTAAGTGGTTCTCAATAATAGGTTAGGTTGCAAGTTTCGCACTTATCATCATCACCTTCTTCTGCTCCCAGCTTGCTCTGGAGTATCCGTGAACAATAACTACTTACTTACTTAAAGGGTAGCTCTTTCCTCCAAACAATTTCACTCTTTTTGTAGGACTTTTTCCTGGTGTCTCAATTGGTCAGTGCAACTGGGACACAAAAAAATACAATTGTTCAGCAGTTCATTAATTTGAACAAGCCCCTCATGCACGATCAAACCTCATTTTGATAATACCCATGACCAAGTAACTCTGCGAGTGTGTTGTTGGATTGTTGTACACCACTGGAACCAGTGATTGGTTACATACGTGAGACTAGTGCAGTGGTATTGCTGAAATAATATCTTGGTGTAGGCACGATTTTCTGTCGATTCGCTTCTTGAACGATAAAGCCGTAAAATTATAAGAAGAAACTTAATACGTAGGTTTGATAGGCTGCATTTGTTGCCTGGGACAAGCCAGCCATCACATTCTGTCGAAGGGAGTTTGGAATAAGAAGGAAAGTACTGGAACCACGAGCACAGACCATCGTCGGCTTTTGACCAGAAGTGGTCAATTCTTAGACTGGACTTGTGTATTCATCGGCCTGGAAGGACGCCAACATTTAATAAGTAAGCAGCCACATTTCATCATATTAATAGACATATCTGTATCGGCGCTTAAAATTCATCTACTTGTAGAGTCCGAAAGTTATTGTATATTAGAGAATCAGCTCAATTGCAACGTTGGTGTGTCTAAATGTATGTTTGGCAATATTTCATTTTTATTTGTTTAAATACCAAAAAATAATCGACACATCTTCATTTCATGCATAAGTTGTACCATGTGCACAACATTTTGCAAGGCATTTTGGGACGTTTGTTGAGATCCACATCCAACTAAACCTAAGCAATAGTTAAGTTAGTCTCTGACGAAACTCATCGTGAGATAGGAAATCCCCCATGTTTGCAAGAAACCTAAAAGTTTAACATTTTCCTCCTCAAATTACTTGGACAAATGACACAACGCGAAGTTATATCAGCCAAATCGTGCTTGTCATTGTCACAACAGGGAGTTTTGTGACTATTATAAAATTTACGCAGACCAGGAGAACGAGCAACTTAAATTAGACATATAAAATTGCATATCTTAAATATAATTGCATGGGTTTACTATAGGCAGTGGTGTTCTGTTCTGTTATCCTTGAATTCTCAATGTTAAGCTAGGCTGTCAAAAAAGTAAACTAGGAGAACAATAATTAAATGGGATTCAATTGCAATAGTTTTTAACCACAAGTCAATTATTAATTTTGTTACCTCATAAATATCGCATCACGATCACGAAGAATCGCGATTAGGAGGAAGACACTGCTACATTATGTACTCTGAGGATGGCTTTTTGGCTTGGCATGCACCAACCTATTTCTTTTTCCAATTAATCCCTAACTCACTATAACGTAATGAATTCATTACCACGTACGTACATAACCTGCAGCAAAGTCCAAGATTCATTCATTGAGAGATTTTTTGCAAATTTTTCTGCAAAATCGTTCTGCAATTTTTTATGTATACATATAATGTTTTGAACTCCATAAATGAAGGTGATTTTTGGCCCAGAATTAAATAATATAATCGTTTATCCTCTTTATTATTTGTCTTCTTCTTTTAGCAAGGTCTTAAATATTAATTTAATAAATTGATGAGCTAGTGAATTGCATTGTCATTTCCTTGCATAAGAAAAAGTATTGACTTTGATTACGGGAAATAATTGTAGCCGTTGGGTCAACACTTAAAATTGGAGATCTCGATTTGCAAGTTTTTACACTCTTTTGATTTTATTGCACTGATCGGTATGATACAAATTGTAAGCAGACCATGGATTTATCCACAAATTCTCATCATTATCAACCGTGTACTTTGCTATGAAGACCTTGACTTGTGTGTGTTGAATTTGTTTTACCTTGAAGCAATTACTCGATGTGTGTCGAAATCACACACTCTAAGGATTGTTCTTCTTCCAGGAGTAATACTTAATAATTGTCTTCTGAAGTAGGCAAATAGTAGGCAAGCAGCTACGTAGGTATCATCATGACTAGGCTTTTATCATAGCTTTACATAGTCCACCATAGTTCAACCCACTTTATAATTGTGAGTTTGCATGCAATCCGATTACATTTTGTATGGAATTTCAGTTAGAAATACCTGGTTATTTTCTTCCTTGGCGTGTTAATGATTGCGTTTGAATGAAACCTGTGGGCATTCTCAAGGAAGACATAAATCATGAATTATTTTGAAAAAAGTATTACAAATTTAGTAGATCTATAATATTCATATTTTCACTTGGTATTGAATTTGTTCCTTCGTTCGCTCATTCATTCATTCATCATTGCGTACAGCTAATGAATATTGCGACAAAGGAAATGCCGAAATAAGTATTAGATTCATGATCTTCTTTCTGCGGTTTCGTAGTAAATAATCCCAACCACAGCTACTTTCCAGCAATGCGGAATTCCTCAAGGTTAATTAAAATGTTATTTCATTTAAATGAACGTTGTACATAATTACGCTGCCAAAATTCATGTTCGGCTATTGCATTGCGAATCATTTGCTGAAAATTCGGGTTCTTGTGCCTGGTACTTGTACTTGTTTGTACCTTGTACTTGGCATACTTGGTACCAATAGAAATTTAGCATGTCATAATTATGAAATCTAATAGTAAACCTTTAGGAATATGTAATAATTTTACGGCACGAGTAGTTGTACCCCGTAAAAGCTTAAAAAACTGGACATTGTGAAACCTGTTCAGCCACATTTCAATTCTCCGGCTTTCTGTTGTACCTACGTACCTGCATATTTAATATGTATATACTACCATATTTTAATGAAGCCACTTTTTACAACTTTTTACAGCATGAAGTCTCTAATTTGGACACTTTTGGTCGTGTTGGCCATCGGCTGGAGTGCTGATGATGTGCAATGTCGAAGCATTGATGTAAGACCACCTTATCTTGACTCTTGACGCACACAAACACACCTTAAAGCTACAGGTTAATGTGTCATAATTGACATAACGAATGGGTAAATTTTTACAACAGGCGTCTGCATCACCATCTTCAAGTGCCATTCCAATTGACGTAGAAGAACAAAATACCTCATCCTCCATTGACGCTGCTGTGGACGTAGCTGCTGAAATTCTAACCGTGGAAGTAATTGGTGATGCTGTGGACAAAACCTTAGAATCCGAAGTTGAATCCCAAGCGAAAGCTAAAAAAGAAGCTATTGCTCAAATTATGAAACTTGGAGAGACGGAAGCGATCAAAGAAATTGTTGATGATGCAAAGCGTACGACTGGTGGTGGACTGGCACCCGCAGACCAAAAAGCGGCTTCAGAAGCTGTGAATTCAGAAATCCAGATAGTAAAAACCATCAGCGACACAGTTGACAAATCACTCGAATCTGAGGTACAATCCCAAGCGAACGCCAAAGAGCAAGCTATCGCTCAAATTATGAAACTGGCTGAAACGGAAGCAATCAAAGGTATTTTGAGTGATGCTTCTAAATTGGGAAACATGAGACCAGCTCCACCCACCTCCAATCTCAACATTCCCATCCCCACCCTAGACTTTGAAACTGGTTCCGGGGACAACGACAATGAAATTTCTGGAACACGAGACAAGAGAACGGTTGCTCAAATCAGTCGCTATGCTACATGCCTTTTCACCATTCTGGTCAATCCCAACTGCTTCTCGGAAATCCGATCCAGCGGGGGAGGAGGTGGTGGGGTAGCCCGCGCTGGAGGTTTGTTTGGTGGCCTTCTTGGGGGTGGGGCAGGTGGGCGATCTGGATCCTCAAGATCGTCGTCGAGGCAGGAAGCCTACAATCGGCAGTTGAGGCAGTGGATGGAATATCAAAAGCGTCAAATTGCTAAATTGAACGCTACTGAGGGAGGAAACTATACGACGCCATTTCCCATTCTTCCCCCATCCCCTCCTCCACCAGGAGATGATGAAGATACGACGCAAAGACCTCAAGGATTCATCGGCCGATTTATTCAGTGGAAGTTGAATTTAATTCCAACACTGTTCAGGACAGCAAGATCTCTCTTTTCCTCCATCCTTCCCTTCATCCAGAATCTTGGAGGTGGTGGAGGTGGAGGAGGTGGAGGACTGGCCGGACTGTTTGCTGGCCTTGGAGGCGGTGGTGGTGGGGGTGGTTCATTTGGTGGAAGTGGTGGCAGTTATGGGGACTCGGTATCCAGTTATCGACCTTCTTCAGGCTCTTCCTCCTCCTCCTCCTCTTTGGGTTCTGGAAGTAGCGACTCTGGCAGTGGTTCGTCAGGCGCATCTGCTGCCGAAACCTCCACTTACAGGATTTCCCTGGGTTAAATATTCCTAATTGATTAAAATTATTAGACTTATCGTCTGAACAGAGCTGTGCTAATTAATTAAAATATAGTTAGATAGTCGCCAATTAGCAAATAGTAAACTAATTGATAATTTTACTAGTTAATTTGACATTTTAAAATACTAATTACCTTCTAAATGACTAATTTTAAATTGAATTCAATTAGATTTCTTAGCTACACTAGATCTAATAATAATGGAGGGTATTCATTTGTGACATATTTAGACAAATCCGAGATAAGAAAATTCCTATTATTTTAAGTAATTTTCATAACATGTTAGTTACATGTAATTCATAAGCACCACAAGTTTGGAGTATTTTAGGCTATTTTCTTGTAATTAACTCTGGTTAAAGTTAGATAAAAGTTTAATTTAATAAATGTAAATTCAATTTTCAACTCAAATTTGTATCTATAAACGAAGAACTTATCTATAACTGTGAGCAGTTCAATACGAATGTGAAATATGGAAGGAAAATTACCAAAGTATACAACGTTTGACTAATTTAACAAATCAACTTTAACTAGCCAACAAATCGGTATTCGAATTTAAGTAGCCGGTATATGTCTGTAATTCTGATTGATTAAAAGAACTGCTGTGTAGCTTATGCATATAATTATATTTATGCTACATACATGAGTTATAGGGCATAATTAAATCAGTCAATCTAGAATTTTTTCATCTCTTGACACTTTCTGCACAGAGACGTTTTGACAAAGTTTTCCTTGAACAAGAAGCCTCATCATGAGGATGTTGTGATACACGATCATTAAATTATATGCATTACTAGACAAAGACACGTAACACATAAGAAATAAAGAGGACTTATTTTATTTTATGTTAAAAATTGGTGCTTTTAGATAATAGTGTTACGTAAAATGTAATTGTTTGTTGTGCGGAATGTTAAAAAATGAGATAAATAAATAAATACACGATAATGGATCTGGATCAATGTCTGCAGAGGTCAAGTGAATGGTTGGTGTTAGTAGCAAATTGTGGATAACATACAATTTTTTACTGCTCGACAAGAATCCCTTCAACCTTTTTCATGTAGTCGTAAAAGCCGTACATGTCTTTTTTCACTAAAGTCAACAATTATACAATTTCTGCCGTATACAATATGTTGCATGAGATATGCTGCACACATAGCCTTTGCAAATGTCATGTCAGCCAGGGGAAGATGGAAATGAAGTCATGATCACTTTGGTTTCACTTTCAAAGCAAACACTTGTGTTTATCCCATTCGTTCTCAAGTGCGACACTCATAGCATTAATTACATGAACTACCATCGTGGCAAACTTATTGGGTGGCCTGAAAATTATTTTTTTGTAAATCATGCGAATATGACAAAGGTTTTTTCTCACGAGGATGCCCCAACCAAGCCTTGATTTTACTTATTGTTAAAAAATGCAAAATGCCATTTGGCTACATAAGGTAAAGCCAATTGATATTTTTTCAACTGCAGTTAGTTGTATCCAGGGCTTATAGTACTTAGAATGAGAAAAGTGGGCGCAGCGTACTCGCGATTAAGAAAACATAGAGAAGCGGCGATGGTGGTGACCGTGGCCAATGCATACGTACAACAAGGAAAGAAGAGCAAAATGAAACAAACACGGTTAATGAAAAGTTAAATGCGAAAAGCCTTTTTCTTGTAGGCACTAATGATATATTATAGTGTGGTATTTCTCGTTAGTGTGTCCCTACAGATTGTCAATAATATAAATCAGCGCATCGTGCACGTGTATCGACCTTGATGGGGATTGGTTCGAAGGAATTTTTGGCCTTTGTCTGAGAAAAATAAGTTTAAACAAAAACTGAATTGTGCAGATCATCAAGTCAATCTGACTGGGTTTTGGATTACGTAAGTAATGAAATCCATCCATCTACATATGAAAATGCGTTCATAGATTGAACCAGAAAAAAAATTGGTTGTACTCTGGAAACAATTTTAGAGAGTCTCAATCTAGAGGTCTTCAGTCTACAGCAATCCAATTATATTATAAACATACATGGCTTAACTTTAGATAACAAGTATAAGGGCTTTTTTGCTGAGAATGAAATGCAGAATTTTCTCATCGAGTGGAAACTGGATAAATTATAATTCCATTGAAAGTTCCAATATATATTCTCGCCACACATTTTACAACTGTATGTAAACACTCAGTTCTGCAAAACTACAAACCATATCAATCTTAACAATAATGGCTATAATGAGGTAAGAAGAGCATAGGATAGCCGCTCATTTGCAGTAAAATCATTATTATTGCAAAATATATAATGAAAAATAAATTGAATTTGTTTATTTAGTAGCTCCACGTTAAATACAAGTTAATGTATGGTCATTAAAATAACTAACGACTTATTTTTTCTTTCTATTGCCTCCTCCACCGAGACTACCTCCTCGTCCCCCTTTTCGTCCCTTCTTCTTCTTCGAAGCCTGTGATTGGTTCTTCAGCCGTTTCTTTTCTTTAACTTTCCTATCCTTCAGAATTTGTTCGGGTCGTTTCAGTTCCGAGTTAAATTTGACTCCTTTCTGTTTATTAACACCGCTGGGTCCATCGTTCTTTCCGGTTTTCACGAGACGTTTCGAAAAAGCAGGTTGTCTGAATGCAGGGTTGCTACCTTTCTTTGCAAAATCATCGCCGTCGCTATTATCATCATCACTGTTGGACTCCGACTGTTGTTGTAGTTTAGATTTGTCTTGCCAAACTTTGTATCGATCGCTCTTGTACGATGCAGAGATCCACGCACCCGATTCTGTTTTAATTTTCTTAGCCTTGAGATCCTACACAAACATAAATTACACAATGAATGACTCATTCAATAGCTTAGACATTAAAGACAACAAAAGGAGGAAACTAATGACTCACTTTTCCTGTTGAAACATATTTCTTCTTTTTTTGATCCCATTTCATGATACTCCGTTGTGCTTTCAGCATGTCTGAGTCGTCCCCTGTTATGTCCATGACGGACTCTTGAATTTGCTTGTCGAAGGTAGTTCCCACGGACAATCTGAAATAGATGCACATTAAAAATTGTAGTAAAGCTCCATCATTATTCCTCTTACCCTTCATACACAAATTATCTTCTTATCGTTATCTGTATCGTTATGCGTATTTTAATGGTCACCAACAACCACCGAACTACCTAATTAGTACTTACCCTGTTTCCGTTAAATGGTCCTTTGGAAGATATGGTATAAAATTCTCCACGTCCTTCTTTTGTAACTTGTCAGGTCTTCCAATACCATAAATGGACTGAGAATTCAATTTTGTTGTGCGATACTTTTCTACAGATCGTTGATCTTTGCTTCGTTTTATCTTCATAATTTTATTTGTCTCAGAGCTAGCTTTTGGACCAATCTCAAATATTGTCTGAAATTAAATACTAGAATTATATTTCTGTATGAATACCTAAAATTCATGATTGACAATGGTAAGAAACAGCGGAATACCGAATGCGGACGATATCTATGTATTTGCGATATTAATGTATCCATTGGATCCGCATCAACATGGGCAGAAAATATGGGATGTATTGGAAGTCTGCTAACTTCAATATCTTTAGCCCTACGATTACTTTCTGTCGAAGCACTTGGTCTACTCTTCAAATACTGCGAATAGCCATTTTTGCAAGTTTTGCTAAGAGTTTCCTATATAGCATTGAACCAAAAACATACGATATATTCATATCTTCAATATTGTTGGAGGAGGAAGTATTTCCTTTTTGCTAGGATGAACTTACCAATTCTGCTTTGATAGTAACTATATTTGATATTATTCCATTTTCCTCATTCAAAACGTCCTGTGGAATTCTTCCTACCAGGACTGATTCATTGTCTGCGCTTCCATCCAACAAATTATTAAATTTCAGGGTCTTGTTAAGAAACAAATGAAGGTCCAAGAGAAATGCAACCTCGTCCGGTGCAATAATCGAGTACGCCACTCCACTTCGACCAGCCCGAGCAACTCGGCCTGTAATATGTCATCAAATTCATCGTCAATTTGAGCAAAAATTCAATGCACCATTTAATAAATCCTGTTGTTGATTCGTGCTTACCAACTCTGTGCATAAACAGTTTTGGCTTGGCTGGAAAGTGAAAATTGATTACATTGTCCAGAATTGGAATATCAATTCCTCTGGCAGCAATATCAGTAACAATCATCACATTGCACTTTCCACTCCTAAATTTAGCAATGGAAATCTTTCTAGCAGCAGGATCCAAGCTTGAATAAATGTAACAATTTGAAATGTTTTCTTCATCGAGAAGCTGAAAATATAAACATTTTTTGTACATTCAATTATTCACTTGTTTAAAGGAGACTATACTATATTAGAATATGACAATGTTTTTTATACCTGGTGGATAAACTCAACGTGATGTTTTGTTGCAACAAATACAATTGTCTGTCCCTTTTCATCAATCAGGTTTTTGATGAGATGTAAGAGAGCCGCCAGCTTATCTTCAGATCGACACGCCAAATACGTCAGTTTTAGCATTTCAGGGAGTTTCGAGTCCACATCCAACCTAAAATTATGAAATTATCATTTCAATCCCAAGACTATGGAAAATGTAAGGAAAGATTTATGTATGTAATAAACATACCGAATTAATGAAGGGTCGTGTAACCCGGCTTTAGTAAACTCGACAAGCAATTTTGGTAGCGTTGCAGAAAATAATACAGTTTGTCGAGACTCTGGTAGCCTCCTGACAATTTCAGAAACTTGTTCTCCAAATCCCATTTCAAACAATCTGAGGTATGCAAGAAATAAATCAATTAAATTAACTAACAATGGAAGCGCAAACCATGTTCAGCCAGGATTATTTTTTGACCATGTTAGTTTGAAAGAGGAAGTCTTTAGAAACAACATTTGGTTCGGCACTTGCGCAGATGCGCAAAATTTGACACGTTATGGACGCCGCAAATTCGCAAAAACGCATGGTTTTTCAGACGATGTACAGCGCGAAGCAGTTTTTGCGAAATTGTGGCGCCCATATCGCGCTGAATTTTGCGCATCTGCGCAAGTGCCGAACCAAATGTTGTTTCTAAAGACTTCCTCTTTCAAACTAACATGGTAAAAAAATAATCCCGGCTGAACATGGTTTGCGCTCCCATTGTAAGATATTTCGTAGTTAGTGAGCCACCAGGAGTTATTATGAATATTAGTAAATAACGTACCTGTCGGCTTCATCAAACACCACGTACTCTACACCATCCAACTTCATTTCCATCTCGACACAAAGATGCATGAATCGTCCAGGAGTTGCAATTACAACGTCGGGTTTATCGTGAATAACTTGAAACTGGTTCTCCATCGAGTCTCCACCAAGAATAGTTGCAACTTTTAGGTTAACGAATCTTCCAATTTCCCGAAAGAATTTTACAGTTTGCATTGCCAATTCTCTAGTTGGCGAAAGAATCAGAGCACGTGGGAATTTGGTAGTACTTCCAATAGCAGTTTTGTTGATATGAAGCTTTTCAAATAGTGGAATCAGAAATGCGGCTATAAAAACATAAAGAATATATTTATCGTTGGCATTAATGCTGTACGAAAAAGGACAATAAAAACTTTCAAACATGTATTTCAAACACAATTCTTCAATGTTAACAATATTTGCCATTCATGACCATACATTACTTTTGGAATTTAGACGTCAGTCTTTACTTATCTTACGGAGATAAAATAAATGAATCTTATTTATTCCAAATATTATCTAATCTTCTTATTATTGCTTTCTTTTGGTATGCCTATCATCCTTACCTGTTTTTCCACTTCCTGTTCTGGCCATGGCCACGACATCTCTTCCTTCAAGAATGAGAGGAACGGTCTGTAGACACGTGTGGATAAGTATTCAAGTAAAGTTATTTTTTCATTATAGTTTAAAAATATATTATCCAGTCATATTAGTTAGGTAATTTAATTTAGTTCATGCTACCTTTCTCTGTATGGGAGTGGGAACTTTGTAACCCCTTCGAAGAACTCCTTTTAACACCAATGGACTTAGGCCCATGCTCTGGAAGCCTCCCGTTTTTTTCTTGCTCCCCTTCGGACCCAAACCACTGCTCTCAGCACCCATTTCATTTGCCCCCTTCGTGAAATCGTCTTCATCATCAGACTCGTCATCGTCATCCTCAAATGTTTTTATTTCCTTAAAACTCTTGAATTGTTCTATCATCGAAGTCACTTCTAATTCGTCCGCCACGCCAGACTTGTTCTTTTTGTCTTGCCTCTTGACTTGAATAAAATTAGGGTTGCCCAACTTCTCCTCTTCTTCTTCCGAATCGTCGTCATTTCCAACTCGCTTATTGAAACGTGTCTTATTCCCAAATCCTGGACCTTTTTTCACTTTGTGTTGAAATTGATTCTTCACATTTCGATTCCCAAAACCTTTGTTATCGCCCCTACCCCCACTACTGAAGCTGGCATTTCCATCAATTTTATTATGGTTTTTATTGTTGATTTTAAAATTCTTGGACCCTTGGTTGTAATTACGATGAGCTGGAGCCCCGTCCCGAGAGCCGCTGCCACCACTCCCTCGAAATTTATTTCCTCCTTGACTTCGTCCTGGGGAAGAATTGAAATGTTTATTTTTTCGAATAAATCCATCCCTTTTGTTTCGGTTTCCTCCTCCCAGTTGTATTTGCTTGAACCCACTGTTTGAACGTGTGTTCGTGTGGGGCGAGTGGCCCCCCTTCTTTGGGGTGAACTTCATCTGAACTCTGGACGAAATCTAACACATACAACATATGACATGAATTATACAAGAATCAAAACCAATGTTAAACAATGGTTACAAGTAGTTAAATTTTGAACATAGACTGTACCAGATGTTGATGTGATTTTATGAACTAAACAACCGAACAGTCTCAATTAGAAATAAATTGATTTGATATTTATTTAGTTAATTTGTCAATATTTTGCACAGATATTTTGTCAATGTGCAGCTGCACGTGGAGTCAAAAGTTGAAATGCCGCTGGTGTAAATGGGGAGCCGCGAAAAAACACCATTCGGTGAGTATGCAAGTAAAGTGATGCAAGTGAGGAGAGCCGCCTTTGTTATCAACTATTATTACACGCATCGATGTTCTTCATATCAATTTGTAATTAAAAAAAAATACAAATTAAGAAGGTGGATGGCTTAGTAAATATATCAATTTCAAGACCGTGTGCCTACTTTATTGGAATTGTGAGTCACCTGTGACGTAAATATGACAAAGTTTATTTTGTAATGGGAACCCTTAAAGTCCTCAGCGGCATCAGCACTCTAAAAACTTGTTGTTCAACGCTTCTCTCCACCTACTCATCTCGGGGTCCACAAACGTTGTCATCTAACCATTCAGACTGGTCATTGTTTGATAAGTGTCCAACTACAAGAAGGAGCTACAGCAAAAGCAGCTCATTTCTTAAATCTCAGTCAAATTTATTGTCTGATGACCAGAGAAATGTGCACAACATTCCCAAGGGTTCAACATTGCTACCGCCATCCTTGGCAGCAAGGCTTGGCGGACTACAACAATTCAGCAGAGCTTCGAAACCTAAAACTGCAAAAGAGAAAGAGAACAAAGATGAAGAAAACACGACACATGATAGTAATCATAAGTCAATCATCACCTTTTCCAAATTGAGGGAGGAAGTTTTAGCAGAGCTAAATCACGTTGAGAAGGTTTTTGAATTTGATTGCTGTTATATTATGATAAATAGATTAATAAGTAAAAGCACAATAGTAAAATATGAAATATTATAATTTAGGTGGCAGGTGTAAAGTGGGTAAAGTTTCCGTATTTGTCAAAGTTGCTAAAAGGCCACCGCCGAGGGGAGTTGACTATTTTAACCGGCCCCACAGGAAGTGGAAAAACCACTTTTCTTAGCGAGTACTCCCTTGATTTGTGTACACAAGGGGTAAGGACAATATTGTTTAAATTGCTAACTGGGGAGAGACAAAGGCTGACAATTTAGTTTGCAATTGTTTAATTGTATAGGTGACGACCTTATGGGGCAGCTTTGAAATCCGAAATGTTCGATTAGCTAAAACTATGTTGATGCAGTTTTCAGAAACAAACCTTGAAAAGCACGTGGATGAGTATGAAAAATGGGCAGATAAATTTGAGCAGTTGCCTCTCTATTTTTTGACCTTCCATGGGCAGCAAAGCGTAAAAGATGTTGTTGAAGTATGTACTATTCGACCATTGGGAGGAGTGATGGGAATTATAGTTTGTATAATGCAAATATTCTATTTCTGATAGGCAATGACGCATGCTGTCAAGTTTCATGACATTGCACATGTGGTGGTTGACAACCTACAATTTATGCTTGGAGTGTCAGATGGTTCGACAAAAAACATGGACCGATACTGGAGACAAGACCTAATTGTAGGTAAGTAATCATACTACAGGCTTGTTTTGAAGTACTTCCACATCAGAAAATATGGAAAGGAAATAAGTTATACGTAACAACTTTATTTATAATTTCAGCTACTTTTAGGAAATTTGCCTCCATGAATAACTGTCATGTCACCCTTGTGATGCATCCACGGAAGGTACGGAGCTCATTAAATATTCATGGAAATTGATTTGGCATTTTTTTGTGCTCTTGCACTATTGTTGCATTAACACTTTATTTTTCGCATTTTAGGAAAGTGATGGTGTAGAATTATCGAACAATTCAATTTTTGGGGGAGCTAAAGCATCTCAAGAAGCTGACAACATATTAATCTTACAAGACAAAAGACTAACTTCCCCCCGAGGGAAGAAATATCTTCAAGTTACAAAAAATAGATTTAGTGGGGACTTAGGAATGTTTACTCTTGAATTTAATAGAGACTGCCTTAGCTATGCGACGAAAAAGAAACCTCGGTCGGACCAAGTGTTATTGAAACCTAAACATAAAGACAAAAATGATGGAGATTCTAATAATATTAGCACGACCAGTAGTGATACACAGATCTATGAGTGATAACCTCAGTTCCCCCTTCACTAGTCCTCATTATAGTAATAGTAATGTTAATCTAGGAAACGTGTAATTAAAATGTATATGAGACAGTGCCAAAAGTGCTTCATTGATTTATGGTAGGTTATTTATTACTTCATGATTTAATAAGACTTAATAAATTCATTTATAAGTTTGTAAAAGTACAAGAGTGAGGTTTAATAGTAAGACTAAGGTACTTGAAATATTGAATTTCAAATAACTAGCGAACTCTTATCAATATGCATGTAGTAGCTCATTTGGTTTCCAGTGTCACATCAACGGTCGTATAAAAGAACTACCATTTTGTTCTTTTTCGTTCTTCATCAATATTTCAAGTGATCATTTTCGACTCTTGCGTTTTCTTGTCCATCGTCAATCAACGTTCTGACCCCTTCTGCACTCACTCACGCCCACAACACAAAGTTAAAATTGAATGTTATCCAAGCAACGCATGTGCATTCAATTCATTCGTCTCCGAGTTAACTCTCCATCTCCTCCTGATGAATTAGTTGTCGATTCACCGTCTTCAGGCGTCTTCCCTGTGGCAGTTTCCGATAACAATGTAATTTCCAACCAAATCCTTCTCCAAGGTCATGAATTACAGGGTGGTTTAAATGTCAGGTTACAATGGAAAATTTTTTAACGGGAAAAATTTTTAAATTTCCATTAGTTACGGATTTGGGATTGAGATTTTTATTAATTTTTATTAAAACTTATGACAAAATTCTTAAAATATTGAATTTTAGGTAGCTAATGGATATTTGCGAATTTTTCCCATTGCAAAATTTTCCATTGTAACCTGACATTTAAACCACCCTGTACTTGCGCGTTAAAATTCTTAAAGTTTTTTTTTCGTATAAATGTATCATGTTTTTACAAACATTATTCATGAAATAAGTTTGATGTAAACACGATTACATCTGCATAGAAAAGATTTAAAACTTTTACAACAGGTACCAAACCAAACAGGAAGTATCAAATTCCGGCCCTTCTTCAGTAAAAAGCACTCCGATGACATCCCCGATTCCTGTCAGAAAGATTGTTGCTCCCATCGAGATAGGGATCCTTGCTTCATTCTTGTCTATTCGAAACTGTAAACATGAAATGGTCATAAATTAGTCTGGTTGGAATTCCATACTCAATGAAGAAAGTGGAAGTGAATCTTTTGCAGTTAAATGTCTCAGTTTGGTCTGCTAATTTTCTACGTGAAATGGAAGCATTTCTTGCATGGAAGCATTTACCTTGTGATCTTTATACATTTTATCATGGAGAAAACCAGGACCAAGAAAAACGGACGTGCAGTATATACATTTATGCAATTGTTGAAATTCTGTGTAAAAGCATGTCACATCTTTTTTCATTCTTGCGAGACTAGTAGACGACGATTCTTTGGAAAAGAAAAGGGAATCTGAGACAACGGAATGCAGTGCATCTACACATTACACAATGAGCAATATATTCTCATCATAACACTGCTCTTCCCACACATAAAGAAAAAATACATATGTATGAGTGCACCATGCTCTCTAAGACATTTGCTTTACAACAATAAAATGTCACTCTTTATTACAGCTCTTTAAATTGAGGGAGAGTGTGAGGTGTCGACGACGCACTTTTGCCCCTGCTCAACATTTTATGACGAGAAGCGAGTGCATGTGCACATAAATCCCAACGATAAGCAATGTTTAAGGGCACACGGTACAAGACGTAGGTATGATTCTTTTCCTTCAAGGGAGAAGGTTGGCAAAGAGAAAATCGTGCTTTGTTCTTCTTGTTTAGAGCCGAAGATAGGAGAGATAAAAATCTTGACTGGTTTGGCCAAATGCCATCCAGTTCGAACCTTTACCTTTCTTAAGAAAACGACTTTATCTGCTGCCCATCTTCGTTTTCTATAATATGTAATTCCACTACGAGTCTCTCTCTCGGGAAATTCTTTTATACAAACGAAAAGGGCATCGGAAGAACTGAAGAGGAATTATTAGTCTTTGGGCTGAATGACGAAGGATGACGCTCACCTTCCCAAGTCCTTTATAGAAAGAATCGTCTTGCGTGTGTCACTCGACCAAAAACGAGCCTATCTTCATCTCCAATCTAAAACTGAAGAAAGAAACCCTTGCATACTGATTAAAATCTAAATCTGGGTAAAATCTTCCCATATTATCCAAAAGGGACGGCAGATTTCATGAAAATCTTAATGAGAATAGAGTTTCAGCTGGACTTCAAAATTGTGATCGTGGGTATGTGTACATATTTAGTTGAAAAATTGATGGAAAGGAAGACGACGTGTTAGGCTGCTTCTTTGTTGGAAGAGAAAGCTTAAGGAAAATGGTGATGTTTCACTATTTTGGACATGAAACACAACTGTACGACAACATTTCATATTCCTCCAATATTAATGTTATCTAGAGATGCAAGATAAGTGACCGCCGCTAACAGAATGAGACATCAACAATGAAACCGAAACTTTGGGGCAGATGCGATCATTTTGTTGTGGGGAGAGATGTAGATTGTTGGATTTAATCTCGTCTGATAAGATGTTATTTTTGAATGATGTATCTGATAAAGTAGGAAGTAAAGGTACAGCGTGGAAGGTGGCACAAGGGTTTATTATTATAGTATCATTAGTTTGAGACATCTTCTCATTTTCACAAAGATAAAACTGATGATCAGATCCGAAATAGTGAAGGGGACATCACACCTAATTTGATAAATGAGACTTATCGGTCATCTTAAATATAAAGTAAGCGGCTACAGATAGCGGCCTACAAGTCACACCCTCAAAGGATTTCAAAACCAACTTTTGTACCACCAACAGTGATGTTGATGTGTCAGTTTCATACACTCCAAGATTTTATTAATTCCTTCACTGAAGCTTGGAAATGAGAGAAAATTTCCGCTTTGAAGCTAATGATGAAAAATTGTAGTCTCATCCCTTTACTTCATTTACAGACTTTCAGAATGCTTCATCTACTGCTGGACAAAATGCATTGATTTCTTGAGAAAAGCGCATCAAATTGTTTGTTGAACACGTTTTTGTTGAATTGAGTTCAAGCTTTCTTTAACAAATGGTAGCATTAATGGACGTAGTCTTACTTATTCTGTATTCAATTTTGTTATTGTGTCCTCTCCCAGGGTTTAGGTTGGAAGATCAGGACTATTGGTCTTGGTGGTCAATAATCGAGCGTCTTCGCGTCGAGCGTCATCCCAATACGTGCTTCGACGTATTGGGACGTGTGTGGGTATCCACGCTGGGATGCACATACAAATTCTGATAATCCAAAAACCTGTGAATGGCGGACTTCATTTATTTGATGAACTTTTTTCATTCTTCTTTGCTGTGCGCTTCTGAGCTAATAATCTCAACACATAAATATGTTTGTCATACTTTGTGAATCGGCTTCACTTGAAGTCCATGGAATATCTAGTTTACCGTAGTGTAAGGTTCCCTCCTCCCACCTTGTAGAAGAAATCGGAGCATTACTACAGTGTCAGCAGATAATCCGTACAAACGCAGGTAACTACACAGCATTAAGGCAAAGCATGGATTTTTCTTCCAAGATGAAGAAAAGAGAATGAATGAAGAATTGGATTCAAGATGGGACATTATGAACCTACGTAGAACATAATGGGCCACTTCCTGTGTATTCATCCAAGAAAGACAACACATTTTTTTCCATGTATCCACCATCCACTTATATACTCTCACTCTCTGAGCATCTATGTAGTAAAAAAAAATGTGATAGTTGGTGGTAATAAGTGGCTCACATCTTCTAGACGAGCTCCATGTTCATACAAAATACAAGGAGGACTGAGATGAGATTTAAAATTTTATCACAAATGAACCGTACACCCTGCAGAATCATAAAATGATGAGTTACGGCTACCTACCATGTCATCATATGCCACACGGACCAAGGGTTATTATATTTTTTATCATTTTACTTATTACTGCCTTCTTGTGGGCGGTTGGTCCATTACATGTGATACAAAGGAACAATTTGTGAATGGAGAAATGCTCAAGTACCGGGATAATAATAATAATACTAACTCTTGATAAAAAAGATGTGGATAGTTTTTTAACCAGAAAAGTATTTGTGTTGAGTTGTCCATTCATGTACCTGCTTTGATTGGAACTATGAGTAAAAGTACCTATATAAAGGCTATCTTCAATTATAATATTCACTTTATTTTTTTTACTCAGTGAGGTTTAGAAATCAAGTGTGTTATTGATGTTGGGACCTATTTAATTGAACTCGAATTTCATTATGAATGTCAAAAAATCAACCTAATTGTACTCAATAATCAACAGTATCTAACAAACGCCTTGTGTTGTGTATGTATATTTACGTAAGGAAAGTTTTACAAAAAATTGCACAGGAATGACGAGCAGATGAAACTCGAGAGGCTTTCCAGGAAGCAGAACCACCCAGTTGGTCATGTACTATTTGGAATTAGTTTGCTCACCAACCACCAATAAAACCCATTATCATCCTCTTATTGGTAATTGTCCAGTTGCTTTTGTTACTTGTAAATAGAAGGATGTTGATTGATTAGTGGCATAAAAATACCGAAATTGCTCTTTTCTTCTGGAAGTTTGGAGCGTGGGAACCCAAGGATTTCGCTTAAGTACATATTTTCCTTGGAGCGACTGCTCCTCTCCAATAATCTCAGTCGTTCGTGATCCCATTCTGTTTTAATCTCTCGGAACCAATAAAGTCATCAACGGTAATCAATGAAAGGAGAGTGGAGCAAGTCATCCGTTTAAATTTATGATACATTTAACTTTGACACGAGTTTTTCTGGGTAGTTTGAGTTTCTGGTAATTCAGTTGCAATGACGAAAAGCAGAATAATGTAATTGGTAATGTGCACCCTTATTGCTTTCCTTCCTCCGGCAAATCAATCACCAAATCGAGTACCCTTCTTTCTTAAGTGATGTTTACGAGGGGAATTAAGCAATAAAGCCCACTGTAAAACTAAGAATGTGAGATTTTATTGTTTTACAATCGCCAAGTCCAGGAGCTTGTACTTACATCTAAGGTCCAGACACCGATGATGAGGACTGAAAAATATCACATTTTGAGTCAAATGTTCTCTCGAGATCTGTAATAACGGACTCTGTCTTCCTGGTGTGTAATTTCTTTGGGAAATTGAAATGTTTGCTCTTTATTTGACTTGAGGAGTAATGCAGCAATAATGGGTAATAACAAGGGTTTATTCACAGAGGGTCATAAATCTATCCTGTTTTCAAACCTTTCAACAAAATTCGGTTAGGCTGAGCAACAATATCGTAGATATATACATACGTACAGACTATAGTTTCCATGTTACATGAGGTCAAGTGATCCTTTAGTTGGGTGCATAATACCAGCCATGTGCCAGCCTAATAAGTAGACAAGTGTGTAACCATCATGATATTAAGTGGTCGAATTCAATTGAACTGATTTTGATTTCATAAATTAACTATATTTTCCGTATTCCATATTTCCATATTTTCTGTATTTTCCACTTTCAGAGTACTTAATTTTGTATGCATGTACGTATAAGTGTACATGTTTTAACACAAGTTCATAGGTTTACTTGCTAGTTACATACCTCAATGAATATACTTTAAAGTAGGTGGAAAGCATCTACGCTTTATAAAGCAACATGTATGTATGGCTATAAATAAGTCTATAATTGACGTAACCTTTCAAAAACATGAAAGTCCACTGTTCAACTGGCGAAACGGACATACAGCTAAAATCACCAGAGCGTGGTATTTTAAGCCTAAAGTTAATTTATTTGATAGTCTCATATTTTGTGGTTTCTTGGTAAGTTGTTCAAGACAGTGGACTGACTGAGTCTCATTTAGAGTGAAGGAAGAATGAAAGCAATCTAGCTCAGTTTTTGACGTCCATGAACAAATGGAAATTTACACGTCCAATCATTTCACAAAGGAAGTATAGCTTCGTGTTTTAAGAAGTGCTAAGATAAAAATGTGCCGTCTTATGACTATCAACTCCATTGGACACGGCGTCTGTCCACCCACCCACACCCCATTATTTCTTGCAGTGCTGATGCACATGAGGGAATGACTGCTCCGTGTGGTATGTGACGAGCAGCAGAATCGAGGTATGGAAGCATCATAGATACACAATTTGAATCAGGCTTGAAAAATCAGAGCGTGCCATGAAGAGTTCCCTTCTATTCCTCATATGTCACTCGTCTCGTCGTGAAACAAAGTAGGACCAGGCGAGCGAAGGAGCATATATGTCCAACCGCGTTTGGAGAGTTGGTCAACAATTTGTTTTTTCCTGAAAGACAAAAGAGCACAAGAAGAGACATACGGACAACAAAGGGAAGACATGCTTCTTCATGGTTTCAGCCCAACAATAAAAGTTTGGCTGAATTATCGTATTTTATGGTGGATGGGAGCAAAACATCATCTTTGTGTCTCCACAGACGTATGGTCGGTTGCTGTTCAGACGCATACAGATTATCTTAACAGTTGCACGCGAGAAACACGCGTTGACTTTCCCACGATCTCCTTCCTATCTTTCTACATGTTTATCACTCAAGTGGCCGTTGTTGCTCCATAGCTTTGTGATTCTGTTCTGGTTGATGAGGGATTATTAGCTTTTTGCTCCTGGTTTTGACTCTAACCAAAATTTGAGTGGATCAAGTCAGGTGTAAGACGATTTTGATTATTATCCGACCAATCGCCACGGGCTGGTTGGTTGTTGGTGGCATGTGATGTTGACTACAAAGACGACGGGAAGGATAAAAAATCTGGATCAAATCTCAGTGGCCGATTTATCTTACCTTTCATGCTGGAACATCAATTCAAAATTTCCAACTAGTCTTATATGTAAATACTTTTACGTATATGCGGCTTGTTGTTTAGGTCCAAGTTTGTGCTGGACAAAACTACGTACAAGTTTTTAGCCTGAGCTAGGGCTTATGGAACCATCATGTCCGTCTGTCTCGCAATAACTCCCGTCGAACTTATCATATCGACCTGAAATTTGATTCATGGGGAAAGCACAATGTCATCCAAATTATTATTTAGAAGAATCACGTAGGGTTACCATCACTGATTTTCGAAAGTGGTCGTAGAAGATTGAAATTTAGCAGGACCCTGCAGGGGTATATCAGATTAACAAATATGCAATAATTTTTAGAATTTTTTGCAAGGAGGACCCAACAGGGTGACCCACACTGCATTTTGAAATTGGTTGAAAAAGCTGAAATTTTGGGAACATTTTTGGCTATTAAGAATAGTAGCTTGGTACTAGTACATAGTTGAGTCGTCTCACAAATTCAGAACCGGACTCTGATCCCAACTCGGGCTAAATCAACACTGCGTTGTAGGCTAATAAAACTGAGACGGTATTCTCTCAATCTCTCTAGGCTAAAATTTGAAGGGGAGTAAAAGTGTCTCATCATTCAAACCTTTTGTTTTTTTTATATGGACGGACCGAAACAATTGAGATCGTGTCCAGTCCGTCATATACACGTGTAATTTGATGTGAGAGGTAATAATGACAATTATCCACGAAATCAGAAAGTATGATTTGTGGACCCCACATCCGCTTCCTCAAGCAGATTTTCGTTGTGGTCACTCTTTAAAATATTATTCGTACTTATCAACTACCATCCATATACACAGTGTTTAAATCTAGAAAGTACTATAAAAACCACCAATCCATATACACTGGCATTTTGTCTTGAGACATAATCAGGTACGTAAGTTTGGGTCTTGCATGATCAAGTCTTGCGAATTTATTATGAAATCGCGTGACCAAAAATTTAAGGGATGAAAGTGGAGACGACTCCAGTCTACGATAAAGTGAACAATAAAGCATAAACTGCTCCATTCATGTTTTCTTGATGCTTTTTTTGCTCATCATCAGTACTGAAGTTCGTTTGTACATACGTTCTTCGTCTGCATGCTTGCACGCCTTGCAATTTTTGTGAATGAAATGATTTTTGAACACACTCCCATTCTTCGCCATTAAAAATAATTATCCTTCTGTGAATACCGAGAGGTGCAGCACTGGGACTCAAGTACAACCTCATTTCGCAATTACCTTAAACGTTCTGAAGGTTTCTTTTAAAAAAATAAATTCCAGTGTCTCAAATCTCCTGCAGGTGTCAACTTTAACTTTTGAATGTATGCATGAAAGTTGGAAGTTATAAGTGACTGCGGTACCCATTCACTGGATATAAAGCTGCATGTTTGTATACACATGTTGATGTACCTCTACATACATACTTGTTTTCGTGAATGGGTCCATCCAAACCCAATTACTTTGGTCATATTTCTTTCGTGTGCGTCCTCAAGCCCCGTGATTATCTTGCAATAAAAATTCTCTTTGGCCTATTCATTAGAGGGGATTGTTTGTAGAAGAAATTCAAAATTGGTTAAAATTACACCCCCATTGTCTCTGTGTCAGTCCCTGCTCGTCAGTCCGTATGGACAGCACACATGTAAAAATATGGAGAGGATTTTGAGATTTAATAATAATTTTCGCCTGGAGATCGCTTCTTGGGGAGTGGGATAGCAGACCTTGTGATTGGCTTGAGAGAATAGCACAACCATAAGTTTATTGCACTAATCGATTGAAAATGTCGTGAAACAAAAGCATTTGATCAATGAAGTTAAAGAAGCACGATATTCCAGCCTCATGTTTATAAGGAGCAGTTGAATTTTGATTGATTGGCGTTGGCCGTGAATGGGTGGTGCATGGTGGTGGTGGTGAGAAGCAAAAACGCGAAGGGATGGATGGAACAACATTTAACCACGTAATTGAAAGTTGGCTAAACTAATTTTATGTAAAATAGGAAAGTGAATTTTGTGGCTGACTTGTGTAAACTTGTCTCGTGATATGGCATGACATGACATGCAAATTCCTCAACCAATCCGTCACACCACTCTTTTACTTTCTTGAAAATAGGAAATTCTCTGCCTTTTTGTCCTGTCACATTTTTATAAAGTTAATTTTTCTAATATTTATGCCCACACCTTCCCAGGCGAGAGCCCTGCTATGAAGGGAAATGCAGCTCGAGTTATGGGAACTTTTTCCAATTTTTCCAATATCTGGGCAGCAAAGTGTGAAAGTAGTTTGAAAAGTAAACCTCATCATCGTCACTTTCATGTGAAACTTTGGGATATCTACTCCCATCGACATTTATTTGTCGTTCATCTATTCATCTATTTTTACTCAATAATACCGGCATTTCGGTCAAATGGCTTCATTTACAATTAAACACATGTTAACACGATTCACACACTTTGCCACGGAAGGAGCTTAAGGTGTGAATAATCTCCGAAATGTTATTCATAAGTAAATCTCAAATGAAAATGAACTGTTCATTCGTGTTCAAAGGGTTTGAAATGGGCATGAGAGACGGTCTGTCGCCGTGCTAAAAGACCACCGCAGATAATAATATTGAGTTTGTGAATGAAGGATGGAATATTTTTAGCTTTTCGCCTCGTGATGATACATTTAAGCACAATTAAAAGCCACACAACACAACAATGGTTTCGGTCAGGTGAAGATATAAAGATAACATTTCTCTTTCGCCGTGGGTTGACTATGTTGAGAGTCCATGCGGATATTGTGTAGTTGAAGGGAGTGAAAGGGTTAATGTGAGTGAGTGACATGACAAAAGTACTTTTACTCAGGATTAAACTACACAATTCTAAGACTATTTGCTTGTTTTTGTAAAAAGACCCCGAATTCACTCCTTTTACATATGTACATACCTGTCGGGGTTGAATTATCCCATGCATGCGGTGTCCAGTATTTACTTACTCACCTTTGTATGGTTTCGCACGCATCAGTTATTTTATCCACACTATCTCTAATTGTTAGTAAGAGTCCTATAAATGTGAACGAATTTGGTCCAACTTTATTATGGGACATTTGTACATACATATATATTTATATGACATTCAAGAAATATGGCGTACTTTTACAAGAAAGAAATAAAATGTGAATGAAACTTATATTTCATACATATTTAACACAGTTGACAATACATTGTGCACGCAGTAACGAGCCAGGACTTCCACGAGAGGTTGGTGGTATCGTGTCACTGGCATCTTCGAACAAAAGCTCTCGAACTTTTGTGTATCATTGAATTTGACATAATACCAACTGATTTTGAAAGAAGGCTCGTATGTAGAATAATATAGTCTCCCATCGTTGGATGGATGGACTGTTGCGTTAAAATGAACGGAGTTATTAAGCTTAAATTGAAGACTGATGGTGCTAAGGAGTTTATAATACTGGTATATTTTACCCTATGTATATCTGTATATCTACAATAATACGTATGCACATACAACGATATGCCCAATATGTGCAACATAATTTTGTATATATAATATTGGCAGTATGTAGCGGCGGTGAATTGTACAATTGATCGATAGTCCACAAAGCTATGGATCTTTCTTTATCGTTAAACTTTGGGCAAGGTGTTAAGTCTCGAAAAAATACGTCTTTGTAACCCTTGTGAACATGTGAGTAGGAGAAAAGGTGCGATAATTCCTTGCTGTTTATTTATTGTTGCATACCGGGCAGTAAAGATTTGGACTTTAAAAGCATAAGAAGGTTACTGGGGAGAGAGGACGATGTGGGAGTAATGGATAGCTTTGATCTATGGATAATTTTTTGGAACTCATAACAAGGCTGGATTATTTATCTGAGGAATCTTTTCAACGTGTGGGTGTCAGGTTGAAATAAGACAATGATCAGCGTATGCAAATATCATGATCAAGATAAAGTCAAAAGGGAATTAAGAACTTCAACAGTGGCCTGCAAATAGAATTAAACTAAATGACATAACTAACGTCTAAGTGGAATTAAAAGAGTTTTTAACTGATTACCTACGATATCGTATGAAAGAAGGAATACTGATCTTCAGCTTGATTACTGTACATAATTTAAAATGAGTAAAATTCTGATCTCAAAGTCTCTTAACCTTCTCTTAACTTTCTGTTAGAGTCCATCAGAAATAAATCTAAACTCCTTCGTTCAAGAAAGTGATGTAAACGGTTCATCGATTTGTTTGTAAGATGATGTGGCCTAAATAAGCTTAACCATTGAAACACCATTACATATTGTAAATGCAGGTATCATCGCTGCGGTTATGTCAGCGATTTCAGCCTAACTTTAGCTTCAGGCCATCAAAAGAAATCCTCTCAACTGTTGAAAAATTGTTCCTCCTCCAGGAATTGGACTGCGACTTGTAAACCAATGCAGGACTGATAAGTAGAAGTTGCCGAAAAGGCTTATACGGAGCCGAAGGCTTGCTTTTAGCACTACACGGATAACAAGTACAAAACTTTAACAAATTATGCTTTTACGACGGACATTGACAATGTGGCTGCTCATCCATTTCCTAATTGAGCATCTCCGCCCATTGTATAATTTCTATAAAATTGTGATACCAACCATTGAGGAGATTTCACGAGTACTGGAGTGAGTGAGTGAGCGAGTAATAACGAAGAGTTTTCTAACGGCATCGTATTTTCTTATTCGCTTCAATAGATCCTTCACAAGAGTATCAACTTACGTCTTGAAAGGAGTACAACCGTACACTCATTTTCCAATATTCAATATCCAATCTAGACTAGCCTTCGCGGAGAATAAATCTTATAATTCCTGGAAATATTCGTGTTTGCTCTCATTTTGATCTCACCACCATTGCCGGCCTTACCGACCACTTTTTGAAACCATCCTTCCTTCTACCAACTAATTTGCTCATTCATGCAAACTCTATTTTGTTTATACAGCCCTGCAGGAAAATACGCCGAGATACTTGCCATATGTCACAGGATTCACGAATTTACCCTTTTCAGGATCACAAATTGGAGTTTTATTTCTCGTAATCTCCTCTGCAATGTTGAGATTTTGTGCTATTGTACCTACGCATCGAGGCACATAGTTGCCCTTTAAACCAAAATATATAGATCTATTTCCCCCATAAGTCCGGATAATCTTCCCATATCTGTTAGAAATCCAGAGATTTGATACTAATCCAGCAGATGAGTCTATAGAATTATACATGTCGCAATCCTGACAACCTATGCAACAAATCCCACATAAAACCTATAGGGTAGAAACTAAAATTCGTCTCGAATAATATTGTAAATGTGTATCATGGATTTGAGATTTATTGGATTAAAACTTGTTCGTTCAAGTGAAATGAATGCTCGCATTATGTAATATGTTTTGTACCTGCACTTGCTATAATATAATAGATAATGGCATGAAAACATGTGTTGGAAAGGTAAGATTGTTGTAAAACTTGTGTCGTTCACTGAGGCCAAATCTCAATAGAAACATCAATATTTGGCGTAAAGACTCCCCTGGGTCAAGTTCGACAAGCATTGCTGAATTGGTTCTAACACAGTAAATTTGGAAAATCTTTATTTCAGAATTATGGTACAATAAATCTGTTTAGACTAAAATTCAAACTTGTTTGAATAATTCATGAGACTATTTGTCTCACTCAGAACACAACCGGAAGTGAAATGTCACCAACTTGGGAGTGTAAAATCATGTTTACAACAATACAGGCCGAGTTTGTTGAGCATGTTTCCAGGATAGACGATTGGCGGAAGTGAAATCGATGTTTTGCTACCATTTCATCTTATTACAGGATAAGCTATCCACGCATCCAACCCATCAAGCGTGGCGTGAAGTATGACTCCATATGTCCATCGTATTTTGCTGGCCAGGTATACTGCAACTCCACTCTGCTTGGCTTGACCATTTAAAATTAGACTTTGTGTAGTGTCCATTATCTCCAAACCACATCAAGATCTCCTGACTTTGATTATCTGTGGCTACATTCATAAAATCAAGTACCCACAAAAAAGCCTCGTTTTCTTCATTCTGGTGATCATGTAGTAGCACCAGTGGCAGAGAGATACATAAAGAGCAAAAAGAGAGCGCACTCTCACAATCATCTTCACTCATGGTCACGGTCCGTTCAGCCTGGACACAATTTTTAGCCTGAGCTTGGGCTTATGGAATCGTCATGTCCGTCCATCTGTCGAACGATAAAACTCAACCGATTGACTTGAAATTTGGAAAAAATTCGTAGTAGATATATTTAAGAAATCAAATCCGAAGTGTGCATGTTCAGTCAAGTAGGTGACTAGTAGATGTAGAACATTTGTACATAAATAGTCGTTGGTGCAGAATATTCTAAATGGTCATTGAAGGATGCAATTTGGCACGAATGTGGACATTTTATATTTGCCAATATGGAATGAAACACCCACACTGGTTTCGAACTTGAGAAGTGATGAAATGGTTCGGGCATATGAAGGCTTCACTGTCGTTTTTTAACATGCCCCTGCTGCATAAATGCATATTGCCGAACAAAAGAAAACGACACCTACGAAGAAGACATGTGAATAAGCCCTGAAGATTCGACCGATACTTACAATTCTACTATCCATAATTTTGCTTCAAATTGAAAATACGTCTGGTCGAGACATTTTGAATGAAGACGAAAAGAGGAGATGGAAGGATGAGACGATGCAACTAATAAAATATGAACATCTATCTCTCTTTGTACGCTATACGCTTTTTGTTCTTTTCTGGTGCGTTTGTGTGTAATTTTTCCAGACATCAAGTTCATACAAATGAGGAATGTGGAGAGAACCTCGAGAGACACACACATTTAACAATGGAGTGAAAGAAAGTCGACCACGAAGGGACGTGCAGTGAATAAAGCGCTGTTCCTTTGGTAGAACTTGTTACATGCAAGTGCCTGTCGGTTGGTCTACCGCTGTTTGCTTATTTTTTGTATTCAGGGAATATTCTATGTACTTCATGCCCTTGTTCCATTCATAAATAAGTAAATTTTCAACCAGGCAGGCCCACTCCTTTGCATGAATAGAGACTTTTGGGTATAATTATTTAAATATTTTCCTTTTGACAGCATCATCTTCATTTCTCCATTCCAATGGACTGTAAAAACGCCACTGTCAAGGATTCTTCCTCTGTAAAAAGAGTCTCTAACGATTATTTATGAGCAGTGTTACGTGAGAAAGAGAGAAAAAATGTAGAATATTTCGCTAAATTGTAACAAACTGTGAAATTTGATATGTGCAAATCGAAGTTTTTCACTGGATGCTTTTCAAATTTATGCAACTTTGTGTGCCGATGATCGCATCTGCATGTTTAGCTTATTCGTGGCTGAAATACGAAGTCGTAAATTTATAATATGCTCAAACAACAGAACGCCAATCACGTTACATAGTTCATGGCAAGCGTTTTTTTGGTGTAAAGAGCGTCACACTTCATTTCAGTCGCAAGTTTACACGCTCAGATATTGTCGTGGGTTGAGTAAATTACCCCGACAACGTGTTATCATTATTTCATGTCTAAATATGTATGTCTGTAAATTTTACAATGTCTGAGAATTTGAGTAATTGGTGTCATTTTTTTAGAGTCTGAATCAGAGAGTCAGTAGGGTCATTATTTCATGTACGTATGTCAAGTTAGTACTTATGCATGATTACTGATGCCCGATGTATGTACTCTAAAGTAATAAAGCCAAGTTTATAAGTTGATCAACACAAGTCGTTGTTCAAAAGTATATTTCGGAAGACATAAGTCGTCGCCCGAAACAGATATATTCGCGATTGGCTAAAGAAGCGTATCTGCATGCAGCATTCCGTGATTGGATTGGTTTGTGGAAGTCTGTGATTGGTTGCACCTGGTAAATCTAATGATGCCTTTATGACAATCAGCTTGAATTTTCGTTTAAAAATGCGAGTAAACGCGAAAAAATGCGAACGAGTAATGATGAACTATGTATAGGAGCAATAGGCATGATGGTCATGATGTCTCTATTTGCACGCGATCTGCACGCAGACTTTCCCACGCTGATTCGCCAAATGTTCCTTTTTCAGCATGTTTTTTAGATAGCAAAGTGCGTGGTATGTTTAATCGCTGGTAGGCTTGAAATAAGAAAATGATTCCCTGCTGATGCCTTTTCTCTTTGATACAGACAAACAGTGAGGTAAGCAGGATTACTGGCAAAATGTGATCTGTTTCGTTCGTGTGAGATTAATCTGTCAAGTAGGAATTATTTGTTCTGAACGTATTTATGTACCATGGCCTAACTAATAATGACTTTCATAAGTCATTAATAGGTACATACATGAGAGACTTTATAATCGAATGGATGCTTGTATAGGCCTAAAATCGTTATAATTTAGACAAATGTGTATGTTTTGCTATGTTATAATAAATGTCATTTCGCCCCATTTAACACAAGACTTTCCAAGTGTAGAAAATAAGGATTTGGCCTAACGGTAACAATGTTAATTAGCGCTATAATCATGTGCTTAATATACTCTAATAAGTGAACAATTGAGATAAAAGTCAAGAATTTTGTGAAGCAGATTATCACTCTATACTTTGAGTAATTTCAATCACCCCTCATTTTAAACAATATAAATTTAAAGCAGTTAAATACGGCTCCAAATTGGACAATGTGCAGGCAATTAAGAAATTCTTTGAGGTATCAAAAGATGTAATCTGTTGATATTCTAGCGGACATTTATTTTGGTCCGTTTTAGGTCAACCAGATTCCAATTCAACTTGAAGAAAAGTAAGTATTACGACAACTGTTTGCCAGGCTTATGCAACAACATTTTGATGATGATGCTAATGGGTCGACTTCTGTTTGTTTCTCCTCTGACATAAAAGTTCACATATCACAAGCGCATGTCGTCTTGTCAATAATAAGATGAGACACGGAACGTCAGGGCCGATGAAAAAGCTGGACCCTCGAAATTAAAATAAAGTGTCAGTCCTGTGAGGATTTGAAATCACGACTTGGATCTTTTTCCTCAAAGAAAATCTTGTTTGTGTGGGAGAGACAATCAATCTTAATGATGAAGTTTTGTGGGGAAGATCATTGAAATTTACTATGTGATTAGACTCACATTCCCTCCCATTAGGCCACACTCACTAGTACTCATATACGTAAAATAGCTACATATTTATGCTCCCATCCCATCGTGATGCGTCCAGCTCTGGTCAAATTATCCTAATTGAGATCTAATTTAGAACTTTTCAGTTGATGCATTTTCTCCACCAGATGTTACCTTGTTGGCTGTTTAGTTAGTTAGCTGGAGATCTCTAAACCATGAGTTCACGTTTATGATCTTTTATGGTGGTTGATGTGTTGATGGTTCTTTATTATTTCCTACCAGGCTTCACTGATTACCTTCCAACCATATCCGTACATTCATGCACTGAGTTTCCTACCCGTGAACTTCAACACCAAGAGTCCCATTATTCCCAGTTGCTACTGTGGCTTAACTTCAGCTCTGTAATTGGAGAGCATTGTGTGTGGATGATGGGACCTTAAAACCAGTTTCAACTTACGTGTAAAGCAACAGGATTGCGAGTTATTTTAAAACGAGTGTTGTGTTGGTGTTGGTTAAGTACTCGGGTACTTAAGTTTCAAGTTAGGCCTTGGGTGGGTTAGTGGAGCACTTGACGTTTCTACAAAATGAGCTGGTGCCCGTTATTACGCTTTTTTGGTATTTCGAAAAGAACTCAATGTCATGAACGTCACACATCGCAAACAACAAGACTCTTGTAACATGCCAGTAAATACTTCGTGACTCATGTATGTAAATGTAACACAGCTAGAATTTCAAGAAAGTACTGCCAACATCATCTGTCAAAGTTGCAGACATATACATACGCAAAAATCAAAATTTTATTAAAATTGAGCTCCATAAATACATTTATTACACATTACCAGCTAAAGATAGATATCACAGTTTCACAGAGATTTCAGTATTATATTGCAAAGTAGTTTACATGTGCATAGTCAAACATTTTAAAATTCCATCATTTGCTAATTGCTTTTTAATTGTACCAGACATTGAACATATTTAAGAGACAATGATTCAGAGTTGAAAGGCAAATGATGCAACAAACGCCATCAGTTTTGTATTAATGCCACCTCACCACGGGCGCCACGGACCCCTTGAATTGTTAATGCCCAAATGATTGTCTTCGGTGAAAGTTCTCCTCGTGTCGTACCCACCTCGGCCACCACCACCGTAGGACTTGGGAAAAGGAGAGCTAATGACATCCACACAACATGCCCCCGCACTGCTATAATTAGTATCATTCGGCGGACACATCAACCTCATGGCCCCCTGATGCTCGTCGGGTTTAAGAACAAACGCGATTTCCCCGTTGTGCATTCGTGTCGGAACTAGTACTGCTCCTCCTGCGGATGATCCTCCATTGAGCCTCATCGTCGAGTTGGAGCTCATCCAAGCAGAAATAGAGTTGCCGTTGTTATGATGAGGGGCTGGGAAAACTGGTGAAAGTTGAGAAATGCTGGCCGGACTGTCGGATGATCTCAGCGTCATTGTGTCATGTTCATCTCCCGAGCCAAAACTCATATCGGAATCTTCCATTATTGGATGAGGGGGAGGTGATGATGGTGACATGGAAGGTATTGGAGGTGACACGTCCATAGAATGGTGGTGGTGGACGTAATGATGGTGACGTAACGATCGGACAGGTATTCCTCCATTTTTACCCCTTTTGCGTAATTCGGCTAGGTGAGCCTTCAAGTTTTTCTGCAAGTCCAAAGCACAAGTAGTGTTGGGAGGAGCAGAAGACGTCATCGTGCTCATTACTGCATCCCCAACAAGGCGGATGCACTCTTCAAAGCCGTGGAGAAAATACTTCTCAAACGCTGAATTGTTTGTGTAATTGGCATGGCTCGTAACGTCGTCGGGGTTGTGGGTGAGATTATTAGGATTATGATTGGATGTCGCTGGAGATGTATCGATTTTTAGACCTGGACTGCTGCTGCTGCTGCTCGTCGTGGTGGTGGTGTTGGAGCTGCTACGGCTTAGGGAATTATCATCTTCGGCGTCAGAGGATGGTGATGTGGAAGACGTTACGTTTGCTGAGATGGCTGATTTATTATTGTCCTGGACGGAGTGAGCCAGTAGGTTTTTGTGCTGTTGTTGCGGATGATGATGATGATTGCTGTTGTTGTTGTGGAGAGACTGGAGATGCTTTAAGGTGAGTTCTAAAACGTCCGCTTTATCAATTTTGGTTGGTCGTCCCTGTCATAAAAGAATAAACTGGTTAATTTAAGGACGGCTGAATTGAATTTGAATCCTGATTACCCTTCCCTCACATTGCATCACCTAAGAAAACGAACCTTTGTGTGTGCACCTAATATCTTGATCTTAATCTATGAGACTCTTTTATGATGAGATAATGAACCAGTCTTCAGCCTTTATTAGCTCTACTTTTATCCACTTTTCCCTAATTCTTATTACTGCTCCTACATACTCCAAGCTCGGGGGTGAAACTGGGTCAATGTATTCAAAAAATCACATCTGTAAAGAAATTATGAGCATGAAAGATGATATTATGACGGAGTATGACAAGCGAGCATCTACCAGCAGCCTCGAGTTTTGATTTTAATGACTACACATTGTCTAATCCAATGTAAATGAACCCATCAACCCACGTCAAACTGGAAAGAAATTATGATTTTGAATAATTTCCAGAATTCTAAATTCGACAGATGTAGTTCAGATTAGTAATGAGCTGCTCATGATTTTTCTGTTGTATTATTCAGGACAAAATTATCAGGGGAAATTTTATATGCGTAATTAAAACCTGCCTCCAGTTTTAGCTACCGGTTTTAATTTCATGAAGGTACCTAAGCCTCTAAATTTGTATGTATATAGCTGCCTAGTAAGTTATGACTAATAAGCGAGACATGAGAAACGTTGCATGTTGTAAGTTTACGTACGTACGTATGGATATTATGTAACCCAGATAATTACTCGTACTTTAAACCCGGGGCAGTAGATACCTTGGGGAAAATTTACCCATTTTGTGTACTCATCGTATCGTAAAACAAAGAAATGAGACTGATGTGAAGTTTTACCTCTTTTTTAGCTGGAGCACAGTTCGCTTCGAGCAGGATCCGTTTCAGCTCATCCAAACTCTCATTGATTCGGGCTCGTCTTTTCCTCTCCATAATTGGCTTTCGAATCTGTGGGGCAGAACAGAAACTGGATTATGAGTCTGAGCTACTGATTGGAAATTGGGCTCTTGAATTCATAATCAGTAACTTTTATCGATGCTGGCTACTGGTTTTCTCCCCACGCATTAAAAATTATATGCACGTCGAGGAACATGAAAAACTATTGGGAAAGGTTCGGCATTTTTTTACTGATTGGATGGAAGAAACGGGATTTTTATTACTATGCATCTCTTACATTGAGCAGGAGGGAGATCTATCTCATCTCAATCTTATCACAGCAAGAAGAAGTTCTTGCCTCCTAATAATTTCTCTCTTAAACACTGCTTTTCATCCCTTCATTAGTGATCATGATGGTGTGAGATTAAGGGAAGAAGGCTATTTAATTTCAGTCTGAGATGCGTATTTAATAATGAACCAAAAACGAGACGTATCATGTTACCCCGTTGACTCAAATTAAGAATTCTGAATACTTTATAAACCTGAATTAAATATTAATAATTTTTAATAAATGACAACAAATATGTGAAAGGGCAAACTATTTCTGTTACAAGTTGTGTCATCATGTTGTAAATTTCAAAGGAATTTTTCTACCTTGAAAACTACTTACATATACTTTCTCATGTAAAAATGTTAAATATTAAAAAAATGCGTTGCCTTTGATATGTTCATATGATTCGAGACATTTTAATTTGAAATAGCATCGTGAACTTTGCATACCTTTCGACTCTCGTAAGACCTGGCTCTCTTTGAAGTGGAAACTAAAGACGTGCTTTCTCCTCCGCCCTGCTTGGCATTTCCACCTTCCTCCTTCACGTGAGCTGTCATTCTGGGCAAAAGATGCTCTTTTTTATTTCGCCGGTTGAGAATAAGTTGCACTGATCTTGATGATTAGGAACTAGGATTGATTGGTTTTCACAAGTTAGTAATTTTCCAGAGCTGAAGCACTGAGCACTTTGAGATTGCTGATGCAGAATTGTATTGAAATGGGTACTCGGATAAAGACGTGATCACCTGGTGAGATGCTATCCGTCTCAAGAGCCTCACTTTTATTAACTGGCACTTGAACTCTAAGGGCTCCTCTCTTTAGTACTTACTGCACGAGCTGAAGGGACAAGTGATGAGAAATTAAGTTGGAAGGCACACCCGGACTGACCACGAGTCACAAACTGAGCAGTGATTCATTCAAGTTTGTAAGAATATAGTTGCATGGTCAGATTTCTTGGAGTATTGCCTATTGCCAAGCAGGTAGAGAGGGAGCTCAGTTTTGAACGTTGGACGATATACGACTCTTCAATGCCTCTTAATATACATCTTAAATAATCATGTACCTAAACACTATTGGACGGGTGAGTCGTTGCTGGTTGGGACCTACACGTAAGGGTACTCTCACTTCTTGGATGATCTGCTTTGGATCCCATCCAGCCCACAAGATCTTCGAGTAAGGCAAACCCAAAAGCTCCTTTTTATCTGAAGATGATGGGCCGGAGGGATCGGACTCTTGTCTTGTTACTTAATAATCCGTAATCTAGAAAAGCAGTATATTGTACCCTCCGCGTCTTTGTAGGTTGGCATCATCGTCCATTTGATATTCATCGTGTCACGCAATAAGGAGGTAAATGCTGTAGATTGGATAAATTATGTCCATGCAAGCAATGCATACCTACATAAATATGCACATAATACGAGCACTAACATATATACGTATTACGTACCCGTAGTTGTGTCATTAGGGTACACTCGTCATTCTCAATTGTACGTAGCACGATACACGTATGCATGTGTAATAAGTAATCTTCCCCTTTTGAGATTTTGTGGGATGGATCTTGTACTTTTATTGCATTTTATGAGACATGTCCCAAGCATGATATTTCTTTATGTTTTGCTGTATTGAGAGCCTTGGGTTGGGATTTATGGAAGTATGAGACCTGGCAAAATCCGGAGCTTGTCAGGATGGATACAGATCGTCACGGTTGAGTGGTCACACGACAAAATATAACGATAAATATCCAATGGAAAATGTATGTATGTAAAAGTTAGCAAGCTGTCCTACAATGCTTCATATTAACAGCATTGGATTGCTCAGCCAATACGGCAGCAGCTATACTTTGTACATATGTAAATTTAGCAAAAAGTATTACACATTTTAATATTTTATAGCACGAAAATTGTGTAAAATAAAGTTTTTCATGACCAAACTAACAAAAACAGAAGCACTATTACTTTTGTTTATAGACGTGCTGTGAAACCAAAAAATGAATACAAGTTTGAGCTCCTTGCTTCTGGTCATTACTGATTTACACAAATGTAGGAAAACATGGAAAGAATGCAGAGCCCAAAGGAATGGGATAATAAAGGAGTGCATTTGGTTGAAAAATATGAGCTTATTTAAACCACACTGAATCATTTAGTGAGACCAAGAAAAAGACGTATCTGCACGTCGACTCGCAGTTGCTACTTTAGAAAGTAGCACTCATTCCTCGTCACTTAAAAACCATTTAAGCGATCCATACAAAATTGCATTGTTACTCGAAAGTTGAAAGGAGGACCATTTAGTACTTATTTATTGGTCCATAAGAAACTCATAAGTAAAGTAAACGAGGCTTGACGACTGCCGACTTTATGACATTTTGCTCCCAAAAGTCAAACGATGGATAGGAACGCTCTCCAATTTCTTCTTGGACTTGAAGAAAGACGATCTTGGGGCACAACAGTTGGTTGTTGAGTACTACATAATATGTTGATATGCAGTTTATATTTCCACTGCTGTGTGTGCAGATATGGACACATTGTGCAAGCGAGGGGCAGGTCAGGGTGTGGATGAACTGCTGCATATTGGACAAGATTGACCCTAAAGGACATAATAAAAGAGTCATTTGAAACATTTAACAGGGACAAATAACTGGAGGCCTTTGTTACCCATGCTCACCAAGACACATTTTCTGCAGGCAAGTATCTACGATTCATATTTATAACAGACAGCACAGCTGCTCTCATTCCTATTCTTCTTTTATTGTGTTTATACGATGGCATTATTCTCAATGTTCTTCTTCTCACCTTTTACAAAATCGGCCTCCTTGAATTTTATTCAAGAATTTGGACCTTGGGTGAAGTGAGTGGGAGAGTAAAAGTGCATGGCTTGACTTACAACTTGTGAGTCGTTGACGTAGGAAAGGAAGTCAAATCTCTGCAATTGAGATGGATGGATGGGTCCATCTCAGGGATCTTTAATGGTTTCATTCATGTCGCAAATAGCTCAGGTTTAGGCAGCATAAATGGCATTTTTGAAAAGTCATACCCCAGAATATGTACATATACCAGTACGAAGAGGGCATATGAATTGTGCATGCGTAAGTACGAGCATATACCGTAACTTCTCAGGATGAAAATGGATGGGTGAAAATGTTCATGCTATCCAAAACTTGGTAAGTACTTGTAAAACTTGACTTACAAAAGTCCACTATTTCCTGTCGTATTTGTTCCCCCGGGACTTTAATAAAGAAAAACGGAATATGCATAGGGACTGCTGCTGACTTTCGTGGTGGTGAATGCACATATAACCAGCTAACAATTGATGGTTGCTGACAATGCTCCAGTTGAATGAGTGGTTTTGTGCCGCAATAGAAAACGCGAAATCGTAGAAATTGAGTGTAGACTGCTCAATTTCATTTCCATGCATTTCAACAATTTCAGCTGCAGTGCTTGACTGACGGAGACCTGGATTTCATTCATAATGCTGACTTATTCACAGCTCCTACGACAGCAATTGACTTCCTTTTATCACCAATTAAGTGGAAATTCAAAAGGAATATGAGCTCATGAAGGAGTCAATTGTTAAATTAAATGGTTCCCAGTCCTCACACAGGAAGACTACAAACCAACTGCAGCCATGTGCATAGCTTTTGACAGGAAAATAAGATTTTTACAAAACGCGAGCTTTGATTTGATAAGTTTTATTTGCTGAAACCTTAAATTTTTAAAGTGGGTTGATTCGATTCTTGTTTTCCAATTCAACTGGGTTATTTTTAGGAAGGATATGTAACAAATAACAACAACATATATTACGTTGTTTTCCCCAATCTTTGCATATCAGCAGAATTTGTGTAATCACCATTTCTATTATTCAGTATTTATTCACCACACATGTCTACATATTGTTCTGCTGACACTTGTAAGCAAACTATATCAAAATGACGAGTTATCAATGAAATTGATGATATCATTCATCCTTGGAATTTTTATTCCATTCCATCATCAATCCAAACAATATAATCATTTTGAATGTCCAGAAACAACAGGTTTGGAAACGTTACAACTTACATTCCAGAGCTGTGCAAACGGTAACTGTGCTGGCAAACAGCAAGAAAATGTCCTTTCCACGAATTTTGCATTGGTGATGTATGTATGCACTTATAAGTATTTATATAAGTATGTAACGTGTACTTATGCATAATTATCTATATTATAAGCTGGAAATGTTTGTCTGCAACGGAAGTGAAAGTAATTTTCCGAAACGGAAGTGAAAGTGGAGGAAGTTAATCTTAATTTAATTACTTCCGATGCGGACTGGTATTCAAGGTGTGGAACTTATCGCCCGGCGGAAGACGGGCTTATACTCTAGTACATAATACTCGAAATATGTAAAACCATTTTCTAAAAAACACACCTAAATAAAAATAACTCACTCGTAATATTTTACCGTAAAGTTTTTAAAGGGGGACATTTTTCAATAAAAAAACTGACAGAAATTTCAAACCTACCTGCAAATTCATTTGTATTAATTAAAGTAGATTCTGTATATATTCTAATCATACATACATGTTTTCGAATAATTTTTTTTACATAAATTCAGTACAGCGATTTGAAAAAATCAGAAGCTGTAATTGAGCTAAGTAGGTTCAAACAAAGCAATTGAAATTAGTCGCATGTAACTATATCATGCTTATGATAATCTCATCTATCAAAAAATGCATGACCACCGAGCTTTAACTATTTAGATTGACCACTTTTAAACTAACTGTGTTCGATCGACAGGCTTTTATACTAGTGGATACTCACTTATGTTGAAAATAATGATGACCATTTTCATCAAATCACGCTGATTATAAGCATTAAGCTTGTTTTATTTACACAAATACGATAACAATTGCAGCGTTTTCGGCAAGTCTGAATAAATGAATGATTTTCAGCACCAAAGGGCACAATTGGAATAAGATTTTTGGACACTGTGGTTTCACAAAGTAGTTCGTCTGTCAAGTTGTTGTGATCAAATTTTAATACCTTCCAATTCTTTTTCGTTCGTCATTAACTTGCAAACGCTCTGTTATTCTCCCCGCCAACTCTTTAGCCCTGAACACACGCGTGAAAATTAGAATATGTCTCAACATATGTATTATATTACACTTTTGTTCGCACTTGTGGCATTGGTCCACTCACAAGGCGTAGATGATACCCTGACTCCTAGATCAAAGGGGGCAGACGTCTCTGAAGCCGTGGTAAGAAAAATTCTACGTTCAGGAATATTTCCCCACGACCAAAACTTGCTGCGGAGGTTGTCCTACGTCGAAAGTCGAGATGGTGAAGATGATAAAACATACAGACCACAATATTTTGGGGGAATTTGGCAATTGGATGAAGTTCTGTTTAACCAAACCAAAAATGTGACTGGCCTCAACACGATTTATCAGAGACTTAACGCCACTTGGAACATCCAATGGAACAGCGTCACTTGGGCTGACCTTCTCGTCCCCATGTATTCCGGATTAGGGGCCAGGCTGTACTTGCACACGCTTTCCCTCAGTAACAGACCCATCCCCGGAACCATTGATAGTCAAGCCGAATACTGGAGGCTCAATTACAACAGGTACGTATTACCTCACGCTAATTTTGTGCGTTTAGACACCCTAAGCACATAAGTTAACAAATTGTTTTCAATTTGATAATCCACGCCACTGACCACTCATCTGCTTAATTTATCTACATATTTACATATATTCCCATTTATGTAGAACAGATCAAAACGCTACAACGTACAAGGACCTGGTGAAGAGACTGGAAAGCGATGGCGGTGTTTGCGAAGGGTTGATGGACATTTGCATAGTCCTTGATGGGTCTCGGAGTATCGGAGCTGGCGCCTTCATTCGAGCCAAAGGCTTCGTTGCCGACTTGGTCCAAACTTTCTCCTTGAATTCCACTCGTGTGGCGTTCGTTCTCTATTCTGACAATGCACAAAAAATATTTGACTTTAGTAACACTCTAACTCCCTCAGCAATGAATACCACCATCCGGAATGTGCGTTATCCAAATGGAAATACGAATACTCCTGCTGGTCTCCTCATGGCGGTCACATTCTTCAACCAGGCCACCCCACGACCCGGAGTCCCACAAGTTGTTGCCACGTTCACGGATGGAAATAGCAATCGAGGAAACCTCACGGTTGCCGTTGCCGCAGTAAAAACCGCTAATTTGACTTCCTTCGCCGTTGGAATTGGCAACGAGCAGGACATCAGGGAAAGTGAGCTTCAGCAAATAGCACTCAACGACTCGTCCAGAGTTTTCAGGGTCAACGACTACGAGGCACTAGCCGAATTCTTTTTTCAAATGAACAAGGCCACCTGCGAGGTTCCCCAAGAACCCGAGATTGGCGACGAACACAACGGAACACTGAATAAAAATGAAAAGAGATATTTCAAATATCAAATTCCCGATGGAGGATTCACGCTGACTTTATCAGCCACAAGGGGACAAGTTTCTGGATGGTATTCGTACACTGTGGAAACTCCCAACTCTGCCATACACCAAGGAACCTTAGGACGTGCCACCTTCATTCCGAAGCTGGGAGTGGCCCAAATAAATTCCCCAGTTTACATTAGCATCCAAGGAACCTCTGATGGCGAGTCAGATTATAAACTGAGCACTTTGGAGGGAAATCATTCAAGTGGCGAATCCTTGAGGTCTCCTTACCAAGTGATTCTCTCCCTCCTCCTCGTCCTCTTTTATGTTAAACTGTGAAAACTCCTACGTATAACTATCTACTCTAATTATGCAAATTACCAATATTTAGTGTCAAATAAACATCATGAGAACCCTAATGAAAGGTTCGTTTGAAATATCCAATTCGCATAATTTTTCTTATTGTATCACATCTTAAAGTCTATAGATTTTCGAGTACCACCGACAATTTAATTTCGTATCCGGTTGAATTAGATAAATTTCACTACTGAAATCACCTTCTCGTGTTTATTGCTTTCTAGTATGGCGTCAAAATGGCACGTGCATTGCACTTCGTGATCATCACATACTGAGTAATTAAATACGATACGGAATAAAATAACACTCTGACCATTAGTGTACAGGTGAATTACATGCCTCCGAATTCACAGCACACGAGTGCACACGTACATATGCATACGAGTACATACGCAGATAAATTTCCTTGGCTGAATTTGCGGCGAAATATAAAACCAATAAGTTTTTAGGTTGCGTTCCGTCACTCAACGTAATTTTCTCGGCATTTCATTTAATGAAGTGAATTTCTTGGTTTTATGGCATTTCATGTCAGTAGAGTGGGTGCACACAAGATCGCATAAAAACCGTGCGTCGTTTTTCCCCTTGTTCTCCTATCTGACACTCTGACACTTGGAAGCTTTCCTCTTCAATCTGGGCGAGCGAGATGAGTTGTTGGTTCAATTCATTCGTTTTCCACTCCAATCTCGACTACCTGTTTCATCCTCTCTCTCTCGGCCCACCTTGTAATCCAATACTCTCCATTTTCTTTCACCTCTCCCATACAAAAACCAATCCAGGCAGCCCACGCGTTTCTCCTTAATCGCATCGGGACAGCCACACGATATTCAGAATCTGAATTCATGCCTCTCGTTGTCGAGCTGTGTAGCCCAATTTTCTTTCCTGCTCTCGTGTACCTGAAAAAAATCGGCAGGGAAAGTAGAGAAAGTCAAGCATTCATGCCTACGTATTGTGAATTCTGCTGCAAGACCCTTGAGTGGAATTCTCGTGCATATGTTCCTGTCATAACTAATTGTGCTAAAAATGGAACAATTTCATTTCTGAGAGATATGTCAGGCACACTACAGTCTCAAGTTTCATTGCTGATGGGATTATATATGTGCAAGTATTATGAAAATAAGGAAATGTCAGCCATAATCTGATAAAGAGTCGTTTTAGCTGGAAATGGATAAAACTGGTATTAAACAGATCAGAGTCAGTATCAAAGGAGGAAAATGTGACATGTTCCAGGAAATCGGTGTACACAGAATATTCTTCACAAAATTAATTAATTCAACTTTCACCGAAATTTTTCTCCATGTCAAGAGACAAATATGCATGAATATTATTTCCTTTGAAAGATACTCATCAGAAGCTATTTACTTTGATCTCATGCGTCATGTAAATTGTGGCACGACATTTCTGACTAAATGCCAGTAAATATGCGTATCTTGAACATTCATCCATCACAAGTTATGGTTACAAAGATTAGATGCTTTGGTAAAGCGTACAGCACAATGAAAAATATGATGTGGGAGGGTTGGAACAATGGAATGAGCAATTCACCTGGAGGTGAATTAATACCTCAACAAGAAATATCTACTTGGATGATGGGTTGATTGTGGATTTGCTGCTGCGAGGCTGGAGGAGGGGGCGGTGTAGTGGAAGATCATGTTGAGACTTATGAGGATGCTCAGGGCTGTTGGAGATTAGACACATTTTGGGAGAAAGTTCTTGTTTTACTTTATATTCCTAATATGTATAAACAGCCCATTTGGCAGCATGAGGTGTTGTAACAAACCCACGCCGTTTGGCATAATCAGCAGCCACAAAGTGCGATTATTATTGTCCTCATATAGTACTTCCATACATACATTCAATATTTAATTCCTTACTGTGTTGCTATCCTCAGTGCTGCATAATCAATCAATTCACAATTAAGCTGGTACATACATACAGATGTTTATGTAATATGGTTTTAGTGGCTTGAATCCCCATGATATTTATATCAGCACCACTTCGCGTGGGTGTGTCGCAACCGATCAAAATTCAATGAAAAATTTGTATGTGGGAGGGTTGGGACAAAGCAACGAGAAAATTAACCTTGTGTGACAGCAGCCTTTTAAGACAAACTCGTGAATCTGTGAACAGTTGCTAGTTGAAATGCTTTTCGTTCTTATGTCAGAAAATTAACTCACTACATTCCGCTAATTGAAGATATGTGCAGCTTTTCATCTTGAAAAATATAACCCAAGGAATCGTTATATTGGTCTCCATACAAAAAAAAACACTGTATAAAACCTCTTAATTGCATGTCCATTCCATGATGGACTTAATTGGACCAAGAGTTTTTGCTACAAAATTCGTCGTTTTGTATTTGAGTTACACAACCTCTAATGAAGAAATGAACCTGTGAACCACGTAGCCTGTGAATTTGCTTTCACGTATTCAGAGAAAGCACAAGGTTCACAAGAACTGTGATACTGCTTAAAAATATCGAGACCTGCTCGAAAGCAAAGTGATTGATTTGCCTCGAATACATTATAAAAATGTGCGCTATACAGTCTCTCGTGTGCCATGTATGCAATATTTTAGGGAGAAAGGTTGAGTCCATTTTCCGAGTTTCATGAAATTATCCGATCACTCAGACCTTTACGAAGAACTCACTCGCTTCTGTTTACTTGCAAAGCAAATAAGCCAAAACACATCCAAGGCATATGATTGACGAAAAAATAAACAAATTCTTTAAGAGGCATTTTTTTAGAACTCATGGATATAATTTTTTTTATTCATTGGTCACAAGCTTTCGGAGAAAAATACTTTTCCCTTCATCGTGTAACAATCTGTAAAATCATCGTGCAGAACATGACCACAAATGGAGTGGCGCAGATTGGTACTTCTGACCACATCATAAAGGAAATATTTAGGCACGACGGGGACCGTTGTTGAGAGGAACTTTGGGAGTTGGAACTATTTTTATGATAAAAATAGTGAATAAAAATAATAAACGACGAACATAACTCGGGGTCTTCCTCATAAAGCTCGAATTGAATTCAGGGCCAGATTATGGAGTTTGTTTCTCATTTGTCTTACTTACATTTCAAGTGGTGGAGGACGAGGAGGGCCATGTCTTATCTCCCATCACGCTTTCTCCACCCACACAATGCCGTCTTCCTCATTCATCCCCTACAACAATTCACCATGCAGTCTTTACATCATCACCATCGTCCTCGTTTATGTTTCATCAGCTTTTATTAATCAAGGTCAAACTCGCCTCATAATTTTGTTGGGTTTGTTTTGATAGAAATGTATCATCACAAATGAAATCACGAAAATAAATAAGTAAAAGATCAATGAGACGAATGTTCTTTTGGGGGCTAACTCCTCATAGTTTGGAAACCATACGACACAATTGAAGCAGAGCTAATCTCGAAAAAAATCAAAAGAAAGCGAGAATGCGACGACTGTCTTCGCTCATAACTCATAACTGAAAAAGTTTCCGGAGATACTTTTTTCGGGTAAACTGCGCAGAAAAAAAACAATTTAACGTTTATAAACTTTACGACGTGATTTAATAAGCAACAATGGGATTAAGCGTATAAGAGATTGTTATTTTTATAATATTAATCGCAACCCCTGAGAAACCTGGTCCTAACATCCAAGGGAAATTACGTATGTATCTAGATAAGATTTCAATTCAAAGCTCAACACAATTTTCATCGCAGGAAAAGTGGCAAGAGGTTTGCGTATACTCGAAGAACTCGACATGAGAACTTGACTACACGTGTTTCCATTAACCAAACTTTCTGATAAAACGGCAAGAAAATTGATTAATCCATTAAATTATCCAACTAGCTAAGCACTTAATTTAGCTCCAGAAACAACTTACTTTCACTCAGCAAACTCAAGCCCATTAGAAGCAAATACATACGTACGCATTTCTTGCTCGAAGCATATCCGGCGTGAGGTGGTGTGCGTGTCAACATCATAATTTGCATTTCCTATTAAATCATGCGTAGCAATTTACGCATGTTAATTTAACCTAGTTTCATACTTCCGAAGAAGCAAACAAATTACAACCTGACATAAGTAATTAATTGTATTGGGAATTTTATTTATCTAGGCCAAAATATTCAGCCTTGCAGCGTATGGCTTCTAACAATTAGCATTCCTTGTTGCTCTCGCCCACAGGGGACACTAATTTTACTTTAGTCCAGAAAATTTTACTTTCATCTGATCTGATAAGCAAGCTTAACTATTAGCCACGAAATCGCGACAAGCGTAAGGCGACAAGGTACTAAATTGCTCGCGACCTGTCAACTCAGTAAAATATTTCTTAAGCCCTTGATAACCAAAGTCCCGGTTAAGTCGAATTTAGTTTAAGCTACTTAAATTAATCAGCTCAGCATAACACGCATTAAGGCTGAATTGTATTAAAGATGGAATTTATGTATAAACCACCTGAAATTTTAGTCTGAAAACATGATAGTGGATCCCACTCATAGGTGATGATCAAGACACGGCCATAGGCCTAATGATTTAATGATGAGGATCAAATAATGCACAGATTAAAACCATCGAACCACAGATTTGCTCACCCAGTCGGCAATTATAATTAGCCGTTATAATTAACCGTTACGCGCTTAACGGTTGTTTCCTCCTATCTTACAATACTTTTTTACTTTTTCATTCTTTTCCTTCTTTTTTTCCCCATTTACCCACAAACCACCATGTGAAGCAATCCTCTTCGTCGTCCTGAAGAAGACCCTTTGAGGTCGAAACGTTGACAAAAAAGGCCTAATCCGGACCCCTCCAAATACTACAAGTGAGCCCTTATCCTTTCACTTTTCCAATTATAATTAGCCCACGATCAAAACTATTAATTAAATAACTGCATATTTTAGTTTTATGCAAACACCCACATAATTCGCACTAGACGACTTCATCGAGAAAATAACCAAATATACCGATAAGTTTCAGCACTTGCAATGTGAGCTGTTTTTTATTTCATTCTGTGACTAACTAATTTCATAGCTGCCAGTTACTTACTTAACTGACTGAAAGTTTCCATCAACTTGTAGCTGTCAATATATGCACTACATTAGTCCACGTAAGCTCAACCAACTGCTACTCACATGAAATTCTATATAAATCCACAATGAGAGAAAGTAAGTCAACTCGTGCCAAACTTGTTCCAGTTTCCAAAGAACTCATCGACCATGAACGTCAGAGTATGTCAGACTGACTCTATCTTAACGTACATGCATAATATTCAATATTTATCATACAACGTGCAACTACGCATCATGTTGGAACTATCTTTAACAGATCTTGACTCAATGACTACACGAGTCGATGTTGCGCTGAATGAATTGTTCTTTGACACCTTCATTTACGATTACGGGGAACAAATAAATAAACCAAGTAACAACCTGGTTGCGTTATTGGAGCAGTAAAAGATGTTATTGTTTTGAGTAATTTCGGTGTCTCTGCTCAGAACACCGAATGCAATTTCGGTAGAACAGTATGCGTCGTGACACGACACGTGGAGTAAGGGGCCGTCCATAAATTACGTAACGCAAAAATCGTCATTTTTTAGACCCCCCCCTCCCCCCTCGTAACGGCATCGTAACGCTTCTCGACTACCCCCCCTCCCCCTTCGTAACGTAACATAAATTTGATTTCACCGCAGATGATTTACTTAGCACTCGCAATGCATTGTGCGGAATTTTGGGGCGGCACCGATGAAAGGAAAGGGGGGTATCGCTCATTCTGTTACCACAAAATAGAGCCAAAAATCCAGTTTATTTTTACTTATACAACCAGATCATTTCGGTTACTCCATTTTGAGATATTTAAGGTCAAAGTTTGACCGCAAACTTTTGCAAATGAATTGATCTGGTTGTACATATCTATGTAAAAATAAACTAGATTTTTTCGTATATTTCTTGGTAACAGAACGAACGATGGACTCGTTACCCCCCCCCCCTTCCTTGACCGGTTCCGCCCTAAAATTCCCCACTGTAATGCAACCTTTTCTCAATTTACACCTGGAAAACTAATGAAAAATGTATATTTACTACATGCGTACACTGAAACCTTTTGGATGACATGAATTCAATATGCTCGGCGTATCATATTTGGCGAATTTTAGTCCAGTTTATAAAATGTGTTACGTAACAAATTTTTTATACCCCCCACCCCCTTCATAACAATTCGTAACGCACTTCCCATGACCCCCCCTCCCCCCCTCTTGCGTTACGTAATTTATGGACGGCCCCTAAAATTATGGTGACACCAATATTTTCTAGCAGTCTTACAAATTGTAGTGCCGTCTGATGTATTTGACTTGGCCGTTCATTCCAGAAAGTTTGCGATCTTGATGAATGAAATTAACGGATAAAAATGACGCATTCATTGTACTCGTTATGGAAAAGTTGCATTATTTTATTTCTGCAGTTCGAAATAACTTGAGTTCCATAAAAATAATTTAAATTTCAGCAAGTTTCAACATATTTTGTGGTAATTTTGCTTAAGTAGGTTAAGGCCAAAGAAAGTTTATTGTATTGTATGCTTTATTTCATAAAATAACAAAATTACAGAAAAAACTATAATAATAAACTATGACGGTAAATTAAATTAGTCATCAACAATTGCTGGATGCATCACGAAATTCAGGAAGTTTCAAACCAACTTCATTTTTCAATAAGAACAAAGCCATTTTTTGCACAACAAACGCCGGTGCTTTTATAAACAGCCTTTCATAGCATTCTCTCAACATACTATTATTTCAATAATATACAAACAATAATAACCATACCAAAGATACATCAATAATATGTGTGTCAGTTGGCACTGTCAGATGTTATCATCCAATTGTCAATTAATCATTTGGCGTCAGTGGTCATTACCCGCCATGTTTCCAACCTTAGCCTGTTTTTGGATGATAAATAGCCTTCTCGCCCAGGCTTATCAACTACACTCAAGCCCTTACACCAAATATTCATACTCAGCTAGTGGAAGCATGCCAGCATTTTACAATAATAATCCAGCAGGAATCCAGCACGATGGAAGATTTAGCACTGTTTTAGAAAAATACCTCAATCGCACAGAACCGGAAAAGATCGAAAGCTACAAAGAGAAAAATTATGGAGATGCTTGTCAAAAGTCTTCCGATTGTAATAGAACATCACGACTAATTTGCAACATTGAGGGAAGGTGTGTCTGTAAATTTGGAGGTTCCAGCATTTTTGATGAAGACCTTTCAATTTGTGCGACGCGGCTGGGCCACATTTGCACAACGCACAATGGGCAGCACTTCTGCACCAAGAATGCCGAATGTGATCCGATAAAGAAAGTCTGCGCGTGCATCCCAGGCACACAAAAGGTTGGAGGGAAGTGTGAGCCTGACCAGGAACCGGAAGAAGACTTGGACTACTTTGACAGCGGAACAACCGAACAAGATCAGAAAATCAGTTCCACCACTCTAAAATCCCTTCTAGACTTTGAGCGTGAAAGCGATAGTATTGCACAACAAAAGTCAACATCCGTGAATGACTACGACAACGGAGGAGATGACGAGGAATTGTTTTCTCGAGGGGACGAGGATACGGCTCTAATACCGCCTTCGATTGCGACAACCCAACAGTTGGAGAAATTCGAGTATCAGATGGAAAGTGACACCACGTCTGGAGGGGATATAGTCTCAACCCCCGCATTTCCGGCCCACTATTCCGACCCCGCTCCCACCACCTTCCAGACTAGCTCTTCGGACAACAGCAACAGCAACAATGAGGATTCTATCGTCCGTCCTCCGTTTCTTCCTGTACCCCTGCTGGAAATTCCGACACCAATTCAGGCCCCACCAACAACCGAGTACGGTGTCAATTATGCTATTCCAGAGCCACCCACTTTTAGAGGAGAATCTGTGGAAAGCGTAATCAGAATGCCGGAGACAACACCTTCGTACCAACAGTACCAAGGCGTATCTGAAAGAGAATTACCGGTACACGAAGTACCTGGACAATTTGAGGCTGCCGACATTCCATGGCCATGGCCAATCGAGAATGTGGAAGAATCGTCGCCATATCCAACAATCAAGGAGAAAGTAAAACTGGGTGAAATGTGCAACAACCAAAATAATGGAGAGTCAAGTTGTGGCGTGAACGCAGTTTGTCAAGAAATTGGAAATTCTTCCGATTTCGTGTGCGTGTGCAAAGGCAGTTTTATTGGCAAGGCCGAGTCTGATACAGATTGCATCGAAGAGCAGATGACGGAGAAAGATGACATATTTCATACCAATAAGGATCACATGGATGACAACACAAACATTAATGTAATTACACCTGCTGTGGTTTCACCCTTGGATCAAAACACAATCCTAGAATTGGACGCAACGAAACCATTACGGGAATTCCTCCTCGTGGGCGAATCGTGTGTGCCTCCGTCATCTGAGGGAATTGAGAAGAATAGTTTGAAGAACCCGGAAATCAGTCTTTCGATTTGTGTCCAAGATGCGGAATGCGTTTTAGTCACCTCCCTCTTCCAAGAGTTCAATATTTGCCAGTGCAGGCAGGGATTCTCCAGCACGGCAAACGGCAAATGTACAAATTATAGAGCCACATCATCTGCAAGTAGTCGAATGCTGTTGAGCCGAGAGATTCAGTTGACGTGGTTGGGCTTTAATTCACTCTGTATAATAAGTTACAATTTTTTCTTGTAGTTTTGTTTGTTGGGTGGTTCAAAGTTGTTCTCATTCATTGGCTTGTTGACATTCAACATCAGCAAGCAAAAAAAGAGTCTAATTTATTTTTTGTTATTTTACTACATGTTTTTCCAATCTGCATATGTATGAATTCGAGTATGTGTGTACTTATGAGTCGATCCTTCTTGCCGTTAACTTGGATAAATAAATAAAAGTTGTTTGGTTCTGTCATCTGCGGCAAGTGATTCGAGTTGTCATCATATTTTCCTTTGACGTAAGAACACACTTTCACATCAACATCGACTAATAGATTGTTTGTCGACCCACATTTCCATTTATGCTTTCACATGAATTGGACATAGAATAGCAATGTGCAATACCTTCCAACTTTGTTCACGTGTCGATAACCCACAGGATTCTTCATAATGCCATGACTCAGACTTTCGATAGGCACACATGCATATCAATAATACAGCTTAGAAATAACGGCACAATTATGTCCAATAAAAATATGGAACTCGTGGAACATGAACAAAGGTGCTAGTCTATCCAAATACCGTGTAACTGTAACTGTAAGCGGATTAAACAATAAAAAGATGAGTGTTCCGTAGTTCAATTAATTGTCCCATCCATCAAGTTCTACTACTCACTTATATTTCTTTTAAAAAGTACCCAAGTTACATATTTTCCGAGCTACGACTAACACTAAATAGACACTAAATCGTCAAACTATCCATGCACGTACCTCTCTCGGGGTTGAAAATGTGGAAAAGCTTTGAATTTACTAATGAGGATCGTTTATTTTTATGCCCCGTGTCAAATGTAGGAAATCACTCTCAGGAAGATCGTTATCCAAATATCTCGTGGATTGCACAAAAATATACAATTTCCAAGTGGAGGATGTGCAATACAGCATAAAAAGAAGATTGACGCCACTCCTCGCATTACCACCGTCATGGATTTTACTGGTTTAAATTATGTTTGAAAGCATATTAATGACCAAGAGGTTTCTCGTCGTGCGTTGCTTTGATAATAATTATGTCGACGACTCTGGTGGATTAGCATGCCTATAAAACGGAAGAATGGATCCGCTGAAGTCATCCAGTCTCCATCCAGTCTCCAGCCAAAACTCTCTCTCTCTCCTCTGACGCTACCTCAGCTACCACACGTCTCACTTTCCTCTCACCCGTTCTCCCTCATTCATTCCAGCTCCCACACAAAATCCTAACTGGCGAACTCAACTTCCCGACTAAATCCAAGAAAAATATCAGCAAATACAAATTGGTTCCACACGTACGTACTTGCACAGTTCCATTCCCCACGCCTGTTGAACTGCACCCATCCATAACTAAAATTCACACTTGACTTATTCGGACCGATTTTCTGGTTCGTCAAATATTCACAAAAAAGAGGAGGAAAGTTTTGACGAGCAGGGGAGAATTGTAAACAGTTTGCTCTCCTGAGTACACAAGATCATCATTTCATCCACCACCCACGCACGGCATCTTCCCGTGTGGCTCCTTACGGAGAAAGTGGTGCAGAGAGCGAGGTTGACCTACCCTTAGGACGCGCAGTCCGTTCAATGAAATAAACATTTTCACTCCCAAACAAGACTCAGCTTCATTACTATTTGAGTCTCCTGGTGAGAATGATATAACTTTGGGACGTGCGGAGCAACAATTAAATTATGCTTGTCTGGTACGCTCCTCTCTGCAAACCGTCTGGCAATTAACACCAGCACTCGTGTCAACCGGAGCAAGCATAAATTTGACAGTTGAGTGTCAACCTGTCAGAAAATTAACGGCATTGGGGAAAGTTGCGACTTGACTTTCACTCAAGGAACCAACTAACCAAGAAGAAGAGACCCGAGACGGACGACCGAGGAGGGGAAAAGGTAAGCCATACGTTCTTTCTTTCTGCTCTCTTTTCCTATGCTGCTTTCTTTTCTGTGGCTGATTTGGTGGTGGTGGAAGTGGTGCTGCGTCTTAATTAAAGCTCCTCTCGACACACCTTATCTGCCTCCACCTTGCCTCACCTACGTAGATGGACCTGCCTACATATGTCCCAACCTGCCCACTGTTTGCTTGACAGTTCTTTTATAAAAGTTTTCATTTTCTCCCATTGTTTAGCAAATAAACTTCTCAGAAACTAGTTTCTTCACATCTTTTGTGCACAAAGGACACCTTGTTGTGCTTAGACAGGTTTTTACATCTGTTACTTTTCCCAAGTAATTATATAAGTAGATGTGAAGCATAATGGTTCTCTCATTACAACTTTTCCCTCATTACCAAATGCAAAATGATAATTTCCATTGGATGAAGGGAAAGAACAAAGCGAAATTGTGCGCAAGTGACTGTCTTCACCTTGTTACGTACGTGCACGTCGTATTTCTCAAAAGCTTAAAACTGGAACAGTTTTTCGAGCTTTCAGAATTCTACGTTTCTCTCGTACGAGAAGGAAGACATGAAATGCATGAAGATAACAAACTTGTCTCTTTTACGACCACGCTTGATTTTTCCCCCATTGTCAGCAACGGGCAAGATCCGTTGTTGTAATATTTTGCCCTTTTTAGCCCGAGTCAGGGCTTATGTACCCGTCATGTCCGTCTGTCTGTCTGTCTGTCTGGTTTGCGATAACTGCCGTTAAACTAATCCGATCGACTTGAGATTTTGCACAAATGTAGTATGGGTCAAATGAGGAGTTAAGTTCGAAGATGGGCGAAATCGGTCAAGTGGTTGACCGGTGGGGGTCATATAGGTGGGTGGGGTATTATGCATCAAAATTTCAAAATTGCCGTAGAAAGCTGAAATTAGGTGCAGAGGTTGATAATGATTTCTAATGAAGGAATACAAAGTAAAATTGCAAAAATTTTCATCTGGAGGGACCCTGGTGACCCATACCGATTTTTAAAACTTATCCAATCGAACTGAAATTTGATACATAGGTTGTTAATGACTACCAATAGAGAATATGAATTGAAATTGGACACATATTCACCTGGGCAGACCCTATGGGGTGACCCATACCAATTTTTCAAATTCGTCAAATCGAGCTGAAATTTGGTAGACAAGTTGGTAATAGCTCCTAATGGAACAATATGCAGTAAAATAAGAAAAATTTTCATCTGGAGGACCTTATTGGGCGACCCAATAAGGTGACCAGGAGAAAAATTTGTGTGCACCAACAAATGTATACGAACCTAGTCACCCGCGTGGCTGGAATTTACATATGTTGCGTCTAAAATAAAATAAAATAAATAAAATAATCCTTTAAAGTCAACAGATATCAGTTAAAAGCAAACTGGTTTCCAATCTATGACTGTCCTTCTCACCATATAACTCTGGTGATGAGTCGGATCTTCTCACAGAGAACGGACTCTGCGAGGGCTCCCCTTTCTGGCATTGCCAGACCGTCTGGCCGGGTTCACCCAACCATGAGAGGAGCACCCACCCCGTACTAACACCGAGCCGAGTAGGATTAGCAAATAGCTTCCCGGACAGAGAGGAATCGAACGTGTGACTGCGTGGTGACAGTTCCGCCCCCGAACCCCTAAGCCAAAGGGCTATTGCTAATATTACTAGGAAATATCCTGAGAGTTTTAGGAAAAACTATACACTCGTTTCAAAGCTATGGTCATGGTCAATATTGGTGACCAGCGAGAAAAATATGTGTTGTGCACGAACAAAAGCATATGACCCTAGTCACCCGCATACCTGGAATTTATATGTTACATTGAATGTTGGTAACATAATATCCTGAAAGTTTTCAGAAAAAATATACACTCGTTTCAAAGTTATGGCCACAGTCGATACTGGTGACCAAGGGAAAAAATGTGTGCACTAACAAAAATTTAGTGATAGTGGATAAATTTTAGTATATGGGTTACTAAAGGCTCTTAATTGAACAATTCGAAGTTTAAAAAATTTAAATTTGAAAACAGATTTACGCCTGACTCGGGCTATATCAAGTCTGCACTGTACGTTTTATTATTTGTGCTGCACTATTTTTAGGCTGTGCTCGCAAGTGCAAAGACATTTCTTTGTGTTATCACTTTGGATATTAAAATTGTGACGAAAGTCAAACTCAAAGTGTGTACACAAGAATTTTCATCCAAATTCTATTTTGGTAAAGTTGATTGATTCAACAAGCAGGTGATAGGGCACGTACGTATCCATTCTTGAATGTAAGACCATCATGTAATTTATTTTTTACGACACCGCAGTGAAAGTGGAGAGAAATATGACACAACGCGTCATGTTTGCTGTATCAATTGAGATGTGAATATGCATCTTCCAGTTTGACTTAAAAGAAACTTTGTCTCGCGAAAGGTTTGCAGATTGGAAATTGGAAAAGTTTTTTTTATCCAGTACAGAATGGGTGCTCTGGAGAAATTAGTTTCGTGTGAAAGTGCTGTAGTAATGGCCGTTCCATCCATACAATTGCTTGTACATATAGACAGGCATACGTTGTAGGCGTGTTAAGGGGACTTTCATAAGTAAATATACTGTGAAAAGGATCTGCGATTCCTTTCACCCATACTGCTTGCTTGGACGAGCATGACATATTGGTAAACTCAACAAGTTAATGCAAGAAAACAGTTCTCATTTCCTTTGAAAATTGTACAGGAAAAGCCTTGATCAGTTCAAAGGAACGATGGCACTTTGACCACTCGAAAAAACAGATCGGTTATCAAAGAGCTTCACAGCGGCTATCCCCAGTTTTTTACACGTACAAATTTCAAGTATTCGTTGTGATCAAATTCCTATCGAACCTTGACATTCGTCATTTACAACTTGAACATGACCAGATAGGGTTTTCCCAGAAACGTAAAAGTTAAACCACGTCCAACCAACTATGCTTAAGTTACACTTTCTCAGATCTATTTGATGAAAGGTCATATTTATTGCGACATTGAGAGGATAAGTAAACTACTTTCAAAGGTCATTACTTATTTGCACAAATTTATTTACGAGTATTCATTAAAATTAAAAAATTAAATTCATTCAAAATTGGGTCACCATCGAGCAAATTCAATGACAAATTCTCCTCGTAGTGTTCAATTCGTGAAAAATCAATCATTTACCTTGATTTCAAGTCCATTGCTTATTGACATTGGTGACATTGAAATCTATTTATTGTTCTACAAATACGCGAGCTATGTACAAGAAGCAAACAGCCTGAAACAGGTAAATATGGTCTCCACCGTTGTATTTACGAGAGGATTAAAGGTTCATCCTGCAAAGGAAAGTTGCAAGTTTACCTAAATTCATTTTACATGTGGAATATGAGGTTTTTGTCAACTCATGCGATTAATCAGGGTAAGTAGAGCACATGCCAACTAATGGATCCTCGCCCTCTCTCCTGGAAAACCCAGGATTGCTTTCTATGCACTTACTTTTCCTTTTAAAGCAAGGTCGGTTCACCACTGCAATTTAGCAAAATCGGCCTCGCCAAGGATGTTTCGTAACTGGTCAAATAAAATCGTAGCCTAGTTGCTATTTGCTAATTGGATAATTTGTAAATTGGCAATTCATTCCGGGTTGCGAACTTCCTAATAAAATAATGTGGTCGGACACGATACTTAAGAAATGTCTAACTTCCCAGAATGCCAAAGGTGAATTTTCTAATGATACACATTCATAGGTAAATGTGAATAGAAACCATTTACGTAAGAGTTGAATGAAGTAAACGTGAGGGTTATTCAACCAGAATCATTACATTAATTACAACTCCAGCAAACACTACACCAACAATTTTTTGCAACAGTTTACATACGTAGTACTATTGCATACACTAAATGCTCTGCCATGAACTGAATGACACGACATGCATGGCATTTTAGAAACTCACATGTTTCCTAATTTTCCTGATAGAATTATGGTTTTGAGGAATAAAATTTTACGTAAATTAAATTCCTTCGAAAATCCAGAAAAATAAGACCTAATAATAATGAAAACTAAACAAATAGGTTTTTGTCCTGTCTTCCAAGTTAAGAGAGAGGGCACAGGAAGGACGAGTTGAGATTGCTGGAAGACGTCGTTTAATAATTTATTTACAACCTGGTCCTCATTAACTTTCTAAAAGTTATGGCGAGTACGCTGTGCATTAGACTGTGTGGGAGGAAGGTGAAAATCGGGCATATAAGAATCTGAAGCAGGCGATTCATTTGATGGGAACCATAGACTTAGGGAACTGGGTAAATCAACGGGAAGTGAAATTAAATTTGTATGAAAGTGCTAAAAACTTTAGCTGCTTCACCTTAACCGACGACGTGGGAATAAGCGTAAATTATTCATCGAAAAATCGCTGCTCCGCCACAGCGTTGATGATGTGAGAGCTGTAAATCCAGCGTCAAGGAAATGGTAACGCTTCGACGTATGCACGTATGCATGTAAATAGGTTGTGGTTGTGGTGAACTTTACGATTACGAGGGATGGGTCAACTAGCAGCGTCAAAGACAAAGAGACAACCAAAAGATCATATCCTTAAGGCAGCACCATTCGATTATAGGCATAGAGATTCTACTGAATTGACCGTATATACGTAATTTGCTTATGAATTTAAGTTACCCTCGCCATTTTGGCATTATAGGTTTTTATGTTTCTTATTTGCAACCCAGCATGAAAAGTGCTGAAGAATAGTTTATAAAAATGGCCACACGATAAAAATTCTTCTATGTCGCCATTTCTGAGGTGATAAACAAGAGATAGCTTGAAGATGGGATGAAGCTGTTCACAAATTCTAGAATGCAAATTTTCGAATGTAATCCGAGAATAATTTACTTTAGGGAAAGCAGGGTTACTCATTTACTTATCATCTGCTTGTTGTACATATTCGAGCACGGACACTTTCGTGGCTCCAGGCATGGTGAATTTGTAAACTAACATTGCAAAAATCTAATGAACAAGATATTCATGTCATCAGATCCATTTATATTTGCTCCTCGCGAAATTTGAAGCTTCAAAGAACCTTTGGCTTCCTCGCCTTCCCGTGGACAATTTCCTTTCAGCTTTTCATATGAGTTGGCGAATAATGGTCTTTATTCACTTTAAATTTAGATGATAGTATTTTATGTTACTTTCTATGCACATGTTCTGTTCGTGAGACGTGATAGACGACCAACTTTTGTCACTGAATGAGAAGGTAAAAGTTCTTTCGCTGCACCAAAATGAATTTGAGTTCATCAGAGCATCAGAGTCTGTGGGCAAAGTGGAATTGCTGCCTCTTCCCCCACAAAATCCCTCATATTTTTCTGAAAGGCAGTTCGCTGTGCACAACTTACGGTGTTATTGAGGCGTGGGTGGCTCAAATGTTCTCCTTTCTTTTTCGACCTTTGCTAAGACGTGTTTCAGAAATACCAAAATAAATGAGATTTATTTTATTGCAGACAAAAATGCACCAACATGTAATATATTGTTGGAAGATGATTGTTTCGATTCTCATGAGAGCACATAAAGCTCAATCTAACTGCGTCTGAGACGATCAGAACGATTTGAGGGCAAATATGCTTAACTTATGCAGTTCACAATGTTGTTTAGAATTTCCTTCCATGTCGTGATACAATCTGGCGATGAAACCTGGATGATTGATCTAAAGCTCCTGCTTGTATTATTTTTCATTTGGTTGCGTAGAAAGGGCAGGGAAACTGGGACAATTAACACTCTCATTTTGGACACAATTCAATTTACACATTTATTTATCTATGTATTAAGTGATTCTGATGATTTCCAATAAGAAAGATATTTCTAACCTGACTATTTGGTTCTTCATCAAATCAAACAATTAATTCAACAGTTGCATGTAAAAATCATTAACGAAATGTTTTATATTAACATCCCGGAGACTTAATGAACAATGCTCCCTGAAATCTTACTGCATGCACATCGGATACTGCTCACAAGGTTGTTCGACATAATGAAGCTGTGTTACTGAGATTAATATAACCGAAATAGAACATGAAGAATTTGAGGGTGTCAAAGAAGGTCTGTTGAAACCAGTTTTGACAGCAAACACATATACAAATAAGGCCTTACAGGCAAGTCTTCCTCGATTCTGCAAGTTTGAATCAGCCAGAGTTACACAAGATTTAGAAATAGAATTGTTCGCAACCAACCCACAGGAGAGTCCGGAGTGATATCAACGTCTGGTGGTCTCAAGGTGGCAAAACAACTTCAGAAGACGCGAGGAGGTCTGCTCCCTGCGAGAAACAAGTTTTGCAATTAAATTACGATAGCAAATCTACTTATTCTCCACGATGTCAAGACGGGAGCGGTGAGATGGTGGGTGGCGGCGTGACAGGTGACATACTGTGTTCCGACCAATTTCACTTCTTTCCTATCTAACTAGTTAATCACGGTCGCAGTAGTTGTTGTGCGGAAGTTCGTTATGACACCGAAAACTAATTTGTGGAAATTAAGTCCCTCTTACGTAGTTTCTTGAAATATAGACCAATTTATGCATGCATACTTTACATCATTTACATGAACATGGAACAAAAGTAACATGTCCTAATTAGACGACGAGAAGTAATTAACATTCTGTAAAAAATATACGCCATTCAAGTTCAAACGTTCATTTATTATTCTTGCCTTGCATTAGTGATCCTAAATTAAATACATTTACTTCAGACTCGGCGTAAATTACTGAGGGTAAATGTCCATATGAGCAATTAATTGCGAATTTATCGTGCAATATTGTTATTCATCTTTCGTTAGTGCGCAAGCATAATAGTCAAGATGCAATGAACCAGATAGTTACACACCCCCAAACTGTTATCAACGCTATAAATCACGACTGGAAAACAAGTCTGAGTTTGGGTCATATAAGTATTTAGTTTTTGGTATCTTTGACTTGTAAGCACAGAACTGTTCAGTTCCGAGTCTTAGAAATGTAATGAAGTCAAGCGACGATTATGAAACATATATCCAGTATACACATACAAACTTATGCATAAATATGCATGATAATCGCAGTGAGACGGTGATCGTTGGCTTAAGTCCAGTCCTGTAATTTTTACAGGGGCAGATTTAGACAAGACGAGAGCCGAAGCTTCACAGATTAGACAACCAAACACTTGAACCGAGCTTACCATCGAGTATTTACACGAGATACTACTTCCTAAACATTGGCGACTTGGTTGATAACCACTTGTTCCTACTTCAGCCGTCCAAGTTACTCAACCTACCCTACAATGTCATGCAGGTGCGCCCAGGTGCCATGTGTGCAGGGTTTGCGTATGAATTTTATTGGGTTGATGACAAATTAAAATATATATTCGACATGCAGGTGTCGAATATTTCACCTGGCGGATACTTGAAATGGTTGGATAATCACAACCACAATTTTGTTCGCCATGCTTGCTTATACGTGTCGCGATGATTGTGGTTACGCCATGTGGTCTGAATATTGTATTAACTATTTTTATAACATTTATTCATACGTTCGTTCGGGGTGATGCCTGGAGTAGAGGAGGGTCAGGGTCACATGCCAAGAGTCAGCTAATTGTGAGTGTGAGTATGAACAAATCAAACAAAGATCAATTCATCCATTTCATTCATCCATCCATCCATATCAGACAGACAGGACCAGTGACCGTTGAAATATACCAAATATTATCAAACTCGTATATCATCATGCATACGTGCATATTCGACGTAGGGCTGCATATAAATTTATACACATTTCTACGTGTACGTATCGATTTATGTATGTGCATTGGACTAACCAAGACTTAATTCTCCGCAATAAGCTGGCTTATAACCAAATTAATAAGCTTAATTATACTCAGCAGCAGCCAGATCCATATTCACTCATTAAGTAAAGCGTCACATCATGCAATGTGGTCACCTACATTATTAGGAAATCTTTTGCATCATTGCATCATTATCAAATCAACACGTATCTAATCCACTTTAATGAGGAGCTAATGAAACCAATTTGCACAATTAACCTCTGCAAATCTCAAATTACATCTGCATGACGAATCTGGACTACATATCAGTATTTGGAAATTCCATGCTCCGTATTTTACCTGGTTGGTTGGCTGGTTTGAGATTCCGGAGCTGAGACCAGGGAGAAGTTGTCCTCACCAATGCCGAACAGGAGAACAATGAAATATTGAGTACGTGATGCGAACCCAATCCTCACCTTTGTTGTTTAATAAATAAATGGATAGGGCAGGCAAAAGGCGATTCATTTCCCACTACGACGAGGTTTGAATGACGAAGTGACTGCGATGTTTATGCTGGATAATCAATTCAAGCCACGTGAAATGGCACAAATATCACAAAATCTAAGCCGTTATTCATCCAGATAATGATATCTTATTGCTTCGTCGCCCGAATGGCATGATCTTTTTATTCGCAATGAATAGGTATAATCCGACACACAAGAGTGTCATGTATCTATTCATCAACAAATAATTGCAAATATTTGCGATTTCCTTGATCCGATTACAGATTTGTATTTTCGATTAAAGTGGAATACACAAGTCATATCTGTCTATGCTAAAACTTGCGAAATGACGGAAAGTTGGGCAGAAATTCGGATAGGATATACATATAATGTGTCCCATGTCATATGTACATATGGCGTAATTATGACGCGCATCATTCCTGGGCACGAGAAGTGCTGTCGTTCATGTAGATTGTGCTTACATGGTAAAATTGTTGTCAATATTTACAAATGACGGAAGAATTGGTGACTTGCGATGATAAGAACATTTGCTGCTCCAAAGAAATGAATCCACATTTACTCCTCAGTTTATTCGTTTTTATAAAGTTCTTTCTCCATTCACACGTAAAACTTTTTAGCTAGAGTTGCCCCTGAGCTTGCTAATCCTTAATTCCTATGTTGATAAATATGCATTCATGCTTAACATTAGTTCAGTTTGTTTATAAATCCAGCTCATCTGTAACTCTATCTCAAGTACAACATTTAATGAACCCTAAATTGAAAATTGGAGTCATTTACATTTGCATTTACGTACAGGTATACATACTCGTATGTATGTATGCAACTATCTATTGGAGATTGGTCAACTGTTTGTTTACAGTAATCAATCATGTATATGCTTGAACCTGAAATTAATCACTGTCACGGTCGTACGTTTTTAACAAAGAGAGATTACATCAATTATACTGCATTTTTCCGTGTAAACGAAATTTGGGTTGTAAAGTATGTTGAGTGCTGTCGAAACAAATTTTCTTTGACGAGGATACGTTGCTTAACTTTGCGAGTGTGGAAGACCGGTGTGTAAAAAGCTATTTTTGTGCACACTTAAGTAGACTTTTAAGTAGACACTAAATATTCGTTTTTTGTATGTTCCATGAATAACAAACAGAGTAATCCCCCGTCGTCGTGCGTATCCAGCCACTCACCTTGAATTTGAATTGCATTGTTTTATTGGGAGAAACAGTTATTGATCTCCGGAGAGGGATAATTTTGGTTACGTACAAACACAAGCAGGAAAGCTCGCTCGCTAGCTCGGCTGAGAATGCTGGATTGTGTGACAGCACACTTCCATAATTTAAGAAACCTGGAAAGATACAAGTGGAAGGAGGGGATAGGCTGAAGGTGAAAGTAGTACCTTCAGTGAATTTCTACGCTAAATGTCGCTCAATCGGGGCGAATTAATTGTTGATTATTATTACACACCGTATTATCCAGGACAAGATGATACGCCCCGACGGGGATACATTTTTTATCGTTTGTGGCAATTATTTTCAAATGACATGAGAAACAGTCTTTCAGTTCCAATTTGCATATCTATGACAGGTAGTCAAGTACTTTTTGCGGTGTTATGCTTTCGGTGCTTCAGCCAAACTACTGAATTAATGAAACTATACGCCATATTATGAATGAATAAGGAATAAATCAATACAAATGAGCAACGAACTTGTATATGCAAAAGTAACATCCACCCCCACTCATTCAATTATGACCAAAGTAAATTAGTGTCCGCTTGCTTGAGTTTCACATTATTGTCACTTTCGTGATTGAGTCCATTAAATGTCATTCGCATCCTGACGTTGGAAATATAGACTTAAAGATTAAATCAATGTACTAGCTGATTATTTGATGGGTTAAGGACAAGAGACAGGACGTTCTTGAAAGTCAATGACAATTTTCTCGCAGTTTTCAGAAGGAGTAGGCGTTCTTGGTGCTGAAAGAACATTTTCCGTCTCAAAGTTCTACTTGATATCATAGACAAATTCGGATTGAACTTGTTTTAATTATTTCTTCATGTCTGGAAATCAGACTCAAAAATAATCTGCTGTCAAATGTCATCTATAAATAGCCTAATTTGTCTTAATCAACAATATCACGAGGGCGTGGTACGAGAATAGATACAAGTCGACAGGACAAGAAGATAGCTTCAGTGTGCTACCGTCTGCTGCTTGTATACATATTCTGCATTATTTATTTGCATAGTTTGACTGATCAGCATAAAAACTGGATCACTGAAGCGGATATGTACCTTTACCCCCTGACTCATCTTTGATACATTCGAACAATATAGCAGCAGCCGCCTAGATATAAGACCACGACCCCACGTGATGCCTGCCGTTAATTCACCTTATATAGTCCATCACGTCGTCAAATAGCATCATTCGATTGTAAATTTCAACACCCAACATTCTGCAGTAGCGTGCAATGTCATCATACCTTAAGTCCTATACTCTCCAGCCAACTCCTGCCGTCCAACCGTCCAATGGTGCATATATGCATTAACAATCAATATATATCGTTTTTTCGATAACACGAGTACATATTTATATACTTCATACCAGTTCTGGGTTGAAGGAACAACATTCGGTCAGAGCGTGACGCTTGGTGACCGTCTTCGTCCGTCGTCTGACGATATCATTCATGTCCTTTCATAATACATGCCCTGCAATATTAAGTAATATCCCGGCTGGAATAAGGACTGAGTGACAATGCTAATTCGTGTAATGAATATTAATACTTTTTCTACAACTGCCAAGTAGCATTCAAGTGTTTGCAACAAATTTTCTCCCCTTTCAATAACCAAGCAAAATTTGATGGGGGCCGGCGGCAGGCAGCGGTCCCTGGTCCAGTTAGCTTGGACTGCTTAACATTTTGAACTTGGCAAATTGGCTGACTGTAAATTGCGTTGTAATTATAACTAATGGACTTTTAAGACATCCCGTTCACTTTGTCATCATAAGTTGATTTCAGACAGTTCGTTTGAATGACACCATTTGACACTGAACCCTTCTCCCGAGGAGTTAAGGACAAGGACAGAACTGTTTTTGATTTTAATGCGTCACGGTGTTGAGCCCGATGTAAATAAATGGCACTGAGGATCGTCAAATGCAATGAGTTACTTACCACATCCAGTATGAATGAGCATGTGCTTATTTATTTATTTACTTGCGTGTGCAGTCTTCTGATTTTTTGTCATGCATGATCAACAGCATTTGTCCACATCTCAATTTTTGTTTTAAATTACTAAACTAAAACTGACACTTGTCAAAAGCTTTCAATTTTGATTGACTTACAATTTGCTATAATGGGAATATGATTACTATTATTATAATGAAATATGTGCACATGCTTATCTGCTGATACATATTTACATTTAGAATTGTATATACGAAACCGTACTGAAATATGGAACAAATTCTCGCCCAAGAGCACTTGCCGAGCACATGGGTTAAATTACAAAGTGCAAAGTAATAAACTTTACAATTCATGAGTTGTGTTAAGCTGAGTTCCATTCAGAAAATTACAGCATAAACTTCATTCATTTCTCGAGGTGGATGAGATTGTCTGAAATTTAATGTCTTTGTGACGACTGAGATACCGATATGAAATAAATAATTAATTGGACAGTCTGATGAAATTTATATAAAATGAACGGCATGCAGTTCGTCTGTCTCACATTCCCTGATTCTCTCCACTCCGTCAGCATAATGCCAAGAATCGTTTACTTGACTTGTCCAAATCCACTTACACAACTTTCCGTACTGAAATTATAATCAGTCCAAGGTTTCATCTTGCTGAAGCAAAGTGTTGAATTCTGAGCCGACTACTGCGAGTCTTTCGATTAAATTGAAGTAGTTTTTGAAATCATCATGCACCTCTTGAAATTAAACTGGAGCACCAAGGTACGTAATATCTGCATCACATTAGTGCTTAACTACGTTGAAATCCCATTAGCGTTGATTGGCATATGGCAAACTTCTTAATTTACTTGTTATCCGTTGTTCCACGTGTCGATACATATGTGGGCGCAGACATTTTTTCCATTATTGTTTGACATTTGACCATTATTAAACCCCTGAATTCACCTTCAAAAAATTGTATGGAAAACATGTCCACTACTTAACAATTTGCGAATGGTTTACACAATTTGCGTAGGTGCGGACTGTTTTTTTTTGTATATTAAACATGAAAAAAACTAGGAAATTCATAAAACTGTTCTATCAATGTAGCATTTCTCATCAAAACGGTATTTTGAAGTGTTTACTCAATCAGGGAAAACAACACCTGTACGCTGATAAAAATGGAATAATTAATGCGCCACTCTCCCGGATCTATTCATAGCAGGATATCTCTAGCGGGGATCGCTGATGAGATATAAATGGTGTTTTGACGACTGTTAGTTAAGGGGAAAGAAAGAGGCAAGGTAAGACGATGGAGGCACATATCTCGTCCTGTGTTTTAGACGCCGATTGTGGCTTTTTGTGTGAGAAATGAGCAGGGCGGATGGAGGAATTATTACTGAAGAAGGAGAGGAGGTGGGGTGGGTAGAGAGAGAATTTCTCCAGTTGGCTCACTCACTAACTCATCGCTAACCTGGCTGGAGCAGTAAAAGGACTCCAACTCTGTCTCAACTTGCCTCAAATGAGGAGAAGTTGTTGTACATAAGTAATACTTTAATCACCGAACTCAATAACTTCCACACGCTCACTCAGTAGATAACACCTCATCGACCATCAATCAACTCTCTGGCCCGTTCTGGTTGTTATATAGGAGGATTACAGCGTGTTGGTGCCGAATTCTCTGCTGTGCAGTTTACATAGAACATTTTTTTGTTAGTGTTTTTTTCTTTGACACACACCGTCAAAAGAGAAAGTGTTTGATATTGTTGCAAAAAGTACTTACGGACACGGATAGAAAAGTGCTCAAGCGGACGAGATCCACTTTTTGTTTGGGATTAAAGAGAAACAGTGTCAAGTTTGCTTGCGTCGTCATCATCTTCCGGTAAATAATTCATAACATTCTTCTTGCTGCACACGCGTCTGGCGAATTTATTGGTGGGCAAAAACCGTCACTGCTGACGGTTTACATCCGACGACGTATCTGTCGTTCACACCAACATCCTATAAATTCTAATTTCCCTTCTCTTTAGAGATTTCCTCGAGTGTAATGTACCCTCAATTCTCACTCCGACATACATACATTTGTACTCCTGGGCGAAACTAGGTTTGAAATTCAACACGCTGTTGCTCAATTCAATTGTCAGCGAGGCAGGATCATCCTTTCTCTTCTTTCTTTATTTCCTTCGTGAGCCTTAACGTTCGTCCGGTTTAGTTGGGCAGTCGCACAAAGTGATTCATACGGTCTTGGTCTTAAATAAATTATTATCATTCCATTTGCGATTGTATTCCTTGCCTTCATTCCCCCAACCAACCTCGACCGGCCCCACCAAACTCCAAGTCTATTAAACTTGTCCAAACTTAATTTGGAGTTGTCAGCTTTATTACCCATTTGTGGTTTGGCTTGGTTTTGCTTTTGACCAGCGGTGGTGCAGGGGTTGTGGTAGGCGATGGAGATGGACAGACGGACGGAAGCTGCCGCTGAGAACGACAGGGTTATCCAACTCCACATCCACCACGTCGAACAACTACAGCACATTAAGCAGTTTATCTGGGTTACCTGCGCCGAGTATGAGTTTACTTGTAATTTGTTACATCAGACGTTAAACATCTTGGTCTTTCTTTTTAACTGACTGAACAATTATTTCTTTGCGGTTACCGCTATAAAATGGGAATAAAAGTTTCAACTTGGGTCACAAAAAAGAGCTGAAATGTAAAAACTTTTACAATTTCACTTTCTCCTTTCCACCCACACACCTTTTGAATTTGATCATTTAAAGTTTTCCGGTGTCGCTTGTCGCAGAATAATTGAGATGTGATACATATGAACTTAAGACTCACCTTCCTCTTTTTTATTTGATGTCACCCACAGGCAGTGAAAACCCGAAATCTCATCCTCGGATACGTTTCAGAGTCAACGTCTCCTACTAGTTTCCCAGCGGAACGAGACATTCGATTAAGCCCTTCTGTAAAAAAATCACTATTTCTAAGAAGTCTTTTGTTCGTTGGACAATGACGGTAGCCCTGCTCCACTCATCTCAAGTAAAACTCACAAATCCATTACCGAACACTTTACACTACAAAATCCACAAGAAACAAGTAGTCCAACAAAATTCCCCCGTTCAAAAAGTAATCCGTACAAAACAAACTCACAACCAATCTCTGAAAGCTGATCAAAACATGGCATCAATTGGAAAGTCGATAGGAGCGGCTTCCACCCACACAAAATCACAAACGATCGCGTCACAACTCGTACCAAGTACGGCTGCAGGATCATCATCTCTTCTAGATCAGAACCTACCTAATCAGAAAAGTATCACATCCAACAACATGAATCAGAGAATATGGAGTCTGGAGAAGTCTGGGGCATTCGCCCTCTTTTTCCTCCTTATTTCCGTCTCATCCCCCGTTTCCTGCTTCCCCCTCGGCGGTGAAGCTGAATTGACCTCCATTCCCCAAAGGCAAGTTCCCCCCATTTCCTCATCGTCATCATCAGCATCATCATCATTGGTAGACGTTGGGAGTGATGGGACATCTCTGAGGAATGTAAATTACATGGCGAAACCACAAAGCCAATTATTTCACCCATCACTCTTCAAATCGCCACCCACTGCGGAGGAGTATGGGGATGAATGGCCACAACAGAGATTTGACAGACAGCAAGAATTCGGAGTGGAGGCAAATCTGGACCCCGCCAACTCCCCTCAGCAGCACCAACATCTCCAGAAATTGCAGGTCAGTGCCATAAGCAGTCTCACTTTTCTCTCTCATTCTTGGTTGGGTCTAGCATCGTCCCTTAAGGATCGTGACTATGTGCATGCAACATTATTGTCAGTTATCAGACGTTGTATTGAAGGCTGGAAGAAAGTCTTGTCCTGATTGCGAACAATCCTATATTCTGTAAATTGTTCCGAAAATCAGGGCGAGCAAACAGCTTATATATCGTTTTGTAATTTGAACTCCTTTCCGACTTTCTCCCAGCAGCCAAAGTAGAGAGCACACTTATGTGTCTGTGTACTAAGAGGAATGACGAGATCAACGAGATTCAGCAAATATCCACATACTTCACGCAAACAGAAACGTGATCTTCCATTATTTTCTGCTCTTTGATACAGAAGCCAGCACGATAATATTGTTTGTATGAATTTGCTCAGTCCTTGCTTTCCAGTTTTCCAGAGCTCAATCTTTATACACGTCAACCTTATGTTCCACGTTACATGTCCCATATTGAGTTTAGCTGACTTGGGCTGAAAGTTGGGAAAAGATGAGGAAAATCAAGATGGATTTAAATTAGATTTTCTTCTCTTTTCGTCATCATCTGTTTACCCCGGATAGCTTGGGTAGTCAGTCAGTCAGTCAAATCAGACATTACAAGTGTGCTGTTGAGGAGATCAACTTATTGTCTATTTCCCAGGGCGATCTCGTTAAACACAAATAGCGACGCGACTTTATCATATACTTTGCTTTGATTAGTCCCAATTTCTGACGAACTGTGTATACTGCAGGTTTGTCCTCTCTCAACACAACTCTCGAAATTCTAGGATATGCGAACATATATTGCAAGTTGTTTGGTATGAATACACAGATCAAATTTCCTGTGTCTCTTGGTCCTGGCCATGCCAAGAAAAATCCTCAAAATCTTTCAATTGACTAGGTCTTAGAAATTGGAAGAAATTAGAAATTCGAAGCCAGTTGGAATTGAAAACTAGGACCGTTTGTAGGGCAATCATATAGATTGAGTCATAGGTTTCAGATCTTAACTTTGAAGGTAAAATTTGTTGATGTTTTCTTATACTTTATTGCTCTGCGGCAATTCAAAGAAAAACGAGTAATTCTATCTGAATTGAAAAAAAAGTCGAATGGGGCCTGAAATGAGATGATGAAACCATTTTCTACGTTAGAATAACACGGAGTGGTCACTGTTGTGTAGTTATTTGTTATGAAATGGGAAGACGGCTTGGCGAATCTTTGTGATGAAAGCAGACACGGGGAAAGCAATATGTAACATGCTAAATTCTTACAATTCCCCACACAGCACTTAGAGATTACGTAAAACATTTTCTCTCGAGAAGAAACCAAACAACTTATTTGGTTATAATAATTTCGCATTTTTGCATCTTATGACCTGAAGCGTCAAATCCATTGGAAATATAAAAGTCTGTGTGTGTACATTATTTGTTTGAAAAATAATTTAAAATCCACTTTGGTAATGAAACTCAATTTCTGACTTTTGCAAAGAGAGATTTAGAAAATGCAAATATACAGTTGGGGAAATATTCAGACAAATGCAAGTTTGTCCGATTCTTTGAGCTGAGGTGGTCATAAAGCCTTTTGAACGAAATTTCAAGTTCCCCAGAGTTCAAGTCATGTTTCCCTTGAGTTCTTAAGGATTCGGATTCCAAAGCATTTCAAAGTAAGCAGGTCAAAAAGTGTACATCTTCATTCATTCACATTTACTTTCCACTAAAAATTCTTGCTTTTATGCATATGAAAAAAACAGGTTATTCTCGCCCTGCTCGCCGAGCTCTAAGCTTTTTTTCTTCGAATCTGGAATTTCCTTTTCATTTCCACAAGTACTTTAGAGTGCATCATTTCCTGAGTTAACTTTGACATGGTGTTACGTACGTCATGACCATTCATAAGAAATGACGGATGCGCCCAATTTTGGAAAGTACAAAAGTTAAAAATATTATCACTCGTGTATACTGAACTATTCTGTATACATGTATGAAAAGTACTTTTGATAGATTTTACCATCACCACAGGCATGTGTATCATTAAATATTCATGGTAGATCTTGTAGAATATTACATGATTAACCCTGCTGGGAAACCCATTTTGCCAACAATGAACAAAATGTACAAAAATATGTACGAAACCTGCGGACTCGTTTCATTCGCTGCAGCAATAAATTCACACGTCATGGGCTGTCCAAATGACTTTCTTCTCTCAATTTCTTGGGTACGAGTAATGTCATTGACAGAATATCAAATAGGAAACCCGGTCCAACCCGGATTGGGCATTTCAATAGCCAAAAATACAATTGAGCTTATAATTAAAAGTTATTTCTGGCAAAATCGTTATGGAAGAGTCAGAATGAATTAATTGCACAGAATTATTTAGTCTGTAAACTAGCTGCGTTTTCATTATAATAGAAATTATTTCGCATACGGGTTGCAGGACAAGAAATAATCTGTACAATTCATGCAAATGTGATTTGTTCTAATATGTATGCAAAGCTGCTTAGAAATGAGGGTCGAATTTGTTATTTAACAATGATGAAAGTAGAACAACAAATACACAGACGTAGAAAAGGAATGTACACATTACATAAATAGATAGGTGTAAAAACTGATCAACATCATTACCGTTGTCGGCGTAGTCGTTCCCTCCAGGGATTCATGTTTGTGATTGCATAGTATTATCTCCGTCTGCACCCGGCAAAGAGAGGTTTTAGTTTGCTAATGAGAATTGGAAGCAGAATGGACGCCAATGAAGTGACCATTCAGCAACCAGACACGTACTCCGTATGGCATTGAGGATCAAGCACGGCTTGATCAATTTCACTCCTCCGCATCTTCACTTAAACCTAAAAAGTTAGATAAGGCTTCATTCCAGTTGAATTGCCGATTTGTCCGTGATGAAGCCTGGTGGGTTGGCTGGTCGTGGGTGGGTGGTGGATGTGACCGAGTGACACATTTGCAATTTCGGTTGAAATTGGATGTCTTGTGCCGTGTTCCTAACTTCTAATTTCATTTCATTATCTGACCACCCCTGTCACCTTATCAGACTCAGCTCTCCTGCTTCTGTGACAAGATTTTAAATTAAAACAACAGGTCAGTCGAGGTAGAATCGGTGTTGAAAGGTGATACACTTCTGCGTCACAGGTAACTTTTAGCCTGGATGGGTTAAAGTTATTTAAGAATCAAGGCACCTGGCCGAGAATGAGTAGGAGTAACACAAATGTGTAAATGAATGTTACCTGCGCAGAGAAAATGTCATAAAATTGAAACTGGAGCTTTGCTGCCCTGCTAATTTTAGAATTCTACTCGGTCGCAGCTTGAATGAATTTTAGGAAAGTTTATGTTAAGGCATTACCTCATTAGTTGGCTCCTTTGTTGGAAGAGTCTTGGACCGTGATGCCAATTGATGATAACCAATTCGATCAACGAGGCTAATTCAATTGGTCCTCGGAGAGGTTGAGCAGAATGGTCAGGCTGGAGAATGTACTCATCGCCAATTTCTGAGGCTGAAGGAGCAAGTACAGTAACTGCAATAACGTAGTAAAAGAATTCAGAGAACGAGTGGATCTCTCTGAGTAAGTAAGCACATAGACGAACATGCAATTCACTTCAATTCAATAAAGTCGAAAAAACGTTACTGTTCTGCGTTCAAATTAACAAGTTTTCGTTCCAATAAACCTTCTGCTTGACTAAAGAAGAATCCTTGGAATTTTAAGTTTTAGTTTCTACACCTTGAGTAAAGTAGGGGGTCCAGGTTTTCTTCTTCTTTTTTGGGCCAATATCGAATCCGTAACTGCTGGACATTCTTTTCTAACTTTTTAGAGCGTGGGCGAAATTAGAAAAATTTAAGATTATTCTTTTTGATAAAGTGAAACTTCTTACAACTTTAAATTAGGCATTCAGTTGAAATTTCAAAACATGAAATCAGATCGACCAGGGTGTTGCATACAAGAGAAAAAAAATCTTAAAGTTTACTTTACATTTATTAAGCTAATCTAACCCTGCAGGACCACGCCAACTTTTAGTCGTCTACGCCCGTTTTCCAAACCAATGGGGGTGACCAGTGTGTGCAAAAAGTCAGCCTTGTTGCTATTTGTTGCTATTTGCCTATTTGCCTTTTTGCGTGCCTTTTTGAACTGTATAGAAAACGCAATGAATAGCTTTCACTTTAATTTTATTTCTTCTCATCTCGCCAATTCAAGTATGACCAATTTCTCGAATATCAGTTACCAATTTTTAAAATAGCTACTTTTAGAAACGGTATGGGTCACCCCCTAGGCTACTCTGGTTCCACTTTGTTCGCTTTTAACTTGATATACTTCCATACGAGACCATTAAGTATCACCATACCGAATTTCATCTTTTTAAGACAATTTATAAAACCTACTCCAAGCAACTTCGCGGGGCCTTTTAAGACGGCATTATTACATAAAAGCCAGACTCTAATGAACGATTGGCATATAATTTTTAGCCCGAACTAGGGCTTATGTAATCGACCTGTCCGTCTGTCTGTCTTTCCATAACTCTCGAAGGAGTAGGCTGATTTTTACCAAATTTGATACAGACATGCATCTGGGCAACGACCGAGTTCGAAGATGGGTATTAGTGTTTCTCACGGGTCGGGTTCTTGCAAATCCGAGACCCGAACCCGATACTACTGATCCGAAACTTGAGGGCAACCCGAACCCGAAGAACCCGAAACCCGTTTGCAAGGATCCGAACCCGAACTGGCGGATCAAATCCGAAACCCGAACCCGAAAAACCGAATATATTTTAACTTTAAGGGGTGACTGGCTTTTTAGCCTAAAGGTTTCAAACAAACAATACTTCTGTAAATATGACCGAGGAATTATAATTAAGCACATTTCTGCATAAGTACATAACGCATTTTAAAATGTGAATCTTAATTCCTCGACCATAATAATGCAATCTCAAAAAATCGACCATGGATAATGGCTTTCCGTGACATTCAGAAATTTTTAAATCAGTTGAAAACTGAAAATGATTTTCAGTTTCAAGTTTCCAATATTAAAGTAAGCTCAAGCTAACTATTTAGCAAATTTTTGATAAAAAAATATATTTTATTTCAATATTCAAACCATAACACTAATTGAAGACACTTGTGAAAAGAAGTTACGACAATTAAAAATTTGAATTATTTAATGAATTACTGCAGCATAACCGTCGTAGCAAGTGTGGTTAACACTTTATTTTCTTTTTTAATGTTTTCGTATTCGTTGTGGCAAAAAGTTCTTGTTGGTTCGGGTTTCGGGTTCTTAGTCGGAACCCGAACCCGAACCCGAACCCGAAAGTTTCGGGTTCTGAAATTTCGTATCCGAAGCAGGACCCAAACCCGATCCGAACCCGAAACCCGAAGTAAGAACCCGAACCCGTGAGAAACACTCGATCAAAAAACATTTAGACCAATGAGTGGTACCCTGGACACGATTATCACCTCGAAAGTATCCCTTGTTAGCTAACTTTTAATTTCAAGTTCTTTGATGAGAAGCCACTAATTGTAAGTATTACCGTGCCGGATTTCATGTTTTTAACGCAATTTCTAAAAATAGATATGGATCACCTCTCTCCCAAATTTCACTTCGATATGACGATTTTGAAAAATCAGTATGGGTCACCCCATAGGGTCCATCGAGATTAAAATTGTTCCAACCTAAATTCAGTTTTTTCTGTTACAATCCACTAGCAACCTTTGTTCCAAATTTCAACTACGTACTACAAATTTTAGAAATCCGTCGGGTCACCCTATCGGGTCTCCCAGGTTTAAAATTTCTGAAACTCCATTCCAATTTAAACGCTTTGAGGTCAGTCGCAATCTTCATACTAAAATTACTGAAAATTATTACTATAGATATTTTTCAAGCTACAAATATTTTACTTGCACTTAAATAATTTAACCTGCTCTAAAGGTTCTTGGTAGTTAAGGGCAACGCATTTGGATAGTAATGACCCCCACCGGCCAACTACTTGGCCGATCATGCCCATCTCCGAACTCATCCTTACTTTTGACCCGAAGATGAAGTGTGCAAAATTTCAAGTCGATAGCTTTTGTTTAAAGAGAGTTATCGTGCGCACAGACGGACGCACAGACGGACGGACAGACAGACATCTTGGTAAATCTATAAGGCCATCTTAAAAGGCCTAAAAATCGGTATGGGCCACCCCCTAGGATCGCTCCACATAAAAATTTTACTAATTTAACTTCATATTATTTCATTAGGAGCTATTAGAAACGTCAATGGTAAATTTCAGCTCAATTAAATGATTATCAAAAATCGATATGGGTCACCCCCTCGGGTCCCTCCAGATAAAAAATTTGACCAATTTCATTTAATGTTCTTCCTTAAACCCCATACGCAACCTATCTACCAAATTTCAACTCGATATGACGATTTTGACAAATCAGTATGGGTCACCCCCTAGGGTCTTTCAAAATAAAATTTTTTCCAACTTAAATTCATACTCTTTCATTAGACACCATTAGCAACCTCAGTGCCAAATTTCTGCCTTCTATGACAATTTTGAAATTTTGATGCATAATACCCCATCCACCTATATGACCCCCACTGGTCAACCACTTGACCGATTTCGCCCATCTTCGAACTTAACTCCTCATTTGCCCCATACTACATGTGTAGCAAATTTCAAGTCGATAGGATGAGTTTAACGAGAGTTATCGTAAGACGGACAGACGGACGGACGGACGGACGGACGGACGGACGGACGGACATGATGGTTCCATAAGCCCTGACTCGGGCTAAAACGACTGTATATTTCTCCAAGTCATCAGCCAAATGAGAAAGGATGTCTCCACTTCGGAATTATCCTTTCATGGTTCAATAGCAATTAACTAGAACGGAGCACAAAAGAGCACGTGCGTCATAATATTGACCACCAATCAACCCAGCACTTCAAGCAAACCTTTGTGCTCCTTCTTTCATATAAGTCTGAATCAGTTAATTCAGCAATTTTTTGTTGGCACCAGGAGAGAACTTTCCCCGTATTGGAGTATTGTGTACGGTTGGTTGAGCTGAAGGCGGATTTCTAAGCACCTCTGCAAGCTGGATTGTAAATTGTTTCCTTTGGGAAAAGCAGACACAAGAGTTAATTGTAGAAGAAACAACTATTAGTGGAAGCTAACTGCAGAAATTGCAGATTATTCAGTCAGTATTGCTTAAGATTTGCAGCGAGTTACGAAGGTAGGAAGGAAGTGACGTCAATGGCCTAATGAAACATGGATGGTTTACATAAAATTAATTTCATAAATTTTCATCCTCTGCGGGGAGGAGCGACTCGCAAATATTATTGTTAAAATATTATTGTACACGGCGGTTAATGGTGGCAGCCCAGGAAGCAAGTACCTAACATGCATTTCAACCTTTCTCCATACTCGAAGACGGGGGTGGTGAAAGCTGGAACCCGTTCATCTCCAGTCGTATGATAGGCATTGTCGTCGTCAAAATTACTTTCTCAAACATCCCCATTTCCGTTCTCGTCGTGTGCAGGGCAGCACTTTTCTTATTCTTTACTCTGAAAATGTCTCGGGGCATTTGCTGTAATGAGTTGGACGGATCATAACTTGATTATAATTTCATTAAATCCAGCAGTTTGGAGGTTGATATAAACCACTCTCCAACATCTACGTATCCTGTTTTCCTAAGGTTTACTGCAATTAGCAGAACATGTTTATTTGTTTAGAGAAAGTGATTCTTAAGTGGCTGCATGTATTTCTGCAAAATTGTGCTAAGCAATTGGAGTAAAAATGTAAATCACGAGCAGGTTATCGGCAACGTTTCAGGATTTCATAGTTTACGTATCGTTAGCTCTTCTCTGATTATTAGAGTAATATGTAATTAGAACTATACGATTTTACGCGATAGAAAAAACAAATTTTTAAAAGTGTTTTTTAGATGAAAAATAATGACCCAAAGCCACCAGGGGGGATTTTGTAAAGCAGTGTTAGTGTATTGAATATTTGTGTATCTAGCAGCTTGCTTGGTTTTGCCGTAATTCATTACTTGTACTTGATCAATTGTTGACGATATTAGCATATTAATTGTATATTCGTTTGCAATTATCAAACAAAAATTAACGAAGAGACAAATAATTTGCCAAAAACGAGTTTTTGGCAGAATAAACCGTCGCAAACGCGCATACGGAAGTAGCTTCAGACTACTTCACCCCAACCACTCCCACAACTCGATTTCAAACTCGATTTCACTATATTTCATTCATGGTTTCAATTTTTGAAATAATCTCATTTTGCCCCGACCACACCCCCTGGGTGGGAGGGGGTGTGGCACAACTCGGGAAGACTTAATTTCACTGTATTTCATCTATATGTTCAATTTCTGTAAAAATCTCACTTTACCCCGACCACACCCCCTGGAGCCGAGGGGGCGTGGCAAAACTCAGGATCACTTAATTTCACTCTATTTCATCTATAGATCAAATTTCACTAAAGATCTCATTTTGCCCCGACCACACCCCCTGCCGCCAAGGGGGAGGTCCCTGTGGCCCCAAAAGTTGATAGGATCCTCCCCCTGGGGTCATAAGTATAATGTCGAAAACCGATTTCGATTATCTCGTTCCGTTCCCCCGTTATCCTGCTGACAGACGGACAGACGGACAGACAGACGGACAGACGGACAAAGTCTTCACATAAAGTAGCTGAAGCTACTTAATAAAGCTAAACTTTATTTTAGAAAGGAAAAGGCCCAAATTATTACAGATCACAAAGGGGTAGTTGTACATACCTTCTAACTATCAAAATTATGCGAATTAAAAAGATGCTGCAAAAATTATTTATTTAAAGTAATCCAGTCAAAAAATGCAAAGACCTCTTTCTTAGTTTATCTTTCCACCAAGTCGCATTTTGCATAACTGATGAATGTTGAATTTGCATGTCTGAGAGGTTGTTCACATAAGGATGAGCTGCTGAACTATTCCTTGAATGGAGTTTGCAATTAAGAAGGGAGCACGTCCATATTTGCCTGCTGCACACTCGTCCTCTTGCTTATTACTTCACATAAATAATCTTTCTGCTTTGCCATCAGCCAAATTCGGCGAGGGGAGCGGAATTGGGGTCGTCGGAGGCGGACTGGGAGACGGTCATCGATCCGCATCTCTACCTCCTCACCGAGTGGAACTCCAACGCTTCCCCGCAACCTCTGCAGCAGCAACAGGTACAATCAAATTCTTTCTTTCTCTCCAACCGTCGCTTTCTTCGGCTTCTTTGCCAGCTTTTCTTGGTGAAGGCTCCCAGACATCCTGCATGTCCAAAATAGCAAATCTGGCGGATAAGTTAAGGAAAAAGGTTAAGGGATAAGGGACTATTTTTCTAACCCATATGCACTATAAACGGGATGTAGTAACACAAAGCTGGGGTTAAATTTAGTCAAATAAATGTTAAACATTTACTTGAATTTATTTATTCGACTCTATATAAGAACCACAAACGATCCGATATCACGGAACAAAGGGAATAATTATGATTGATTTCTTCTTCACTCTTCGTCTGAACAAAGACGGCCTTCATTGTTCCTGAAAACGAGTTTACTGTTGATCCATTAGCGTTATACGGAAATGATATTATTGATACTCGGGTGCTTTATTGTAGCAGATCTTTCAATATTTGTCAGGAAGTGGATTCTCGCGTTCCCAATTATCCTTGCTTGTCCCTCTGCCGCCATGATCATTCCCTGTCCAGCAACGGATATTAGATTTCGCGGTTAGATCATTCTAGTGCATCTCATATTTATGCACTGTAACATTTCTTCTGACTGCATGAGCAGTTACATAAGTTTAATTTTCAAAATAGATTCTAGTGTGGTCCTCCTGTCCATGATCTATTTATGTTCACTGCGACATAAAACTTTATAAAACATTCTCATGTTCAAGGGCAAGAACAAGGCTGGAGCAATGACCACCAACATTGTGGTTTCATAATTTTAAAAAACTTCGGATTTTCTCCTTTCTAAACTGAATCGTTATTTGTAAATTGATTAATTTGATTACACTGACTTTCAGAATATAGCACAACCTTTATGTATAAATAAATACATAAGTATGCACTAAACGCACAGGGTTTCCTGTAGCATGACTTATTACGGTTTCCTTCTCAAAGTGCCAGTGTTGGGTTAAAGGTGGGGTGCAAATAAACATACTCAAAGGTCACTTTCTCTCCATTTTAATTAGATACTACATTTTAGGCACCAATTTAATTTAGCCAACTTATCTTGAGACGAAATCACCAAGATATCATCACGTTGGTTAATTCCATCCAATCTATCAACAAAATATGCAGTATGACGCCCACACGCTTCTATTGAATATGAGATGAATTGGGACAAAATTCATGGATAGCATATTACATATTTATGTACATACATATGCGGAGTACAACGGAACGGAGTGCTGTATGTACAAATATTGTGCAAATATAAATAGCATTTCCAATAAATTCTAAAAGAGAAATTCATATTTTCGCCATGTGAATTTACCCATGTTGTATTTGCATAAAGTGAAAGGCTTTATTCACATGAGTCTGTATGACCGTATTCATGCACCGTAGAAAAAATGTATCACATCCTTTGTTGATGACAATGTCATGCTTACATAGAAATATGTAGACGTACACAAAATGCGGTCACTGCTGTGAAATTAGTGTTGCAGGAAAACACAAATTCCTGAATTCGAAAGGTCGTGAATTCCATAGTGTCACGAACCAAGTTGTTCTGATCCCAGAGGACTGGAAGAATTACTTTGAATGAAATGCCAAATTGTAAGGTATTGTATTTAGTATTCTTGGATTGTCCAGTTCAAGTAGAGGATATCCCATCGGCCAACATTGACGCTTCCCCCTGCTCCCTAAGCCAACTCATGTCAAGTCCGAATATTACTTAATTGCAAATCTTTTAGCGATGCCCTAGTTGTAATTTTAATACCATAGTTTGAGTGGACATGACAGTTTGGTAATATGATCATAACTTTATCTCTAATATAACGCTTAATACGATATGTATGTTCCCCGTCGGTTTCCTAAATTTCTGGATACATTTTTTGTTTATCTACTAAATGCCCAAATACTTAATGTTTATTGTCTTTATTGCCTACATACTAGATGTTACAAAGCATTATAAATACTTACAATCAATGCTTTTACTTGCAGAGAATGCGGCGAAATTCTGGTGGTCCATCGTTGTCCATAGTAAACCCATTGGTGAGTAGCAACTTTGTTCTTTAAATTAAACAATTGATTTATATTTTTAAACAGTCACTCCATCAAAGTAATCTATATTCTCATCCATTCGTTTCATTCTTCTCATTGTAGGATGTACTGAGACAGCGTTTGTTGCTAGAAATCGCGAGGTAAGTGAGCAGGACATTTGCATCTTTGCGTTGAGCACAACAGTTTTCCTTTGTCATAAATTGATTATGTATGTACATATTTTTTAGGAGAAAAATGCGTCAATCTCAAAATCAAATCATGTTGAATGCTGATCTACTCCAGAAAATTGGTCGACGCCGAAGACGATAAATCATACGAAAAACACTTCAATTTTTCTGGTAGTATTTATTCATCCTCATCATTCTTAACTATTCACCTTTCTTGTCTCGTAAAGGTTAAACTTGTTAAGTAAGTAAGTATATGTCACCCACTCGCTAGGAAAATATGTGTGTATTTCATAAGTGGGACGGAAATGTAGGAATCAATTGGAACTGGAATCACGCAATTGGAAGACTTAGCAATTAAATTTGAGAAAAGTCGATTACATTCAGCAAAATAACTTGCTTGTGACCATGTAATAATTAAATAGTTCAAGCAAGTTTACCATGAGTAAGGGAAAGTCTGGTTAATCTTATTGTCCAAACAAACGAAACCCACTATTGTAGCTCCACGTCGACCCACCTCCTACAGTCCATTTCTCGAATCACCACACAAACAGATTGTGTAACTCGGTTATGCATTGATTAAACTAAATTAAAAGTAAACCACAACAAGACAGAAATCAATTATCTGTAGGTTTATACTTCTCATGCAAATTCTTTTGTTGAAAAATAATTACCCAATTTGTATTCATTTCAACCTACACAAACGTTGAGTTTGACACTGATTTTGAATCTATATATTCCGTTAAGCTCTGAATTGCAAAATATTCAGAAACCTAACAAGCGATCTTTTCAACTAACCACATTCAATTCCAGTGCCAGACATTTGCGACTTGGTAAATTTTCCATCCAAGCCAACTTCCATTCCATTCAATCTAACGCTAGTCCCATCTCTCATTTGCCTGTCTGCTATACCGACCGAGTCCAACTTTGGATCGGTTCGACTTGACAATTAATTCCCATCATCTCTGGTTCTGCTACTACATATTGCTCACGAACTAAATATCAATGAACAAAATCGAACATCGATTTCCTCGAATATTCACATTTTAAAATCCAACAAGCACTACGTAGACTTATTTAAATTACTTGACATCGAGGCTCCCTTTGAACTTTTGCCTCGTGCTAGTTAATGGATCAGCTTGACGTCAGGAAACATTTCGCAAGATTGAAATGACTCTGTTTCATCTTGACAAATAATAATCATGTTCTGTCAGAGGTGGGTGGACGTATGGTTTCTGTCTAGTGGATTCCCCCTGTGTCGTGTAAATATGCCCTTTTCGATTCTATATGTCAAATTATAATTCCATCTGCCATTCCATCCTGTATCCGGTTTTTCAATTCATTCCGATTTTTTGGGGTAATAAATATTGTGTAGTTTTGATCCAGAGAATTGCAAAATATTTTCTGCCAGTCAACTTGTTTAATTCTAAGTAATAGTTGATATGAATGTTGACCATGAATAGAAATAATAGTTGTTCAGAAATTCACAAAAAATGTTTGATGCAACCATTTAGAATTGATCGATTGAAATGATGAACTATACTTCGTGGTGATTTGACGTGATATTAAAACTAATTGTAAGTTATGTGTAGTCTACTAGTGAAGTATGTAACCAAACCCCTTGTTGATGCTATACCAATATAGACGAACTAAATTAAATACCTAACCGTAGTCACCTTTTGAAAAACCTTTTGAAAAATACACTTGCGAGAGAAGCTGCACAAGTCCGCAAGCAAGCCCAACATTTATCTTACTTATCCTGAACAAGTAAATTATCGTCAAGTCAAAAAACCATGTTTTTTCTGAGAAGTAGATTTCTCCTATTGTAAAGTTAGTCTATAAAATAAGTCGGAGAAAGTAAGGAGGAGGTAGAACCATGTGATGGAGGGAGGTGGGTGGTAGCCCGTCATCATAAATTTAAATTCTTCGCACAGTTAAGCATGTCAGTAGTTTTTCAACTCTTTAATTTTATTTCCTACCTTGAGAGTTGTACATTTTTGTATTTTATTTTTATTTTTGCACAAATTGATGTGACCCAGCAGCATGATGCTGTAGACATAGGCTATAAAATGGATAGATACGTCACCATAAATGTAAAATGTAATCTTAGGAATGCTATTCTAGAAATAAAATACAGCTTTATCAACTAAATAAATAAATAAATATGTGGGAGGGACTGAGACGATGATATATGAATTAAAGTCGAGTAGATGAGTCGACTGAGAATGTAAAAATAATTCGAGTGGAAATAAAGTATATGTAAGTACATCACGTTGTAGAGTGAAACCCAATCCAGTGAATGAAAGATAGGGAAAGTTTAGGAGGGAGAAAGGTGTAAAGGTGTGCAGGCAGGAGGAGAGAAATGTTAGCGGATGTTTGTCGAAAACAATAAATCTCAATAGAACCCAAACTGTAGCCAATGTAGGAACGAACACCTACACTCTCTGCCTACGGATCCCTCCGGTTTTTAATGTAATTCATTCAATTTAAGCAGAGAAAAGAGTATGACGTCAAACACAAACAATCGCACACCACCAGCAGAATTCTTTTTGACTTGACTACCAGTCTGTATAGGAAGGAAGTAAGGTCACCCCCACGATAGCACCACCGGTATTAATCGACAGCACAAATATTTCCTATCGACAAACCTCAACATGATCATTTTCAGTCAGCTTGGGCTCTATTTCGCTAGATTGTAAGAAAATAAAGTACCAGTTCCGTTTGTTCTGCTCAGTGCTTCTGGCATAACAAACAACAGTATCGGCGTGTGTGCAAACAAGTCGCAGCATTAAATCACATCAATCACTTGTCTTTACTGTAGGCTGAATTTATCAGGAAATTACAGCAGTAACAAGATGAGAGATGTTATTGCTGTCAAAATTCTACACAGATCTCAGCTTTCCCCAGACCCGACTTGCTTTCCCCTGAAATAATGCATGAGGCACTATTCTCCAATCTGTCGAGATTTATAAATGATTGCCCCCATTACCAAAGAACATTCGAGGTTTCGGAGATTGTCAGGATTACGCAGACAAGAGTTTCAGCTATATTTCAGCCGCACAGCCCCCCAGGTATCCAGTTGACTGTAATAATAATTAGATTACCAAGGTATGCAGCAGAGCAGCAGGGTGTGCACTTAATTTTCACCTCACCACCCACCTCAAAACTAATAATACATATACACAACACCCCACAACTAAACTCTCACGAAATAAAGAAACACAATTTGCTAGCTCTGCTGAATCTGCACGAGCATACAGATTTGATTATATTCATCGTCGTCGTAGATGTTGGAAATGAGAAAGTTTTTGTATAATTTCCCGTGTTTGTAGATGTGTATAGTTTGTATGCAGCAGTGTTAGTTCTGTGTGATGAATGGTTTTATGTATGATGGACAATTTACTTATAAGGATGAGGACTTGAATTTACCTTTGCAATTGAAAATTTGCTTGGTTCTCACACCTTCACTGAACTTCAATGTAAGACAAAAATTGAGTGGGAGTACTTTTGAAAAATTGTCTAGTCAAAGTTTTATGAATACGAAATATATACATACGTAATTTCTGTGTTGCCATTTTGTTTGCTTAGCTTGAAAGCTTTATGGAAATTTTGAAACCTTTCCAAGCTTTTAAGAAATGAGGGAAAGTTTTTTTTAAGGATTTCCATTCAGGGAATGTGTTATCATATTCATTACTATGTAAATACGTGTATGAAGCTAGGAAAGCATATGAAATTTTAAAATGCACTACTACACAAGTTCAATTTCGAGATTGAATGCTGTTGAGCAGCAAATTGGACGACTCGGCACTACAAAAGAATTGAAATCTGGATATGTCGCACCTACATATTTATTTACCTGTAGGTTTAGACATGGTTCTTATTACTGCGCAGTTTTCATGAAACACTGACTCTGCACGAGTATTTATTTAATATCCGATAACTGTATGTTACTATTACTACATCCTAAAAGCGGTCCACAGTATATGTCACTTTTCTCTCCTTAATATGGATAGACGACGTCTTCTTTAAGTTAAGTATGTGGTAGGATTCAGCGTAAAGTTGGTGAAAAGCTTCCTTCTTTCTATCCATTGTGTATATTATCTGTATTTGCACATATTCTTGTAGAATTGTAAAGTATTGAAGTTTGGTGTCACTTTCTCTCTAATTATATGTGCTAGTGCTGATGTTACTTATGGAACACCACGGTTTGACCTATAACATCAACTAGCAAGTAAAAATATGATGTAGATCGTAGTTGTTGTAAATTATATTGTTGATTGTAGAAAATTTATCAGTGTATTTAGTAGAGCGTAGAATGTGATTAAACTCTGTATTTTACCTGTATGAAATAGATTTACTATATTTACTTTACTGTACATAATTTGATGTACCTGTGCTGCTGATGTTTATCAAGTAGAGAATAAAAGCTGTATAAAAAATTAAAACCCCAACAACCCTAAACCATGCACACAGTTATTATGTAAGTATCACGATGAGAATGCATATTTCCACCAAAAGTCTTCAATATTTTATTTTCACACTAAAATTGCACATCATAAAACTGATAATAATAATTGCGAAACTATATTAACTGACCAGGAATTTACACACAATGTTATTCGATGCACGCTTACTTACAAACTGTCACAACTAAAAGAACCACACGCGCACATACTTTATTACAAATTATCGGAAGTGGCTTACTACAACTTACTAAAATAATGCTGCTATTTATTGAGGATCCACAACATTCAACTAGAAATTATTTACACCATCTTGCATTGAACATCCATCCCAAGCACAGTTTTTACAGTCGATACAAGTCAGAAGAATTACAAATCAACAAAATAAGTACATGCTGAAGTGCATATTGACTCAACCAAGTCACACCAAACAGCTCAAACAAATGAAAAATTTAATAATTTACAACCATTAGTAATTTGCATATTGGATTTAGTTGTAGGTCAACTTAACTCCTAACGAGTTATCCCGTCCAGGATAGAAATTGGATAGTGAATTTTGTTCCGAGAGCTGTCCTAAGTAGCCCCTCCCCCCAACGCCACCGAAATGTCTCAAGCTCGGCGACGTCGTCAACTGTCTGCTCGTCGTGGGGGGATGTTGAGTTGGCCTAGTCGTTGTTGGCCCCCTCTGGACTAACCTCCCATGCAAAGAAGGTGAAGGATATTCCATCACTTGCTTTGCAGCTCGACTCTCCTGCATGGTAAACCTTTCATGCTTTGGCAGAGCATCATCGACGGTAAACGGATTCAGTCTTGGAGCTTGAACTTTCACTGGGCGATTTTCCGACTGGGAGCTATACTGAAGGTATTGGTTTGCATTGTTGTTGACATTGCGTATTTGTTGTTGCTGCTGCTGTTGTTGAGAAAACTGACGAAAGTTGTTGTCATAATGTCTGCCACCCTCCACTTTGCGTTGTTGATTGTTATTGTAATTGTTGTTGGGTTGCTCAACCCGTGTGTGCGTGTTCACAAGAAGAGCAGGGACGATTTTGATGTCGAGTGGGCTGGGCAGATTTCTGGTGTTGGTTATGGAAGAAGGCTGTGGAAGTGGGTACGAGAAGCTTTGTTGGAGCTGAATGTTGTTGGTAAGGTCTCGTGTGGAGGGGACTTCGTTCCTGTATTGTGTGGGAGCAGGGGAGTAAAACTGAGCTGGGGTTGAAGGTGGTGGGGGCAGGTATTCTGAGGTCGGGTTGGGTTGAAAATATTGCTGCTTCTGTTGTTGTTGTTGGTGGTGCGGTGCTTGTGTTCTTGGTTCATCTGGAAATCTAAATTGGGAGGATTGTGGCTGTGGTGGTGAGGCTTGGGAGCGAGTTTGAGGTTGTGGAAAGTAAAAGTTTTCGGCATTAGAATTCAGTTGCTGAGTGGTTTGAGGTTGAGTTTGATAATATTGTTGCTGCTGGGATTGTGGGTCAGAAGATCGAAGAAAGTCGACTTCTGAAGGTGGGGCTTGTTGAGATTGCTGAACTCTGAATTGCTGTTGTTGTGGTTGTTGTTCTGATTGCTGATAGTATAGTTGAGGAGCTTTTGTGTTTTGCAAGGTTGCATAATGTTGATCAAACGGACTTCTGGTTGGTGTTGCGTAATTGACAACGTTTTGATGGGATTGTCTCGTCTCTGGTTGGAATGACGTAAATCCGGAAAACGGATTAGGATTGCTGTTTAGCTCAAGCGTATTTTTCTGGACGAGATGGCTTTCATATTCTTTGGATGGTGCTGAAATTTCGAATCCTGGGCGTTTTATAGACACGAGTCGATCATTAGAAAAATAGCTTTGTTGAGGTAAGGATTGGAGCTGAGCTGTTGGTTGAACTGGGAGATAAAGTGCGGAAGGTGGTGGGGCAGGAGTATCTTCAATGCCTTGCACTTCTTCGAGTCCTTTGGGAGCTGCCACCAGCTCAGTCTCTTGTTCTTCATTCTGAACATCTTGTTCTTCCCTCTGCCCCAGGGTTGTGGTGGAAGCTTCCGTGGACGAGGATAGCGAGGAGTCTGTTGGCGTAACCGAGTCATCATCCGCTTTTTGGAGTGACAGCAATCCGTTGGGAGTTGACAGGATGAGTTTCTTCAACTCTTCGAAATTAAGCGTTTTTCCATTTTCATCTCTCACCTCGGCTCCTCCGGATTGTATTTCTTGCAAGATTTTGTTAACTTTTTCGTCCTGGGTATCTGCGCGAGAATAAAGAGGAGAAAGTTTTACTCGAGCTACATACCTGCACCTTTTTATTAGCATAAAACTCTTGTCTTATTACATAGAGCAGATAAGTAACATGTGACAGTACCTAAAGCGTCTCCAGTTGTTGGACCCGACGCCGTTGGAGTGGTGTAAGACATGGTTGATTTGTCAGAGTAGCCTCCAGGTTCAGACTCACTTTCACTCACGGAATTTTCCCCAGTCAGGGTGGACAGGTCGAGGCCTGCGTGGGTGTAGTCCTCGCTTTCTGGGTTCGTAGTGACGGATAATTTGGAGGCTAATTGTTCATCCCCAACGGTTGTGTCTGTGGTGGTGGGTAATTGCCGCAAATTGGCATCTTTGGATAGAATCGTGGCGGAGGCTGATGACCGAGTGGGACCGAGGTCATAACCTCCTCGTTCCTCCGTGGTCGTCGGTGGTGGGAGATAAGCTGCCGCAGTTGCTTCCAGATTTTGTGAGCTGGTTGGTGTGGTCGTGGTTGGAATGGTGGACGTAGTAGTGGTATCGGGAGTAAAAGTAGAAGTTTGCTCATATGCGGCATAGCCACCATCTTCGATTTCTGGAGTTTGACTGGCTTCGGTCTCCTGAAATGCTACAGGATCCTTGGTTGTCGTGGGGGCCACATAGTTGTAGCCATCATCAGGCTGTTGGGTTGTTGGAGAAGGAGCCGGGTAGTTGTAGCCACCCTCAGTAGTCGGCTCCACAAAGGCGGCCGACTTATCGGGCGTAGGGTAATTATACCCTTCTTGACCTGCAGTTTCTTCCACATAGTCCTCGGTGACTGGAAGGAAAGTTGTCGTGTTGGGCAATTCCGTCGTGGTGGTTGTTCGTGCTACAAATTCACTCCGTGGTGGAAGGTATGAGCCGGGTGGAGAAGTGGGGACTGGATATCGGTATCCCATTACAGGGACCTCAGCATAACCTTCCGATCCATCGGGATTCTTTTGCTGGGAAGACATCATAACCACTTGAGGCACTCCTTCCTCATCTGCAAATTCTCCTTGCTGGACAACCTGAAGGGGGTCTTGGCTACTGGTGACGGGGCTGGAGTAATCACCAGGTGTTCTGTTTACAACGAATGGTGCCACAGAGTCAGACACTGATTTTTGTTCATATGCTTCGGATCCGGATTTGTGGAGTTCAGATGCCGTTTTTGATCTGGTTCGAGCTTCAGATTGGTGACTCAGACTGGTTTCATAAGCTTCGGTTTCTTCTCCCGTGTACTCAGCCTCCCCACCTCTCGCTTTATTCCCTTCATCTTGTAGCCCATTTCCAGCAACTTCCTTCAACTGGGTTCTTGCATTAACTTTCACTGGAACTCGGTATGGGATTGCATTATTTCGTGACGATGGTGGTCTTCTCGTCGTGGGAACTGCAACAATATTTGGCTTAGAGTCACTGCTCCCACTTGCTTGAAGATTTCCATTTCGAAGCGAATTCATGGCAGATTTGACGTCAAAGTTTCCCCCAACTGAACGTGACTCGGTATCTGTCAGATTATCCCATCCCAGTTCAGCATTTCGCAGAGAAAGCTCATCCACGAGACCAGTATTGCATTCTGGAGCGGAGTGCCACCAAACACACACAAAATTCTCTTGACTGAAGACCGTGCCATTAGGACAAAGAAAACTCCATTTCTGCGTCTTTCGATATGCATTTCCTTTGAGACAAATGTGGAAAATCTGGCATCTAGCGGCATCGTCCACATCCGCGTAGTAGCCAGAGTACTGAACGTTATCGCAGTCAAACGGGGTATCCACAATTTCCCTTAAGATGGGATAATCCGTTCCTGCTTCTCCCGGAATTTCTCCTTGATAACCATGTGGCCAACACTCATGATCATGTTCACCACATGCTTGACCATCCTGTGATTGCTGAGATTGAGCTGGAAAATATGGAAATTATATCGAAATACATATATCGAAGATAATAAGAATACCACAACATAATGTTTTGTCTTCAAATTTAGCATTGAACTACATGGGTGAAATTGCTTACAACTTAGTTCAGCGGATGGACGAGTCGAAACTGGTTTTGGTGACGAATTTTCTGGGCGTTGTTGTCTCTCAGAGTCAATATGTTCCTCAGTCTCAGCTCCAAATGCTTTGGGTGGAAGAACGAACTCTGCTTCCACTTGGGGAACGACATTTGCCTAAAACATCAACAAGGATTTATTAAAGCTTGACAAAACGCTTGGCCTTACGCGTCACTGCGTCAGCATAAAAAGTTTCGATTTTCTCTGTAAAAATAATAATGCGTCTCTTTTGGTCGTCACATACAGGAGGTTCCTCAATCCGTTGTCTTTCTTCTGGATCAGGTTCCGGATACTCAGCGACGGCCGGATGTTTGACTTTCATGGGATTGAAATCATATCCTCCTGCTGCTCCCTCCGAGTCAGGGTCAGGATACGCGTAGCCTTGCAAACTCTCTCCCGTTTCTGCAGGCACCGAATCCGATTGCAAGTCCAAGTCAAACGATGGGAGTTCCAATTTCTGGCTCGGTTTTCTTATCCCATTCACACTGCTGACAGAATTTCGCGTCTCGGATGTCTGCAAAAAAGGGTCCAAACTTGAGACACGCTTCGGGGGTTCGTACAGTTGAGAGAGCGACGGTGCTATCCTTCTGCCAAACTCTCCAGTCTTCCTCACTTTCAAAACCCGTCGTGCACCTGTGGACCACGTCAGAATTGCTGATTAGCATAAAACTAGTCTTTCAATAACAAATCACATATTATTTCTCCCCGTTAAATATGTACAATTTTTGCAAAGTGACAATGGCACTTCCGGGCAATTCACATAATTCTAATTGTGTACCATATCTGCGAACAATATTGAATGGCATAAGCTCAATCTTATTTAATCCATATTATTCAACGGGATGTCCTACATACAGATTTTGTGAAAGGAAGAATTCTTTTGTTTGATCCTTAATTTTGGAGGATTGGGATGATACACATGGAGCAGATCAATATCAGACTCTATCATCAAATTGATCGGCTTGCTTTCTATTCAACAGCGGTGCATGATTCGTCTTTTTTTTCAGATACACAAAAACCAGCAAAAAACGGTATTACTATTATCGTATATGCATACATTATTTTGTTATTGAGAAGTGCAATTGATCTCGGCGAGACAAGAAACATGGACATCATCAAAAGCGACTCTTGCAACATTTCCCACTTTGTTGCAATCAATATTTACTATTTCGAAAAAAGGTGATACTTGATCAAGCATCTAATTTAATCGAGATAGTGATTTTTGAAATTTCTTACGTCGAGTAGTTTGTTCAAACGTTAAAAGTAGTTCATCTTTATTATTCTAATAAATCACATGTGAAATTATATATGAAACAAGTTTGACACCCATTTCAAAACCATGTGATGCTCATCTTCGCATGAATTATACTTGAACCATCAAAGCTAGAAAAGTTGAGCAAGTTACTCGTATTTTTATAACGCAATTATGCAATCATCAAGCTGAGACTGGCCCAATTTCATGTCCATTTTCAAAACTAATACGAGTGCATATGCTTGACTATAACGCGATCTGCTAAACGTATTTACAGAATATGTTGTAGGAGAAGCGTCCACCTTCGACGATGTTTTCTTTGAATGTGACAATCGAAACGACAAAGACCCAAATCAGTGATAATTGGTTGACAGTTGTGCAAAGCAAACAAATCTTGAAAAACTCAAGTCGTGAAAACTCGTAGAATGAAAGTAAGGCAAGTACTTTAGTACACAAACAAGCACCACGTTCATAAAAATATATTCGACTCAAGTTAAAAATTTGTCGTCACTCATCGGCAATGAAATCATAACACCAACCAAAGTCTCACCATCATCCGTTGCCACCATTCTTCTTCGCTTTGCTTCATCACATAGAAAACATAATAAATAAATATCAATAGAACAAATACTCAACTCAAGTATCATCAAACCTCGAAATTCTGTAACTTTTTTGAAACCCAGTCAACCGCAGTAAACTTTACCTTGTCTTCGTGGTCGAATTTGTGACATGTAGTAACAACAACAATTGGCATAAGCAGCATTATGTACACGTACAGCTTGTAACCCATACATAAAAATGTGACACAACAACCGCCATGAGAAACCAATATGAGCATCTATTGAAACCACGGGATGAAAACGTTGCGCAACATTTGTAAAGGAAACAAATTGAACCGAAAGAAGAAAGAAATGAAGAATACGTAATTCACACATTCAGCGAGAATAAATTGCCTTCGGTCGGTAAAGTTGCTTACAATAATAATAAACAGAAAATTGCGACTCATCATCTTCTCTGCATTTTCGATTATAAAACTCTTAATGTGTCATTAAAGTTAAGTTGTGTTTGATTTTGGCGAGGTGCATGAAATCACACATGAATGGGTGGTTATGGTGCCGATTTCCTCATTTTTCCATATATGCCACTAAATAGCAGGACATCGTCTTTTCTTCGTCATAATAATCACTCTAAAGGATTTTTGTGCTGGTCCGCATATTTCATGAAAAGGAACAAATGAGCGAATAATTGCTGCCATGGACAGTCTTATGGTCTTCCTACACTATTATTTGTGCTAAATACTTGCATTACACATCGCACGCCCCTTTTTATTGGCACTCGATTTATTGATACTGCTAGTTGACTCACTGCCTTGAAAATGTGGCCGATTATTTATGATGGGCAAACATATCATTAGGTCATGACTTGTAAATATTTCGATGTTAGTTTGAATGTGTTGTGTCAATGAAGAAACTCTGAAATTGAAGGACATTAGCACATCTTCAAATCAATCGTTAGTGACACCAAATTGTAAATAAATATGTACTTTAAAAGATTGGCCATAATGTGACATAATTTATTATGCATGGTTTGAAATGGTTTATGGGATGCTTGTTTATGAGGTGGAGACGAATTGAAGAATTGAAGCCAGAGACATGATACATAATGCACACAACGGGTGGTGGAGCATTACTTGAGTGGGGTTAAACCCACTTTATTAAATAAAATGTAAACTGTGTGCCATGATTTTAAAGGTTCAATTCAACTGTGAAAATTATTCTAAAATTGTTAATATTTTTTAGAGTAGAAATCACAACAATGATTGAAAGCAAGAGTATACGGTTTATTTTTCTGTTCTATTTATTTAATGGAAAACAAGTACTTATATTCTGTTGACATTAACTATTGTGCAAAGACTTACGAAGTATTACCTCTGAGTACTGGCTATAATCTCCTTACAAAAGGTGTAGGAAATCGGAAATCTACGTATTTAAGTACTCTATTTGACTTTGTCTTCTTCCTCCTAAAATCAGAAAAGTGAAGTAAAAGCTCATCCTATTAGGTCCTAAGCTATAATTAACGTGAGCATTCTGTAATTAAATTGCACACATCACTTCACGGCATCACGGCACACATTTTCTTGTCTCACTGAGCTTGTCACATACTTAACATTCACTAATGATTTACTTTTATTTTGAAATTTCGTCTCAATTCTTTCAAACGTGTTGTTTAGTTTGTGGTGGACACCTTGGTGGAAATAAACAATTAAGCAAAATTAATGGATTATGTATATCATTGAAAAGTGCAGAAACGACTTAATAAGATTTGCGAGTTTCCACATTTTTTTTGTGCCACAAAGAATAATGGATTTGAATTCACTAATTCGAGTTTCGTCCTTCCATTTATTTGTTTTTCGGGCTAAATTAATTTTATTTGAAGCCATAAAAAAGTACATTTGCCACCTCTCTCAACAATGAATGAACAGAAATATGGGTAAAAGAATAATCAGAATAATATGCATATCTCACTTTCGAGTGTAGAAAACAAATTGATTGGATTTCGTGGGTGGAAGAACAATATACATTTAATGTCTTCACCTGTCACACGTTTCGCCTTTCGCATGAGAGGCAACAAGCGTCATCAGGCTCTGACTGGAATTAAGACGTCTTCGTCGTTGTTGTGAAGGAAGGAAGGACGCCTGATTATTATTAATCATTCATTTCACCACCACGACGACGACTGCAGAGTCATCGCATAAGTTATTGATGAGTTGAAAAATTGAATATCAAATCATGCTGCCAACTCAGATTCAAATGTCAGAGAAGAGAAATGGAGAAAAATATTTGATGACTGATTAGTGGAAATTGAATCTATTGCTAATTGAAGCATACAAAATAAATTGATTTTATTGATTGTATCACCTGGCCCCCAGTTATTTGGTTGATTCGATATTATTCGGTAGCATTAAAAACGGAAAAAAACAATATTTTAACCACGGTTGACAAATTGTTCAAGTCATGAACAACTCTTCAGAATGAATATGATTGAAAAGTTTAGTTTAAGGACGTACAAAATGGCTTCATATTTTCATCGTCAGAATCACTCCGAGTTCTTGAGTATACGAACATATGCTTCTGATTGCAATTCATTGTTCATTATTGCCCCGTTGTTATTTGTATTGGAAAATATTATAGTGTGTTGTAAAACTGCCCATTGTAATAATTTATCATTTGCAATGTATCGATATTGTTTGGAAATAATTTGTTCGTCTTCACATCTCGTCTCATACTCGGCTACGCTGCATTGTGTCAATCCATATATTAATAAATTTTAAATTAAAAGGTATTTATACCATCCGCTTGCAAGCGTTTCCATTGAATTTTCATGACTGCGACACGCTGAAAATTAAGTTCCCAGTGAGTGTAAAAAATAGGAATAATTGCAAGACAGACGAGATAATTGTGTGAATGCTGACATTTTGGCGAGCAATCTAAATTCAATTTGTCATTTCTCATAAATTGAACATTTTGTTTCGTTTCCAACTTTTGCACCTGTTTCGACAACTTTTGGTAGATTCGAGAAGTAAAAAAAATCATTCAGAATCTGAGAAGGACTGCTGAAGCCAGCAAAAAAGCCAAAACTACATATCCTCGCACAAAAAGAATTTGTTTATACAAATTCTGAGTAATACATTCAATACAAAAGCGCGATGACTGTGGTGATGCAGTGGCCAAAATAACTCGAATAAATGAACGCTTGGGTTCCACAGCAGTCCGTCCGCCATTGCATATTCTCAGATACAACCAAACCAATAATTTATCACTTCTGCTCGCATCTTTCTAACTCCTCTGCTGCATTTTACAGGGATAAAGATGAAAAATTGAGTCAGGCGCAAAGTTACAATATTCCGACGCAAGTAAGTCGCAAGACAAAGAGGAAACAAACAAGAAAGGATGAAAACATCTGGCTATGAAGTAATACTATTCGAGAATGGGAATGTTATTTTTATTATTTATATTTGCTTAGGTTGCATCGATGGAAAAGAAGATGATGATGTGAGAATATTCATGTTCACCACTTATCGAGACAAAAGCAAGTCACTTTACATTTGTGCATTTACTTCTTCTTTGTATAGAGCCGGGACAATTGCAGTCGTCCAAACTGAGGAAATTTACTAAGGAACGACGACACCATGTTACAACACCTTAGATTCAATAATTTAACCCAATAACACAATAACTTGTCCATGATATAAAATCTTCTGTACTAAATGCAGTGAGTCATCAACAATTTCAATGAGTGACAAGCAAGTGAAGACAATTAGTGATGGAGTGATACTGATTGACAGCAGGCTGGAAAATGCATTTTAGAAAGACTCCAGAAATTCAAAAGTAACATTTGATGCATCAACTGACTGAAATATTAATGTATTTAAATCGATTGTTAGAAATTTAGTTGTTAGAATCATTACTGACTTTGATACTGTAATAGAATTCCTTCTCCTTCTGCAGAATAAGAACTACTTAATTTTAAACTATTTAGTTAAAGGCAATTAAGGACTTGAATTATTTTTTCGAAAATCACTAAAAACGCGTATGTGAAGTATGATAAAAACCTGCGCACCCAAATTTCACACCTGTTAGCAATGTGTGCTTTTTCTTCGATTGACCCATCTTTAACGAATCAAAGGAAGAGGACAAGTATATATGTATTCATTGTATTTGTATGATGATGTTTTTTAGATTAGTGACGGATATGTGTCATTGCATGAAATTTATTACACTTTACGACGTGTAGCACGCGAGCACAATGGGAAGCAGTGTATGGGCATGAAAAGTGTAAAAATCAACTTTCGATGCTATTATATAATGTTGAGTCTGAAAAAAAGTTTTTGTGAAACAAGTTCTAATTGTAACATCTTCCTCAGCAGTACTTTTATGGTGCCATCTCATTTTTTATCTCATTGTTGCATTCACCATGTTTTCTGAATAGGAAAACTAGGCTCAACTCTTTCTCCCTGTTTCTGAGCCGATTTCGATTTTCGCAAGTTGTTGTAAAGTTTGAAAACTTTTCTCTGCATTCATTCATGGAACCCTTCTAGTTATTTTCTGTTTTAGAACAATGGAATAAGTGAACATTAAACGGTGGAATCGTTATGAATGTCATTAATTGTTACAAACAAGACGAGGGAAAGCCTCTATGTATGTATAAATGGTTGTAATTGGTCTATTGTGCTCAATAACATGGCTCATTTGGCGGCCAAGAAATTGGTTAAGTACTAGGTTCGCCCAAAATTACGATATTATATGGATTTTCCCTTCGTGTAAATCATATTACATGATGATTTTACTGGTAATTGTTAATATTGATTTGTTGTATTTTACTTGTTATGCAGGGGAATGGTGAATATGTACCTAAATATGTGTACCAAGTCGGAGAATTTGAAATTTATGAGCATTCACTGATGCATGCATAAGAGTGGTTAAAAATATATGGTAATCAAATTGGAATAATCATAATATGCGGATTAAAGTATGTAGAAAATTGCTTGGTAATTTCTCACCTTGAACCCAACTAATAAGTCCAATGGCAAATAATACAACTGCAAACTTCATTATTTTAGTCGACTTCATCATGGCAATATCTGTTATTACGCACTCCAGTCAAGTTCACAAGTAACGAGCACGAAATGGCTGTTTTTTGGAGTTTGACACTTGTAACCACTGTTCGCAAAATCAGACTTTCAAGTCATTTCCAAAAGTTGTATCGGAATTTTGCCTTAAAATGAAACTTGACATGATATTGCGTATTTTGTTTCCTTCAGGCGTACACTCTTTAACAAATAATGACAGTCTTCAGTAGCAGCACAACCGGTAGTAAGTATTTGTCAAGTTGGTGTAAATGGTTTCCGTACCAGTGACCAAGTAATTTGACCCAATGTAATCGGACTAGAACCATAACGGTCGAAAGTGAAAAACATACTAAGAAGAGTTTGACGAAGATCGTTGGAGGTTGACCGACCAAGTCAGGAGGCTGCTGGGGATGAATTTAGAATTAATTTTATTCCACAATTGAAATATGTTTGTTCCGTACCACAACTGAAGGTACAGGTGGGTGCTGAGATTCCATATATTCTGTCTTCTTGAGAGACGCCGTATAAGAGATTGACGGGGTAGAAGCATCAAGTTATCGCGGAGCATCATATCTCATTTTATTGTTAGGCATACGGCAATCATTTTTTCATTTAAAAGGATAGAAAAAAGAAGAAGATTACATCTTGTCTCGTGCACAGAAATTGCACTGGGTGCATTGAACACAATATAAAAAGTGTTGGAAATAACTGCGTTGATGCAGACTTGTGCAGGCCATGTGCTTTTTCATGTTGGGAAGGTGGACGAGGACTTGGTGCAATAATAATAATGCTATTATGCATTCACATTCACCCATTCGCAGCATCAGTCATCAAAGCAGAAGGGGTTCCTCTTCTTTGTGAAGATTGAGAGTGAATCAAAGGGGTTGATAGAACTGCAGACGTTAGTGCAATGTGTTACATTATTGTCTTTCTCCGTAGTTTGACATCTGAAAAAATCTGACTTTGTATTGATGTCATTAATTTGGATGCGTTTTTTTTTGCATTCGATTGATAAAATTAGACTCTGTAAGTACCTTGTAGAAGCATTTGAGACATGCATTTTCTCAATCATGTTTTTCTGTTGAGTGGAATATTTATATGAAAAATTGTAACGAATGAAAGTGGAGGATAATATTAGACATTTCGCATACTTCTTACTTGCATATGTACTTAAATATGCACGTAACGCGCAACAACAGAAGCCTTACGTATTCGAATTGATTAAACCTCTATAAATATAATTCTATTTCGGCTCCTTCAATTCAGACATTTTCGAATAATAATTTTTCCTGCCTTGGTTTACTCAGAATCAAGCACACTTATGTTCCATTGATGAAGGCGGCGTTTAAAAGGAAGGAAGAACTTGTGCCAAAAATGTGGGCAATTAACTGCATTCCTAAAGTTACATCAGACGCCTCCTCTAAATGTTTTCCTTTCTTATGATTTTAATGGTTTTGTGAGTACGAATATTGACTACTACTAATCCTATGTTACGTACGATGTGACTGCGTGTTGTTGCAGTTAATGCAAGTGAGTAGTACTAATTTTCTTTCCAACAATAAATAAAAAAAGGAAATCTCATGTTGTCATTAAGTGTCGTGTCCCAAAATTTTAAAATTCTTGTCTTGTCTCGCTTGAATAGCTGCATTGTATTCACGCATTCAGAAGCAGAGAGGAGCGCTGGTAGACATGATGATGAGTCCTCTAAAAAATGGACCCAAAAGACGAAATATTAATTCAGATTGTGCACTTTATAGATTTATTCTTTCCTTCCTTCCTCCAAGCACAGCACACTTTAGAATGATTTGATTACATAAGTCAAGTCACACACGCACGCTAAATACGTACGTAGCCAGACAGCACCCAAGTGGTCATACTAGATGCTCCTTGGTCGTTTCTTATGGTTGTGCAGGATTGGCTCAAATATGCAAAAATGTTAGGAAGTCAAACTTGTAAGTGAAATCGGAAATGAGGATGAGCCCTCACATGTCATCCCTCATGAATACTTGATTACGTTCTATATTGTTGCCTTTGTAAGTCGATTAGCTGCATAATATACAGAATTAGAAGGATAAGTGTCTAATCAGCCTAACCACCACCATAAAATGAGTGGGCCGGTACGTGTTATTGTGATATATGAGATTAGTGTACACATATACTCCAAATTACTGCTAATTATTATCTATGTATAATAGGGGAGGGTTCTTACAGAAGAGTGCATGTAATCGTCCTCAGTGATCTTAATCTTATTGATGGGACATTATCTATTACGAATTCTTAATATTATGTGCACACTAATTTGCATCTCTTATTCATGGAATTGAAGTAAATCTTTCAGAAAACTTGGGTTTATTGATTTAATCTGTATTCTCAACATTCACTGATGTACAGGGTTCGATGGGTTAAGTTCGAAGAAGATAATTTTCATCTGTGCGGTATTATTACATCAACTAAGTTGACTAATTAAACATCATCTCATCATCTCGTCACGTGTCATATGGAATACCCTTGATTTTATTGTTTGAAATTTACAACTTTTTTTCGTGTGTCGAATTTTGTGTCAAAGATGTAAAGTCCAAGGATGTTCTTCACCCTTGTTTCCCATTAACACTTTTACAAATGAGCTCAACGAGGACTTAAACCCGTCCCATTGTATGCATTCAACTCATTTTTGTTACAAATAAAAATTAATTTGTCATAAAAATGGACCGCTTACCCCACTTGCGACTCGGGTTGCATAACAGTGGCAATGCCATACAACTTAATAAAAGATTGCATAAAGTGCTCGCAACTTTTAGTAGTTTTAAAACACAATGGGCAATTTTCATGACCAATTAGTTTTCATGCGATGCGATTATGCACTTATCAGTGACCATCTGCCTGCCTGCACCCTCTAATTCCTCGCCTGAGATGATAAGCACGATTGGGCTACTTACAACCCTTCGTTTCCTCCTCAACCAGCTCACGAGAAGGATCAACAAACGGCGTGCGGTGTGGTGGGGACCTTCTTGGCTCCCTGCTGCTCAGGTCTGAAGACTAAAAGTTGAAAATTTCTGTGAAAGTGAAACCAATTGTGTTTATGTCACGACCAACTATTTTGGTTTGGACAAGTAATCAAACAATTGTATCTGACGATTAAAATCTGAGGAAATTAATTGACTGATAATCGTGGTCATATCCTCTGCACTGACTGCTGCCTAGTAAAATACAGTGAATTATTGTTACGGCGGCAGTAGGTTTATCGATCTGCCCGCTTTATTATATACGCACACACCGTTAAACTAATGTTTATTACAGCCTTTAACATAAATGACATAAAAATTAATAGCAGGTTCCATCACGTGTCGCTTTTTGTAAAAATTTAATGCCAAAATATTTCATAAACTTATCAAATTAGCTGTTATGAAATAGTCGTAAAACAAAATAAAAATGGTCCATTAAAATTTTTGCGGTAATAAATTTATAAAAGTATAATTAGAGATCGGTAAATAGGTAATTGGAATTCCAGGAATCGCACACATCTGTCAGTTGATAAATCGTCTATGAAATGAGCGATGACAACTTTTCCCAAGAAGCAATAGGCATAATATTAAATAGTGCATATTACTACGATGAAGGACGTCGTTTAGGATTCGCAGATTGAGTTTTTCAAGTGGTCATCTACGAATTGGACAAATTGATTTATTTGTTATTGTATCCTACTTGTGAATTAAACTATAAAATATTTTTCTTGTGATTGACTCACATAAAAATGGCTGTCAATTATTCTGTCTGTTGAGATTTCTCCGAGTTTGTTTGTGCACCTAATAAGGTAAAGAAAGCACTCGTACAGTTACAGCAAGCACACCTTTGTCGCAATTCGCTTTCAAGTTTTCTGCAACAGCCGACATTTGATGACCACGTAAAATTAATTTTGTCAACTCGGACATCGAATCTTCTAATATTTTTTTATGGCATTAATTATCAATAATTGTTGCATCGGGAATTTTGAACAATTGGAAAGGTGGTGTGTAATAAGTGTTGCTCTCTTGCGCATATTTATGTCTGCTTAGTGTACAAACATTCGTACCTATATTTACGTGATGGTGTGTTGTTTAAGTTATGTACATATTGCAAAACCAGCAGAATAATAACCCCTTTGTGTCAAAAAATCATATAATTTAATGATCACTACACAAACACACATAATGACTTGACGATGTCTCCATAAAATCAAAACCTCTCGAATAATTTAAAACTTCTTTGCATACCTCTCATTTACCAATCATACAATTATCACTGAATTACGGAATTACAGCATTTAGTTTGATTTCATTCATGCAGATTTGTAGACTCATCTTTGCGCAAAAGTCAAATCATGAGAAAAGATTCTGCTTTGAAGAGATATTCTGTTGAGATGCGCTTGAGGCAACACAATATTAACGTAGGCACGTGCAAATGTGCACAGCGATCACCAGTAAAGGGAATAGACTACGAAAATCTGTAGAGTCTAATGCAATGCACGGCAGTCTTATTCAAAACGTTCAAAACATAATGAAAGCATAACATCCAGATTATAATTGTAATACATCTCAGTTATTAATTGAAGTAAATTGCGTTAAAAAACCGGTATTAAGTAACAAGACATTCAAAATTACTACATGCATAAATCTGTCTTATCAGTGTGTTGTCAATACATAAATCCGAACTAATTGTACAAAAAAGATAAATTTCTCACAAAAAAATACAAACCTAATGTGGTGAACTTGAGCTTTACAGCTTCCATTTAACTTTGAAACCATGCATCAATCATAAATCCAACATATCATTTTACTCGTAACCTTTGAAATATTAAAACATAAACTCAAGGCGTACATTATACATGCCACGGTTTATTATTGGATAATGACTTTTGAAATTAAGCGAACATGAATCGAACTATGCAAATATCTGCACACGAGTAATGAAATTACATGGAAATGGGCTCTGTGAGTCAAATCCTCATTTACAACGCAGGCTAGAGGAACCTCATCCAATTAAACTAAACCTTCTTTTAGAAAAGACGCCAATGTCGAATGCGTGCCTCCTCCCAAACGATTAATTATTGAGAGAAATTGCTGTTGTAGAGAATGCGTTGGAACTTATATATAGTTTGTAGGGAAGAGCGTGGGTTACACAAATTGGAGGAATGGATCAACTCGTATGTCACTTAAAATAACATCCTTTGTTTCACCTTGACATGTCCCTTCTTCACTTTATGCCCCGTGGTCGTCGTGGCAGTCGTCGTCACTTGGCTTAGTTCCTGCCTCTTGCGTATCATTTCCCAATCGTATTTATTACACATTCAGGTCTACGCAATTTCAAAAATATTGTAATGATCCATCTCTATTCCGAACGCAGATTTTTCTTACACACACAATGTTACAGTGCAGAGTTGGCTTCTTCTCTATCATTTGCATTTTGACGCAATTTTTGGCATGGGTTTACATTTTTGCACCTGTTCTGTGGCCAAGTTCACCAGTAATTTGCAGCATTTACAATGCAATGACACTCGTCAAGCAAACTACATCAATTAGACACATACATCTTTACGTTGCGATATCTTCGAGTATAAACAAACGGCAACATTATGATGACGATTTAGCTAAGTTAACAATGTTTCAGGTGATGATGAGCAAATTTGTTCACATCATGTCCCAAATATTTACAGAAGAGTTACACAAGAGCAATACAAGCACAAATATTAGATGTAATTTGACGAAATTGTACCGTCTGTTGTTTAAAAATTGAGTATTGATTTCATGTAACGACAGGTTGTAGTAAATAAAATAAGTGATTTTCACACCAAACTTTGGAACAAAGACAAATCTTGTGTGGCAAATAGTAATAAACAAGTTGCGTTTGAAAGCTCGCTCCGTGCTTCTCGATACCAAATAATCAAATCGTGGCGAAACATTTTTTTGATACATTTTTATTTATGTGTCATTAGTGGAATCCAGGTTGACGTTATTGCGGAGAAGGGACAATGCAAAACACAAGCAAGCAGGTAGTTTGAATCGAAAAATTAGAATTACATAAACTTTGCGATAACAATAAAAACTTGGATGAAGTAGTTTTACAAAAAAAATAATTTAATTTTCTAGGAATTTTGTCAATCGAGTCAAATCAAGTTATTCCTTTGTTAACTTTTGATGAAACACTTTTACAGATTTTGACGCTCGCTGAGCTACATAGAAAATGAGATTCTTGATAAAAGTAGGAATATTAGCTTTTTATGTAAGCGTAAAATATTGATATAATCCCGGAGGAAGCAGCAGGAAATGTCATCGAAACCTTTGCCACAGCATCAATCTTTTTTAAATTCTCACATTCGCACTCAAAAATCTTTATCTGAGCACGATTTGTAATTAGGGAATTAGAAATGAAGATAAAATCTCGAAAACATTGTGTGTGTGTTTGTGTGTGGAATTCATGATTTGATGAGAATATTGCAAACGCATAAATGAGAATAAGTGAAGGGTTTTAGATTACTTTCAACTTTTTGAGAAGAGAATTTACTACGTTTTTAAAATGTGTAAAGAAGATCAGGTGTCAAATGTCATCTTTTAAGTAATTTTACTATTTTGGATTACTTTATGGTAGGAAATGGAAATAAACCCACTAGCTTTGGTAAAATATTAATGAATTTGACAACTTTCTTTGCAGATATAAAAATCACCTTTTGAGAATACCAAACCTATAATTTTCGGCTACTTACTTATGTATTTACCAATGCAACTTGTCTTTGAGATCAGGATTGGGGCTAAAATTACTATTCTCGTTTCATTTCCTTCCTTCCTTGAATAGAATAAACGAGCAAACTGTCGTATGCAAAATGGGAAAAAGAATGTGCATAGGTCACTTGTTCCTTTGTAATTTATGTTCTGTGGCCTGGCCGTATTTGTTAATTCATTTGTTTTAATGCTTTTGATTAGAAAAATAACTGCACACTTTATGTACTTTGTGCAGTGTACTTACGCACGTCTGCCAAAAGTTGGAATCTGTACTCTCAAATTAAACTAGAGAGTTCAAATCTAAAATCAAAACTAAGATCTACATACATGTATACTTAAAAAAATGATAATTTCAATAGTCCATGTCATCTTTTTGTTAAGTTTATCGTAAAAGCAAAAAAAACAATGACAAGATTTTTTGTAATCATTAATATCATCGACTATAGATATTTGGAAAATCAAAATTTCGCAAACCTACTTGTCAGTTATACAATAGTTTAATTTCTACTTGAGGTAAATATTCAAGTTACTTGTTTATTTCAATTTAATGAAATTAATGAAAGTATAAACTAGAACATGCACTAAAGAAGAATTAATAATAGTATTTAGGAGAAAATAAATCCAAGTACAGTATTAAACAGTAATCGGAAAAATCAGGCATTTATGTTCGTTCCTTGTTATGAAATAGTAACATAAGATATGATTAGATTACTTAATTTTAAATGATAGCTCACGACATCCACCAATCTTTATGTATTAGTGAAATATAGTAAACTGTAGTGAAATAGTAAACTAGTTCATTAAATTATAAAAAATAAGATGACGAATCGGCAAGATGAATGCATATAAATGTGTATTACAGGTGTCCATATTTTGAGTTTGCAATAAGTCATTTTCAAGATACAATTTATATAAGCATTGATTTATCAATCTTCCTATTTCCATTATCTGCAAACTAAAACGAAAAAGATGCCCAAAACGTAACGTTTGAGCATTAACATTTTAATCCATTTTCATCAAAGTGACTTGTGAGCTATGATTTACGAACAAACTGTCGTGTCATGAATAAGTAATTTGATTTGAGATTGCTCATAAGTACAAATACCATTTTTACAAGCATACATAATGCAATTGATGTAGTCAAACAATGCAGTACAACCAGTCATCATCAAAAACTTGATCATCGACGTGGAGGCGGAAAGATGCCACTTGATGATGCGAGGCAGAAGTCAATCTCGTCTTCCTTCTCCTCAGTTTGTGTTGCACATCAAATATTTGTTTCCCCAATTTTGTTATGAGTAAAAAATCAACCCAATTCTAAAACTGGTAACTCATCTCCGTGAGTTATTACTACTTTTTAACAGTCAAAGTTTGGGATATATCACACGTACGTGTTTTCTTTACTTACTTATTTGCACCTTTACAGTTCAGATTGTAAATGCATAATAATAGTTGGTGGCATAATAATTAAATAAACATATCCGTTTATCGCTATTGTGGTAAAATACCATTATTTTCGAATGAAATATTCAAGCGGAAATTGGTGTATTTAGACTAAATACGTAAAAATTATATGAAATATGATATTTTAATGTGCTTTGTTTTGGCATAACTCGATTTAACATGCAGACAGATTAGAGGGAGCCCATGGGCAAGCGTTGACGGTTATTAATTGTTTCCAAAATAAAACATAAATGAATAATAATACCTAATTGGCTGTTGGGCGTCTTGTCTGAAGGTCCCCACCAATTTGTGTTACATTGATATAATATCACATAGTGTAAAATAATGTCACACTGAGCCATAAACCAACACCAACATGGCGTGATAAATCATCAAAGGAAAGGATGCAGTGCAGCATCACATTGGCATTGGATTTATTGAGGGTGTTGTCGCATCAGAGAAGATAATAGGATTAGGTTATTTTTGTTTGAGCCAAAAAATTCTGAAATGCACCACAACATTCGTCTTCGCTACTACCACAGAAGAATTATGTATTTGGGAATTGCAGTTTCGAAATAAGCCAACTGGCTCCATTGAAATTAGCAACGACCCATTCAACCTGCCTGCACAGCTCCACGTGAACTCGCGACTTTTACTTTTTTGTTTCACAGTTATTCTGTATTTTCAGGTTGCGGTATGCATCGTCGTCATTTTAAGAATCTTCCAGATTATCCCCACAGTCGAGTGCATAGTCGACTTATTGAATTGGACACAGTTATGACCATAATGCTAAGCAGTAAAGCTATGAAGTCCACATGGTTTCATTTTAATTTTGGTTTAATCGGATTACATACATGATCGAGAAATGGGTTTATTGAGGTTGCTGCAATACGAACCTTTAGGACCAAGTCCAATAATTAAATAAAATATAACTTCTTCCAAATTGCAGAATTGCTCAATGGAATTGATAATAAAATTATACCTTTCTTTTTATCTCAACGATTTCCCACGGGTTCCTTTCCAATAAGTGGTCATCTTTACTCTGCAAACCTAAATTGACTTGGGCGATGGATGCAATGGTAGACCATCTTCTAATTAAGGAAGCACCCGTTATGAGAGTAACCAAGTAATTAGGAGAGCCGTAGCAAGTGGAGTCCTGACACTTGGCCCTTCGTCACACGAATTATAATTATTACCTCATCGACGCTGTCACCGTTTGCATTTTCCTTATAGGATGACAACCGCAGAGATCGTCGCACTTCATCATTGACACGCTAGCTGTGCACTCTATTTAATTCAGCCCATTTCTTACTTTGTGCCAATTACTTCAAGAGCCAAATTGATTTAGACTTGTTTGATTTGTAGCTCTTAAATATGTCAATAAGGTTTTTATTATTTTATTTGTAAGCGTCTTAAGGATTCTCTGTTTTCTAATCGTTTTATTACTTGGTGGTTATGTATTTGTATTCGGCTGTTTTATTATGAAGTTCGAAAATTACGCAATAGTTTAGATTTTAGGAATATCTCTGCATTTAGAATTTGAAGGTGACTCGACGTCAAATTCTCAAATTTAGGAAAATTGTTGTGAAATTTTGGTCAGTCTCAACTCAACCATTTGTGTGGTCGATGGTCATGGTTCCTGCTCTTGACTCGATCAAGTTGTTTCTTCTTAACATGCTGCATACGAGGAGTACCACACATTGGGATGACTTGCAACGGGCAGCATGTAAAACATAAAATCCAAAAATTAAATGAGATGCCTCGAATATTTAATATTCGAAAAGAACTCAAATTATACAAGGTAAATAGTAATGCGAAGTTATGAAGCTGTGCATGGTCACAGATCCCCAAGAAAAAAAGCATCGTCCTTGCTACTTAAATACTTGCTTAACAAATGAACTATTAAAGCTTGGCAGATTGTAATTTATGCTTTTAAATTGTGCACATGGTACAGAATTGAGTGAACAAGTTGATCCCCGGAATCAGAAACGAAACAGAACATGAATAAACTACCAGTTTGATCAAATATCAAAAAAAATTATCTGCAATTGTTGCGAAATATTTTTGAACACGTTTTTTATCTCTTATTTTTCAATTTTCTTCATTTTTTAATTGAAAAAAACTGTAACTCACTTCGTACAGTTAAACAGCTTGTAATTGAAACGTATATCTATCTACATATCACAGAATTTATTGCTGTTTAGATTTGCGTGTTTCTGCCAGTAATCATGTTTTTCAAATGTCAAGAATTGACCAACTTTTGATATTGATATGCTGATACAATCTCAAATATGAAACAAGATATTAATTTTGTCATTTCAATCCTGTCACTTCGCGTCACTAAATACGTACCTTTCTCTTGTGCTTAATTAGTGTTTATCATGGGCATTGTGGAATCTTTCATGATGATGTACGGACATACGAATAAATGGAGACTGCGTTACTACTCCTAACGAATAAAAATAGGTGATTGTTTCTGCGAGATAAGTTATGTCATAATGTGGCCTCAACTGCTGACAAGGTGACACCACTGACTTCGAACGCAATCTTCTCGCCTTTGACGTTTAGAATAGCTGCACGGCGTAAGACCCCTGTGGAACAATCGAATGAGAGATTCCTGCTGGGCATAGGACGACGGTCGGCAGAATGTCATAATGAGCTCAAAGCTCAAAGTATGTCTCATAACTTATTCTGATTGCAATATGCAATGGACGCATTTATATCTGAGATGAAAATCGCACATAAATGAAGTAAATGAACCATAAATATCAAGCAGATTAAGTTTTAGAATTTTCGATCGTGTCACAGTGATGACAGCATTTTTAACTAAAAAAATGTACAAAATTCATCCATCTGATTTGATATAGCCCGATCAAGGTATTCATTCGTCCATTATAAAACCAATATGGACTGTTGGGTCATTCTTGAATACAAATATGACTTCATATTCCTTGACATGACTGATCTATGTATACGCTTGCATTTTCATGCTAAATTTAGTGTTTCTACGAGAATTTACTGTACTAATTGTGTGAAAAATTGCAAGTCTCCGGAGGATAAAAACAGTGGTTTCATAAATCCTAATAAGCACGGATAAAATCTAAATTTTGGTAACCTTTTGGTAACATCCTGAAAATCACAACTTGAAGTGAATAAATAAAAAATAATAAAATACAACATGTAAACATAGACTATATTTCTGCTAGAAGTTATTACTTCCTGGAGCTAATCACCGTTTAGCCGTATAGAAAATTGAACATATTCTACGATACTTTGTATGTATGTACATTTGCTTGTTGTAACCATTCGGTGAATGTAGATTTACTGACATTTAGAAAAATATTGCTTTGTCCTGTTGTGATCCAATATTTACCGTTTATGCATAGTGCCTTGCTTAAAAAGCCAAAATACATATTGAATTCGTCAACTTACATGTTTTCAGGTTGACCACAATTTACTACTAATTAAAGGATTGCTATTACAGCCAAATTATGAGAAGTTATCGATGTTAAATGTCAATATATCATTCTTACTTCTTCGCATTGCTTGCATCACACACATAATGTTTTACACAGTGGCATTATGACACCACTAGAAAAGCAAATTAGTAGAAAATTACTTCCAAAAAGTTGTTTTGATTAAGAATAGTAAATTAGAGTCTGCCTATGTGGTCTGAAAATATTTTTAATGAATGCTCAGACACTGACGGAACACAAGAGTCTTTTCATGTTCGGGCAGTGATAATAATTATTTTCATTTATTTTTGTAAATCTTAACGATTCCAACGAAGTTGAAACATGCCAATTTTAAAGAGCAAATCATATACACATTTTAAAAGTTGGTTGGCAATAAAATATGCTTCGCTCCAGAATGGATGCGTACATTTAATAAATAAGGTCTTGAAACTTGAAATATAAATACATATATTTTTTTTAGTTGAAATCATATTGACATATGTATGTAACGCATCATGTTAATTACAACAACAATTTAGACATACAAATATACAACACAAATGTGCAATGTCTTCTGCTTCTGTCAAGAAAATCTATGTGCATTTTATAACAGTTGCCATTTGGCACTTTTCTTATCAATCACAATCTTTAAAACATAAATTGTTATTTTTCTTCATGATTTTCACAACATCTGAAACACAGTTGTAGCATTGAAGCATGTGTTAAAGCGTCCATTTCATCCATTAGTTTATCAAATCTAATAACCTGACAGGGACAAGTGCCCTTTGCTCAGCAGGTGGAAATATTAAAGTAACGAAATAATAATATTTCAAAACTATTGGAGGATGAGTAATTGTGTGAAGGAAACAAAGGCAGCAAGTGTGTAGCTGTTGTTCGACCCTTACCTTTAGGCCAGCAAAAACTGCTTCGTCGCACACTGATTGCATCTTTAAAATTAAATTAAATTAAAATGACATTTGACCCTTAGAGAGCACATGCACAGACAGATTTTTATATGAAGGAGGCAATGCAAATCATTGCAAATGAAGAGGCTACCACATCATAGAAAACAATTCGAGTGAACCAGAATGGTTAAAAAACGGGATTGCTATCGTAGAGTAATAATGATAAAATATAATTGATAAAAAGTTTTGTATATTATCATTCATATGACTTTTTTCGAATCTTGTGCAATTTAAACTCTATACGTAGTCGAAACTATATGATTGATAAATATGAAGTGGAGAAAATGAGAAGGAAGAATTAGTCAACTTACATACTTTTATTTAAGTATTTTATTTATGTACATCACATGCATTCATGAGATTGCGTTAATTTTAAACCACAACGACACTGTTTGCCATAATTAAATACCTCGGTCCAGTGATATTTCTTTAAAACAAAAACTTACATAGACAAATCCTTTATACTGTGCGGATGATGGAATCAAATGCTTCAAAATCTATTGAAAAAATAACCTAAGAAAATTGTAATAAACAAATCTTCCTATGCACTCATATAAAATAGGTAACTAACCACCATACGTACTTACATATTATGCATGCGTCGTTTTGATTAGCCACAAAGTTTAACAACTTTTAGGGTTTGAAATTGCACCTAAATATTTTAAACAATCGCTACAAAAATTCGATTCTGCTGAACGTGTAATATGAATAAAACTGGTGTAATCAAGTTTATGAATTATTGACATATTTTTGGGCAAGTGTCATAAAAATAAGTATATGTTGTTAAAAAATAAAAACATAAACTGCATGTTACACTGCGCACATATGTGCATGTACTTACATAAATATATTGCAACTCGAGTGTCGCATTAGCTATAAAAGCATTTCATACTTCGTCACGGTATTTGACGAAGGCATAAAATCGCATACATTCAATAACGAAGCTCTCCTACCAATTTTTAGCCCGAGTCAGGGCTTATGGAACCGTCATGTCCGTCCGTCCGTCCGTCCGTCCGTCCGTCTGTCCGGCACGATAGAGCCAAAACGGCTGAACCGATTGACTTCAAATTTTTACCATATGCATATTGGACAAAGTTAGGAAACGAGTTCGAAGATGGGCGAAATCGGTCAAGTGGTTGACCGGTGGGGGTCATCGGAGTGGGTGGGGTATTATGCACCAAATTTCAAAATTGTCGTAGAAGGCTAAAATTGGGTACAGAGGTTGCTAATGGCTCCTAATAGATAAAAATGACTTTAAGTTTGAAAAATTTTCATCTTGAGGGACCCTATGGGATGACCCATACTGATTTTTCAAAATCGTCATAAAAAGCTGAAATTTGGTAGAGAGGTTGCTAATGGGTCTTAATAGAAGAATATGACGTGGAATTGGTAAAATTCTTATCAGGAGCGACCCTATGGGGTGACCCATACCGATTTTTAGAAATTACTTTAAAAACATTAAATCCGGCAAGGTCATACCTAATGGCTTGTCATGAAAGGATATGAAGTTAAAAGTGAGCGAATTTTAACCAGAGTGACCCTGGAGGGTAACCCATACCATTTTTTAAGTTTAATTTTTTCCATCTGAAATTTGGTACGAAGGCTAAAAACCACTTCTTGATAGCAAATATAGCTGTGGAAGTTCAAAGTGGTAATATTATGTCGGTCAATTCGGAGAAAAATTTAGAAACAGCTAGGACTCACGGAGTCAGGGACTCTGTTCCTGACTCGGGCTATATGGAGTCTGCACTGTAGGTTTTAATTATTTTGGTCGGAAATCGAATGACAAATTATGAGTAATACAAATTCATAAATTAATCACAAGTAGAAGAAAAAGGAGATGACGCAATCCACGAATTAAACGAGGAGCCTTTCTTCTCTTTTATCCGCACATAATTATCACATCGACTTGGCTCAGCAACAAGGAAAGAAAAGACGCATTCTTTTCTTATCCCAAATTAGAAACAAATAAGTGGCCTGTACTCATCCTGACCCGAATTACTTTGAGCACTATACATACTTCAGTTGGTGCCATACTCTTCTAAACATTATGCACTTGGTTTAACTGATTGCCACTGCACAACTCCTCATGAAGAAGGCTGCAAGCATGGCATAATGTATCCCATCACTTGGGCCGATTTAAAAAATTACACCACAAACGCACTACATTAAATTCCCTTTATCAACGTGTGCATAGTGTAACGAGTTGGCCAAGTGACTAGGCCAAGATGAACAAATTCTTCTTTTTGCAAATTGCATATTATTCGCAAATTCAGCTAATTAATATACAAATTACTACTAATTAACACATCCACAAAATGTGCTCACTATGCCAGTCATAAATTATGCTAAGAAATATATGGATGTTTTTGACCACTTGCCCTCTGGGTATTGGTGATGAATGCAACCAACAATAAACGATGTGTCAATAAATGTAGCAAATGTTACACGCATACAAACTGCTACCTTGCTATTCTTTTTAGCGTTTATAGTAAATATTCGACTTGTAATTTTTCTATTGTGAATCAGACAATTACAAAAATGTCAAACAGATGTGTTCATTGCATCAATAAATTTAGCTGTATCGACGGTTCAAAACTTATGATCCTGATCTGATGATAGCAAAAAAATAGTGAGCTTATACTTAAACTTCCTGTGAAAATATACAAGAAAAACAAGCAAATTTCTTCCTAGATTCTTCAAGTGTCAGTTAATTATGCACGCCAAGGATTAATTCTGGACATACTTATTGGTTATATATCGGTTATTTATTCTTCATACTCATAAAATTAGTGTGCCCATTGACGTGACGTGGAAAATGATTGACATGCATACCTAATCAAATCAGGTAATTTGCCAGATTGATCGTATCTATGTTTTTTTTCCCTTTGATTTTTTGTTCTCTCCAACCTTCGAAGGTGTTATTCTTGTAAAAATCGTTCCTTCCGATATGACGGCAGTAACCATGCTTGGCGAACCAATTGTCTTCGCATCTGATGAATTTTCCACCCCTCCAGCAGACGTCACTGCCATGGATGGATTTGTAGAAGGGACAACAGTTACGTCAAATCTCGAGTCTTCCATAATGGATCGCCCCCTGTCCGGCTTGAAAATATCGTCCAGAACGATTTGTGACCAAACTCGGCGTTGCCGCTTTTCTCCTCTGGAACTCAAGTAAATCCCAGAACTTTGTTCATTGTCCAACAGCACATCCTCATAGCCAAACTCTTCAGCATCATCAAAGTCAAACATTTTCTCATGGCCTTTGGTGAGACTGAAGTCTTCTTTCCAGAATGACGAAGGGATTGGTTCCAGCTCCAGTTCGAGTGGGTCCATCGGAAGTGGGGCGTCCTCCTCATCCTCGTCCATCACAACCCTGCTCGACTTTCTCCTCTTGTCTTTCTTGGAGTGACCATGCTTGGAAGGAAAGGGACTCAGAGTGGAATCAGTTTGCGACTGGTCTGTTGGGGACAATTTCACAAGAAGAGGATCAATCGGCTCTTCTGTGCTTGAGGAGCGTAGAGCTAAAACGGGTGATGCGGGTGTGTTTTCACTGTTCTTGGACTCCCGTTTCCCTTTCTTTTCACGTTTCAGTGCTGCAGTACTCTTCCCTTTTTCGACAGATCGTTTCGGAGTCCGGCCTGACTTCAACACACTCAACGACTCCTCTTCCTGGTCAGCCGTCACGTCATCTTCACCGACAAATTCCATTTTTGGAGGAAATTAACGTGGTCCTCGGGGACCCTTTCTTTGTACACGTGTCTGGAGAAAGCAATTTCACTTTCGTTTTTGTATGATGAAACCTAATTCACAAAGAGTAATAATATGTACGGTTAAACTAATGCGGTTGTAAGTAAAACCTTTTTTGATGCTTTGTTTTTGGTTTGCAGAACTCCAGGGTTCCATGTCGATGACTTTTAATAATTAAAATTAATTTTATTAATTAATTAATATAAAATTAATTAATTAATAATTTTAACAATTATTGTTACTTTTTAATTAAATTTTAACTGTTATTTTCACTTATCATTTATTTTATTCATTTTTTGTTGAATCTAATTTTTTCTAATCTTTAGTAAGCAAAATTTAATTGTTGTACTAACTCGTATTTCAGCCTACAGAATGTACATAGGTATATTATGACACAATTTTTGAACAACATTTTATATATAATTTATTACTAGACTTCAGTAATTATGAAGCTGCATGTTTTTTAATGGAGACATAATTACAACAGTGGCATATTCCACAGCCAGCTGAATCCGTCTTATTCTGCCAATTACTAATGAATGATTTAAAATTATTACGATTATTCGGGAACTGGTTGTGGTGCTGCTGAGGTAGCAGGCTCTTCAATTCCAAAGTACAACTTGGGGTAATCTTTGTAGCTGTCTCGGTCGGACTCTTCGGAGGAGAGGCCGATGAGATAGTTCGGAGCGGAAGGTTCTTGAAAGAGCATCATTCCGGCGGACAGCATGTTGTGAATGGTGACTCGAGAAACTCGAGATTTCCTACGTTCAGCTTCAAGGGCTTGCATCAATATGTCCGCTTTTGTGACGACGACGTCAGGGTCAGGTCGGATCCTCCAACGAGGGTCATCTGGCAAATCTCTGTATCGTCGGAAATCTTCGTCATAACATGGTTTCGGAGAAATTACATTGATGTGATTCGCCTCGTATTTCAACTCCTCCAGTTTGCCTTCCAGGTGACGTTGATCCACTCTCAAGCGAATTAACTGATTTAAAAAAAAATAAATTATTAGTATACATTTTTTGATGAACATTTTGATTTTTGAGGATCACGAGCCATGGACTCTTGTCTCAAGATTTCTTTCTTCAATAAGGCTTGAGCATCAAGAATCTCATTTGTCCTCTTTGAAGCAAGTTGTCGAAAATAGAGACGAAGCCATTCGATCGGATTTTCCGGCTTATGTGCCAAGTTGAAGAGATCAGCAATTGCAGTGATGAGTAAAAAGTTGGCTCCGGATTCTTCGATGTATTGAGCAAATGATCCTCTTGAAGATTTCGCCTGCATTAATTTTATTAATATAGCATAAATTTGTCAGTGGTATTCCACCATCGAATTACTACACACAGTAATGAGTTACCTCATTTGGATAGATCCTAAATGACTGACGCCGTGGCTTAGCTGTCCCCACAGACATGCTACGAATGATGAGAAATACGAATGCGGAACAATTCTAGAAAATATACGTCTTTGAAGATACATGTGATATGTGAATTATTACCGTTGTTCAGATATGCATCTAAGCCCTGCGTTCTTTTTATTTGGACCCGTAGCAACAAAATTAATACATTCTGTTCATTATAATACACGAGCGTCATTGCAATGCGGGGACGAAGGTCATTTATGCCTTTATGCGATAACAGTACAAAAAATATTAACGTTTAAACTATATTACTTAAAAAAACTTTATTTACAGTATAAACATCTAGGCACATAATCAATATTGGATGGTTGGGCCAGACTAAGGCAATCAATAAATTATGCATGCAAGTGACCTGCTTCTTCTTTACTGGCTTGTTTTTCTTACTTGGGGTTCTGCTCGTCCCCTCACTTTAGACTTTCTCCTTTGATGGTGCAGCTCGTTTCCTCCTCCTGGCTCGGCATTCGCACTCAAAGTCACTCCTCCTCCTCCATGTTTTGCTTGGAACTGCCGACCGTCCACCTTGTTGACGCCCGTCTTATCACCCAAACCCACGAGCTTTCCTTCACCATGACCTTGCAAATGCGTGTGCGGATGTGTCTTGTTCTTGTCCTTTGCGCCAGACTGGATCCCTCCTTGTTCATTGCCGCTTTCGAGATCGCCTGGTTCGTTGACCACTAAGTTTCCCCTCTTGTTTGAAGGCGTAATGAGGGTGAAAGTAGGAAGTGGGTCGTTTTGAGGGTTTGTGAGGCTTTGAGAAGCTTCAGCTGCGGTTGTTATCTGACAAAATTTGTAAAGTTAGCCGGTTTAAATTCTCGATGCAGTGCTTATTAACGCGACTCATAACTCGTACATTACGTACGTGATCAATTGGCGGTGGCTTTGCTCTTTTTTCCTTTGGTATCGGTGACGTTGCTGCGTGTCTTGACCTCAGCGGGGCGTCTGGAAGCACAGGAAAAGGACGGCCAGGAATTTCTAATGGTTTTGGAACAGTTGGGAGCTGTGGATTTTTGCCAATGGTGAGTGGAGGGGTGGAGAAGGATATCACTTGTCGGACCAGTTCATCTGACTCTCCTCCTGACACGTCCCCTTTGCTGGAAAGGTTGTCAGCGGTTAAAAATCCTACGTTAGCTCGGTCGGAAGGAGCCTGAGTTTTTAACCCAGTTTGACCCTTATCGTGGTTGCTTGCGTGTTTTCTTTTACTTCGACGGAAATGCTTTCTCCGCCTTTCCTACAAAAAATATTTAGTAAATTATTTAATTTTTTCGTTGATGTGTACTTTGGGTTCAGAATTTGAAATGTACACGAAGAGTAAATGTAATCATCAAGTGACAATTTCACATACAATAAAAAATATATTTACCTCTGGTAACTTTCCCAATTTCTTCAATATCTTTCCTGTGGATTAAATATTATACTGAAGTTGGTATATATACTGAAAGCTCGTTTAAAAAGTATCAAACTTTTTCTTGGCAGCATGCGATCGGTGTAGAAACCACGAACGACGCCATACAAAATGAAACTGGAGGAGATTAGAAAGAAGGAGAAAATTATGACGCCCATTACCACAGGCAGAATTTCAAGTAGGATCCAATAGGCCAAAGAGTTTTCTATACGTACGTATTTGCATTTTATATCACGTTGAATATTTTTAAAAAATGTAGTAAAAATGTAAAACGGACTTGGCAGGAATGAAACTTCCTTTGGTGGAAGGGGGTCGAAGTCGCCGGGACTCTTCCCGATCGGGTACTGAAAATATGGTTTTACTTGAGGCCTACCCTTGTTGCACCTCAGCGGTATGTTTGTGGATAGCATTTTAAGTTCTTTCTTTCTATATAGTCAAAGTAGACACGGATCGACCCACGCATATTATTTGCGAATTATTTTATTTTGAGCACAAAACTTATGATATCAAGCGAACCAAGATTATTTGACACTTTATCAGTCTATAAGGTTACGACAAATGGCCGAGTTACAAAATAAATTTTCATTTTTATTAGCCCGAATCTGGGCTTATGGAACCGTCATGTGTCCGTCCGTAAACGCGTTAGTAAAAATGGCTGAACCGATTGACTTGAAATTTTTACCGTGTACATATTGGACAAAGTTAGGAAGCGGGTTCGAAGATGGGCGAAATCGGTCAAGTGGTGGACCGGTGGGGTCATGTTAGTAGTTGGGATAAAATTTTGAAATTGTCGTAGAAAGCTGAAATTTGGTACAGAGGTAGCTAATGACTTCTAATAGATAAAAATGATTTCAAGTTGGAAAAATTTTTATCTTGAGAGACCCTATGGGGTGACACATTTTTCACATTCCGGTTTTTCAAAATCGATATATCGAGTTGAAATTTGGCAGAGAGGTTGCTTATGGGTCTTATTGGAAGAATAAGAAATGAAATTGGAAAATTTTTTAGCTGGAGCGACCCTATGGGGTGACCCACACCGACGTTTAGAAATTGCTTTAAAACTACGAAATCTGGCACGGTGATACTTAATAGCTAGTCATGAAAGAATATGAAGTTAAAATGCCAAATAATAGAAAATATCTAATAAACATTTAGCTATATACACCACGGAGGTTGGTAATATTATTAATATTATATTAATATGTCGGTTTCGAAAAAAAATAGTGAGCTCTTTAAACACAAGCTAGCGACCTGAAATTTTGCGAAGTTCATCTTCGGGTCAAAAGTAAGGATAAGTTCGAAGACAGACATGATCGGTTTTGTCGGTGGGGGTGTTTTAAGTGGTTAGGGTTGACAGAAAAAAATATTAAATGTCATAGAAAAGTCCCAAATTTGTCGCAGGAAGTTGAAATTTTGAGATTAAGCCCTACGGGTGAGACCATAGGGCTTAATCCATACAGATCTTTCAAAAATATGCCACTCCCACCAGTTAAATGGTGGGTTTAAACGACAACCGCAGTCTGACTCGGGCTCATAAAGGCTGCCTACTGGAGATTTCAAGTTTACTATTTGAAATAGTACCCTCGAGATTTTCAGCTTAAAAAATCAAGCTAAAAATTACGATGATTTCATCTTTAAGAATTAAATCTCTATGTCTGTCCATTCAAAAGTTATTAATGGTCAAAGAGTTGTTTTTTTCGACCATCGGGAAGAAACAACTATTTTTAAAAATAATTATTTTATTTGTAACTCAACCATTTGTCGCAACCGTTAAGGGAGACTAACGTTACCAAGATACTAAATGTCAAGCAATCGTGCAAGCGAACACAGTATTGAGTCCATTAGATATTTTTTAGGTTAAGTATATAGTTTTATCTACTTGTGTCATAGTTTTAGGCCTTTTAAGATGGCCTTATAGATTTACCAAGATGTCTGTCTGTCCGTCCGTCTGTGCGTCCGTCTGTGCGCACGATAACTCTCTTTAAACAAAAGCTATCGACTTGAAATTTTGCACACTTCATCTTCGGGTCAAAAGTAAGGATGAGTTCGGAGATGGGCATGATCGGCCAAGTAGTTGGCCGGTGGGGGTCATTACTATCCAAATGCGTTGCCCTTAACTACCAAGAACCTTTAGAGCAGGTTAAATTATTTAAGTGCAAGTAAAATATTTGTAGCTTGAAAAATATCTATAGTAATAATTTTCAGTAATTTTAGTATGAAGATTGCGACTGACCTCAAAGCGTTTAAATTGGAATGGAGTTTCAGAAATTTTAAACCTGGGAGACCCGATAGGGTGACCCGACGGATTTCTAAAATTTGTAGTACGTAGTTGAAATTTGGAACAAAGGTTGCTAGTGGATTGTAACAGAAAAAACTGAATTTAGGTTGGAACAATTTTAATCTCGATGGACCCTATGGGGTGACCCATACTGATTTTTCAAAATCGTCATATCGAAGTGAAATTTGGGAGAGAGGTGATCCATATCTATTTTTAGAAATTGCGTTAAAAACATGAAATCCGGCACGGTAATACTTACAATTAGTGGCTTCTCATCAAAGAACTTGAAATTAAAAGTTAGCTAACAAGGGATACTTTCGAGGTGATAATCGTGTCCAGGGTACCACTCATTGGTCTAAATGTTTTTTGATCGAGTGTTTCTCACGGGTTCGGGTTCTTACTTCGGGTTTCGGGTTCGGATCGGGTTTGGGTCCTGCTTCGGATACGAAATTTCAGAACCCGAAACTTTCGGGTTCGGGTTCGGGTTCGGGTTCCGACTAAGAACCCGAAACCCGAACCAACAAGAACTTTTTGCCACAACGAATACGAAAACATTAAAAAAGAAAATAAAGTGTTAACCACACTTGCTACGACGGTTATGCTGCAGTAATTCATTAAATAATTCAAATTTTTAATTGTCGTAACTTCTTTTCACAAGTGTCTTCAATTAGTGTTATGGTTTGAATATTGAAATAAAATATATTTTTTTATCAAAAATTTGCTAAATAGTTAGCTTGAGCTTACTTTAATATTGGAAACTTGAAACTGAAAATCATTTTCAGTTTTCAACTGATTTAAAAATTTCTGAATGTCACGGAAAGCCATTATCCATGGTCGATTTTTTGAGATTGCATTATTATGGTCGAGGAATTAAGATTCACATTTTAAAATGCGTTATGTACTTATGCAGAAATGTGCTTAATTATAATTCCTCGGTCATATTTACAGAAGTATTGTTTGTTTGAAACCTTTAGGCTAAAAAGCCAGTCACCCCTTAAAGTTAAAATATATTCGGTTTTTCGGGTTCGGGTTTCGGATTTGATCCGCCAGTTCGGGTTCGGATCCTTGCAAACGGGTTTCGGGTTCTTCGGGTTCGGGTTGCCCTCAAGTTTCGGATCAGTAGTATCGGGTTCGGGTCTCGGATTTGCAAGAACCCGACCCGTGAGAAACACTAATACCCATCTTCGAACTCGGTCGTTGCCCAGATGCATGTCTGTATCAAATTTGGTAAAAATCAGCCTACTCCTTCGAGAGTTATGGAAAGACAGACAGACGGACAGGTCGATTACATAAGCCCTAGTTCGGGCTAAAAATTATATGCCAATCGTTCATTAGAGTCTGGCTTTTATGTAATAATGCCGTCTTAAAAGGCCCCGCGAAGTTGCTTGGAGTAGGTTTTTAAACCAGTTTTGTAAACTGATAACTATTAACACGTGAATAAAGGTTTAAATCAAATCAAATCAAACAGTAGTTTTTGGGTTCCCATTTACCTATAGTTACATAATTACAGAACTGAAATATTTATGTAGAAGATCCAATGGGAGATAAGCCAATGGGGATATTACATATTACATATTATTATTTATTTCGAAGTTACATCCGCGGAGTGTATCCCTTGCAAGTGGTCATGTTGAAAGAAACGGTTGAAAACTCCCCATTGACCTTCTTGGCCTCACAGGCTTTCGTCATGTTACTCATGCAGTCCTTCTCGTCGTTGATTCTCTTGACGATATCCTCGCACATCCAGAGCAGGTTCCCCTCCTCTCTCCTCGTCTGCACCACCTTGTCCGACGTAACCTGCCGTGAGTGAAAAAGAACAGTGAGATGTGGACCAAGTAATAAAACTTTTCTCTCATCTTCAAAATGAATTATCTACTCGAGACATGTCAGAGAACAGTAATGTGTTGGAACTACTAGCTTACTTACGGCGTGTATGGCGAGGGCGCTGGGAAAGAAGTCGAACAGGGCTTGCTCCCATAGAGGCACCAGTCGCACTGGGTATCGCTGGTAAATGCTCTTGCGACACTGCCCAAAGTCGGTCGAACTGTTTCCGTACCTCACGAGGATTAAGCTCCTTTGGTTGACCGGACTCTTGAATTGTAGCAACTTGATCAGTTCCAGGCTGTAGCCCAACTTTTTTTCCTGCATTTCAGTCGGACTCATCCGCTGGCTCTCCATGTCCACAACTTCCTGTGAAGTATTCACCATGCTGATGGCCAAGAAACAGTGCATACTTCTTTTGTCTATCGCTTTTTTGATGGTATCATTTGTGGTTCTTTGCACTTGGTCCAAAATGTCCGTGCTCGCAAAAGACGAGTCGAAATCAATTTTGACGAAAATATACTTGCTCTCTGTAATATTCCCGTCGAGCACATACCTCTCGGCTGCTGTGTTGTATAAAATAATCCTGGTGCACTCTCGTTTGTCCACTTTCTCCAAGGATATTGCCTTTTCGATGGCTTTCCAAAGAGGTATTGGCTCAATTGTGTGAACTTGTAGGAGCAAATAATTGCTTAGAAGGAGGAGGTGGAGAGACATTCGCACGTGGCATGTCATCGAACTAAAGGAATGGTGATGAATCGAGTTGGAAATGCTTTTATCGAGAAAGAAAATACGACGTGCTTAATGTGATGAAATGAAATGATGGACACATCAATGCTCGTAGTAATTCAATAATGAACAAAAGAGGCCAACTCAGTTTTCCACAATCAGATAGTCACGGTCTCGAGAGTACATACGAGTAAGAATTACTAGAAATTTGTGAGTTTAGCAGATTGTGATGTGTTCTTTGTGGAGAACGGAATTTCGCAGGACTACTTATGTACGGCTGGTGAAAGGAGAACGATGACTACCAAATTTGCAAAATGTTCAATTGTCTGTTGTGTCTCGGTCAAAAGAAGGTGCGTACATATGTACGTATGTATGAACATAGATACATACGTAGAAATGTCCACCGTGACAGTTTTTTAGGGCAGGAGACGCCATTTATATTTCCAAAGCCAAACAGAATACATACAACTTGAGGTTTTGATATGGTTGGCTTGTGGGTTACGACAGAGCATGATTACTTGACATACAGCAGGAGGAGACCTTTAAGTTAAACACCGCCAATTTAATAGCTGAAAACCTGGTGGCCACACGTATAAATGGAATGAATTCAGCCAATGCATAGCTTTCTCGCATGAAATCCATTTCATACCTGTCGGAGTTATAGGGAAGGGTGAAAGGAGAAGGAAGCGACTAAAACACACTTAGCCTCTCTTTCCATGCTCCTGTCCAGTAATAATTAATTCATAATGATGGGACAATATGACAACCCTGGTGCAAACAGTTATGCGATGATGCATGGTGGTAGCATTATTGGATGCATAACCTTGTTTCTCGTCGCTCAGTTTTATCGAAAGAATAGTAGTAAAAATCAATAGGATATATATTTCCTTCTATGTAGATTGTGCCTGTTGTATGTACTCGACTCTCCCTATTTCGCAATGTGGTCCTATACACATGAGCTTATATTTTATGATATTTAGGACAAATAATATTTTATTCTTGTGTACATCGTTTTTTGTTATAATAATTTCTGAAAACTTTACAAACCGAATAACACAGAGAAATTCAACTTTTAATCCAACACTCTACGAAACTTCGAGGTTTAAAAACATTTTGGAACCTGATGTGCCAATAAACTTTTCTTCATGTCCACGAAGGGAAAGCACTTCGGTGGGGAGGATAGGCCCGGTTTTCTCTTTCCCAACAGGAGCAGCCAGCCAATTGGAACTGTTACACTGCTTACAAGCTGCGGAAATAATATAAAATGACACATATATAAATTTATGTTTAGTACAAAACTAGTTACATATACATGTATGTTGCTTAACTTACGATGTTTTGGTAATCTGTCCAATGACATGGTACGATTCCCACAATCTTTGCATTTAAAGAATCGTTTGGTAGCCTTTACAACACGGATTTGATGATGTTGTTCTTTACAGTACTCCGACTGTCCAAGTGCCACATATTTGCATTGTTTGCACATCACAGCATTCGTGGCGATAGAAAAAGTATTGAGCAGTTTATTTTCAATTGCTTCTTTCTTCACCAATTTGTCAAAATACTCTGCTTGAACTAAATCAGTCGTATGCTCATCATAAACGGATTTGGCATTCAAAATATTCTTGAACTCATCCGATTCAAAATCAAATTCAACTTCCAAGCCGCCTCTTGAGGAAGATCCCGAAGCTGAAGTTTTTGAGCTTGAGGAACCACCACTACCGCTTGCACTGATGGATGAAGAGTTGTCATTTATCTTTAAGCCACTTGGGAGGGATTTTCTTTTCTGAATGCCCCCATTTGGGTCCTTCCTTTGAATAGGTCCCTTCGATTTGACGAGATCCAATGCTTTCTTCATGTTTCTCAATGTTTCCCTCGTCATTGAAATTGGCTCGGCTTCCTTTCGTCTAGTGTCATGAAGGTTGTACTCTGAAGTTTTCTGACCATTTTTATCCTTTCCCACTGTTAAATACTTCATGAAATTCAGCGATCCTGATGTTGGATTAGAGACAATTCTGGATGCAATTTCAGCACTACACGGTTTCACAGATTGCTGTTTTTGTAATTTCTTATCTTTTTTGGACGTCTGTTGACTTGTCGAATCATCACCATCATCATCATTGTTTTCAGCTAATTCCGCAGACTTGGATGGACTGCCAAGAGCGGATAGTATGAGCCGATCTTTCTCAGTCAAATGTCGGGTTTTAAAAGGGTCTAAATTTAGGGCTGGTTTAGGTACAGGGTTCACTATAGAAGGAAGCTTTGCCAAAAGTTGATTATTTTCTTTCTTAAAGGACACGCTCGTAGCATTTCCGATGCTCAGAGAGTTTCTTTTAACCTCGCTGCAAACGCTGGAGCCTTGTAATTCCATCCTGGTCAAACCCTTACCCGGAAGATTTATTGGCACTTTGGGTGCGGAAGTAAAAGACGAGGATTGTTTCGAAAGTCCAGTTACCGGTTTTCCAAAGTTAACAGTACGAACTCCTTCTCCATGTAGGTTGAGCGGAGGATGATCAAATGCAGTGCCCTGAGCAAATGAAACGCCAGGTTTTCGTTCTCGTTTTTTACTACTTGCACCAGACTTCATTTTTTTCAGTTCCGAGGTAGCGTGATGAATGCATGTACAGCACTCCCAAGTATTCACGACAGCAGTGCAATCTTTCCCATCCTTTCTTTTGGATTGACAAAAGCCAAAATCTTTTGCAGAGCCCACAAGTCGAACTTGGTTAGAATTGTTGATGGAAAACTTGATCGGTCCTCCTTTGTTGGAATCCATAACTGATGGTGTGGTGATGTCAATAAGGGAACCGACTCGTATATCAGCTAACGATGGGGCAGACACTGCAGAAGAAAATAGAAAGAGAGTCCATGACTTGTCCAGTTGTTTGAGATCGTTTACTTCCCAAAGTGAATATTCGTTGCCTTTCGCACTCTTCCTAACGCCGGGCTGTTTGCGGACAAGAACTCCACTTGTCCAAAAATTCTTTGTTTCTGCACCCTTGGTTCGATACCAGAAGGTAAAGTTGAGCAGACTGACATACTGAAGGCCAAAATTCCTTTCTCTCAAAACAGATTCTTGGGTCATCCCTTCCTCAAGGTATAGAGAGATTGAAGTTTTAAACAGTCGAATTCGACTAAAGTGATCGATAATTAATTGGGACGTGTCAAACTCTCCAACACTGCTGGAGGCAGTCTTGATTGTAAGGGGTTTAACCGGTCTCGACCCCAGTTGGGCGACGACGCTATTGGCACAGGATTCCACTTTCGTCCTGTCATTTCCAGACTCTTCATCCTCACTCTTTCGTGCTTTTTTCTTCTCTGGGCTACCAAACAGGTCTTCATAAGTCAATTCTTGTAATGGTTTTTTGAATGGAGTCGTAACCAGAGTTGAAGAAGAAGGAGCCGATGATGACCCAGACGATTGAGTCTTGTCATTTTCATCTGCGTCGTTTTCTAGCAAGTCTAAGAAATCGTCCAAGTTATCATTTTCGAATGACGACATTTTTTGAGATGAAAGTCACAATCACAATGCTATGAAGTCAGCCTAAATGGAAGAATTAGGTTAATTTGAAATCTGCTCTACATGAAAGAAAACCAGGATTGTACTGTTGCCTTCTTCCTTACCAGACTACACGAGGATGAGTTCTTTCTACCGATGAATTAGGACTTTTCCACTGAATTGCACTGGTCACGAACTGTTACTGGCAAAAATAGTCAAAATAATGAGGCGAACTACAAGTTGTAGTCTACATTGTAGACTCTACAACTTCTGACAAAGTAGAAACTATTAGAAAACGTCGCTAATTATAATTATAATCATTCCTTACCTTCCAAGCAGTAAGCTTAACTTCAAGGCGATTTAGCCTTCTCTCGGAGGAGATGCATAAGTGACCGTGGCGTAAGTGCAAGAAAGTTGAAGAACGCAGAATAATGTTCATGTCCCTCCTTCTTGGATCACTTCCCGGCTCTCAGCGTCTCAAAAATGCCTCAATAAATAACATTGAGGCTGCTTGATTTTCCAACACGTGTTCTCTCCTTATTCAATCTCCTTTTGATGTAATTTTGGTAAATCCTAGTTCCAATTTCATACTCATTTTTTAAAGACTCAAGCTAAACCCCATTCGGCCAAGTGAAGAAGTGGTAAAGTACTTTAACATTCCTCCTTTTAATTCTGTAGCGTAGAAAATTAATCTTGTATTGTTTTATTTCTTGCGTGTGCTTAATTTATGAATAGCTTTGATTAATTCTCTTTTCTAAACTTCCATGTTGAATTTATGTTTCAGAAATTGGCTAGATCAGATGGGTAAAATCAAAGCAAAGAAGCCCAAGGGAGTTGCTGGTGGGGCCCATTTTAAGCAGTCGATGAGACTGGAACACGCAAAATTTGGACAACATTTGCTCAAAAATCCCCTTATTGTGGATGGAATGGTGGATAGGGCAGCTGTTCGAAGCACAGATACAGTTCTCGAGGTATAAAATAATTATTGAAATTATAGATTGAATATTTAAGACTTTTTGATTTGATGTGAGTTGGAAATATTCTACAGGTTGGTCCTGGTACAGGAAACTTAACCATGAAGCTTCTCCCCAAGGCGAAAAAAGTTATTGCTTTTGAAATTGACCAACGGATGGTCGCCGAAGTCATAAAGCGATCGCGAAACGCTGGGATGGAGAAAAAGCTGGAAGTCATTGTTGGAGATATTTGTAAAACTGGAGATCTACCTCAGTTTGACATTTGTGTCGCTAATATCCCATATCAGATCAGTTCCCCGTTGGTTTTCAAGTTATTGCTGCACCGGTAATACATTTATCTTTATTGATTGGAAGCCTAGCTAACATATATTACATGGATTATAATGTAACTACAATTTGGAACGCCTTCACAAATTATAAATTAATACATGTTCTCTCTTTTACAGACCCGCTTTTAGATGTGCTGTATTAATGGTCCAACGCGAATTCGCCCAGAGGCTAGTTGCTCAGCCAGGTGATAAGCTGTATTGCCGTCTAACTATAAATACCCAACTTTTATCCCGAGTGGAACATCTCATTAAGGTACTAGCATGATCTGACTCGAATACTTCCGGTTGAAGATTTATAATTAATTGCATGTTAATCTTTAGGTTGGGAAGAACAATTTTCGCCCACCACCCAAGGTGGATTCTTCCGTCATTCGCATAGAGCCTCGAATGCCACCTCCCCCAATCAACTTCCAAGAATGGGACGCGTTGACTAGAATAGCATTCTCCAGAAAGAATAAAACTCTCCTTGCCAATTTCAAAACTACGTCCGTCGTGTCCAGCCTGGCAAAAAATTATGCAGCCGCAAATATGATGCCAAATTCTAATGCCGCTGTTCCATTATTATCCAGTACGACAAGTAGTAAATCGACTGCACAGCCTCCAAAAGACTATCAAGAACTGGAGAGGCTAGTTATGGAGAAGGTCGAACGAGTTCTTGGCAATGGATTTGTAGATAAGCGAGCTAGAATGCTAGACGTCGATGATTTTATAAAATTGTTGGTAGAGTTTAATAAAGAGGGCATTCACTTTGCCTGATTGTACATTTCATACATAGTAATTATTTTAATATGCAATCAATTAAAATATTTAAATCAGTACAGAGTTATAGTAATAGGTAAATTGCAGATCGATCGCATACTGAGATGAGATATGGATGAGATTCAGATTATTCGCATTTTCATGTCATGGGAGAAGTTGGGAATGTTATGCTCTTGATGGCTTGTTGACAGCGGGTGTTCAATTCACATGATGTCATTTTTAACTTCAAACTTGAAGTGTACAGTCAGTGGGATTTCTAATAATTTCTACTATTTACAATGTGTAACATTTTGTTTAAGTCGATTCAGCGGTAGAGTAAGTCGCGTCACCTGCTCGATATTGGGAGTCGAGGAGCAATAGGTTTCAATTAGTTTTAAATATCGTATTAGTTATTTAGATTCAATATTTTTGTAACTCTTCCCTTCAATAGTTTATTTTCTATAATGGACATTACTGTTGAAATATTAGCCACATCTGTGCCCGTATCAAGGGAAAATTTACGATATAAAGTCAAGACATGGTGGGCTCATGTGGACGTTGAGGACAACGAAACTATAGTCAAACTTCCCAGCCTTCCAATGATTCAGACGTTTTACGACATCAACGACCGTGAAACGACAGTCTTTGTGGAAATGTGGTATTCCAATTCTGACATGTTTCCAGTGGGGGCGATGAGGTTTCTTGGGTTGGTGAAGCAGCGAGTGGATAACCAATTGAGGAAGCCAGCATGGAATCCAACTGTTGAGGTTAGTAGGATTTAATTAACGCAATGACTTAATTGTAATGTGCAGGTACAATTCATATGTACTAAGTCTACCTCTGTTTAATGTAGTGGCTGGAGGTGTATGATCCAATTGAAGACATTGTTCGTGGTCGACTCTTGTTAAAAATTGATGCAAAATTTGTTCCGTCGTCAGAAATGCCACACCAATCTCTACATCCATGCATCAATCCGGACTCCCGACTGAATTCATCATATTTTAATAACTCTCAATGCGAATCGACCGTTATTTCTCATAAGGGAAACCATGAACAAATACATCATAATACTAATAATGTTGAGTCGTCAAGAACCAGTGTTGCCTCTATAAATTCGCCAATAACTACTTGTGAAAAGATTCCAGATCAACAGAGCCACGAAGATAATGACCATCTACAAGCGTATCAGGTTCACAACAAAAACCCAAATTTCCAGAAAGATATAGACTTAGATTTAGAATATGTAAAAGCACAGTTAAATTTAGCTGTCAAAGATCGTGAGCGTAACAGGAAATTGTTGGAGGAACAGGGAGAGCAACCAAAAGGGTTAGCTAGTGGTAGAAAGTCGAACAAAAATCTGCCAGAATTCGGAGACTTAAGTCCAGTTCAAACTTCGACATCGTCAAGACGCTGTTACTACAAACCAAAAAATCCTGTATCCATTATTCAACAAGAAGATAGTTATGAGGCGGATGACTCTGAAGTTGATGATGTAATCCACCTTTTAAACCAGCAAATTAAGCCCATAAATCAGAATGTTGCCAGTAGTATGCAAAACTCGGAAATCGACATTAGGACAGAACGCTTGATTAATAATATGCAGAAGCTTGAAAATCTTCAACATGAAATGAAGCATCTGGGGTCTCAGAAACCCTTTATTTCTGGTGCTGAAAGGGGTTCTACAATTGAGACCAAGAAAAATAGCCACATTATTAGTCCTCCAAAAAGACCAGAAGGCGGTGGTGGTGGTGCTGATAGCAGCATAGTAAATTCAAATCCGACCATTGCACATCAAATATATAACGACGATATGACCATTTACGGATGTGGTTTGCACGTGCAGCCGAAATCTGGAAATCCCATAAAAAAAGGACCCCCTGTCCCAAAAACCTCTTTGCTTTATAAATCCGTTCATGTGAATCAAGCCCAGTCTACAAGTAATGCAGGACATAATTCAAATCCCATTTCTGCAAGCGTGCATAATTCTGCAGGGGGTGATAAGAATCTCTCTAATCTACAGCTTCCACCAATAAGTCGTAAATGTGCTGCAAAATTTGACCAAGTCCAGTCAATTCCAAATCGATAAGTTGTCTGCTTTAAATGCGAATGTTTGAATTATGACATACATATTTTGAGGTATGTGATAATGTAGGAATCAAGTTTAAAATGTCCAAAATGCGCCTATATTTTTTAAGAAATACTTTGTGATGAACTAGTAACTTTAATTTTAATCATATCATGAAACGGAATTGTAGTGTACCCATATTTTTTAATTTGTACGGAATAACTTGTGCAGAATAAGTAAAATATGCCGATGAGCATAACTTACTATTTTAAGACGATTAATATTAGTGCTACTTTAAAGTTAGATTTTTACATGATTTTTACTTACGCTTTCCATCCTTCTCTTTGCCCAAATGCATACGACTACGACATCAACTTGGCACGAAAATGAAAGTATTCTTTTTGCAGTTCAATCTGAGGCGAGTGAGATAATATTAGGACATGACATTCATGAATGAAATGTGCGTTGCAAAACTGTGTGAATACTTAAATACTAATACTTATTGCAAAAACAACAACAGATTGCTAACAGTTAAACTTTAAACAACAGAATGTAACGAAGTTTTGTTTATTATTTTGCCATTGAGTTCGACTGAAGATGAATACAAAACTAATTTAGGTCTTAGTTGGTTGCACTGTATGCAATTATTCAAAGCAAAGGAAATTTGAGAAGCTATAAAATTATTAAAAGTATCCAAATTAATCTAAATCAATACAACATCAATTCACATGAGGATAAGGCATATTTAATAGGTGAAATCAGTTAAGTTAAATTAATTTTGACAAAAAGTACGTATAATTGACCCATGCTTTGGCATCTAATTTGGTTTTATAGATTGTGGTATTGCGGTATTTTCCTGGCCAGCATTCTTTCACGGTCAATTACGTCACGCCAAGATAGATTTGGATTATTTCAATGAAAAATGAGCTCCTACTCTGCTTTTCGCCTGTTTTTCCGTTTAGAGAAGCCTGGTCGACTCCTCTCGTATGGAAATGTCGGGATAACATGTACTACACCATTCCTAGAACGCCAGCACCAAGTTCTTATAGCGAAAAAAAATGAATTGCTTCGAAAAAGTATGTTGGGCGTGTTGACGGATGGCGGCAATCGCTTCAAGCTCCCAGCTATCAGGTAACCCGGTGACCACTACGACTACAATCAGCCTTGAAAAACTGGTGAATAAAATTTTATCATTGCGTTTAAAATTTAGACGACACTACTCAACTGCTGTGTCGACTGGTGACATCGTCAAGTCAGACTCGGCTAGGCTAGCCCCAAAAAAGAAATCAAAAACTGCCGAATCTCCAAAGATCATGTTGGTATCGGAGACGAAACACATATCCGTCGTCACTTTGGAGGAAGCTCAGAAAATTGCAGAAAGGAAAACTCTGCACCTAGTCGCAGGAGACAGCAAATTATCAAAAGACAAACCTGTTTATAAGCTTGTCACAAATGCAGAATTTTTGGCATCAGATTCGGATAGTTCTAGAGGTATTTATTTTAAAATAAGATTTGTATGGTGCAAATACTTATCTATAAAATTGTGACATGAACCCGTTATAATGAAACAAAAAATTGAAGAATTGAGGCAGGAGAAGGATGACAAGAAGAAAGAGAAAGAATCAAAAACGGTCATATTGAGGAGTAAAATTGCAGAGAACGATATACTATCGAAAGTTAAACAAATGATTAAGTGGATAGAAAAAGGACATTCTGTTCGCTTGATGATTGGTCAATCTGGAGAAAAGGGAGATGCTGTAAGAAAATATGAAGCTAAAACTGTTACTATTGTTTTTTTTAGTTATTATGACTGGTACTGGTAATAAATACCTCTGGTTTTGGGTCTGGATTTCAGGACCATGTTTATAAAGTGATAGAACAAAATATGAAAGAAAGCGGAGCACGATTTCTGCAGAAAGTAGTGAAAGGTGACCAAATTCGCTGCCAACTGATGCCACCAAAAGAACCTAAGAAGCCTGTGACAACGATTGATGAAAACGAGTAGTAGTAGCATAACAAGTATATATCAATAATAATCAAATCACATATATATATTATTATTAATCATGGTGTCTTCTCCAATGAATATATGTAGTTATAGAGGAATTAGTACGAGTAATATATTAAACTTCATTTTTTTGAAGTTTTCTACTTATACGTTTTGACTTTATTCCTGAAGCTGCCAATAAATTAAGACTTATGGAAATAAAGCTATTATCACAATATGTCACAAGCATTTTGCATCATTTATGACTTAGAATGAGCTTACCTCTACTGTTCAACCCCTGGTTTTGATGTAGCGCCCTATAAGTCTAATAAAACCCTAAAGTGGTTTCATTTCATGACCACATTTGCTGCACCCACCCAAAGGGGAAATTTTCAATATCCGAGCAAAATTGGGTCTTTGGCGAGACTGTTAAGATGGTGATTTTTGTGGTTTTGGCTACTTTGATGGGTGCAGCAGGCACAAGTGGGGCTATATTATAAAACCACTTGAGGGTACTACAACTTATCCAAAGGACATCAAAATCTGGGGGTGAACCGTAAAGGTCCCCTACTCTCCTCCTTATCTGAGCTTGAGCATAGTCAATTCCTATTCTCAAAAGTTAAATATAAGTATAATTGATCCAAAAATAGATTTCTACAAGTCTACGTATAGCCTTCGTTTGCATGCAGGCAAGTAGGAAAATCTCTTTTCTTCTTGGTGGCGTGATCTCTGTCAATTGTCATTTCATGGACATCCATCCTATGTTTATACCATAATCTTAGGTTCTGAGACAGTGTAACTTTATGAACTGATATTGGCATAATATTGAGACTAGTCTTTCAAAGATTTATTTACAACACATCACGCATCTCAGTCAGTTAAGCTGCCACATTTTTAGTTATGGTAAGTATGCTTAATTATGGTACATGCAATTGTTTAATGTCTATAATTCTTGTGATTCACATTTATTATAATTTTATCGAAAAGGCAGGAATTCTGCTGAATTTAGTTACCAATTTTGAATGAAGTTTTGTATTTAAGAAATGTACGTGTGAAAGTCAAACTGCAAGTCAGAATTTAATACCAGACCTATTAATACTCTCCTTACAATTCGTTCTCGTTTACTGTATGTGTAATTATGGCAAAATTGAGACAATAACACAGTGCATGCATGTGAATAATGTCTCACATTCACATATTTGTATGATATGGTGTGCAGAAAGGTGTGCAAATATGTGTAGCCCATCCAGCTGGAGTCTCAATTCCAGAGTGCAATTGCATATTGCATTACGAAAGGATCCTTTAATATAGTCTGAGGTCCGACCTAATAAGTCAATAAATGTATTTATAAATCTAGTCGTCTCTGCCACCTATCACTTGAGATAAATTGATCACATCATAATCCTAGAAACATTACTCGGCTCTTTACGGAGATTATTTACGCGATACTAATATTATTATTAGTACGTAAAGGTATTTAGTCAAGTAAGTAAATCCTATAACTGACAGTTTTAAAATATATTTCAGGGTAAAATAATACGAATCTGAAAGGTTACATCATAAATATTTCCCTATCAAGGATTTCCAGAAGAGCTGATTTCCAAATCCGAACTACTAGTTAATTTTTTAAGTGTGCCAAGCTTTCACCCAGAATTATCTCCAATGTTCAACACGAGCTACAAACTGCTTCATGTCCGAATTCTTTTCAAAGATGCGAGTCGAAGTTATGGGACTTCTTCAGGGGTGAGTATTAAATTATCGAAATTGCAAAATAATATGCAAATACTTGCTTAAGCATTGCTATTTTTGGTGAAACAAATTACTATATATTAACAAACAACGACATGTCCAGCTTATGTTTTTGTCATCATCAAATTCTCAAAGCAAAATGACCAATAATCAAGTACGAATTATATTGACACATATAATCGATAATTTAAGTATTGCACCACAAATATCTTATCTGGATGTACTTACGAATTTGCATGCAAAAGAGTAATATTAACGATTTTAAGGGTAGTTTAGTTTATAGTTGTGGGGCAATGTATGTAGTTAGTAAAAAGTGTACAACATTAGCAATTACATTTATTGGCCACAAATTGTGGCACTAAAGAAAACACAATAGAAATTTATTCCGGAGTTTGTGTTAGTGCATTTTATATCTTGTACGTACTTGGACAAGGCAAGGCATTATCGAGTTTCTGGTTTCAACATTCAAAATATGTAAGATTTATACTTTCCTTTCGTCATTTCAGATTTCAGTACCTACATTGACAAACTATAAACCTGTTGAGAAGTTAATGTTTATAAAGCATTTAGCATTGGTTTGATTGCACATATGCATGTAACAGTAATCAGTATGTATGCAGATAGATATTTATTTATTGCTGAATATTAGATCAATGAACAGTCAATTTCACGACACATGCACGTGCTACATTATGAATCACTGTGTATTTCGCCTACCTAATTGTGTGAACATGTAAAGTGTCTTTTTAGCTATTTTGCTATATAGATAGACATAACATTATATTATACTTCGGCGTTGAAGTTTAGCTAATGATACTAACTAACTAATATGTGCACATTAGTGCACAAACCTCGAAAAATTATCTCCTTGTTCCCTATTCGTATGAAAACAAAGGCAGCAGTAGCAGTGCGCTACTTGATTATCTACGAGACGACCTATCTTAATAATATCAATACCATAACGTTTATTTCGTTAAAAAAGTCCCCTTCACCAACTCTAACCTGTAAGCCGACGTATGATAATTATCACTTCGTGTTATGCAACCTATAAAAGAGGATTCTACAGGTCTAGATTTTTCCAATTTAAACTATTGTCAGTCAAGTAAATAATTTTAACTTTCCGCATTACTTCCAATTAGTTGTAGGTCAAGGTCATGTAGTACTATTTATCGTCATACTGACATGATTAATCACAGGCACGCTATGAACAGGCGGTCAGGTGATTGAATTATCAGTCTTTAAAAAGTTGAAGCTCTTTTTTCCACTACTCAGGATTGGTTGAGTTCAATTTAATATCGTGTGATAAGTTACATACGTCATTTCTTGATACTGTCGTCGTAACTAAATCTTTGCATGAAAACAGAGAACAAACATGTTTGGTGGTCTATGTTTTTATGTCAACTAGTTGTTTAGGAGCAGGCCATAACTAACAAGCAGATGATTCGACACTTTATAGAATTTAAATTTACAAACTGTACATTTCAGACTGAAACGTCTCTTGAGTAGTTTATTTTCAGAACTGAAACTCAGTGCGACATTTAATCATAGCATTTCCTTGTATAATAAGTTTTGTGCTTTTTTCTGTTGGTCGTGTGTATTTTTGTGCTGTGCTCGCATTCAAGGGAGGCAATAATTTTTAACGCCACGGTTATGGTTCGCGTTTGCTGTAATGAACAAAGGGCTGAATGGGATGTCAAAATATGGGAAAAGGTGCAGCTGCCCTCATTCCGACTCGGACACAAGCCGTCCTACCCCAAGAAAGTCCGCATAGTGGAAGTCGGTCCTCGGGATGGGCTACAGAACGAGAAGGTCCTCGTCCCTGCCGCCGACAAGGTCGAGTTCATCAACAGACTCTCCCAGACCGGTCTCCAAACGATCGAAGTTACCAGGTGAGGACAGAACTCAAACCTCGCATAGTCGCTTCAAGAACAATTTTATCACGGATTACACTGATCTGTTGTTCTTGCAATGTTTTAGCTTCGTCTCACCAAAGTGGGTTCCACAAATGGGAGACCACAACGAAGTTTTCACTGGAATTGAAAAGAAAACTGGAGTGAGTTATCCGGTCTTGGTTCCTAACGTGAAAGGCCTTCATTCCGCGGTACGTGTAAGATAATAAATACGTCATTATCATTATTGGTAATCTCGAACCGAGTTTCATTATTTAAACTAAAACCATACAGTTAGAGTTGGAATATAAATCCATTTTAATTGTTTTCAGTTAAAAGTTGGAGCAAAAGAAGTTGCAATTTTTGGGGCTGCATCAGAGACTTTTAGCAAGAAGAATATTAACTGCACTATTTCAGAGTCATTACAACGTTTTAGTGAGGTAAATTATCTCATCCGTTCCTTTAAAATTGTCTATGCATGAATAGTTTTATGTGGCAGCGGCAGCATTGTTATATTAGATGTCTTCATAGGTTGTAAATGAGGCTAAGAAGGAAAATCTAAAGGTTCGAGGCTATGTTTCCTGTGTATGTGGATGTCCTTATGAAGGTGCAATCGCGCCTAACGCTGTTGCTAAATTGGCCAAAGAAATGTACGACATGGGCTGCTATGAAATATCGCTGGGCGACACAATTGGGGTGGGAACTCCAGGAACAATGCGGGCCGTTTTGGAAGAAGTACTAAAAGTTTTACCTGTGGAAGTCGTGGCCGTCCACTGCCATGACACATATGGACAAGCACTGGTCAATATCATTACTGCATTAGAGGTAATAAGTGGCTGATTTCGTAAATTAACTTTGTGGGCAAAAGTCATTCCATAAATTAGTGAGTATTAGTGGCTAACAAATATGTCAAATATATTATTCTCGTATAGATGGGTGTTAGCGTGGTGGACTCGTCCGTCGCAGGTCTCGGGGGGTGTCCTTATGCCAAGGGTGCAAGTGGAAACGTAGCCACTGAGGATGTTGTTTACATGCTGCAAGGGATGCAGATCGACACGGGCGTTGACTTTCAGAAGTTACTATCCGCGTCCGAATTCATATGCACAGTGCTAAACAGACCAACAAATTCCAAAGCAGGGCTGGCCCTAGCTGGAAGGAAAGGTTAACAAACTTCAATGTCTAACCAAAAATGAATTGACTTTGATTAAGAATTTCTACACTGCGCTAAGAATACCATGACCGAGGATCTGATCTGATTTTCATCTGATTTTACTGAATAGTGTATAACGAGATGGTACATTGGTACAATTACAATCTCAATTACCACCAAAGTTTTATGTGCGGAAGTAAAATCGTATTTATTCGTACAAATAATTTAGATTGTGATATAACATTACTATTATTTCTTATTTCACAAGAAATGATATTATTCATGAACGTCAAGTTTGTACATCTTGGAAGTTTGGAACTGATTTCCAATAAGTAATTCAATTCGAATAATGTTTGTACTTTTCTTCATTCACGACTTTGCATAAATCTTCTGTCAAGAAAAGCAACAAGTTTTATTTTCGATGACGTATGATCAAATTAATATCAAGGTACTTATTTTATTTTTATGTAGTCGTGTGATAACTGATGACATATTTATAAAATTTTGACGAATGTCTATGATTTCCAGCACAGTGAAATCATGAAGGAAATAAAACATGTATTAAGTTGATCTAAACATTTGCCAAGTTTGGGCACAATACACTACATAGTAAATCGGAAAAAAACTCCACCAATTAAAAATATGGATTCATATTTGTCTAATTGTATATCTTTTCATGATATTTAACGCCATTTCAGATTTCTGTACACCTAATGATATTGGGCGAAAGGAATTAGTATGATTTATGACATATTAAGATGTTAGCTCGTACAAATGTTAGTACTTCCATAGTAGTACCTGAAATGCATATGCAATTTTTAAGGAAAGCATGCAGTATATTTTTGAACAGATTTATCATCTACTCAGTAAATAGTCAGAAATCGTCATCTACCTTCTACTTAATACTTGCAAGCATTTTCTGTCCAATTTCTCCTAAATCGTTAATTTGGTCGGACATTACAAATTACATTACTGCTTTGATGAAGTGGAGCTTTCTCCGCTTTCTCCTTTGTGCATAGTTGGAGGCAACGTGAGACTCCAACTCCTTGTGAGAGTGAGTCTCAGATCTCCCCGTCCAGTTGTGGAGAGCTTGAACCAGAAGCACATTGCACACCACCGGCCATATTGCCATCCTCCACTCCTATTAGACTGCGAGTGTCAGAGAGTGAACGTCGTGTTCCCAATTTTCTTCGAAATTTAGACCTTTTTCTAAACCCACAAAACTTCGTGCTTGTTCTCTTCGGAGCTAAGGCCTTTGGCAACTTGCATCCCAACAAACCAAAAACAATCTACACCTCTTTTCGACCCCAGTCGTTGCATTTACTTCAACATAAAAAGTATTAAGATGGCTTCAAATGCTGAACTTGCTTGTGTCTACGCTGCACTCATCCTGTCTGATGATGACATCGCTATCACGGTAAATTTACGATATAAATATATTTTACTTTAGGGAAATATTACGAAGCGAGTACACTTAGAGCAAATATTAAATGGCTATTTTCCTTTATTCTTCCTGCAGGGGGAGAAGATTGCGACCATTCTAAAGGCGGCAGGTGTGGACGTGGAGCCGTACTGGCCAGGTCTGTTCGCCAAGGCGTTGGAGGGAGTGAAGGTCAAGGATCTCATCACCAACGTAGGGTCCGGTGTGGGTGCTGCACCCGCCGCAGCCGCAGCTGCGCCAGCGGCAGCCGCCGCCGGAGGTGGCGACAAAGGGGGCAAGAAAAAGGAGGAGAAGAAGGAAGAGTCCGAAGAGGAGGATGACGACATGGGCTTTGGTACGGCAACATACTTGTTACATTATCTTAGAATGCATACTGCAAACGTGGTACAATTTTATATATTTTCTTCACTTTTCAGGTCTGTTTGACTAATGTCCAAGTTTCTCATCGCTCGACAAAACAACTTCTGACAAGAAATCAAATGTGTTCCAGACTTGAATTTATACATTTTTATTTGTTAACTATATAAGCTCATGGTGTGGACATGTTTTGATTTAAATAAAATCCAGCTCAACGGATTATTTGATGTTTTCCTGTTTCTTATTTCTCAATATAGCCAGCTTAGCTGACTCAAAATTAATCATGTGCACCTAAACATTCATCGTTCATTTATCCCTTCAGTGGTATTGACTTTCTAGCTACAAACACAAGGCTTGGGTTCATGGTAGCTTAACTTAATCAATTTGATTTAATTCCCACGGCATATGTGATAAACTAGCAAATTAAGTTTTCTTTTAGAGCATTCCTCATGTAACAAATAAGTGCAACCTAAACCACCGCAAAACAAGAGAATCTACTTTTTTCTTTTCCCCTTCCAGAGAAAATATTCTTTTATTGGCCCATTAATATCCAATCTGTAACATTGAATTGCTGTATTAACAAATGAAAAAGATGATAAAAACAACAATAGCTATTTCTTCTTGATGGCCTTTTCTGCGGCTTTTGTGGTTTTTCCGGTAGCTTCCTTGAAGTTGACAGACTTGATGACACCCACGGCGACGGTTTGTCTCATGTCTCGAACGGCGAAACGCCCCAAGGGAGGGAAGTCGGTGAAAGCCTCAACGCACATGGGCTTAGTGGGGACGAGGGTCACGATGGCAGCGTCGCCAGACTTGATGGCCTGTAATAAAGAATCACAGAAGGTTAATTTTGTAAATTAATATAATTTGTGAATTTATGCGGACAATTAGATGAATACGATAAGAGGAATTAAAAGCTGTAATTCATAAAATACCTTGGGATTCTCTTCCGTGGTTTTTCCGGTACGACGGTCGCACTTTTCCTTGATTTCCTGGAATTTGCAGGCGATGTGAGCGGTGTGACAGTCCAAAACGGGACAGTATCCGTTAGAGATTTGTCCAGGGTGGTTCAACACGATGACCTGGGCAGAGAAGTCGGCGGCCCCCTTGGGTGGGCTGACCTTGGAGTCTCCAGCAACGTACCCTCTTCGGATTTCCTTGACAGAGACGTTCTTAATGTTGAAACCAACATTGTCTCCGGGAACTGCTTCCGTCAGAGCTTCGTGGTGCATCTCCACGGACTTGACTTCAGTGGTCAGACCAACGGGGGCGAAAGTGACCACCATTCCGGGTTTGATGATTCCAGTCTCAACTCGGCCCACGGGCACAGTTCCAATACCTCCAATTTTGTACACGTCCTGGAGAGGAAGACGAAGGGGCTTATCGGTAGGTCTAGGTATTCATTAAAAAAATATCATGAGCACCATAAAAAAATATTATTATTGTAGATCGTCAGTCATCATTATCAGCATATTTAATTTTAATTTAAGTAGATATACTAAATTGTTTTTAAAAATTCATAAAAATAAGAAAAACATATTCACCTCGATGGGGGAAGGATAGCGTCGAGAGCTTCAATCAAGCACTTGCCGTCGGCGTTTCCTTCCTTGCGCTCAACCTTCCATCCCTTGAACCAGCCCATCTTGTCGGAAACCTCCAACATGTTGTCTCCGTTCCATCCGGAAATGGGGACGAAGGGTACGCCAGCTGGATTGTATCCAATCTTCTTAATGTAGCTGCTGACTTCCTTTTTGATTTCCTCGAAACGGGCCTCAGAGTATGGGGGCTCAGTGGAGTCCATCTTGTTGACTCCAACAATAAGCTGTTTAACGCCAAGGGTGTAAGCGAGAAGGGCGTGCTCACGAGTTTGTCCATTCTTGGAAATACCGGCTTCAAACTCTCCAGTTCCGGCAGCCACGATAAGCACAGCGCAATCGGCCTGTACAAATTAATACGGCCAAACTTAATTCGTGTAGCACATAATTGTAATATTTCAATGCAATGCATTGCCGCCATGTCCATACTACTCATTCATATTATTCACATTCAAGTTAGAAAGATTTTTTTTACATACCTGAGATGTTCCCGTGATCATGTTCTTAATGAAATCTCTGTGTCCGGGAGCGTCGATGATGGTGACGTAGAACTTTGCGGTCTCGAACTTCCAGAGGGCGATGTCGATGGTGATACCACGTTCTCGCTCAGCCTTAAGTTTGTCCAGCACCCAGGCGTATTTGAAGGATCCCTTTCCCATCTCCTGGGCCTCCTTCTCGAACTTTTCTATCGTTCTCTTATCGATACCTCCACATTTGTAGATCAAATGGCCCGTGGTGGTGGACTTGCCAGAGTCGACGTGGCCAATGACCACGATGTTAATGTGCACCTTTTCCTTTCCCATATTGTGGCGGATGACAAGAGGAGGAGGATGATAATCGAGTAACTAGCAGAACAGAAGAGCTGCAAAACCATGCACACACAAAAATAACAATTAGTTCAGAGTGAAATTGCATCAGCTTTTCACAGGCAATTTTGTGGAAGACCGAGAGAAAACCCCAACCCACCCACACACAATAAAACGTTTGCCGAAACGTTTTATATGCCCGACACTTGGAAACCCAAATATTTCCACAACCACCCCAAGCTCACCTCTACTCAAACTTCAAGCCACACCCCCAGTTGAGCAAATACAAGCGGAAACCCCCCACAAAAGTAGCCGGTAGAAAAAGAAAGTAAAATTTTGTAGAACTCACCTTGCCTGGTTGACAGCCGAACGAAGAAGAGCCGGATTGAGTACTGTGACTCAAGTCAGCTCGGTCTCCACTAAATTCCGTCCACCTCGAGGCTCAAACACAGTTCCTCGGCCTCGGGTGACTAGGGTCAGAGATGGCTTAAAATTCGGATGTTGCTCTCCTCCTCCCTTTCTCACCTTCCTCCAGCCAGTCCTCCCCTGGGGTGTGGTCCTGTGGGTGGTTCGCAATTTTATGCAGTCGGGTGCCTAAACTGGAGATATAGCAGATGGCCAATTGGGAGAGTCGACACTTGTTGGCGCAACGTGCACTCGTCCGCACTGCCACAGCAAACCAGCATGGCGACGCGGAGGGCCACACTCTCAGCCATCTCACCCCTCACTCATTCCGCAGCGAAACAAGGATCCCATAGGGAAATTCTTTGTCCTAACCTTTGTTCACTAAAACCTATCATTGGCTAATTTTTCATGAAACTTTCTGGTTATCAAATCGCTGTTAACTGAACCGTATTATAGCCAAGTTTTGTTTTTGTATGAATTTTACATTCTTCGATTTATGCCTTTTCACCAAATTGATGTAGTTTTAAGTACAACGAAATTAATTGTACTAATGTCTTGATACTTGGACAGCGCCAGTGGGTGCGGAAGCCGTGGGGACATCTTGGGACATTAACATTGTAGGATCGGCAAGGGAAGGGTTTGTATAACGTGTGGAAATGATGGGGGCATCGAATAACCGTGAGGACATTGTCCCCTGTCCTCTCACTTCCGCGGCCACTGGACAGTGTACCGGTAAGACTAGCAGGAGCTGCGGAACTGTCAGGACAATGGCCCCACAATCCCCGACTGGCAATCACGGATGAGCATTTACTTATCCGTCATATCATAATAAACATGCGTGGAGTGAAAGTTGAAAGTGAAATTCAACTATTTTCTAAGGGGAGCAATTAACAGGCGATATTGATAATGATGATGCTTGATGAGGCTAAACTTTAGTGTGCAACCAAGTATTATTGTTGCCGATTCTATGTCATGCACTTTGCAGAAAGATGTTGCTGTGTCTGATTTCCACAATTCCGATGATCCGATGATGATACGAGGACCAGCATCTACAAACATCTGAAAATTTAAGAAGCGAGTTTTATGTCAAACAAAGCAAAAGTCAAGTTAAAGTTTTAATCTTGCCAGTTGGGGATTAACAAAAACTAATGGTTTATTCATTAATGGTTATTTACGCACGTATTTCAATTATTTAGCGAACAATTTGATAACTTATAGACTACATCACTCTTCTACTCTACCAAATTCCCCGTCTGACTCCAGACATTTTGTTATAATCCGATAAGTGTCTGAAGAAGAATCGACTTATTCTCCAGTTACGAACAACTCCTGTTCCTCTCGACGAAATGGCACAACGTTCGTGAAGTGTTAAATAGGCAGCATGGATTGGCATCGCGTGAAAATCTTCCATCGCTAGTTCCTGGAAATTAATAGCAAATTTAATTTTAACAATTTCATAACTTTTGAGTTCTGACATAATACATTAACCGTTCAACAATCTTGAATCTCATACTACGTACTTGAATTTCTCTTGGTAAAATGACTTGGTTTTTCATGGCCTTTAACAACGTGTGCTCCAAACCCCACTCCACACATATTTGTCTGTTTCTGTAATTCTTTTTCATCCTCCAATCAGTCCATCCCTGTAATCCGCCGGGTTGAGGGTTCCACTCAATATCGTATTTCTTTGGGGGTTGCTTCGGTGGTTTTGGAATCACTGGTTTACTTTTCATGACAGCGTGAGATGCAAATCTGCACTGGACTAGTGGCCCTATTTTACCCAAATTAAAAGAACTAAACATTTCTATATTTGAAAATTTCAATACTTAAAATTACGTAACGAAGTTTGGTGTACAATGTTTTGTTTTTGCAAGTTTGAAGTAAGCGGAAAGTGATTTAGATCCTTGTTTCGCTGCGGAATGAGTGAGGGGTGAGATGGCTGAGAGTGTGGCCCTCCGCGTCGCCATGCTGGTTTGCTGTGGCAGTGCGGACGAGTGCACGTTGCGCCAACAAGTGTCGACTCTCCCAATTGGCCATCTGCTATATCTCCAGTTTAGGCACCCGACTGCATAAAATTGCGAACCACCCACAGGACCACACCCCAGGGGAGGACTGGCTGGAGGAAGGTGAGAAAGGGAGGAGGAGAGCAACATCCGAATTTTAAGCCATCTCTGACCCTAGTCACCCGAGGCCGAGGAACTGTGTTTGAGCCTCGAGGTGGACGGAATTTAGTGGAGACCGAGCTGACTTGAGTCACAGTACTCAATCCGGCTCTTCTTCGTTCGGCTGTCAACCAGGCAAGGTGAGTTCTACAAAATTTTACTTTCTTTTTCTACCGGCTACTTTTGTGGGGGGTTTCCGCTTGTATTTGCTCAACTGGGGGTGTGGCTTGAAGTTTGAGTAGAGGTGAGCTTGGGGTGGTTGTGGAAATATTTGGGTTTCCAAGTGTCGGGCATATAAAACGTTTCGGCAAACGTTTTATTGTGTGTGGGTGGGTTGGGGTTTTCTCTCGGTCTTCCACAAAATTGCCTGTGAAAAGCTGATGCAATTTCACTCTGAACTAATTGTTATTTTTGTGTGTGCATGGTTTTGCAGCTCTTCTGTTCTGCTAGTTACTCGATTATCATCCTCCTCCTCTTGTCATCCGCCACAATATGGGAAAGGAAAAGGTGCACATTAACATCGTGGTCATTGGCCACGTCGACTCTGGCAAGTCCACCACCACGGGCCATTTGATCTACAAATGTGGAGGTATCGATAAGAGAACGATAGAAAAGTTCGAGAAGGAGGCCCAGGAGATGGGAAAGGGATCCTTCAAATACGCCTGGGTGCTGGACAAACTTAAGGCTGAGCGAGAACGTGGTATCACCATCGACATCGCCCTCTGGAAGTTCGAGACCGCAAAGTTCTACGTCACCATCATCGACGCTCCCGGACACAGAGATTTCATTAAGAACATGATCACGGGAACATCTCAGGTATGTAAAAAAAATCTTTCTAACTTGAATGTGAATAATATGAATGAGTAGTATGGACATGGCGGCAATGCATTGCATTGAAATATTACAATTATGTGCTACACGAATTAAGTTTGGCCGTATTAATTTGTACAGGCCGATTGCGCTGTGCTTATCGTGGCTGCCGGAACTGGAGAGTTTGAAGCCGGTATTTCCAAGAATGGACAAACTCGTGAGCACGCCCTTCTCGCTTACACCCTTGGCGTTAAACAGCTTATTGTTGGAGTCAACAAGATGGACTCCACTGAGCCCCCATACTCTGAGGCCCGTTTCGAGGAAATCAAAAAGGAAGTCAGCAGCTACATTAAGAAGATTGGATACAATCCAGCTGGCGTACCCTTCGTCCCCATTTCCGGATGGAACGGAGACAACATGTTGGAGGTTTCCGACAAGATGGGCTGGTTCAAGGGATGGAAGGTTGAGCGCAAGGAAGGAAACGCCGACGGCAAGTGCTTGATTGAAGCTCTCGACGCTATCCTTCCCCCATCGAGGTGAATATGTTTTTCTTATTTTTATGAATTTTTAAAAACAATTTAGTATATCTACTTAAATTAAAATTAAATATGCTGATAATGATGACTGACGATCTACAATAATAATATTTTTTTATGGTGCTCATGATATTTTTTTAATGAATACCTAGACCTACCGATAAGCCCCTTCGTCTTCCTCTCCAGGACGTGTACAAAATTGGAGGTATTGGAACTGTGCCCGTGGGCCGAGTTGAGACTGGAATCATCAAACCCGGAATGGTGGTCACTTTCGCCCCCGTTGGTCTGACCACTGAAGTCAAGTCCGTGGAGATGCACCACGAAGCTCTGACGGAAGCAGTTCCCGGAGACAATGTTGGTTTCAACATTAAGAACGTCTCTGTCAAGGAAATCCGAAGAGGGTACGTTGCTGGAGACTCCAAGGTCAGCCCACCCAAGGGGGCCGCCGACTTCTCTGCCCAGGTCATCGTGTTGAACCACCCTGGACAAATCTCTAACGGATACTGTCCCGTTTTGGACTGTCACACCGCTCACATCGCCTGCAAATTCCAGGAAATCAAGGAAAAGTGCGACCGTCGTACCGGAAAAACCACGGAAGAGAATCCCAAGGTATTTTATGAATTACAGCTTTTAATTCCTCTTATCGTATTCATCTAATTGTCCGCATAAATTCACAAATTATATTAATTTACAAAATTAACCTTCTGTGATTCTTTATTACAGGCCATCAAGTCTGGCGACGCTGCCATCGTGACCCTCGTCCCCACTAAGCCCATGTGCGTTGAGGCTTTCACCGACTTCCCTCCCTTGGGGCGTTTCGCCGTTCGAGACATGAGACAAACCGTCGCCGTGGGTGTCATCAAGTCTGTCAACTTCAAGGAAGCTACCGGAAAAACCACAAAAGCCGCAGAAAAGGCCATCAAGAAGAAATAACCATTGTTGTTGTTATCATCTTTTTCATTTGTTAATACAGCAATTTATCGTTATACATTGGATATTAATGGGCCAATAAAAGAATATTTTCTCTGGAAGGGGAAAAGAAAAAAAATAGGAAGGTTTTTTATACTTTACATGGATATCATGCATCATAGCCAACATTTGAGATATGTCTGCTTCGAATGACGACACACCTTTTGCTTGTTCATCATCGCATAATAAAAGAATAAGGAAATTTTGAGTGACTTTTGCACATGGCGTAATTTCATATTGAGTAAAGTGATGATAAATTCACTGGATAGTTGGGCGACGGGATAGAAAATGAGGATTTGATCTAAAAATAACGTAGCAATCGTTTCATGCAGATTGCGTAGGGTGAACTGAACTGGGTATCCTTATGAACTTCTCGCTGTGAGACTGAATGTTCGGAAGCCGGGTCGTTATGTTGAACAGACAAGAAAAGATGATATTATCCCGTCTTCTCTGTGTGTGTACGGTGTCGGATTTCTTTATGGTGCACGGTGTCGTTCATGCCAATTTACAAACATTCTGCAGCATACTGACATGTGGTAGATTTATAAGTACGTTATAGACGTTTCGTGGCTTTCGCACATTTCAGTCTGCTCTAGCCAGCCAAAACAACCATCCGTCCATTCTCTAAAGTAAGAGTGGAACGTTCACTTCCGGTTTATTTTTTTGGAAGAAACGAGGAATATGTAACTGCCATGAAAAGCAGAGAAATCTCAGGTTGATACAATAACTGACCAGTTTACAAGTCATTTTATTCAGGTGAAATTTGTCCGTGGCCATGTGTGGGAGCTGCTTTGGGCTGTGCGGGAGGGAAGTTGAGGAGTCCTCACTTCCTGAGCCGGAGGGAGAAGGCGGGGGGCGGCTATTCGACAAGGTTTCACGAGAAGAGAGGGACACCTCGACCATTCCGGGCGTCATTGGACGACGGAGGAGAATTCGACGACTTCATTGCAGAACCGGGTTCGACGTGGCAGTGTATGCCAATGGAAAGATTAGGGGCACGAAGTCTCCCAGGAATAAGTACGGTATGTAAAAAAAAGTCGTATATGTAAAACTGCATGCAAAATATTATTACTGGAATTTACATTCCTCCAAACTTGTAGGTCTATTGGAATTTGAAGCTGCTGGTCTGGATGGTCAACTCAGAATAAGGGGGGTTTCTACAGGGTTTTACATTACGATGACTCCGAAGGGCAGAATTGTTGGGCAGCCGGAAAAGGATCAGCCAGGTACAATTTGGGTACGATTCAATCTTTGTGACACTTACACTCGATTTTGTTGGGTTCGTTCCGTGCAATAATGACAATTCCCGATAACGCAATGTTTCAGATTGAAGCTAGAATGGGAGTGACAACAACGTACATGTCATTACTTTCTCAAGATTTTGCTCACCTTGGGTGGTACTTGGCAATAAAGAAATCCGGAAAACCGAAAGCAGGTCACAAGACAAACCATCCATATCCACAAAAAGCTATTTCATTCCTGTCCAGAGTGGTCGGAGAAGAGTTTTACTAATCCTAAGTTACCAAATGTTTGGTCTCAAGTTCAATTTGTTGTGAGCCATGAAAACATCTTCAGAGCTTTAGAAGAGGTTCGAAAATTTTGTGTTCCAATTTTAACTACTTTACAAATATATAGAAATTTATGAATCCATTTTACATGTGTATTGTTATTTTGTTTTGCCTTTCACAGTTTTTTCCTGCTTATATAAATATAACTAATAACCACTAAATTCGATTCACTTATTAGTATTTTTTGATATGATATATTACATGCAAAAATAAAACGATGATAGATAAAGAGACGAGCTACATTTAGCACCATCATACGAGATTTATTTTTAGAACGCACATTCATACTCATTCATATTATTATAGAAAGCAATGCTTCTAATTTAAAAATCGACTTTGATAAAAATATAGTTATTTACAAGTTTTAAAACAATATCTTCAAGCATGATATTGTATAATTGCTGCTTCTGCAAGAAGCCTTTTTTCACAATCAGACATGAACCAAAAAAGGGAAGTATTATTATCTATTACGTGCAATGACTGATTGATATAAACTTACATATACCTATTTTAGTAGTAGTTATAGGAAGAGCATTTTTGGTGGTGAAAGTAAGGCTTTACTGAAAGTCTGAGAATCTCAGGTTGTGCTAACGTTTTCTTTCCACTTTGGCAGTTTTCTTCTTGGCCTTTTCCTTTTTTTCTTCAGCCAACTTCTTTTGCCGAGCCCTACATATCAAAGCATGGAGCATCATAATTTTTTATATGCATTTTTGAGTTAATGCGTTATTTATCATAAGTGTGATGTCATTTACCGGTCTTCTTTATCCTTTTCACGCTTCTTAGCAGCCTCAGCTTTGGCTTGCTCCTTCATTTCCTTTTGAGCACTTAGAAGGCTAGAAGCATTTGTATTTTTAGCTAGTCCGTCCATTGTCGATTTCTTGCGAGATTCGCCATCGTCATCCGATTCACTTTCATCCTAATCAATCATGGATAAGCAGATAAAATTTGTACATAGAATCTTAAAAGATGAAGGCATCATTTGTTCATCCATATATTTATGTACTCACTGTGAGACCCTGATATTGTTGAAGTATTGCAGCTCTGAGAGCAGAATCAGTGACAACTCCTTTCTCGTTACCACTTCCGGTCGCGCCCCCACTTTCTGGAGAATGGCGCAGTAACTGCTCGAGCTGTTTCTCAATTAGGGACTCACTCTCAGTCTTGTTATCTCCCTCCAACACAGTGGATGCATTCTTCGATTTATCCTTTGAAGTAGCTAAATGTTCATTCCATCGTGAAATTATTTGCGCAGATGTCAAAGATTCGACGGATGGAGTAGCCTAAATGCGGAGACACCAGTTAGTAACCTTTTAGTAGTAAAAGCATGCGGTAGTCGGTCAGTTTGGCGAAAACACTTTTGGCAAAAAACTTTAGCCAAAAAATAATCCCATTTGGCGAAAAACAAATTCCATGCATTTCACCGTACGTTAGTTTTATTTTATTTAAAGTACCTTTTGGCGAAAATAATGTCGCATTTGGCGAAAACGAGGATTTTGTGAAAATCGTTACTCATGAAGAGCGTTCAACCCTCCGGGGACCATCGGATACATGGATTTGTGACGGGATGTTTAAATCATGTCCAAAAATATTCAAAAGAAGTGGTCAACTTTACACAATACATTGCATTTAAGAAGCAGTTTACGGCATAAGGCGAACAAGCCGACAATGCGTTCCAATAGTTTATGCCTTCTCCCTAAAAAAAGAGTGCTACAAAATACTGTTTGATGTTGTAAAAGATAACGTCAAAAACTATAATCCTTCTCAAATCATACTAGATTTCGAGGCTGCGGCAATTGATTCTACAAAGTCCATGTTCACAAAGACAATAATTGAGTAGGTTCCACCTATGTCAAAGTATTTTTAGGAAAGCTCAAGAATTAGGCCTACAATCAAGCGATTTGACATAAAGAAATGCGAAATTTAAATTTCGCCAAATGTACTTTTACGAATTTTCCACTTTCGCCAAATGTGACAATAATTTCGCCATTTAGTACTTTCATGGCAATTTTTTACCACCTTGGCGAAAATTTTTTTTCGCCAAACTGGCTTTCGCCAAACTGACCGTCAATCAAGCATGCAGTCATCAGGATGAAACGAAACGAAATTTCTCTACCTTACCCCCAATTCCGATAGGATGCCGTCCAGGTCCTCAATTTTCTGGTCCAGCTCCTCATCCCCTTCTAAAATGCTTGTAATGTATGGACCGAAGACGGCTTCGTCCGTCTTTAATTCACGGAGTCGTTCAGATAGCCACGTATCGAAATCCATCATCTTTTGCTTTCTCCGAGTGAAAGTTACAAAAAATCTTTAAATAAAAAATACACGTCTCCTCAATGAATACAACCCGATTTAATATCATGAACGCTGATGAAGCAACTGACTTTATATCAATTAAAAAATAAGTACTTAATATACGACTTAAATTAGCTTCTTAATTTAATTACCCCGTAAGGTTGAAAGTGTAATGGATTTATCTAAGTCCCAAGGGAATCTTTACTGCTCCCCGTATTATTTCATACAAGGACAAGGACAAAGTTATGCAGCATTATTGAACATTACGAAAAAACAAACGTATTTTGAAAATAAAATATTGTAATCAACTGGGACTTTAAACTCAAAATTAAAAGTGTGTATCAAACTGTGCCCGGCGTTTTCTGAAGAGAAGATTGCGAGCCGGACTGAGCAACCAATATTTTGCCATCTAATCCTAACTTAGGATTCCTAAGTTTGCGAGTCTTTATTGAATTTTGCGCTGTGCAAAAAAGACGCATGTAACGATTTAAACAAATGCATGCAGCATAAATTCGTTCACTTTCCTTACATTTTCTTCAGCTTAGCTCCTTAGTGGAGAATACGGAGAAAGCACATTTTGCCTAATACCGTGTAAATAGTACTTAAGACGACGATAGGGTCCGCCAAGTTGTAACGTCAGATCTTGAATTCTAAGGATCTTGAAGGGCCTTTTGAAACGGAAAATCAAAACGTCAAGCGGTTTGATGCCATGGTCCTATTTGCGCCCTAGTTTGATTTGTTCGGATTTTCCACTCGGATTTTCATAATTTGTATATACATGATCTCAAAAAGCTATCCGACATGAATCTAAACTTTTTTGGGGAAATTTGCATTTTTTTCAAGGCAAGACCCTCAAATATTCGAAAACATTGAAACGTAAATACTACCTGCCTATAGCACTACTCACTCATTGTCAGAAAACTCGCTTTCTTCGTGCGCTTTCCCCTTCATGCATGGGCTTGAAATTGCTCCAAATTAACAATAAACTTCTTTCCGTTTCGATTAGGGTATCACCATTTTTATTTCAAGATTAATTTGTGGTATTATTAACTGAACCTATGCTGATCTGATCTTAATTAACGATATCATAATGTCATGGATTGCACTGTATAAATACATGCTTCTCACGCAGTGCAGTCACAGTGGTGCAAGTTCAGTCAGACGCATAAATCCTTGCATTGCATTACGTACTTAATAGTTGCATGAAACAACAGAGTCACACAAGCTATTTATTACCATTATTACTTGCATTAATGTTAATTTGATTTTTCAAGTATTGTTGGATAAGTGATATATAATTCGTCACAGACTTATTTAGAATTACCATTTGCGGCGATCGTCATTAAATAATATACTAATATTCTACAAGGACAGTACAGTTTGCGATAAATAATATTATTAGCGACAAAGCAACTCTGCATGATTAAGGTCTTCGGAATCGTCAGACTATTTTAATAAATATTATACAACGGATTATAGGATATTGAAGATGAAAAATATATACCAATTAATAATACTAATTAAATAAGGAACAACCAGGGCAAATACTAAAATTATACATATTATGAGTTGCATTGAGCAAATACAAAATGATGCAATTCATAAATCTTATCGATCACGTGATAAGTAATAGCTGCATCTGAGATTAAATGAATATAATAAGCAGCAGAGTTGTCACTGAAAAGTGAAGATCAATTCAATTAGTCAAACACAATAATCAAAAGTATTCAAAAGTAACAAAATATGATTGAGTAAGTCGCTTGGCATAACAATGAAATGGCACGAAGAATAGTGATAAGTATACACATTGTCACATTGTATGTACATTGTACATGCTAAGAAGTGAGGCTGTGAAGTAGTGTGAAGCAACAATAACACAAGTGAAGAAGAAAATTTAAATTGTGAGTCGAATAATAAACCATTGAAAATTTCAATTTGAAATTTGTTGCCTGCACTATGAAGGTTATTTGTAAATTGTTGTGTAACCGGGACCAATAAAAAATATCTAAATGTTACATAATGTAATTGTACACACCTAATTAAATAATAAACATATTCAAGTTGTATATTTGTACAATCTTCATTGATCAATATACAAAAATACACCAAGTCATTTAATGGGAGCTGTACAATTTGTAATATTGATGTCTACAAGATTTACAACTTACTACTCTTTATCAACAGTCTGCATTATGTTATTGGACAATACAATGCGGCGTCGCGTCGGATTAGTTTTTTAACATTGACTGACTATATGTATATACGACAAACTAACAGTAGTAATAATAATAATTAATGATAAAAATGTGCTATGCACGGTTGTTCTAGGTGGTTGGAACTAGTATTGAGATTGAATTGTTACGAAATAATAATGTCATGTTACAAAATTTGTTGTTAATATGCATCATTTGCATGTTATGGGACTCATGTGAAAGAGAAAGCTTTTCCCACGAGCGAGGCGAAGATGGGGGAAAAGAGTTTGAAGAAGGCGATGGCCTTGCCAGCCTCGTCGATGGAGCCGCTGGACGTGGAAGGGTGCTTCTTCTTGGACACGTCCAGGATGGGTCTCCTTGTCGTCGAGGTTGTCGTACTGGTCGTGGTTCCTTCCGTTGGGAAGAAAGGAGGGTACACTGGTTTGTTTACGCTGGGGGGCGGAGGAGCCAAATCAATACCTTCTGGACCATCTATGCTAAATCCGCCACCATGACCTCGGTTCTTGCTGTTTTTGTTGTTGTTGAATGTATCAACTGGACTGAGGTTGCTCAAGGGGTTTCGGTTCACGTTATTGTTGGTGTTACTGCCGTGAATCTCGTCACTATCTTCATCCTCATCTATTTCCACATCATCGTCATCCTCCTCGTCATCATGGTTGGGTATTGGGTTAAGTATAGGAGGCGAAGGTCTGGATGGAAATTTAGGATGAGTTGGAAAGTTGGGGGTGGCAGAGCTGTGGTGGAATGGTGGCTTTGGATGAATTTGACCACTGGGATCGTCATCATCTGAATCTTCCAAGTCGGTAGGGATGTCTCCTGAACCTGAACCCATGCCACTTCCTTCAAACTCGAGATCATCTGTAATAAAGTTAATAAATGTGTCTGCTGAACCGGTTTATGAGTAAATATAAAATTATTAAAATGACAGTGTTATTATTCACTTACCACTTTCCTGCCATTGGACATCAAGCCCATTATACGAAGCTCTTAATTTCTCAGTGATTTGTTGAAGAATGATTATTTGCTCAGTAATTAAAATGTTGGGGGCAGTTTTTCCGAAAGATGATGACGATCTTGATTCGGGACTCTCATTACTTGTTCGGTTACGGTCAGGTCGGATGGCATGTGTCCCATTCCAACAGAGTTCTAAAGTAGTGATACAAATGTAAACTAATCGTGATAAATAAATCCATTGAGGAGGTTGATACCTACCTCTCCCGAGTTTTGAAGAGTAGTCCTTTGAGATCCCGTTGCAAACCTGTCGCGGAAGTGCCTCCCAAATGCTCTTTGATTTTTTCACTTTGTTCTTGATCTCGCGAAGCAATTTGTCCATGGATTTGCTAGCTTGTACGTTATCATGTCCGGTTGTTGCCCGGAAAGTATCGAGTTTTGACGAAGTTTCATCCGGTCTTCGTCTCAAATTTTCAGGGGGTGGTGATGCCTCGCGTTTTCTGAAACTATGGACAAATATTTATTTATTTATGCAGGGAATACTCTGAATTCCGAAGGAATCATGCACAATCAAGTACAGAATCTTACGTTTTTGCTGAAATCAACTTTGGCTTCCCACACTTTGCAAATACAGCTGAAATGTATAATAAAATCTACATTAGATATCCATCAATTGTACTTCAAAGGTCATGAAACCTCCATATTTTGTGACGTCATTTTAATTAGTAACTATTTTGTTATGTCATCACTTTGTCATCTTTTTATGCACACCACTAATCTGTGGATAAGTAGTATATTAAACTGCTAACGTAGGCATTTCATCTAACAGCACTTTCATTCATTGATCCCTTTCTAAACCACAGATATCTAAATAGAAGCTTTCATCGCACACTCATTCAATCTCCATTTTTGAATTTAAGTAAACTACAATTTGGACATGAAAATCTTCTTGTTTTGCGTTTCAGCCAATTATTTGACTTAACTTATTACTTACATTGACTAAGATCTGGACCAGACTCTTGAAAATTCATGATGGCTTCAGAAATTTTAATGTGAATCGGTTCGACGACAGCTTCCACATTGTATGGACCTAACAGTCGGTCAAGTACGTTTTCCATCGAGTTTGTATAGTCAGTCCAAGTTTTGATCAGGGGACCCATGACAGCCAGACACTGGGAAGTGATCCCTGTACAGAGTGAGGTACATGGCTTGATAACCCGCATCTCGCTGCAAATCGGACACTGCAGCATGTGGGACAAAGAGGACGCGCATTCTGGGGTCGTTTTTAGCTGTAATTCAGCAAGATCCATTTATCAGTACAAGACTACGACACCATTCAACGACGATTCGTTACAAAATGTGCATACCTTTTGCAAATTGTTGAAAATCCTATCTGCATCATTCAGCCCTTGTGCTAGGGCTCTTGTGGCGACGAACGAGCGTCTGAGACTGGAAACAATTTGTCGGTGCAGGTCACCACCCTGTTTCTCGCTAATGACTATGGTGGCGCAGGAAAGGTACGCACTAAAAACATTACACAAATTGGAATAGTAAGAAAAGCTTTAAATATTAATCCCGAGCCTATCAATGTCTTTCGTGTAAAGAAATTCAAATAAAAAAATAACGCTGGGTTTGGATTTTTTAAATAAAACTAATTAAGACTGATGTCTCATCAAGAATTTTTGAATACCCACGTTGCACAGATATAAAGAGCATATCTAATTATTTATGCAAGATAAATAATTAAATTTTTGCTAAACACTTACTCATCAAACTCGTACTGAGAGTTCAGGACCACAAACATTTTTCTGGTGAGTATTGCAAAGAACTCGTTCAGTTTCCCTTCCAAAGACTCGAGGCCCGTGTCGTAGTACGCCTCCAGGGTGGTGAAGAGGGCATGGAATATCGGAGCGTGTTGCATGTAGAGCATGCCATACCTGTGTGGCAAAATTGCACAATTGACAGATGAGATAATTATGAATTGGTTAGTCAAACGAGGTGTTTCTTATTATTGCAAGCTACTGAGAAGTAATAGTAGGTACATAAATAACAATAAGACTCACGTTCGCTCAAACATGGCATGGAATTCGGAATGTGCCCTTGTCAGCAAGTCTTTAAAAGTGGTATCGAACTTTTTCTTCCTCTCCTTGAAAATGTCCCCATTGGCTGCCAGTTTAGGACTCAGCCATTTTTCGCCAAACTTTGCACCCATCTCTCCCCTCTGGATGGTGGAGTTAAGCTCACGACAACACTTGACCCCTCTCTCACCATTCTTCCCCAGGGGGCAGGACGCCTGAGGAGTCATGGTCGTAGTGGTCTGCTGCTGGGCCCTGTTAAACACGCTGCCACTCCCCTCCTGCACCCACCAAGGGTACGTGAAGTCCTTGCTCCGGATCACGTTCCCGATGGCCTTGCACTCTTTGTCCACCGGGCTGCCCACCCGCCCCCCTGATCCCAAATCGATGAGGAGGGCGAGCGTCGTGAGGAGGAGAAAGTCTGAGGAGAAAGTTGTCATGAATATTCTCCGGCGTCGAGCCCAGGTTTCAAAAGACCTCAACGTCCTCATTTTGAACTGCATGATGTGTGATTCTGATTTTCTGTCTTGGAAATGAGATTGTGAACACTTGAGTACTTTTGAATAGTGAGAAAATATATGCAGTAATTCACTCACTGTATTTTGTATATATGTATTTAGAAGTATTGTGGTGACTGCTTTTAATTCCTATTTTGTGTATCCATGTTTATTCTATAATGTCAACCCATGAACCGATTCGGTGGTCTGATTTAGTTCACTTCCGGTATAGTTAACATTCACACCAGCCGGCCACCAACAACTTGGCGTTAGTTACCCAACGGTCTTGCTTGATTGTGCATGGTGTGTTTTACCAACGATCTCAACTAAGCAGTTTCCGCACATTGTCAATTGCTTACAATTTTTATGGCAAGTCCGAAACTCGTCGTGTTTGTAAACTAAGTTGTATCGATATCTGGTACGTACACATAAACGAATACAGTATAAGTTAAGTAGTGGAGGAGATCATTGTTATTGACGTTATCTCTGGCGCACTCGAAATGTGAATGCGATTGTTCAAGTATGGAGAACCATTATATGTATGCACATACATATATCTCATTTCATAACATAATAATACTGTAACTGGTGCTGGGGTGCTAACATTTCATTGGTGTTTGGTAATTGTCTCTTAAAACTGAGTCAAAATTAGCACAGGAGAGTCGGAGCCAGTCTTCTTCAAATTAAGCAGCTCAGACTTTTTAATCCGTGTCTTGTTTAAATTCTGTTACTGGATCGAGTTGGAGTAGTAAAGTAGCCATGATTCTTGTCCACTTATTAGTACTTACACCCTTGGTTTGCACCTTGTTAAATTAAAATTTAGCCCAACTCATTTCACCACTCGCTCCCCATTCACTGTCGATCACTTTTACACACAAAATTGTTTTACTTCCAAGTTCAAAGCACAAGCACCAAAAAATGGTTATGTGTGAATACGCATAATTGTTATGTTTGCTTTGGCATGCAAGGTAATAACTCTCACTTTGATTATTTTCCTCCTCCTCCTCCTCCAGTTGTCTGCACTTTGTAACGCCACAATTTGTCCATTCCGACGACGATGTCGTTTAAACGGACGAATATTTGTAACAGAGAAGTTACAAATATATGTAACAAAGGGTCTCGTTTTTAAAAGTCGTCCACTTTCTTGGAGGCAGGAGCAGTGGACATTGGTGGATTCGAAAGGGCAGTTACTGCATAATATAAGACGGGCAAGGAAAAGGTAAGAGATTTTTTAGGTGACCCGATGCTTGTTACAAGAGGGTCTCCAATTCCCAACCAACTTCTGGTGCATATAAAGCAGTTTTAGTCAGAGAGAGACTCCAAACTCAAACTCACACTTCATATTATTATCCCAACCTATTCCATCCTGTTGTGTGCCCCATGAAGCATTCATGTCGGATTGGCGTAGCCACAACCAGAGAGAAGTTTGAAGTTGTTGGATTTTGGATGAAATTCTCGCTCTCTCTGCTTTCATACGTTGGCGTTGGTCGTCCGTATGTAGAATATATACCTTCCCCAAGAAAGAAAGAAAAGGGCATTTGAACTTGAACAGGAAAACAAACCCGATCCGGTGATGATGATGATGGTGGGATTGGAATGGAGGTTGATGCAATGTGCACGTAGATATGTGCGCTTATACAGTTACTAACAGATTTACAAGGAATTGGATTGGAATGAAATGGTCTTATACTTAGGGCAGAGATTGGTCTTAAAGATGGTTCTCATATGTGCATATCTACACCTCTGCTGCTGCATTCACTTGGTTCGTAGTAATATCCTGGACACACGCACCAACGCTATTGCTGAGCATGCTTTGGCTCAATAAAGGAATTAAACTGGTCTAGTCAAATATAAGTAAGGAATATTTGATGATGTTCGATTTTTGATGAGGTGGATGTAGTAAAAGGAAAGAAGTGAGCACACAAGACGCCGACTCTAGACGACGAGCACTTACGCGTTAAGAAACACTTTTTGTTAATGTACTACGAATGCCAACCCTCGAAAGGATTATACTTAATGTGTGAATGGAGCAGGAAAAAAGAAATACCGAAATTGAAATATGAGTTTATTACCGACACGAACCCTGACAGAGTTTTTGCTGAATAAATGCTTTTACTTTCTGTTACGTCGCTCCATACATTGTATTCCATTCCCATTAATCCCAAGTCAGGCTTGTGCAATAGTTATGCATACGTATTATGTGTCATGCATGTATTTAGTGTATTGCACGCCATGCATTGATTGACAGAGTTGGGAAATTAAACGAGTTAGCTTGAGATTTGTATGTTTTGTTGAATTAGATTGAGGTTTTGGAATTGAATTATTCCGTAATTAGTATTTTCATTCTAATTATGCGGATTGGAATTAAGTGATCTAAGACGTTCATTGAGTGTACAGATAACACGACAATTACAATTGAATAAATATATCCTAATCCAGGGTTAAATTTTTATGTAACTTGTATTCTGAAATCTGAATGTGTTCATTTAGCAAATGTTTCAAATTTAGAAGGTGGTAAAAGGTCAATCCCATGAAAAATTCGCCAAATTGGATTTGCTTAGTCTATCTATAGTGGCTGTATAGAAGAAATTTTGATGTTATTTTGATTATTTCAACTCTGACTGCTGAGTACTGAGTCAGTACCACTGACAACTGACTTCCTAGTTTCGAGTAAAATTATGTGAACAATTGCATCACACTGTTAATGAAAGAAAAATGAAAGATTAAACAGACACATAGGAATCAAGTAACGTGTAATTGATTCCTTGTATAAAGTGATTTGTTTGTTCCGACTCGAAATATTGATAAAACAATGATAAACTTAATGTAGAAAGTGTAATGGTTTTCATGTTTCTATTCGGAGTTAGTAAGTAATAAGGATGATTGATTTCCTCAACGTCATGAGCAATAAGTAAAGCAAGCTTTTCCTTAATGGAATGCATGGAGAGAGAACCTGGACAAAAGGGTCACGAGTGGAAACATCAAAAAATGATTGATTAAATGACACGGGCAGGGAAAAAGTGCTATGGAAAGTGGAAGGAAACGCGAGCTGGTGGTCCGGTGCAGTGGTCGTATGATTTTTTTGTCCTGCTGCTGGATTACAAATTCTTCTGCCAAAATTAATAACAAATTATCGGTGACAAAGATATGTCAGACAAGTTGATTGCTTGACATGTTTGCTGATTCGTGTACATACAAATCTCGTTGTTATATCTGTCACAGTTCAATTTTTTAACATTCCAACTCCACTATATTTGCTTGCCCTGCTTAATGAAGTTTCCCTTCCTGATTTAAGTCATACATACCACAAATGATGTTGGAATCTCTGTACTGACTGGTTTTGAGATATGGTAAAGTAAAATGCTCATCATAAACTGCTATAATCAGTGCTATAAAATTTTATGGAAAGATTTTGCTGAGTTGTCAACTTTTTCCAAACATACATGTGCGCACCGTACAAAATAATATTTTTACGTTCGACGAAAAGCATAATAATAAATAATTGCATAGTTAAAAGAAGGAACAAACCAACTGTGCGTCATTCTCAATGATTTGTGAGTACTTATTTAGCATACATGCCATCATCTGTCCCAAATAGATAATCCTGTTCCATTTCACTGCTTCGGAAATATAAATCTATGTATATATGTATCAGTATTGTAGTAGTAGGTATGTATTTAAATATGTACATGCATGCGTGTGTTGGGTCTTATTTACGAAGACAAAAATTAAATTAAATCACGTTCGATCCGTTAATTTTTATGAGATGGTTCGTCGTTGTTTTAAAACGCTTAATTTTTTTGAGTCAAAGTCAAAAGTATCAAGTCACCACATATCCATATCAAAAAAGTCTCAAATTTGTACACAAAAACTTGACACGTCAAAGCTAACTCGTGATCATGGAACGAATGCGTCTGTCATCTGTGTAGTGTGGGGTAACATTTCTTTCTTCAACGTCAACGTTTTTCAGCTTCTCTGTGTGTCAGACAACATAAATCAAACATTAGCACAAATGGTAAACAAAGTGTCACGATAGGCATAACGGATTAAGGATAGACTCCTTTACAGATTTATTTATTCTCATCTCGTGAACAAAATTTTGCAGCATGTTTCAAATAGAGAATAAAGTGTAAAATATTAAATGTTTAATGATAGCCGGTAACTCGGTATGCATGTAATGACTGCCGGACACCACTACTGCCGGTCTCCTATTTCAAACTACGGTCTCCTTCAGTCTTTAAATAATTGCATCATGTCTGCTCACATTAGTCATTAATTGATTCCTGAGTGATAAGAACTACGTGTCTTCAATACAGGTGTATATGTTCTGAAGAGCAAGAGCCTCGTTTTAACTTGGACTCGAGAAACCACATTTTATATAAGATCGGTCATTTTGTCCAACGGACTGGGTATATATGATTCACGATTCACCAACCACAAATCTTGTGGCATGTAATATTTTAACACTCGAAGCATTATTGACTGAAGAAACCATAAAATATCAGATTCGAGACGGTGGTGATTATCTATTCATTATTTTGAGCTCCGATTCATTCATTTTGCTCTATTCAATTTGTGTTTAACTTTTTTATCATTTTCATTTTCACACCGATAGAGCAGCACCTGCCTGCCTGCCTCTCCGTCTACCATTTTACCACCGTCAAATCAAATAGAAGTGCATATACTTTTTTGGGCAGGATGATGGATATGACAAGCATAAATATATAACGAGATGAGGAAACACAAACTGGAGTAGAAAAGATTCATTCACTCGTTCAATTTAAGGAAACAGGGAAGAGGAAGAAAACGATGTTAAAAAGTGGATGTAGATATTTTAAAATAGTGATAAAGTGAGAGCAAGAAGTGCATAGCTCCTGCTTGTTAGTTGACTTTGTCCAAAGGAAGCCTGTCCCGAGTGAGATGCAGATGGATTTACACATTTTTCAGTTCATTTTCAGTTTACTTTGGCCAAAGAACTGCCCAAGTTTCCTTCCATCTTCTTGTTCCTCCATTTCAAAGTCGATCCTTGGCCAAAGTTAGCTTAACATTCCTCCAACACATCAAAAACCTTGTATTTAGGATTACTACATATCTTTTCTGTTCATTCATCTTCCTTCTCCAGGCAGCCAGCATCACGAGAATCTCAGGACTGCGGGGTCGACCACTCGTATGTTATTACAATTTGTACGCTGTCATTGTAGGGTCGAGTGAAGAATATCTGGAAACGGAAATACGCCATGGGCACCCTAATTACTATACCTACATACATACGTCTCCCTTCATGCTGGACGACTCGTATTTTTCTGAAGAAACAAAGAATGAATGGGTAAAAGTGTAATTCTAAAAAAAGTTAGTTCAACAAACTATGCATGTCCAGCTTTGTAAAAGAGTTATTGTTGTACAACTACAAGTCAACAATGAAGGGCTCAGAAATTGAGATTATGGTCTGGTCTGGAAACGTTAGGTGCTGTCGTCTTCTTATGTTTTTTTGTAAAAAAAAGACGCTGTGCATTTGATATCTTCCTGCTAGACATGATGCTTGCAACAACGAACAATTGCTACTTACTATTTTGTTCCTTATTTATATGTTGTCTTATCGAATAAAATAAATCCTTCGTATAAAATAAATGCAAGGCACGAGAACGAGTTACGCATTTCACCCTAACCGGAATCAAGGAAAGCTCACGAGAAATGTGAGACAAGGAAGTCGCCGTCTCATGTTCCCATCTGACGATGAGACAACTTGGGTATTTATGAACAAAGGCTGGTTGGCTGCCACCTGGCGACGGGTGGAGAGACGACGGCGGATTCCTTCGCCCGGCACCTTCACTTGGCTCTGTCAGCCATCAGCTCACTGCACGCCGTCCTATCGTCTTCTCACTCGTGCTGTTCTACCGGAATAGGATTCCTCCTGAAAAATGGGTAAGTATTTCCACTGTTACACCCCCAGCGGTGTGTGGGGGTGCCCACTCCGTGTGGAAACGATGGAACTGGTTCCGATAGAATTGATATAGCTTCAAGTTGTATCGCTGTACGACATTCAAGATGGGCATAGATTTTTAAAACAATGGGACAAATCATTTTTAGTTTATCAAAGAGAGTTTTGGCAAACAGATTATTATTGGTACCAGTTTCATCATATGTAAAATTAAATTTTGCAAAAAGCGTAAATTAGGTAGTTTGCTTCAACATGATTTATGAAGGATTTAACGATTGATTGTTTATTAATTGGCTAGGAATATCCCGAGACCATTATCACAAGCGCCGTGCCACCGGCGGAAAGCGGGCCCTCCTTCGAAAGAAGAGGAAGTTCGAGTTGGGTCGTCCTGCTGCTAACACCAAGGTCAGTAAAACAATCTTTATGGTAGACAAATGTCGAGAGTTTATAGTTTTTTATATCATTCGTAAATTCGTACGCATAAGTTTATACTGGCTGACCGTATTTTAAGAATTTTAATGATGATTGAATTAAGCTGAGAGAAAATCTTGCTGAGATATTCCATAGATTCACCTCTAACGTTCTGAAAAATCTTAATGAAATTCGTTATCATTAGGCTTGAGTTTTTAAATGAATGTATTAAAATTATTTTGTATTTCCACAGTTGGGACCCCGAAGAGTTCACACCGTGAGGACACGAGGAGGAAATACCAAGTATAGGGCTTTAAGGCTCGATACGGGAAACTTCTCCTGGGGTTCTGAATGTGAGTTTCATCAGTTATTAATTAACTAAAGCTAAACAGTGATTAAAAGCCAAGAAAGTGATCATTTATGATGATAAAGCGTGTCAACTGATTTGTTATGAGTGATTCAACTTGTATTCATCCTACAGCGATCTGAAGTCAATTTTTTGCATGCCAAATCTTTTAATGAATAAACAAAATGTTGATGGAAAATGAATGAATATAATTAATAATTTCAGGCTGTGCTAGGAAAACTCGTGTGATTGATGTTGTTTATAACGCTTCAAACAATGAGTTGGTTCGAACTAAAACCCTCGTCAAGAACGCCATCGTCGTCATCGATGGTGCCCCCTTCAGACAATGGTACGAAGGGAACTATGCTATTCCCCTTGGCAGGAAAAAGGGAAATAAATTGGTATGTCTTGTTTTTGTCGGGATATAGAGTAGTCGAAATTAATTGTAACTCGGTAATTATCAATATGATTATTTATTTCTGAAAATAGACCGAAGCAGAAGATGCCATCCTGAACAAGAAACGGTCCAAGAAGGTTGAAAAGAGACTAAAGATAAAACAGAAACAATCTAAAGTGGATCCAGCCCTTGAGGAACAGTTTCAGACTGGCAGAGTATTGGGTAAGTTAGCTATAAATTGTTTCTTATTTCCGCTATTGATGAGCTCAATAATTCCAATGATGACCACCTCATGCCGCTATTTCTCGTGGGCGCATCATGTCATAGTTACTCTGAGGGTTGACCTCACTTTCCTTAGAGGTTCCCTTGAGATTAGTATAATAGACCGTGTAGTTTAACGTTTGTCTGTTTTTCTTGTGTTTGCAGCGTGCGTTGCCAGTCGGCCAGGTCAGGTTGGACGAGTTGACGGTTACATATTGGAGGGCAAAGAGTTGGAGTTTTACCTCAGAAAAATTAAGGCCAAGAAAGGCAAATAGATATATGTACCATCATTTGTAAGACCTGAAAACGGATTACGTTTCTAATAAAACTGGTTTGATTTAAATCAATGAGTTGAATTATTTAATAGGCATTTCAGTATCTGAGTAATTCACCATAATCAAAATCAATACATACATAATTCATTAATTTTAATTATTACTTGTCCATGATTTCGATCCCTTCTTGTTCCATTTAATTTAACACGTCCTTGTTCTTTCCCCTTCCCCTCCTCCTCCCACCCCGAAATACATATATATGCAATATTGTTTGTTCGTTCGATTGAATCCATGATATTGTTTGCGTCATTGTAAATGTTGGTGGCGTTACCACTTTTGTGGGTTTATATAGATTCCAAGTAAAATAAGTTGCAACCTTGTTAAAAATTTATAAGAGTGGGTTTCGAAGGTTGTTCATTGTGTAAACAGGCTCGTGTGTGTGATGTCAATGATTGGTTCTATTTTGATAACGTGATATATGTACGGCTTCTTCTTTTGCCACTTTTCTCCTTTGTTGTTGAACACCACCAGCCAGCCAGCCAGCCAACCAACCAGCATTTCATGTGATTCTCATCGCATCATCATTACGCCAAAAATAATGTCCAACTGTTACTTGGTCGATAGGCCAATTTGTTCTCCTGCTGATCCATTCCACCCATGTTTCGATACAAATAATTGATGATGGGAATCAGGAGGACTCTCACTGACCAATTTCGCATTTATAATCTGACATACGGTATACACATTTTCCAATCGAAATTTTTTTGCAGTTGAAATATTGCACCATGTTTTACCCTTAATATATCTGTCATAAGGTCTACAAAATTCTGCGAAACTCTGATGAAACCGTACGAGGACAAAAGACCTCTTGTGATCTGGAAAGCAGAAGTAAACGATTGAGATTGAAATGAAATGAAACGAAAGAGGGAAATCATGCCATGTCGTGTTATGCAAAACTAAAAACACCGAATCTCATCTAGTGACGAAGTGAACACATTATACGCGTCATGTTCTCTTTCCCAATATGCAAATACAAACAAGGTATGCACGAGCTGAGTGAGCAAATAGTGTGTGCAAAAGATCGGGTTAATAATGAAGAGTGAAAGCGGGGTGACGACATCCGATTCTCCCGTCCCCCTTCTGAGGCTTTATTGAGACAAATAAATGACCAGGAGGAATATACAGCCTGACAGTGGTGTTTTGTTTGCTGTTGCATGAACGTAAATATTTATAGCCTTCCCAGAACTTTCATTATCATCGTCACTTAATCAACTTAACTTGTTGGCTTTCTTTCTGACAAACTTTCATCATCCTCCCTCGCGTAGAAAAATAATCCAGTCCGTGGTGCGAGGTGGACAAAAACAACACTCCTCACATGGTCTGACTTGTTGATGATGTATCCGAATATATGTGCGGAGAGAGAAAGGAGTTGGTGTGAACGCCATGCTTTCACCAGGCAAGGGTCTCTCGTGTTGTGTAGTAGAGTGGTACATACGTACGTACGTACAAGAGCCAGTAGTAACAAGTAGAGAGAGGGAGAGATGAGGACATGAGTGGGTGGAAGGTGCGTCAGAAATAATGGGCTGGGTTGTGTGTGCAGTTGATCTTGTCTCTCGTCCGATGATTTGGGTTTAGCAGCGACTTTCACCACCATCACGCTAATTCATTCATTCATACGTGTGTCACTTGGAGGACTTTCTCCAGCAGCTTGAACCCGGCGAGGCGTCACACAACTGAATGCATGCATATGTAGAACTTAGAAACCCACCAGGACGGCTGCAGGGTAAAGATTTCAATGCTGAGATATCCAGCCAGACGCGACATGTATGGTTATTTAATTAATGAACTTTGGACGAGTAAATAAAGTGAAAATGGATGGAAGCTGGATAAAAGAAAGACTTGTCAACTGATATCCCGTTGTAACTTTAGATTGAGTACACACAGCACAGACGGACGTCATCATGACTTTTATGACATCCTCCTTCCCCCGTTCTTGGGAGAACCAATATTTAAGTGGGACAAAGAAAATGCATACCCAAAGCTCATTCATGAGCGTATTTAATATATATTTGCCCTATACGCTAAATGTGATATCGTGGAAGAAAGACATATATTTCAGACGTCGTTCCAAACCGTGCAGGTTTATTAGCTGGAGGTTTGTGCGCCTGTTGAGCTTTATCTGCCCCTTGTACACAACTATATTTAAATGTCCTTGAAAAAGAATGCATTTATTTATCTATTATAATACGTACTTGCATACTACGAAATTACGAATATTGTGAGATTCTGGAGAAATTTCTCTCTTCATTTCAGCAGAAAATTAGAAGAAGCCTACAAAATGGGCATAGACCTTGAAAAAAAAACTAATCAATACATCATACAGACAACTTGACACTTTCTTGTGGAGCTGGAAGGCATCAAGTAACAGCAGCTCTAATAAGTACAGGAATCTCACATTTCCATCAAACAGCAAAGCAACGTAACATAGTCAGTCGTCGTCATCCTGGTACATAAGTACACATGTAATGTAACCACGAAATCCAGTGCAAAGAAAGAGGAGCAAAATGCAACTAACAGTAATAATTGCCTCCAAGCTCTGACTCACAAATTGTCCGCAAGACAATTCACATGCTCTTGTAGATAAGAAGGGGATAAATCAATGTGACTGACTTCTTGTCATTTCTCTCACCCACAGTCTGGCTTTTTTTATACATTATTGTTACTGTGGGCCAGAGCAGGAAAGTTGATTACGTTCATGCTGAGGTGCAAAAGGAAATTTGGTTGACACAAAACATTAGCAACGCATATGAATCTGGACAAAAAAACATATGCTTTTTGATAACACTGAATTGATGGCTCAAAGAGTGAGCCGTTTGAGGAAAGGCATGACGTTATATTACTTGTATGTATATGCGCACGTACATAGAATAAAAAACTGCATGCGGTGAAAGCCTTACTGAAACCATGCATTATGTGATTATTTACTACATTCATATGTATTTACATGTAGATGACTGCATTGCATTGCCTATTTGAGAGTTTGGACCAAATTGATTTGTTTGCTTGATTGTTTTTGAATTGGTGTGAATGGGACGTCGAGTTTTCTCTTGGTACAATTTCCATTGCTCTTTTGTCCAAATCTCTCAAGTTCTTTTGACTGCACAACGAAAAAGCCACTGATGATTTCGACTGAACGATTTTTTTCATAAATAAAGCATCACATGGAGGAAGAAGCTTCTTTGTACTCGTGCCTGTGTTCCATTTGTGAGTTCAACAAAAGGTGGGAGAAAGTGGTTGGAAAGGGAGACCTCAAATTGGTAACGGAAGCATGATGATAATAATAATGATGATGATGCGGAGAAAGTCATGCGTACGTTCGTCATCGCCCATTCACAAAAGTGGATAGAGTTGTATCCACTATAATGCCTACATTTGGTGGTGGTGCGGGTAGTTTTGGCTGTGTCGTAAGTTGAAGCCACTCTTTTTAACAACCTCAACCTCACCACCACCTCCACCAACACTCACTCGCCTCCGTCCCTGCCCAAAGAAAGTAGGAAGAAAGAAAGAAAGAAAGAAAGGAAAGCTGCTGAAGTTTGAAGTGGTCCCAGCCCTGGAGGAGTGGAGACTTTGCGAACCATTCTTCCCCAGAAACCAGGAGCAGAAACAGGCCTAATGTTCTAATGTATGTATTCCATAACCTCCATCCACCGCACACCATTTTTTGCACAGTTATCCTTTGCTTATCCTTCCTCCTCGTTCTCCTCCTCGAGTTCTCCCACTTGGTTGGAGTATCTCCAACCTAGATTTCTCGTACCTCAAAATCATATTACCTTGTTATTAGGGTCAAAGATCCTTCATCTCTTCTGACCGTATTTTTTTTTCTCTCTCTCCATTTGCATATATTTAGGTGTGTATTCGTAAGTATTAAATAATGCACGTGTGTAAAACTTTCGAGATTGACACACTCCACAATAAAACATCTCAATGGCATAATTTGAACATATGTGGCTACCAGTTTTACATGTAGCTCTCGTTGTTTTACATTAGCGATACATCGCGACAGCTATATGTACACCCATGCATACATATTTATGTCATGCTGCGTTCACGGGGAGAAAGAGTAAGCGCTATGGATGGAAAGAAAAAGTAAAGTATTCATTCCTTCCTGCAAACCACCGAATCTATGCATGTTGAATCTGAATCAGGAGCCACGCGAGATTCTTGGAGATGAACATGGCAAGCAGCAGGGTCTGAATTCTAAGCCAAAGTCCTTTGCAAAACCTGAGTTGGTTGGTGAAGCAGACACTTCATTTATCACGAAGCATTACCACGAATCTCTTTAGGTGACATGCCATCTCACGATCATCCAAGTACACTCTTCTCTCTGAATGCTAGACCAAAATGTTGCATACCAACAACATTGCATTGTCCACTGGCCTGACCTTACCTGAAACTCAGATTTTGTAATGTACTTACTGCACCACCAAGAGTAATGAGTCTTATTAGCCGGACAGTTGTCAATTGTGTGGTGATGGTGTTGCTAATGAAGACCTTCCTTCACAATATATAAATGCATGCATGCGGGATTGTGAGTTTTATTCGAGAGGTGGATGTGCATATTCTATGGAAAATTTCTAAAGGTTTGCAGATTTTCCTGTGACTTTCTTGAAGTGTAGGAGGAGGGAATCCTGAGAAGATTGGATATCCAATCTGTTTGTAATACTGCTGTTTGTAGGTAACGACCCATCCCGTCATCATCAGCGGTTGTGGTGGCAGCTACACGAGTTCCGAGGATAAGGTGCATGTTGTGTTAAAGAGTGATACTGCATACGAGCTTGACTCTCGCTGCGCCACTTTCCCCACAAACTTTCCTGAAACTTTCTTTCTCTCCTCGAAACGAAGGTACCTCCCATGACATGACTCTTCCCATCCTCATTCCCTTCGTCTTCCGTACGTAGAGTCCAACTCAAGGAAAATGCCTGTGTTTGCTGGGTTAGTTCGTGGCGGTGGTGCGACGACGACGACGACGACGAAAGCAAGTAACAGTTGCAGACTATCCACTCTGTGACGCTATGTATGCCCTCTCACTCTGCCAGGACAGACAAGACCAACAAAACCCTCCGAGAAAGCACCAAGTGGAGGAGAAGGAGGAGGAGAGTGTAAGTAGGAAGAGATTATCTCTCTCTCTCTCTTCATGAAGATAAAGATAATATGATATGTTACGCTACTTTACTCCATATTTCTCCCCAGTAGACAAACCTGTGAAATGAAATACTGGTCCACTGCCAAATACATGCAGATTGTATCTGTTGAGGGAGAGAGAGGATAGAAAAGTGACTAAATCTCAGTTGAGTAGTAAGAATGTGCTTCTCTTGCACATATGTACACGTGTTGGTATACAGACAATAATCTTCCTCTCTGGTACATGTATGCATACCTGGAAAATGTAGCCAGAGTGAGAAATATTGAGGGATTTCACGTCAAGTTCGTAACCTACGTAACTGCGTTAGGTTTGTAAGTTTACACACTCTTGACGTGAGTTGACTTTGTAAACATTTTCGTAAACTTTTTTTTGTAAAAAAATATCACATATAAAACGTCATCAAAATGTTGCTAGCCAACTTTATCCTAGCGTAGACCAAATGAAATGTAATTATTTTTGAATTTTTTTGCCTAAAATATCAGTTTTTCAGGAATTACACAGCCATTTCTTATGTCACAAAATTCTATAATATACCAAAATGATCGTATGATCAAGACCGATCGATTGACACCCCACTGGATGAAGTGTGTCAATTTAGCCCGGATTTAACATTTGGGGACTTCGGATAGCGACCAATATTTTCGGCTGGCAGCAATCTTTTGTTAAATAATTAAATTAATTTGCATGTTGATGGGACGAGATCACAAAAAAATTACAATAGACAATTCGTCTCTAAGACAATTTCAACCGAAAATGCAAATATCAAACTCGAATTATTTACGAACTTTTGTTTACGAACCAAAAACATGCGTTTGAAGTGCGTAAGTTTCGTAAATGTTCGTAAGTCAATTTTCCTTAGAAATGTGTGTAAAAGTTCGTAAAAGTTTGTAAGCTTACAAACCTTACGCAGTTACGAAGGTTACAAACTTTGACGTGAGTTCCCTCATTGCAAAATTGGAAGTGAAAGTCGTCCCCATACAAAAATGTTCACTAGAAAAAGGTATGAGAAGGTTCAGATTTGTGGAAAATAGTACGGATACACAAATCCTATATGTCAACACCTAGATCTCTTGGTTCACGTAAAGTATGCGAAATCACTGATGAGCCATTTTTTCAACTAATCTTTTATACCGCATATACAATATGACATTCATGGCACCGTTTCATCGGAAAATTGCACTTTTATTCCAAGGGGTAAAACATACCTACAACGCATACAGTGCAATGCAGGATGTATCTTCGGCGGAGCCTTTTATCATATCCCATCGACTCAAGAAGACGCAAACATGTACTCGTTTTCATGCACTCTTGACTTTTGTGGATATGCAGACAATGCGGAAGGCTGTGTGTGTGGATATGTTTTAGCGACCCCTTGTTCCAGTCACACAGTAAATCCACCGTACGTGCATATCCACAAGGATAATGGCCTTCCCCAATTTACTTCATGATACATTATTACATGGTCAAAAAAGTTACATCGTTCCTCAACACGACGGAATTTGAACGGGTCGTTCCAGGCTTGTTTATGATGTATTCTGGAGGAGAAAGTCCTCGTTCCTCGTACTTGGTGGGTTGGTTGGTTGGCAGAGCCGTGTGTCTGCTGGTGCTGGATGAGAGCGGAGTGGTGGGAGAAGGAGAAAGCAGGCCGAAGGGGGAGTTGAATATCGTGGTGGTGGTGGTGGAGCAGGGAATCAATAGGCCTGCTGACGTCAGCGCTGAATACATACATTAGACGACGAGGAGGATGAGGAGGCATCCGCTCAAGCAGCTAACTATACACTCTGCGCCAGGAGAGGAGCAATACCCGGGCGGGCGAGGGGGAGTGGTCTGACTGAGGCTGAGGGTGCACACGTGGAGAAAGTTGGCCCGTCACTGCCACCCTCAACCACCACCCCCTTCGGCCCAGGCTCTCTGCCCGCTCCCGGCTGCACCACTCGCCCCGAACCCACCGTCTGCGCAATATACGTGGTGGATGTATGGACGGACGGACGATGCTGACTGTATGCATGATGTGAAAGCTCTGCTGGAGAAAGCACGATGATGATGATCCTCTATCCCGCAATACATGCACACGGGCTGACTGAGGCAGCAGTCAGAGCTGGCTGCCCTATAATATGCACAAAGGAATGTGTGTGTGGTGTGTGGAAAGAAAAGGCATACACGTTCAATCCAGTGATGATAGTGTGCTATTTGATGGTATGGTGGTGGTGGTAGTGACAGAAAGAGAGAGATAGAGTGAGAGAGAGAGAGAGATATCCGAGGACATGGAGAAAGCCGTGTGGTCCTTATTATTTAAGGTCAGCAGTCAGGGTTTGCTGTTAGCCTCACACTTGACACACAGGGTGGTGGCCTCCCCCACAAGATATTGACCTCAGCAACAAAAACTTTGTGGACATTGGGGGAATAATAAGGTTTTAGAAAGTGCTCGAGGACCAGGAAAGGAAATGAAACCCTTCCCTCGTCATAGAAAAACGCATAGGGACGAGAAATGTGTCATTTCTGGAACAACTGTGAAAATTGGTGGGTGAATTTTTGCTTACGATTTGGGTTCTAAAACAAAACAATGATAATGTCGGGCGTAACTTTGATACAGTTTAGAAAGTCAACGTAACTTGGACACAGCTTTGACATAATTTTTTTTCAAGAGCAGTTTGAGGTTCTAGTGTACTTTGTGAAAAAGTGAGCGAATAAAGTGCAACTAAAAATGTGAAATAGCGCAAAATGAAAAAATGCCTGGAAATATGCGCAACAACATCAAAAACCTTTGTCCAGGATCGTTAGAAATTTCTTTGCAAAATCAAAAGTAACGGATATCATGACACAGTGATGAAGGTGAAAGTTGGGTTTGATTTAAATAGCGACTGACAATGATTACCCAAAAAGTTGACGTTGGTGGAACAGTGACATTATTAGACACTCGAATCTTCTTGATTAAACATCCTCCTCCTGAAACTACCACACATTTCCTCACCACCGTCCACTTTTACTACTGTTAACATAAGTATAATCCAGTTATCCACTTATCTAATTATATTCTTATTATTATTGCTAACGTCGAGAAGGTTTCATCCAAGAGTGTAGACCACTCTCCCTGCTGGTGCTTGCATCATCTCTGAGTTGATCTCAATCCTTTGTCTGTACATGAGAGAGGAAAACGTTTTCTCGTTATCATTGATTCTTTCGTACATATGACTTTAATAGTTTGCGAAGAATAAAGTGCAAAGTTAAGTAATGATGCATACCTGAGTTTTGACGACAACCAATTAAACTACCTATAACAAAAACGTTGGGCGCTTTGAAAATTTCTTATGATGCTGCGGCTGCTACTTTTTGTGATAAATTTGTGAGAAAGTGTTCTTGTGTTTTGTTTAACAACACTATACACACAGTGTGTGACCGTGTTTTGGTCTCATTTGCATAATTAGTGACTTGTTACTCCCTGTCATGAGGTGGTGGATGCCGTTTCGAAGAAGAGTGATGTGTTTCTTCAAAAGGTGGTCAAATAGCGTTGAGCAAATCGAGGATGAGAGGTAAAGTAGTTGGTGGTCACTTTCTGGTAGACGAACCTGCAAACTGGTCAGGGAACACAACATTGAACGAACTCTTGAACCACGGTCCCTGGAGCTCCACCACCACCACCACCACCCACAGTTTCAAGCCATACTCTGAAAACAGTGCTAAGGGCGGAGTCAGTCCCCCCGCGACGACACATTTGTTGGTCCGGCCCCACAACATCCTGGGTGAGACAGGAGATGACGATTTAAGAATGAAAGGATGGCAAGTACATCTCACGTAACCTCCGACCTACCTCCTATGCCTGGTAAGCAAGCAGTCTAAAATACGCGTGTAGATTTGAGATATGTATCTTAATTCAAGTGCATGCATTGCCACTGTGGAATAAGTAGCGGAAAATTGCTCAATTCCCTTCCTCATTCATTCATCTCATCTCATTTTCACAGATCTCTCACATCTTACTGAGGAAGAAAAGCAAATCATCCACCAGGTTTGTCAAGTCACTTTGATGCTTTATTTAAATGAAAAAATGCATATGCATTTGCACATGAAGTAGAAAACCATAAATATTTCTGAAAGTCAAAATTGGCATTTGAAATTAATCTTAGCATTTCAATGGATTATCGGAAATTTAGCGTCGTTTGTTTATTCAAATGTAGGTGATGCTGCGTCAGCAACAAGAGGAAGAAAAAGAGCATGAAATCGTAAGGTAAGTTTTCACTTGAACACTTTCACTTACTTTCACTTTACATTTTCTCTCCTGTTCAAAAAATTATGAACTATAATTCAATAACAATGATGCCCCTATCACACGAATTTTATGTTTCTTATCAACGCACGTGTTGAAATTAATTACAGAAGGAAAGCGGACGAAGTTAAAGTCTTAGAGGACACAATTCGCCAAAGAAGTAGTGAAAGAAAGGCCGGTTCTGGTTTGGACGCAACATGTCAGTTGTGCCTCAAAACCAAATTTGCAGACGGAGTTGGTTAGTACTTAATCAAATGACTGAGGATTAAATCCTCAGTCATTGCCTTTTTATTAAATATTCTCCATTCCCTTCACTCATTATTGCAGGTCACGTCTGTGCATATTGTGGGGTGCGGTGTTGCGCCCGATGTGGAGGCAAAGTTACACTCCGTTCAAATAAAGTGATCTGGGTGTGCATTCTCTGTCGCAAAAAGCAAGAACTGCTCATCAAAACAGGTTCGAAAAGCAGTTTTATTACGCAGACTTTAGTTACTTCAAAAATCCTTTGTTATTGAATCCGCTGGGGTTGGTGACGAGTGGTCTACAAACGGCTCGTCGACAACATCTTGACGGCATATTTGTCGCCAATCTCAACTAGCCGACAACATATTAGTCGGCACAGCATATGCAAATTATAAGTTATTAAGAATATTTTTAAGGGAAGATATTTGATTTTATTGCATTTTATTGCTTCCAAGTATCCAGAGTTTGTACCAATAAAAGATAAGATACTTACCATGGATAGATATCAATTGCAGTGGCATATATTCAAAAATGCTTATTAGAATTTTTAACCACTTGGGTTTTTGGTGTGCGACCACGATCGACTTAGGCATGTGTCGTCACTGTCCTCAATGACACATGCAAAGAGCAATAAAATTTGAGATTGAGATCTTCAAAAGTATTTCAAATAAGTCTTGGTCGATATAATTTGTTCAGATAAAACACAAGATATGGTAATCCTGCGTGGAATAATATACAAGATAAGGTACCACCTTGTATCTCATTTTGTATTTTGTCCAATTGGTCCTAATATTGTTCTGAATATTAGGGGCCGTCCATAAATTACGTAACGCAAGAGGGGGGGAGGGGGGTCATGGGAAGTGCGTTACGAATTGTTATGAAGGGGGTGGGGGGTATAAAAAATTTGTTACGTAACACATTTTATAAACTGGACTAAAATTCGCCAAATATGATACGCCGAGCATATTGAATTCATGTCATCCAAAAGGTTTCAGTGTACGCATGTAGTAAATATACATTTTTCATTAGTTTTCCAGGTGTAAATTGAGAAAAGGTTGCATTACAGTGGGGAATTTTAGGGCGGAACCGGTCAAGGAAGGGGGGGGGGTAACGAGTCCATCGTTCGTTCTGTTACCAAGAAATATACGAAAAAATCTAGTTTATTTTTACATAGATATGTACAACCAGATCAATTCATTTGCAAAAGTTTGCGGTCAAACTTTGACCTTAAATATCTCAAAATGGAGTAACCGAAATGATCTGGTTGTATAAGTAAAAATAAACTGGATTTTTGGCTCTATTTTGTGGTAACAGAATGAGCGATACCCCCCTTTCCTTTCATCGGTGCCGCCCCAAAATTCCGCACAATGCATTGCGAGTGCTAAGTAAATCATCTGCGGTGAAATCAAATTTATGTTACGTTACGAAGGGGGAGGGGGGGTAGTCGAGAAGCGTTACGATGCCGTTACGAGGGGGGAGGGGGGGGGTCTAAAAAATGACGATTTTTGCGTTACGTAATTTATGGACGGCCCCTTAGCTTTCTACGACCAATTTCTAAAATCAGTGTGGGCGACTATTTAAAGTCCTGTGTCGGCCAGTTTGGATTACTCACCACCAAGGCGTGTAATTAGATATCGATGGGCTGGTTGTTGACCATTCGCTTCCGTTCATCTATTTATCAGACCCCAAAAGTTTCACCAACATTTTGTCCTTTTTGTAAATTACCTCTAAATTAAATTATGTGAGGCATGCTAAATTAAAAGTTGTAATTTGCAAGGTCAATGGATGACTCAACCTCTGCTGGTCTCCACGCCGGAGAAAGAGAATCGAGGCTTCGGCCCTGGAGGGGGCAGAGGCTTGCACATGTCCTCCGGCGGCTCCCTATCGCGCTTCCCCCCGCCTCTCGTGCGCACCTCCTCCCTCCAAAACCAAGGCCGAGAACTGCCTACTCCACAACTCCGAAGACAATACAGTCAAGAGAACAGGCCGCCACAGGCCATGGTCCACCACCAGCACCACCACCACTTGCAGAGGCGTGGTTCTGCCTCCTCGGAACCCCAAGACTATTACCCCCACCACTACAGAGACTCATTTAGTTCAGAGTACGCTCCACCACCCCCACCAGCTCCTTCCCACCCGCCTTCACACTACGCCCAGCATCCACACATCCCCTTTTATACCTCTTCCGGTATTGGACCGCCGCCACCACAGCCGCCGTCCTCGTCCTCAGACTGGGCTACCCCACCCCCCAGACAACTCCCCAATCCAAATAATATCTCCTCCAACAAGGCTCTAATTCACCCCGGCGGCTCACTTCACCATCCAAGCAGTTCCCAAACGACCACGAGTAGCGGGAGGCTGAGTGTCGTGAGTTCCTCGACCACGAAGGGTGGCAATAATAGTGGGAGTGGTGGGATTGGAGGGCAACGGTCGCTTAGTTCTTCGGAAGAGGAGTTGAGGTCCACGCCAGACTACACGTCGGGGGATGAGTTGGATCCCAGACGCCCAGCACACCACAATTTGGGACAATCGTCGTCATCCCATCTCCAACAAACCTCAGTGTACCTTCATCACCACAATATTCACCAACAGATTCATTCCGCCTCTCCGCTGGACCCTCCGGGCGGCCTCAGTTCATTGACTAAGGGTGCATTTGACGGTGCTAAAAGTTTTAGTGGTAGTAGTTCTAGTGTTGTGCTTGCTGGTGGAATTCCGTTGGGGGCTGGTTCCTTGGGTGGAGGTGGCTATCACCGCTTTCACCACGGAACCGCCCCTCCACCCGACAGCAGGCGAAGGGGGTATACGGATCGATCTAGAACTAAGAAAACTGTTCGCTTCGACTCTGACGATTTTGTGGGGGTTGAAGGAGGACCAGTGGTGGGGGCAGAAGACGAGTGGTTTTCGTGGGATCAAAGTTCAGCCGAAAGGCAGGGTTCACAAGACTCGACAACAAAGGATTCGGGAATTGATACATGTTCCAATTTTACTTCTAGTGAAGACTCGAATCGTGAATTGGTTCATACAAAGGTAGCAACAGAAGTGCGTACCCTCACGGATTACACAATGGTGGGCTTTGCAATGAATTCACGCTTTCCTTACTTTTTCAGCATCCCGTGTCATGGCGGCCAAATAGCGACGGATCAAAACTTATAGGTCATATGATACTGAAGAAAGACCTTCGAGACCACAACAGCTCCTCGGCACATATCTTGGTAACAATTCGTCCATAAAATATCACCAAATATTTATTTACTTATGCTGTTGTGCTTGTCCCCCAACATTAACATATCCTTATTAGCATTGAGCAAATACAATCTCGCAATCGGTTTTATCCCTTATTACATGCCAGCACGAGCAAATGCACATTTGGAATGCCAGCCATCCATACATTTTTATTTTTACTTACAGGGACTCAAAGTTACGGGGGGAGTGGTGATGGATGTCAAGACAGGACGGTTAGGTGCAGTTGTGGAGAAGGTTAAGGAAGGATCTATAGCGGATATTATTGGGAGGGTGAGTAATTTACCTCTATGCTTCAAGTCATCCAATAGTATTACGAAGTGATAAAACCAAATTAATTGCAGTAATTCAATTTGTGTACTACGATATGATTATACTTGATAATTAATCTAATTTGTGCACTATGATAGGTGCGACCTGGAGATGAAATTGTAGAATGGAACGGGAGGTTAGTGTTTAGTTTTTTGGAGGCATTTTGGCAGCAGGAAGAGGAATGCACTGACGCTCATTGTGTGTGGCTACTTTAAAATTGCAGAGGTTTGATAGAAAAGACTTTTGATGAAGTTCATGAGGTTATTGCGGATTCGAAACTTGACCCTCAAGTGGAAATTGTGGTCTCACGTCACATTGGACCCAGAATGAGTGGACCCCCTGGTAAAAGCTACCTCAGTATTCGTAAAGACATTAGACGACCAAGTGTAACGGTGACATCTCCCTCATCGCCCGATCCAACCACGAGGATTTCTCGTTTCGGACCAGTGGATCAAGGGAAAATCCAGTTAAAAATTTGGGTAGGTTTATTTTCAGTTGCAAAGTTGATGCTGGTAAAAAAATGCGAAAAGTCACAAAACAAGAACCTTAATCTATATTATTGGCTTTATACGTATATTATCCAACAGTTTGACCCATTAACGCATCAGTTAACCGTGACGGTTATAAATGCTTGTGACCTTCCGTCGTCGCGACATGGTCTACCCAACCCTTTCACCAAATTGTGCCTCCTTCCTGACAGAAGGTATTGTAAATTCAATTACAAACGTTCTACAAAACTTAGTTTTTCCACTAAATGCTGTTCATTCATTGCATACACAGCGAGAAATGGAAACGCCGAACGAGAACACTGCAGCAAACACGTGATCCAAATTGGAATCAATCCTGTATTTGTGAGTACACTTTCACCTAATCCATTTTATTTACTCTTTTCTCTAGTCCGTTATATCACACTGATGGCACTGATTTAATAATGGCACGTTGCATAATTGCATATAGAGTTGTCATACATATGCACGTGAAGCCATACATACTCGTATTGTCTTATTGACTTATTGTCTTATGTCACGATCCTCTTTACAGTCGCACCAATTCGTCTGTCGGAAATTAGAACTCGAATATTACAAGCCACGATATGGGATTGTGACCGCACAGGAAAATTCGACTATTTGGGGGAAGCCTCCGTTGAACTCTCCACCCACCCGTTGGACGATGAGGCCGAGTGGCATTATCTCACATGGGATGTAAGTCCTCATATATACCATTGTTTCAAATGTACCTCATACGGGAATGCAACCTTGCTAATAAACTGTCCATCTGCCCACATACGTAGCGAAAGTCGAGCTTGTACATTGACACTGAGACGTCGATGATGCCCTTGACAGCAGAACATTTGTCACCTCCAAGCACCACTTCTCGTCTTTCGGACTCCGACACTGAATTCGATAATGAGAGGCGTATTGAAATTGCTTCCATTTCCAGTTCCTCAAGGTGAGTGAAAGTTGTCTTGTGTTGTAATTGGTCATTTACTAGACGGACTAACTATACTCCATTACGTTCTAAATGAGTATTATTAATGCGAACATCATCTCAATTTCCACGCAGTCCTCCGCCGGACGATTTAACTAATGACCGGAGATCACGTCGTGACCTGAGCCCACTGAGTCGTCGAGTGACAGAGTGCGAACCATACTCATCGCATCCACCACATCCTCGAGATGCGATGGGTCGCCGGTCTCTCTCCGCCACGACTCAATTCCGCTCCAAAAGTCCACCCAAACGACCCTTCTCCCCACTTCGAAATGAGATCTCGGGGGACTTTGTCACCACCCACCCGCCGCCACCGCGAGTTCTCCGGTCAGCCACCGCAACCCCACAAGGCTCCCCCAAAAAGAGACAACTGCCCATCGTCCCACCTGCCAGAGAGAGAATGTCACAGGTATGCAACTGTAGATATGTACTAATTAATTATACAAAACATCAGTCTTCCCATACATCCAGGCCAAGTTCCCTTGTCGCCCATGTCCATGGGATAGCGACAAACAAGTAGCACGACAGATTCGATTACCTTGAACTTTGCATAACTCGCAAATTAATTGTCTTTGTCCCCCAACCAAACCAGTTATTTCGCAACAGACGGGAGAAAATGTACTCCAGCCATCTCTCTATCTCTTCACTTTCTCCTTGCATTTAATTAATATGGAATTTCCTTTCCACTCTCATATTGAGTAAACAGATCACTCGAGAAAGTCAAGTAAGCTGCTTTCCATTCTGAATTACTGAGGTGGTTGGCCAAGAATAGGCTACAAGTACCAGTAATAGCTAGTTAGTGGTAGTTAGCGAGTGTGATCTGAGACCAGGGTGGGCATTGTGAGAGGGTGAAAGCAGGACTACAATTGCAGTATGAAATACGTAAGGCTGTAATAAATTGACATTTGCAGGAGATTGACGAGCGGGCGAGGGCACTTAAGGCCCGGATGCGCTCTTCCCTCTCTGCCTCCTCCTCCTACTCCTCCCGAGGGCCCAGCATTGAGAATGAAGCCATCCGGCCATCCAATCGAGGCATTTCACCCGATCGCGAATGGGCGGATTCTGACCTTGAAAGCGTGACCAGTGCCTTTTCCACCCAAAGTGAAAATCCTAATAGACTTAGGTGAGTACATACATATGCATGCCTTCCTTCCCTTCTGCCTGAAGTTCACAATTGCACGGAGTAGCATATATTAGCATTAGATTTATTAATTTATTACTCCGACGAGCCGTATATGACCACACATGCGCTGCTTCAACACACTTTTAAAAAGTACTGAGGCCAAAAAACCTTTGAGGTATCAAAGATAACCAAGGATAAAGTTCGTACGCAGTACATTTTGGTACGCCTACAGTCAGATCAGTTTGTTATAATAATCCTACTTGTCAACAAGTGGCTCCAATTAATGGACCCAAAAGTATCGTATAGATACGAGCCATCCATTAATCTAAATGTCAACACGAAATCTTACTCAATTATAATCTCAGACAAAAGGAGCCCACCACTCGATAAAATGCATTGTGCCTGATTCTGAATAATATGAATTTCGCCAATCAACTAGCAGCAGGAGGAGATCGTTCTGGGAAGCTTATAAGATTAGAAAGCTTCAAGTGCTGCCCTTATTAGCGACGCCAATAATGCACAAGTAAGAGCTTATTCCCCATTGGCACATGCCAGCCTCTGTTGAGAATAACAACTAAGAGGCGTCTCTATGTCTAAAATATTGGTCCTTGAAAATGCTGTAGAGGACCGTTCGGTGTATAGAAGTTTAGAGGAGAAAGTTCGAATTATGCACGATCAAGATAGTCTGTCATTTGTTGTCGGCGATGCGAAGAAATAAATGTCAAAATTTTGCTGACTTGATTATTGGATGAAATGAAGAAAATTGAAGGTTGAACAATATGCTTGCACTGGGAGACATGGTAGAATAATTTTGCAAGTAGGACAACGTATGTATCACGTAAAAATCCGCATCCATATCTCAATATAAGTACCTAAGGACGTATTCAGACGTAGATCATTTAGGTTAGGTAACACAGCACTCAGTCGTAACCTGGCAAAATGTTCTTCACAATTACGAAAAATAACCCAATTGACTCTATCTCTAAGAGAAAATCAAATGAATCCAGGACTAAATAATGAACAAAGGCCGAAAGGAGTGACGTTATTGCGTTATTGCAAAAATAGGAAAATCGAGAGACTCGAGGAATATGTATCCTGAGATGAGAATGAAAAACCTGCTGCCCGAACTTGGTGAAGCCCGAACCACATGGTTTTAATTTACCATCTAATTATTTTCTTATTGACCTTCCTAATTCCTGAATTTTAAAGAAGGTCTCCTTCTCGTGTCTGTTTCGAAAATTTGGACATTGAAATCATATTATTTTGTCCAGAAAGAAACCTGTCGCATCGACTATGTAGTAAGTATCTGGGAAATTTATTGTCGATCAGATGAATAGTTACCGAGTCACGAAAGGACGAACAGAAGAGTTCCATAAGCCCTGACTTGAACTAATAAGAGCAAATGTTGAAGGAAACTGAGAAGAGAGGGAGAGAGATACAAATCGAATTATTCCTCTCTCTCTCTCTAACAAGCAAAGTTTCATCCAAGTTGAAAAGAGAAAGTGACAAACCACATCTTCACCTCGTGGAAGTCGTAGCAGCTCGATGGAGAAAGTGAATGTTCATCATCATTATTATTCTTATTAAATTTTAATGCGCGAGTAGATGGATGACAGTATTGACTCGAAAAGTCTAGATTAATTAGACAACTTCAAGGCCACTTCAAATTTTACGTATCTAAATAGTTGCAAGTTTCTTGGAGAGAAAAAGACGACAATGCACAAGTTGCTGAGCAAATAGGAATCCGAGCATAATGCAAAACCAAAGATGACTCCGATAACGTATATGGTAGAATATAACCATGTTTTGTAACAGAGGCCCAAGATCCAAATCACAATTAAGACTTTAGGATAATGTTTTCAAGGAAGAAAACTGCATGTTTGGTCAAAGGCAGTAAATCCCAACCTTCTGGCAACCGTTTCACCAGCCGGATTTATTATACATCCGGTTGGACGAGGAACAGAGATTCCTTCCGGATGAGCAGAATGGAAATGCATATTTGTAGGGATAAGTTGGAATAAATTGACTGATGCTTCCATGCACGCACTCCCCTCCGATTTTCATTCCCTACTCTCACCGCAAAAACTGCTAAAACCCTCTCTCCTCATTTGTACTCTAAACTGGGTGAGCAACATTCGAGAGCAATTTGCAACACACAAAGAGAGGAACCTGTGGTTGAAGCAGCAATGTGGAACAATATGGCAGTAGAAGTAAAGTAGATCTCATGTTGATACCTGGTCATTGTAGTGAATATGCTTTGCGTCATCCCAAAAGGAATCTGGGTACCAGAAGCCTCTCCTCGGACACCGCACCAGAAGAGAAAGCCGGTGAGTGTACCATTTTTCTATTTCCCCTGTCACACTAAGTCTCAACAACTTATTAGTTTTTCTAAATAACGGTGGTGTAAACCACGGTAGGAAGCAACCCAAGTAGACAAATTCTTAGCATTGATTTTTCAGATTGGTTAATTGAAGCTATTCATATAATTTATGTAATTAAAATGGGGGATAAAATTAGCTGGTGTGTGAAGACATTGCAACTTTTATTGTTTTTGTTGGTTGGTGTGCAGACGGGAGTTTGAGTGACACGGCGGTGAACCTGACGCCGGGAAGTTTGGAGCGGCCGAGGGGTCATCGGACGGGGGGTCCACAGACGAGGCTGATGGCGCAAAATATGTCCGGCTTGGGTAAAAAATCCAGCTCTACCTCGCAGTTATCGGCAGTATCCGCAACCGGTATGATTAGAGCTTTTACTGAATTTCGCTTAGTGCAGTTCACTACTTTGTTTCTCACTTGATTTACAATTATCACACATGATTTCACTCTCGGACAACTTGAACCGTTTAGAGAGCAGCTTCTTAGGGAAAGCATAATTACGTACATGTAGTGGCTTCACAGTTATGAGTTCCATTCGTGGTTGCTGTTATTATGATCTACATATTTTTTCCAAAATATCTATTCAGAGCGCAGAGTTAATACAATAGTATACGTAGTACATACATTTTCACACGGTTGATAAGTAACATATACCGTTAATTACTACTCTTCTGCTGAAATTGATACCAACTAACTCACTACTAAATATACAATGCTAATCAACTGTTGGATTGTAATGTTATGTAATTTATCGTGATTGACGTGGTATAAACAATGTACTTTGGTGTACATGGTGGTTTAGGACGCAAGAGACGCTTAGGTTTTGGTCGTAGCAAAGGCGGAATAGGGATCCATCGGAGTGAGGAAATTTTACCCGACGAGCTGAGGTTGGCAGTGAGCCAAACTGGATCCTCCATCTCTTCCGAAGACATGTCCATCTCTCAAGATACTTCCGACAGGTACATCCACCACCACCCCCACCACCTCTCGCCCTCCTCCCACAACCACACCCACAACTAACTCATCCCGCATCATCAAAGTCGTCCTTCATCAACAATCCTCTCTGTCTGGTCCTCCTTTCAAGTCCATTTCTCTTCCCTGTAACCTCCTCCTCCCACTCCAGTCAATATCCTCCCGTCTCGTAGTTCCAAAACCAAAGGACTTCCTGGTCACCAAGTTATGACTGCGACAGCCAATTACATCAACATATAAATTATGTATGTCGACGACTTTCACTCCACGCGAACATACGTACTGTACATTGAGACGTTTTGACTTGTTGACTCTTGTGATGGGTGAAGAATCCGTGTTCAGCCGTGTTGTTATGCTGGACTGCAATACACATCTCTGCGACAAAAGTTGCCATAATGAATGTCAGATCATGAATGTATTATAATCCAACAATAATCCCAGTGTTGATTACCACTGCAAAAAGTATATACAGTAACGTACTTGTGTAGTTTATGAGCTTGCACATTAGTTTGGCATCACACCATAATATACGTTTAAAAAGTAGTTAGTATTGGCTAAGAATTTGCATCAACCATGACCATACCGTGTTGTACCTACATATGGTAGAAATACATACAGAGAATCATCGGTCCTATTTTACGCAGCAGCAAACGAATTTTAAAACTTTAAAATCCAGCGTTTGTGAATTTGCTTTGTTCGTTCAACATGTTTCCCAGACTTCTGGCTACCAAATAGTCTAATTTGGACTTCAGCTTATTAAGTCATCCTTTTAACGAATCTGTCGCTTCTCCTATCTCTTCAAGGTTGACCTCAATCCACTCAGCTTTAGGAAGTTTCCAAACCCCGTTCAGAGTGTCAGAGCGACTTTTCACAAGTGTTTGTTTTAGTAGTCCAAATCAGAAAAAATCCATGCAACCTGCATCAGAACTCTTTATAGTCAATCTTACTTGATACATTTGACCCTGCCATATAACACCCTGTATATCTGGACCCTCGGAACTTATCGAAATTTGTCTACATGACAGATTAACATGTTTTATCGGTAGATCATCTTCAGGTGGGAGTTTCTTCTACGTTTTTGAACCAATTTTCGACAAATATTTTTTTGGGATGCTGCACAATTTACTTACTGAAGCTAAAAATGTCGGTAATGTTTACAGTCCAATCAATGAGAGACAATCAACGGTCAATTAATTACCTACTGCGTAAAATATGACCGATGATTCTGTATTTATATATGCAGGCTGCGTTATTTAAAGCTGAATGTCTGCTTTTACGGGGTTGTTAAAATCACATGCAAAAACCGTCAGACATATAGTTAGTTGATTTTGAATTGTTTTTGAAAGACATCAAGAAAATGCATATTTCTCTCTAATATGTTACAGATTAGTTCATAGCTCATAATTTCACATCTCTAGGACATATTCTCGTTATGTCTGTGTGTTGAATTTCTTTACAACTTACAAATTATTATTTGTTACATGTGATTTAAATTGTTTAGTCGAGAAACTCTGAACGCTTTCCGTTGTGTTGTCCGTGTCCAAAGTTGTTGTTTCTTCCATTGTTATCTCTCACGCATTCTATTTGTTTGAGCCATATTATGATATGATGATAAATAATTGAGTGATGTGCGGAGGGTTGTACTGAGTAATTTGAATGTGGTGGTGGCCTGGCCTAGATGGGGGCGGCCCGTCAGGGAGACGGCTGGTCAAACAGACTTCAAAGGAGTCCACAGACGGAAGTGTTGCTTCCATCTCGTCAGACGGATCAACGTGAGACACGCATAAATGTCATGTCGTATATACAGATTTTATGGCCTTGTATCTATATATCGATTAAATTAATGCTCCTTTTGCATGTTTGTTTGTCTTTGTGTCGTAATAATAATCGCTGTTGCAACTCTATCAATATCGCTGCAGTATCACTGCCACCTCCCACCAACTCACCCACCCACCCACCACAAACACATCACCACGTGACCACCATTCACTATCTCACCCCTTACGACGTTAAAGTCTGAAACTGAACCGAAATTTTGTAAATCAGATTTCCCATCTGCTTTCTCTAAAGTTTTTCAACAAAATTCTTATTGATGACCAATGATATTATGCACATAAAAAGATTATCATGCACACATCTTTTACAGAACCCAGTTAGAAATTGCACGTTAGCATCAAGATATTTCAGAACGTTGTAAGCCAAAAAAAACTGTCAATGATAATCACAACATTTTGATTAGTGGGCAGATGCGGAATTGATTGTTGGGTAGAATTATTTGTTTTGTCCATGACGAAGCGTAATGCGAGTATAATAATAGTTTGGCTATAGGAAATAATGTAAAGGAAACGTGTTTATTCTATTCGAAGCTTAATCTTGTCATGCAACAGAAGTAGTGTAGTATCAACACAGGAATAGCTCATTCTAATCGATTTTTCCGTGCAATCTAAATACACACACAAAAGTGCGAGTGCGTGCGTACATACATTTTTTATTGACATAATTTAATCTAATCCATATATACATACATCAAGAAACAGTCCCATTCACTTACTCTTCTTCTTTCTCACTTTAAGTTACTTATGTATGCGTGTATGTGTGTCTTGTGCAGATGTCTTGATTTTTGTTTCCATTGAATGTGTGCAAAAACGGTAATGTCGCGAACCAACTATGTAAAGAGAGCATAAAATTATGCTTTTGTTGGTCAAATAGAACGAACAAAATAGACTTTGATTCGAATTTCGAATTATGACTCGACAATGAAATGCAAGTCAGTAAACATGTAGCTGTGACCGATGCTGTGCGAGCTGCTGCATTCCAGTCAACTTTGCTCAATTCCCTATGGCTTACATTTTTCTCACTTTCTCTCACTTTCACTCCACCCTGTCTTCTCATTCCTGTCTGAATATATGACCTCGTCGACCATGCCTTGAACCTAATTGGCCAACATTTCACACTCTATGATGGTGAATGTTTGTTCTCAACTGAAAGTGCAAGTGTTTTGCATTTGGTTTGAATTTTATTATGGACCACCCTACACAACACACTAAACACTGGACATTACTCTTTTCCTCCATCATCTCACTTGTTACTCCACTTCATAATCTGCTCACCCTCTTATTTAAAAAACTCAATCTTCCTGGTTCCCCCTTCTCCGTCCCACCCATTTATTACTACACAACTTAGATGAAGTGTAGAGTCAATCCAATTTACCTAAATTTCTAGCTTGAAAAATTTAAATAAATATTTTGCCCTTGTCTCCTCCTCGTCTTCTTCCTTTTCTGTTTTTACGAATACTAAATTGTTATGATGATCCTCCTCCCTTCTAAATATCCCCCATCCGAGGGTTAAAACTTTTGAATGTATGTTGTAACTCCTGTCAGCTTCATCCCTTCCTTTTCTATTCTTTCTTGGGGAAACCCATGAGTCAGACCGTAATGCTTTTCTCTGTGGGTGTATACAGCGGGTGGATGCCGAGAATGACGACTGGGCAAACGACGGCAGAAGGAGGACACATCACGGACTTTATCGAAGGTCTAGGACCAGGTCAACTAGTTGGGCGACAAGTTTTAGCATCCCCAAGCCTTGGCGATATCCAGCTTAGCCTTTGTGACAGAAAGGGGAACCTCGAGGTGGAAGTCATCAGAGCGCGTTCACTCAAGGCAAAAACTGGGTCGAAGGTATTGACCATAGGATAGCAGACAACATATATTTTATACAAATGACTATAAAGGCAATGTTTTGGCTACGTGGTTGCAGATTACACCAGCTCCCTACGTGAAGGTATACCTCGTGAAGGGCAAGAAATGCCTGGCGAAAGCAAAAACAGAAAATGCACGACGAACACTGGATCCTTTGTACCAACGACAATTGGTTTTTAAGGAGAAATATGGCGGCTGTATACTTCAAGTGAGCAACTGACTCTGGCATTTACTATTTTAGATTTTACTAGCATTAAGTATTACGTACTAATAATGAGATACTGTGAATACTTTCATAGGTAACGGTTTGGGGGGATTACGGGCGAATCGAAGGGAGAAAAATTTTCATGGGAGTAGCACAAATCATGTTGGATGACTTGGATCTATCAAATATTGTAATAGGATGGTATAAATTGTTTGGAACATCTTCGCTGGTAAGCTGTCCTAACGAATTGTCTTTTTGTCTGGCATGCATATAAATAATGCATACCATGTAAAGCTACACTCAAGAGCCATACATTTTAATTATTACATTTAATTTTTTGTTACAGATTTGAGATTAATTTCACCTTAAATCTTGAATTGGAGGAAGTAATTTGCACAATGTGCCACCAGGGTTGTTATCAAAAGTGGGCCTCGCATAATATGCAAAACTATATTAATAAGAGGGTTTCTTGTCGAATCCGTATCAAAACGGTTGCTGTCGTAAGAAAAGCGTGTTCCGTCAAAGTATACAATAGTGCCCAAAACTACAAATAATGAAACAAGTTTCATCAAATCTTTCCCGAGGAAGAAGAAGGATTGATTAATGAAAATGTCGAGTTAATACAAAATCATAAGCCAAACTTACCTTATCAAGAATCTTCGACAGAAACAACGTTACTCGCATGTCTGACGAACTTTAGTATATAAAATAAAACCAAATCCGTCGTCAACTTCTTCACCAAACTGTTCGTTTCAGCTCTTTGGACTGTCTTTTTTACGGGAGGAATTTTAATTATTTATATTAATGTTAGTTAAGGACTTATAATTACTCCTCCTCCTCCTCTGATCTATCCATCTATCTATCTATCTACATATATATGTAACATATTGCCTCCAACAAATTCAGACAGTCTTATCTCAATTGAGTCGGATAATTACCTCCAATAACGTCAAGTCATGATGCTAAAAATAAGGTCTCCTTTGGCTTTGAGTCAATCCATGCATACATAAGTACGTACATCAAAATGTACATAAAATAGAAATCAAAACGAGAGAAACAACGACAGACTTCCATTTTCCAAGTCCAATCCATAATATCCAATCCAACCAAAACCGTAACAAAATGTGTCATATCTCAGAGGGACGATTTACATACAATACATACGTACACACATATTTCATTACTTAATTATCCAAAATTTTAAAACTCTAATAAAAGTATTGTTCACTACCAGACAAGTAAATGTTGGTAGAAATATTTTTTACTAAAGTCTATAAATATGTGTACAGTTTTAGTTTTGTTAATTTTTGAACTAAATATTTTGCATTGAACACAACAATTAATGTTATAATTGACTGAGTTGATTGTATTTAATTATTTTTTACCATTTGATAAAATAATTTGGATGGATGACTTGAAGGCGAAGCGATCAAAAATTTTAGTCTCTCTCGTCCCGATTTTAGAAATATTCAATTGACCAAACTAACTTCCAAACGCAAAAGAATCTTGATCCAGCCCCAAAGACATTTTCTACTAAAACTATGTATTATTATCAATAATATGCCATTAATTGGTAAAATAGGTGTTCATATATATATTATCTAACTGTCTATAGTACTTAAATTTATCAATCAAATTAATTACTTACTTACTGGAGGGTATGCATGCATAAGAATCTATGGTTCGGACAGACCATGGGCATTTCTACTAAAAAATGTCATCCAAACATTCATTACAAAAATGAAAAGATTTTAAAATTCCTCGTATTGATGCTGTACTCTGCACTTTTAAAGCTAAAATTTATACATCATATGTATCAGAATGTCTTACATTGATAGAGAAGGATAAACATTAATCTAGGAAGCTTATCTACTGGCTAGTTAAGTTTTTACTATAATAACGTAAAAAAATAAGTAAAATGAAAATGACCAGTGCGGATTTTTATCCAAATCCAAGCAACGCTTAACTATGATTGAAACTTAGGATTGCTTCGCTATACTCGTTTTAATTAATTAATTGCATCTCTACCTGATTTAAAAAATATACAGCTACTGCATACATACATACATATTTAAAGAAATGCAACAGACCTTTTGGTACCTTCGACTTTCGACGACGACGACGATATATTCAATCAAAATATATCTATGTGTAGGCTTAGGAAATAACCACCGAGACGTGGATACGATGAAATCTTTGAAAACCAATGCACGTTTAATTATCACTCGATTAATTAAAACTAAGAAAAGTACAGAGCATGAAAAATAAAATAAATGAACTGCCTGAGGAATGACGAGTCAGCAAATGTCTCACCTGTGTATCGAATATCGATATCGTTATTATTACAAAGTACCCCCAACAAACCAAACAATTTTGTCAATTGTGTACGAATTATGCAAAAAAATTTGTTACGCTATGCGCATGAAATTTGAAAATGATACCTTTTTCATATTATAATGAACGCCTGCAACAATCCATCTTTAAGCAAACACTAACCTACAAAGCGTCGCAGTGATTGTTAATTATTATTGTTATTACTGACAAAATTCACACCTTATGACTGTCGCGACGAGGATATTATAGTTATCGTTCGTACGACGGGAGTAAAAAAATGCATACATACACGGTCATTGTGTGATTTGTATTTGTTATCTAATTATTGCATTGGCTATATTATATTAATCGTGTTACATCAACACGCATGTAATACTGGTATTTAATGGAAAGGAAAAATTCTTCGAGTTAACTATTACGATTAATTAATGGCGAATATGAATTACCTATACTTATATATTTGTTATCATGATGAGTCAACTATGTATTTTTATTCCCTGATTCCTAGTGAACCCGCATTTTTATAAGAACTAGACTAGTACGTCCGATCGACAGATTCATGATAAGATGAAGGATACTATTACATACAATAATATAATAGCTATTATACATATATCTCTGTCTACATAATTTAACTAATCTACATAGGTCGTAACGATAAGAAGAAGAGGTTTACCTACAGGATAGGATATTGACGCTTCTTGTATTTGTATCGTAATTTAATATTAGTATAACGACGCTAACCGGTTGATAAGTATTACTACAATATTTACGAAAAGTTGACCTAAATAATTATTATTATGGAACATTTATTGTGTCAGAGTGGGTAGTATTAACTCTATCGCAATTAAAACGGATACCCTTTGTTGTAATATGCCGAAATAATTGGATGATGAAGTTCTGGGGGTGCACAATTTCTTCATATGCATCATTAATAATGATTCAATTTATTATTATTTCTCCTCATCATGTACATACACAGGTTGCATAATACGCAAAAATATTCATGCAAAATTAAATTCATTGCAAAACTCATGCATCCAGAACTCAACGCACTTAGGATTAGTGAGTTGACTTCAATTGCATTCACAATTCAGATATGCAACGCGAGTCTTTACCCACATTAATAATTGACGATCAAAAGATACTTTTTAAGATGCTTCAGAGTATATGCACATGGTTCTCAAAAATTGCCATTTTTGGAAATCATTTTTAATTTTGCATTACACTTACTCTTTCACAAGAAAGAGTAAGTGTAATGCAAAATTAAAAATGATAATCCAATCCAATCCAATCCAATCCAATCCAATCGTGATATTTTTCTTTGACATACATATTTGTATTTACAAGCCATGTTCTCACTTCAATTTCACAATTTTTGACTTCAAATCGTAAATGGCCACAGAGTCGCCAGACTTTTCATCATAATCCGCCCATTCTTTGTCTGTGAGGTCCACATTTTCAAAGATGGTGGTAGAATTGAGTGCCTTGACACTCCAACCTCCCTAAAATTCATACCAATAATGCATAGCGATAAAAGGTCTAGAGCAATTACTCGTTACTTGGACTCGATATTCTAATTTATGACAACCTTACCCTAAAGTCAAAATCCGTGACCTCCATGCCTCTTCCCTCGATAATTAGGATGGTTTGGAAAGCCTCTGGTTTGTCTTCGTCGTGGATGTAGGGTTTCGTCGAGTCCTCGAGGATGAAAAGGGACACTTCTCGCTGACACCCCTTGCATTTGACCTTCATGTGACACTCGGCATTCCGACTGCCTGATCGTCCCTCCATCACTTCGTTGACGGCGACGTACTGCCAGCGGTCTCCACTTCCCTCCCCACAATTAGAGCACAGCGTCTTGACAAAGTACCGAAAGTCTTCACCACATACTTCCAACTTCTCCACATTCTCCAACCGAGCCGAGATCTGCAACCCCAGCTTCACCATGATCTCCTTTGATCAGATTAAACGCCTCTTATTTCAAAATTGAAACCTGCACCCATCTGTAAATTTCAAATTTCATACTTTCATAGTTCAAACAATAGGTTTGGATGCTGTTCAATAATAAATAATACTGTGCTAAAATTACACGACTATGAATAAAATATCCCTTTAACCACTAATGACTGGTACTCTGGTTTACAACGTCAAAACCTGAAATTTTAAACACATTTTGAGCCAGATTGCTTGGTTAGAGTTCCAGCTTTCTCTGAATGACAACAAAAACACATGTCCAAATGCCCAAGTCCCGCTGAACAACAGCGGGCATCCCATTACTCAAGCCAACACTTTACTTATATTATTAGAGGGTGAGTTCCTTGAAAGAATTCAAGGAATTATATTTATTATTTAAATTGTCAATGTTTGACTACACAATTAAAAGTATCCAATAAAATGTAAAGTGTGTGTGAATTCTATTTTGTACCTACCATACAATGGATGGCCCTGAGGAACCAGCATTAAAATCAAGATCATTTAAATTAGAAGCAAATAATAATAATAATCGCAGCGACCGTACAAATAATTGTGGTCTGTCGAAAACGACGACAGACCTAGCGACTAATAGAGGGAGCAAGGAGGTGGAGGTGTCGTCAATTGTTCAAACTGGTGGCGATGTTGCAGAAGAATCCTCCCCTTCTTGCGCCATCCCGACTATTAACTTTACAGACTTTGTGTCCTTGTTATCTCCCAAGAACGTGGAGAATTGCCTCTGCTGCTCCACCCCCCTCCTGACCAGCCCACCACCCACATTCTTGGCCCGAAAGAGACGACACCTGCTCAAATCATTTTGCGATATCCTCAACCTTCCCTTTCACGATGGAGGAGAGGAGGATGACGACCAGCCCCACAACGCGGAGGGCCAACCAGTCGAGACGGATGACGACGAGGAGGAGGATCAGGAGAAGGATGACGTAGACTTCCCCTTCTGTTTTCACTGTACAAATAAAAAGGTGCTTCTACTCAAAGACGTGCACGACAAGTTGGAAGTTCTCCAGACGCAGTTTAACCAGCTCAAGGAGACCATTCTGCAGGACGTCGTACGAGGTTTTGTCACCAATATTGTGACAGATAGGAAGATTCCGGTGCATGCCATTAGAGATGCTAGGATCTGCGAGAGAATGTATTATAGTAAGTTTGTAATAATACTACAATAATATATAAATGTAGAATTTGTTGACATTTAAGTACATTTGATGTTTTTTAGTGTTCAAACGTCACACCGAAAGAAGGACAAGAAAGGATATAGCCATTGATAGCGAAGTACAAACCGACATCTCTTCAGTATCTACACCGTTGCTGAATCCGTCGGCTGTGGCGAGTTTACTGGAAAATAGTAGTGCAACATTCACCAACAACAAACGAAAACGACCATCTCCAAAAAAGCCAGAATATATTTCCAAAAGTTGGAATAATAGCGGCAGCAGCATCCGGAACTTCTCAACTCTGAATCCTCGTCAAGCTAGTACTAATAAGAGTGGGGGTTACTACAATAATGGAAGAATACAAAATACTCAAACCGTCATTGAAGAATCGATTGTGCCATTTGATGAGAACGGTGGTGGAGGAATGTTTCCATTTGATGAAAATGGCATTTTGAGCACTGGAGAACATGATGCGCCTTATACAGACTACTACAACAGCTCAGTAAAACCCAACTATGTTCAACACTCAACCATTAACGGATTTAGTACGATTGACGAAGAATTTCAAAATGCACTTGGCATCACCGATGGATATGATCATGAATTCCCACAATCTGTAGCTGCATCGAAAACTAGTCCTTTAACTTATACCGACTTGGATAGTGTAGTAGTAGATAGATCTCCAAGTACAGAATTATCAAAATTTGCTCTGGGCGAAGTGTGCGACAAAAGTATTATAAAAGCAAAAATGAAAATGAACGTGGAACAAGTTCAAGGAGGTTTGTATTCTCTTATTCTATATAATTTCTCTAATTGCGTCATCCAGATAATTGAATTAGAAATTCAATGGGCTGTATTGTTTATTATACTTAAAGTATGGCATGTTTTTAATATCAGGTGAAAAGCGAACACAATGCAGAGGATGTGATCGAAAATTTTCTAGGTAATTCACAATTTCTTATATACATATTTGTTGATAAATAATATAGTTCAACGAATGATTAATGCTTGACATAATTACATCAATTTATTATTTACCTGCACAGGAGGGATCAATTAGCATCTCATGAAGAACGCCACATTGTCAACTCAACAAGAATTTATTTTTGTCATCGTTGCGTCGACAAAACTGAACTTATTACATGCAAATCATTATACGTTACTCATTGCATTAATGTTCACGCTATCGAAGACGATGTAGTAGAGTTCTTTTACTTCTGTGATAAAGAAGATTGCAATAAGTCATACAAGGTTCGAGAGGATTTCATAAACCACATAAAATCACATTGGAAGATTGCCGAGTCCAACAACTGCAATGTATGCGACAAAGTTTTTGCAGGTGTGTACGCAATAATGATTTAGTAATCATTATTTGTAGAAGTGTATGTTTGTTGATCCAGTCATTATGTTGAATACGTGATTAATGATTTTTTGGGTTGTCATTTCAGAAAAACAACACCTTGTCACCCATGAAAACGAGGCACATAAGAAAAATGCTGTGTTTTATGACTGCTCATTTTGTTATAAAGGATTTGGAAATGAGAGCGACTTCTCTCATCATCTGTTGTTCCATAAAGTCAAGATACCTGAAGAGCTTAAGCATCATTGTGATAAATGTGGGAAGTTTTTTGAGGTATGTCCTCGGCCTGTTTCAGGCTTCGTCATGTGAATTTAACCCCAAAAAATAGTTAGTTACTGTTGGTCTAATTTATGATATGCATAATATTATAGACAGAAACTAGATTCCGACGACATAATTACTCCGTCCATATTCGTGTCCGGTCAAAAAAGAAATCAAAATCGAAACCCATCATGGATATTGAAAGCCATGAAGATGATTCCATTATCCAAAATGATGACGATGATGAATCGAGTACAGTGCCAGATCAACCAGATTTTCCATGCGAGGTAACACTCGAGTGATACAATATTATTACTGTACTCGAATATTTTATCAATTTATCCTTCCACTTCCTTATTGGGGACCTTTGCTTATTATTACAATCTCACAAACCTATGTATCTAATATTTATTGGCAGGAATGCGGAAAGTCATATTCGACAGATGAGAAATTGAAGAAACATGTAAAAAAGCATCATGACAATGGCAAAAGTAAAAGATCTCGTAAAGACCTTGAAGACGATCCCAGCTCGGATGATGATCTCCTAGATGCGGGACAGGTTGATGCTGATAAGGTTATTTTTAAATGAGACGACTCGGATAGACTTTAAAATATTTACACTATTGCTGAAATATTGTTTTCTCTGAATATTTTTAGGAAGATGATGATTACCCTGATCCTACTGCGAGTAGTAAGCAGAAACGCCATCGCAAGAGTCCTGGCAAAACAACAACAAAGAATACCTTCGTGGGCTTGGGTAAAACGTGTCCGTTATGTCCACTGAAATTTAGACTCGCATTAGAGTTGCGACGACATATGATGAAGAGTCATCGTCAAGAGTACCTCAAACGGGGTCAAGTTCACTGTATCGTGTGTTTCAATATTTTTGACAGTCAGGAAAAATTGGATGACCACTATGATGAGAAACATAGCAGATTTAAATGTCATATTTGTAACAAGCAACATCAAAGTACAGGTTTGATTATTTGAGTTTTGTATCAAATTTAATTGATGGTAGTTTTTTGCTAGACAAATTCTTTCACTGTGTCATTCTTACTCATTTCTTACTTACAATTAGTTCTTTTTTTAAGTTTCTCATTCTGCTATAGAAGAAACTCCTGAACTCCATGGGAGTGAAGGAGCAATATACATATTGTTGACAGCTCTCTTTCTCTTTTCAGCTCTGTTGAAGCAACACATGGAACGACATAAAGCACATCCCTTTGTGTGCAAGCTGTGTGACCAAGGATTTTCTTCCAAAAATAGCTTGGGTCAACATATAACAAAAATCCACAAACCAAAAAAACCAAACGGCTATGAGGATGAAGAACCTGTTAGTCCAGCTAACAGCTTATTGTCTTTTCAGCATGACCAAGATTCTGTTGACCTTGACTCTGTTGATTTGTTTCAAATTTGAGCATCAAAAACTTATTGGTGAATTACATGAACTCTCCAAAAATCATGAAAGAAATACAGTATTTAATTATTTAATAATGCGAACGCCTCTGAAGGACCTCGACCATGCCATTCTTACAATGTTATTATTAGTATCATAATATTTTAATTTAAATGTAGTTTCACAATATTTGTTACCAGTTTAATTATTATTTGTTGTTCATTTGACTTCACATAATTGGAGACAGACAAATCGTCTTCAGTATTTTTGATATTTTAACTACTAAAATTCCAAAGGAATAAATGATCGATTGAACCGGTTTTCAGCCCCACGCTTGTCTAAAATCGTTTGTATCATCAGTCGTAGTACCTTGTACATATGTAATTGCATAGATATTCTTGTCAAACGTAGGATTCAAGCGAACCTTTTTTAATGCCAGGTCTTGGGTGTTTTTATATTCTTGCCACATTTACAATACAAGGACCTTGTTAGGGAGTGTCGAGGTCAATCATTTTTAAAACTTAATAGCATATTACATAACATCTGATGGTATATGTATGCATAAAACTAAAACAATATATCGATATCAGGTACTTTCACTAACGTGAAATAGGGACAGCCTTGCCTACAGTATATTCATAGACACATATCTGATCGTCTGGAATCTACAGAAATAAAATCTTAGATGATACGTCCAGACTTAAAATTTCTGCAGCTTCAGTTATTAGCGATACAAACTGACTACGCTATGTATATTGTTAATTATAAATACCGGTTTTAGCCCGAGCCAGGGCTTATGTACCCGTTATGTCTGTCTGTCCGTCCGTCCGTCCGTCTGTCTTCGCGATAACTCTTTTTAAACTCAACCGATCGACTTGAAATTTTTACCACATCTATATCTACTCAAAAGACAAATCAAGTTCGAAGATGAGCCGAATCGGTCCAGTGGTTGACCGGTGGGGGTCATGTAGGTGGTGGGGTTATTATGAATCAAATTTTCAAAATTGTCGTAGAAAGCTGAAATTTGGTACATAGGTAACTAATGGCTTATAATGAAAAGATATGAAGTGAATTTGCGAAAATTTTTATCTGGAGGGACCCTATGGGGTCACCCAAACTGATTTTTCAAAATCGTTCAATTAAGCCGAAATTTGGTATGGAAGTCGATAACAGCTTATACTGAGAGTTTATGATATACAATTTTGAAAATTTTGACCCAGAGGTACCCGGTGGGGTGACCCATACTGATTTTGCAAAATCACTCAATTAAGCTGAATTTTGGCGTAAAGATTGGTAAACAAATTCTAGTTGTACCCACCCTGGCTCGGGCTAAGCAAAGCTGCACTGTAGGTTTTTAGAAAAGTACTCAATTTGGTTTTTGGTTGGGCCATTGTCCACCATCAGCAGCAGTTTTTTCATCGCCTTCATCATGACTATATTCAAGATCATGAAAGTAGTATCGCATTGCGTTAGAGCAAACTTCAACAAACCACATTTCTGCATATCAAGTGAAAATGCTCCAATTTATTGACACCTATTTATCTCTACTACTAAGACTTTGGCATAATTTCCATTCCGGTTTCAACAAAGTTAACATCAGGCTACCGGAGGATGGGAAACATAGGCTGTTTCTTTATGATCAGTATATGTATGTACATACATGATGATTTTGCCCGACCTGGAGACTGCATATAAAGGCTTGACCAGGGCAGGATGAAGTTTGTCTAACGTCCGTTCTCAACTAATCTTCATTCCAACATCTCTATCAAGCTTCACCATGAACTCTGTAAGTCTCCGAAGTTATTATTTTTAGTTCCGAACGAGGGCCTATGTACTAGGTCCTAGTTTTAGTATGTACGCGTTCCCTGTACAGGCTGTCCTGAGAGTTTTTTTTATTGCGATAAACTTGCGACAATAGGTAAATAATTCTGCCTTCTATCGTAGGTCATTGCTATCCTGTTGGCGTGTGCTGCCGTGGCATCCTGCAATTACGTTGCCCCCGTCCAATACTACATGCCATCTTCCGTAAGTCAGAAACCCTTAAAACCTCTAATTGTAAATTGTCCTGAGAGATTTTTGCTATGTGAATTTGCTTCCAGTCCCACTATGTTCAGCAGCCAAGCAGCTACCAATACGTCCAACCTGCTGTTTCCAGCGTCTCTTCATCCGGTATCCAATATGCTGCTGGAAGTCATCAGTACGCCGTTCCATCCACTCAGCAATATGTCTACAACAAGGTTCCTTCAATCGTAAGGAAATAACTCAATTTAGTGTCCGCTTCTCCACTTTACTACAATTTAACTGACTAATGTTGTTATTTTGTTTCAGTATTACACGTCCCCCGTCATCTCATCCGCCTCTGTCTACAACCAACATGGTGCCTACTACAGCCCATCCCATGTCTATCCATCATCTTACGTTTATGGAAAGTAAGCCACTTTAGATCACGACCATGACCACAGAAAATCATCCATGTTCCATTCATATGCAAATCATATAATTAATTCTGTTTTTACTTCCAAACCAAATTATTAAACAATCAATATCAAATGTGCAAATATACACAAGAAGTGTTTTATTACTGAGGCATATCAAGAGCTTTACATATAACACGTAATAATAATAATTGGCATGCATTCTTGGTTTGGATTAATATTTCATACTTAACAAGGAAGCTGAAAAGAAAGTTCCTGTTGTCCCGCTTCAAATGGAAGTGTAACCAAGAGTAAACACTGAACAGTCTGGAAATTTGTAAAATTATATAAAGAAACATAATATACGTGTACATTAAAAAAATTATTTCCCGAAAAATTTCGGGATGAAAGATGGAATGAACACATCTTGAAGTAGGAACAATACAACATAGATATATGGCCATTGCAGAATATGACAACATCAACGTCGTTAGAAATCAAACGGCAAAAATTTATATAAATTGTCAAGTTTTAGAAAAAGGATTTTGACTTTGTCTTTAAAACAAATAGATCGTCAATTTCTTCAAGGTCCTCTTCAGACTCGGAAGAATCAGACACCCCATTTGCCAGTCCGTGTACATCACGCTTGATAGGCATAATAGGTAGAGGTAGTCCATCCTCGTCGAGTGTTCTATCCTCATCAATTTCCTGCTTAATTCCATAATTCATATTATCCATTGATTCGTAATCAACTTCCATTGCTTGTGGTTCATCCATGGGTTCAATCTTTACAATGTTTGGTATCTTCTTCTTCTTCCTCTTCCTTTTAGCCTTCTTTCTAATTTGTCTCTCACTCGTTTCTAACGCCTTCCGAGCTTTCTTGGCCAGTTTCTCCTTGGCTTCATTCCGTTGGACCCAGAGTATACTGCTTTCATAAAACGAAATAATAATGTGGGGAAACAACGTTCGAAATCCGCTGGCTCGAACAACGATGCAGTTCTCTGGAGTAAGTTTTTCAGTATACTTGGGTGCCTTGTGTCGTACTACGTAACACATGTGTCTGTCTACTTCAATAACTCCATATACTTCTAGGGGAATGAGATGCGTTGGCCACTTTGAGTCAACTAAGCATCCCTGCAATAAATAGTGCAAACTTTTGAATCGAATCAATAGAACATATGTAATAGAAATCAATACAGACAAATCTCATGGATTTTTTAAGTTATGAACTATACTAAATGAATTACATACTACAGACTTACAACCAATTCATTCCTAAAGTGATCCTTTTTCTCATGGTCAATAATTCTACCACCATCGCTGTCATCAGAGTCTACGTCATTGTCTCGCTTATTCAGGCGACTGGATTCATACCTCTCCACCATTTCTTGGCATCCCTGTAAATTGTCAAGTGGTTCCCAAGTATTGTGAGCTGGTCCCCATCCTTTCCACTTGATGTGGTAATGCAACAGTTCTCCATCCTCCGTGTCGATGAATTTTTTTCCAACAATTTTCTCCACGATGTATTCACCCTCTTGGATTTTACCGATAGTCCAGCTATCTGTACCAACAGGCAACAAGGTCTTAATATTGGCCTTGTAACGTTGTTTTTTCCCTCTCTTAGCCGAAGCCGAATAACTGCTGCCTTCCCTGCTGAAACTGGCGTCAACAGAAACAACTGAAGCACACTCCGAGGACGAATAACCGTTCATAAGTTCGGGATGATCATTACGTCGTTTCCGTCCCCTTCGACTTGAACCTTTGCTAGAAACTGGCGAGATAGGAGATTGCTCCAGTGTAGATTCCGTCATACCGGGCAATTGAGGTATTTCTTGGACTCCAGATGACTCCTCATTGTTAATGCAGGATGTTGGATTTTGCTGAAGAGGAAATGATTCCCCTGGTGTTGGCGACCGTGGCGATTTCTGCATAGAACACTAATATTTAACATAATGAGCAACCTCCCTGAGCGTCATGCTTATTATTATGATGATACTAACTTACACTCTCTTGTTCAACCGAATCATCTTCACAAAAGTCCAACTCCTCCTCTATATTTCCCGTATCGAAAATATCCCCCATTGTACTTCCTCTTTAATTATCCAACGCCTTCAATTTGATCGTTTTCCAGACCTCGCCAGTATGCAGTATTCGCCACCTTCACACTTGCAGCAGGAAGAAGAATGTCGTCAAAACGAAACAAACACTCATCTAAATCCGACCTTATTACAAGACTCTTATCAAGATGAATAAGAAAAAATATAGATGAAATATGAAACCATCTCCCTTATCCCAGTACCCTCCTCCCACTGCCGCAGCATAATTTTCCTAAACTGTGTTATCTACCTAAAAACATGTCGGATGAGCAAATTTAAAAAGAAGTCCACTTGACTTGAAAAGGCAAAGAAAATAAATTAAAAATTGACTAGTTGACAACTGAAGGAATCGAGAGTGGCTCTGTTTGGCTCGCGTTAGGAGGGAGAGAAAGCCGGGTGAGAAAAGTGCCAAAAATAGTGATACTGTCGCGTCTTTCCCATCCCATCCTCAGCCCATAATAAAAGTTCAACCTTCATCAATAAACGTGTCTGTCTTCACTAATTCTTCTTCCGCTAAGCTATTTTTTAATCGTTTAATTTCGCAATTATTAATAGTCAAGAATTCCTCAGGAGTTTGTGGGATTTGTCAAATCAGTATTAGTGAAACTAGATAGCGTTCGACACTATTATGCTACGTGATTTTGAGATATAATTTTTGGAATATTTTGTGATCTTGTAAACAGTGAATTGTTACCCAACTATTAATCATAATTCAAAACAAAGAGTAAAAGATGAGTAGTGAAGAAGTACGAGAGGATGACGAGTGGCTGTATGAGGGCGGTCGCGGCGGTGGAGGAGAAGCTGACAACGATACCGCAACCCTCGCCAAGGGCGAAAATGGGGAGGAAGATGGCGACGACGACGACGACGAACATGTTGGAACCCCAGTGGCAATCGATGGACAGGAAAACGGTGAAGAAGGCACTAACACTGGGGCAATGGTAAGTTTTTGTAGTAGTACATCTATGTTAAGGCAATGTTTTTCTGAAGCATTTTAATAATAAATTATTGTTCATTAGAATGACGGTGACTCTGATGAAGATGATGACGACGACGACGATGATGATGACGGTGTCCAGGTGGTAATAGGGGACACTAAGCCATCTGCTGCAGCAGCAGGACAAACTCCGTTCGGGGGGACGGGTGTTGGTGTTGCAGGTGTCAAGCGGCCAGCCCCTGCTCCTGATAAGAAGGTACATACATTTATTTCATGATTTTTTTGTGCTTTCCATGAAAAGTCAGGCTAATATATGATTCATGATTTAAAATATTCCAGGGAAAATTTGCTGTAGAGGACTTTGAAACTCCAGGAACAATTAATGGGAATTTAGCGTTGGAGTTTAGCATTGACGGCTTAGAAGAGAAGCCCTGGAGAAAACCTGGTGCTGACATAACGGATTATTTTAACTACGGCTTTACTGAAGATACATGGAGAGCATATACGGATAGACAAAAACGAATGCGATTCGAGTCTGGGGGGCCTCAGATTATTAATCCAGTCGGGCCGAAGGTAAAATATTATAATGATAATAAAATTCGATTTAATTTACTTATGCTTAATTTTGTAATACTGAATAATATTATGCTTATTATAGCCAGTGGACTCTCGCGGAGTGATTTCTGTAGCCGTAAGTTTTAAAAGAAAATTGCTTATCCTTGTTACAAATTAATATTAACTTTTGAGTTTGTGATAGTTTGGAGGACCTTCCAACAATAATCAAGTGCAAAGTCAGAGAATGGAAAACATGAATAATATGATGAACATGAGAAGGAGAGAAGAACCTAGAGAAAATACTATTCAGGTAAATTGGCATGTTGGCAACAATGAAATTCTAGTACAATTAACTTGGTTTTCATCTAGCAATAAAACAAAACTATTCATTCAAACAATTAGGTTATGACTGCAGACAGACGAGAGTACAGTAGAAAGAATTTCGAAATGGGAATTGGTGGTCCATCCATGCCACCCACATTTAATCCGACAATTCCTCCTCCAAAGTAAGTCCAATTTGAACAACTAGTTTGATAGAAATTTGAGTAACAGATGTGCCCCACAAATTATATAGTTTTCCACCCCCTGGCCATGGCCCACCTGGCCCTGAATTTATAAATCCTGAGTTTTTCAATCATCCTCCACCTCAATATTATCCTGATGAGCATCAAGGTTATGAAGAGCAGTGGATGGATCATCACGTAAGTATACATATTTTTCATATGGTCTACCTTTTGTGTACTAGCTTTTATTAATACCGGTTTTAAACCTTCAGACTGATTCGTGGGATATGGGCAGTGGTCATCCACAAGGCGGATCCTCAGCGATTGTTTCATTAACCAAAGTTCCCAACGTTCCTCCTCCTCCCGGGGATGACGATATTAAACACGAGAGAAAAGACTAATTAATTTTTAAAATTTTAATCTAGAATCCTTTCAACCTTGTTGAATCAAGTTGTATATATCAATCTTCAAAAACTGATTGTCTTATAAAAATAATGCTAAACCTAGTAATCAAAATATTGTGTTGTTTAATTATAGGGTAAAGAATATTTAATATGAATTTATGAAAAATAAAGCGAATATCAGCTTTTCACTCTTCTAAATATTACTTCACAAACAAAGCATTACATTAATAAGTATGTAGACACACAGTGCAGCTAGTACCCTTTATTTGTCAGCTAGTAAGCATCAATCTTATAGTTTTCCAATCAAAAATGTACAGAATTGTGATTTTGAAGTGAAGTTCCTGTCCCCAATACGCACGAGCCGGTATTTACGATTCTTCCAATAGTAACTCGTGGTGAAATCGCATAATGAAATCATGATGAAATTTCCCTTGTTTCGTGACAAGAAATGCTTGCAAACCTGTTGAACAAATGAATTCTGGTTAGTTCAAGGGGTGCGAAAACAATGGAAGGTCTTTGTCTCGTGTGTTCCATACGACGTTGTTCCTTCTCATTTACCCTGATTTGATGGTGGATTACTCATTTTGTGACACCGGAAGTCTGCCTTCGGTTCAGCTCCTTCATTAAACTTGTGTATGAACTCAATCTCAGACTTGGGTTTCAATATGTTGCCTTTGTTATGACAATTCATTCAAATCCCCGTCACGGTTAATTTTGCTTTCCAAGTTGTCTTCAATTTATGAACTTTTGACAACTGATTAAATGATTTTCAAATGCATTCAACGATCCAAGATTTATGAGTGACAAAAACTCTCAACTGTTTACAAGTACTATATACATACATCTAATGTTGATCATGATGACACCAGAGTTGCACAAGAAATTATACAATGTCGAATCTATTTTTTACAGCGGTCGTTAGCTTTATTCGAACCCGTATTCTATTGCATCTACTTTTATCGTATTTAAATAGTTCGTTAACCCCCAAATTACTCAGTGCAGCGTAGAATATACATACATAAGTATTTACCCTTACCTAAGTCACTTCTACTAGACAGACACGCATGAAAAGTAGCAATGCGTGAAGTCAAGCTGTTGTTGCAAACGAGATCAGATAGATGAGAATCCTTGTTTTCATGCGAAACTACGATACTTGGTGTATTTAATATCTATATGAGAAAAGAATCTTATGTTTCATGCGATGCACATGACATTCTCATGAAAATAATGTAAGAATATTTTAAGCCGTACTAAGTGATGAAGTGATTCGATGCAGCAAATTAGAATTATGTAACACTTTCTGTGTGTGTGGGATGCCGCCAATTAACGATACGTTTGGGCAAGAAAGAATTATTTACGGAAGTCGTAGCTGAGTGGTTCAGGATTGTGTCCCAATACGAGGAAATTTGTAATATATGTATGTACCACCATGTGTACATACATATTTATGTACATTATGCTTGCATCCCCACGAATTAGACCGTTTCATCCAACTATCCATTCAAATTCTATTTTTTTAACATGATGAAAATGTGCCATCGTGATCTGACTCTGACATTCAACTTATAACTTGTTTGGTTTACTCCTCACGTTATGGCTTAATTTGCCGTGAATCGAATTTATTTTGTAATTGTGCACCATAGATTAATTTAACATATGTCCATCCATTCAACGAATATTTTAAACTCAAGGCTGCAGTAGTAAATATGTAGATGTATCCTTTTTACACTTTTGTGCAAACAAATTGATTACCCTTCGTCAGCATAATATTTACGTAGAGAACGGAAATTTATTTAACGACCTTTCCAAACAGAGCTAAATTCACTTTAAAACCCTAAATCCAATGTCAATTTTAATTGACGCATTTTCAATTAACCTCCCACTGATTGAGTGAGCAGAACAAGTTTCAATTAATTTCTGCAAATCACTAAATGTCATGAAAATGTGATTTGCAATGTTTCGGCACAAATGGTGCTTATTTAGACATGGTTGATGATTGTAAATGCATTTGGACAGATTAAATGGAAAGAAGGTGTGGAAGTAGACATTGACACTTTGAAAGTGGATTAATTTGCAGGACGTCATTTCCTTCTGTTGTATTTATCAAATTAGTAAGAATGTAATCCAAACACGGTGTTTGTACATATGTGTTGCATGTATGTATACACATATTGCAAATGCATACTTTATTTCGGTTGCATTAAGTTTTGTACATCCAATCCCAAACAGCTTAGATTCGGTTGTGTGATTAAAGATTTTGTGTAAGGCAATCAAGTTACTTGAAAAACATGTGCATAATAAATTGGAAGGTCGTTAATTTTGTAAAGGTGAAACGTATGCCTAATTCGAGGAGTTGAAAATGATCCACTCTTAAATAAATGAATTGTACATAACGAATTTTCTTCAGAATTTCTTCTTGGGGATATTAGTATTTTCAAAACAATATTCTGAAATGCATGTACATACATACACTAAGGAGACACCATAATATAAATAAGCTCTTCTTATTAAGTAATGGAAAACGATTTAGTTATTATTAATAACAAAATAAACGTATTCCTTTTAGAGGGTTGCATGAATTAATGTATGCATTATATTAATTACAGTGTCGGACAGATGTCTACGTCCACATAGTCGCGTCAATTTCATTTTCAAATTGTCACTGAACTACTGAACCAATTTTCATCATTGATATATCAAATTCTCACAAATTTAACGTAATTTCATAGCACATTATTAGTTTTCCGCTAAAAAATTTATTTTAGGCCAGAGATGTATTTTAATTCAAAATGAAAACAATTGGATGGACAAAAGTCAACGTCCAGTCAGAGAAAACATACAAAAAAAACTGTAATTTATAAGGAATGTTATAACAATTAATTTTTAATATTTGGTTGGGCCTCCGTTCGCTTTAAGGACGGCTTCAAGGCGTCGAGTCATTGAGTTTACCAAATTCTTGGTCACATCTTCAGAAATGGTTTCCCAAACTTCACGAATTCTGGATTTAAGGCCCGGAATTCCTGAAAAAGATTGTTTTCTTATTTCTCTTTCAATGTGGTCGCACAGATGCTCAATGGGATTCAAGTCTGGAGATTGGGGAGGCCATTCTAGCTTCGGAATTTTTGTTTCTTGAAGTATTCCATGGTGGACTTGGCAGAGTGTTTCGGATCGTTGTCTTGTTGGAAGGCAAATCGTCGTCCAAGTCCAAGTTTTCGAACAGATTCCTGGATATTACGGTCAAGTATTCCCTGGTACTTGTATTGGTCCATAATTCCGTCAATAAATTCCATTTTTCCTGCCCCACTTGAAGCCATGCATCCCCACACCATTACCGACCCGCCGCCGTGCTTAACTGTGGGGTTGAGATTTTTTGGATTCAAAGCTTCTTTTGGATATCTCCACACTCTACGACGCCCATCTGACCCAAAGACATTGAACTTTGACTCGTCAGTCCATAAAATATGTCCCAGAATGTTTGTAGCTTGGAAATGTGGTCTCTGGCAAACTTCACTCGTTTGGTTGCATTCCTCGGTACAATAAGAGGCTTCCGGACTGCTCTGTGGGATTTCAAATTTCCCTTATTCAGTGTTCTTTGGATGGTCATAGGACTAACCTGTTTGCCGAACATCTCCTTGATCTCGGTAGATAGCTTTGGAGCACTAAGTGAGGGTGTAACGTTGACTTTGTTGAGCACGTGGCGTACTTCTCGGTGAGCCAAAATGGGTTTTCGACCACTTCTGACCTTGTTTTGGACTGAACCATTAGCTTTAAAGTTCTTAATGATTTTCTGGATGGTTGTCCTTGCTAATTTATACTTGGTCCATATTTGTCTCTGCGACAGCCCCCTTTTTGTCCACCCTTCCAGTCCTGAATGACAAGATCTCGAATAGCGATAGGAATTTCCTTGCGTGTCGACGCCATCATATTTTTCTGGAAGAAAATTATTTAAAAATTAATGCGGCATATGTTATTGATAGATTTATTAAGTTACCTGATTTTATAAATTGGAGAGATTTTTGTTGTTGACAATTAAAGTGAAGTGGACGTAGACTTTTGTCCGCTCAAATTTCATCCTCTCTCGCTCTGCACTATGATTCTCAGTTTTCCCAGAATTTTCAGAAATAACTCATATGTTTTATGAAATTACGTTAAATTTGTGAGAATTTGATATATCAATGATGAAAATTGGTTCAGTAGTTCAGTGACAATTTGAAAATGAAATTGACGCGATTATGTGGACGTAGACATCTGTCCGACACTGTATACTCATCTCAAAATGCTGATGATCATCAACATTCAAATAAATCTTTTTGCCTGTAATAATTTAGTCCAACTCATCCAAATTTTGTAATTTACTTGTAAATGCATATATAATCCACATATCCCAAATTTTACTAAAAAATCGCATGCACATATTTACACATTCAAAGCAAAGTATTATTTCTAGGAAGCATTCCACAATCTTTCACCGCATAAAATGTTGGTCGTGCATGGATGCATTTATTTCCGTTCTCCAATAAATAATATACTTATGTACATTCTAGTTTGAGACCGGTGTGAATGAGAAGTAGGTAATAAATAATTTAAATTTGGGTTGTCACTATTGTTGCTGTTGTATAGAAAATTTGAGTTTGCTCCATAATTATCGGCATCTTAAGGCGGAATAGCATGCTGGCTGATGCGGGTTTTTTTGTTTGAATTGTTGTGTCTCAACTTTCCCTTCCTCCATGTATTCAAATGGCGATTTTGAAAAATGTTCACCGCCTTTCGTTTTTAACAATATGAAGATATTAATGCACCTAAAAATCAGTAATTTTTAGGCTTACATAGTTAGGAGATAAAAATTTTGATTTTTTTCTTCAATGAGGAAATATTTAAATTTTATTGATTGTTTTTCATCTATTTTATATTTAGGGGCCATCCATAAATTACGTAACGCAAAAATCATCATTTTTAGACCCCCCCTCCCCCCTCGTAACGGCATCGTAACGCTTCTCGACTACCCCCCTCCCCCTTCGTAACGTAACGTAAATTTGATTTCACCGCAGGTAATTTCTTTAACAGTAACTTGCAAAATTTTCATTTGTTCCAGGTTGTGTAGACAAATGTCGCTTTTATTGCTTCTATTTCTTTTAAACTGCTAGATAAATTAGAATTTTGTGAATTTCTTGTTCAAGAACAACGAAATCATATTCGACATCATCATATAAGAAATGGAAATTGTAAATCTTACAGGTCTCTCAACGTTTACCAAGACTCACAATGGAACCTTTTGTCAAGTTGCACCCGGAAAACTATCGTACGACCATTAATAGATGAGTACAATTCTTGACAACCATCATGCCTCCTAAGTGACCTCGTTGGGGCTCAGGTGATCGGCAAATTCGATCAAATTCTCATCTTAAAGGTAAGGCTCAATTAATCGTGAAACTTACGTCACACCATCGCCCTCCGAGGTCACTGTGGAGGAATGATGGTTCACAAGTAGGCAAGAATTTTGCTCTTCTTTTAATGTGAGCACCATAATGAAAAACGTATTTACATGCGTACACTGAAACCTTCTGGATGACATGAGTTCAATTCGATTTTTAATCGCGTTTATGAAATGCGTTACGTAACAAATTTGTTATACCCCCTCCCCCTACATAACAATTCGTAACGCTCTTCCCATGACCCCCCCTCCCCCCCTCTTGCGTTACGTAATTTATGGACGGCCCCTTATCTTCTTGTTGAAGAAAAAAATCAAAATTTTTATCTCCTAACTATGTAAGCCTAAAAATTACCGATTTTTAGGTGCATTAATATCTTCATATTGTTAAAAACGAAAGGCGGTGAACATTTTTCAAAATCGCCATTTGAATACATGGAGGAAGGGAAAGTTGAGACACAACAATTCAAACAAAAAACACGTGATACAATGCCACGTTAAAGTTAAGTCGGAGCACTTTCAAATCTTGAAAATCAAAATATTGCTTGATAGGTTGGTCAGATTTGTGCTGGAGAGCATGATGGATTGAATTTTGGACAACTATGTACTCAGAACGCAATAGTCCGTCGAGTGGGTTGCGCAAAGGTTTCAGCAATAAAGCTTCGCCCCAAATTATATTATAAAGCACTGCTTTAACAAACAGTGCTTTATACAGGTTGAGTTATGGCGATGCCTTTGTTTAGCTTTATTGTTGCTGCAGTACAGAGAGACCACCGGAAGCTGGCGGGTGGACCATGATCATATCATTATGCTCATGTTGCTTCATTTTATGCTCGTACAACCTCTGCATTCGTGCTCACTTTAGCTGAGAATAATTGTGAAAACGCTTTCATGATCATCATTCGTATTTCGTATGTACGTAATCCCAATCCTTGTAAAAGTAAAAGAACAAACGATACAGCAACTGAGGGCGATCTGCTGCTGAAATGCACCTGCATTCACTTACTTATTTATTGCTCTACCTACCTACGTACGTGGATGTACTTTTTATACACACGTTGTTAGAGTAATGATGAGTCACATTGGCAAAGGTACCACTTATCTGCAATATTATTACGAGCAACTAGAGTTGGAGCAGAGGGGACGTATGCAAACTGGGATTATGTTTCACTGCGACGACTCAAATATATAGCATTTTAGTATTTCAGTTAACTTTGTATGTGGTGAATAAAAATGTTTGTTGTGCACGCATTTAGGTGAACAAGGTGGACAGTGTGTATTTGAGAGTTTTATAAGGCTAGCAGATCTAAATATGTAAAAAAAATTGTTTATGCACTGGCGAACATTTGGCGACAATTTTCCCCACCTTTCATCATCTCATAACCCTTCTTTAGTAGTTGGCAGACGTTGCCAGAGATAGTTACGGTGTGATAACTGGGTAGGATGAGCCTACCAGAAATTATTACAATGTGAAGTGAGCGAGCGTGTGCATCTGATTACCGATTTTCGACAAAATTGTGGATTAAAGAGTGATATTTAAATATTGACCTTGCATACGTGGTTTAAGTTCGTTAGTATCTCCCTTCTGTTAAAAAAGACAGAAACATTGAGTCCTCGTGTACATATTTTTTTTATTTGATACCATCTTGCAAGTTACAACAAACACCACTTTCTTGAACTAGTTATCGTGATAATTAAGAAGTTTGCTACTAAAAGTGTAAATCTGACAACCCTATTTTTAATTTAAACAGCAAGAGAGGAGACATTTAGAAGAATTAGAAAGAGTTTTACCGAAACCAGACTATATGCTCATTGTCTCTTTATGCGCTATTTCCTGTCAAGGAGGAAAGGAAAGGACTCTTGCTTGGCACTAAGCGTCTTAACTCTAATGCTTGACGAATATTCTAATTTTGAAAGCCCACCCAACACAACTTGAGGAAGTAAACCAATTTTACCAGTTTTAAAAAACTCTCCAACACACAACAAATTTGACAGATATTTGTCGGAGATATAACACGGAAGATACAGTGCCCAATGTGCCATAATTAAAGTATACAGAGCAATAGGGGCCAATAAGTGACACGTGACGAATAGAACATCGTGCGGAGCATGGAACATGAGGCAATGAACGCTCCGAATCTGATTAAGTTAATTGGTGCGAGGTAAAAGTTTCGATAGTTGAAAGAATTCCTGGAAAGATAAGATGACAATGGACGCGATAAGTTGGCTGAGCAGTGGATTTGTGCAATCTCCAATTCATTTGAATCTCAAGTGGCTCACATTGCTTCTTTTGTACTGGGTCAGCGTGGGGGGTCAAGTTAATGGGATCGTAATTAACATAAGGAAGTTAGGAAATGTTCAAGGGGTAAGTATTTATTTACAAATAGTTGCACACCTTACATACGCTTAATACATATACATACTTAGGATTGGCAGTATTTCGACAATATAGGGTGATATTGATTGATTAAAATTACAGGAAACTTTGCATGTATACAAATTGGTTCATATTTTATCCCCTAATTTGAAATTAGTAAGAGTGAGAATGTCAAGTAACTCTTGTCATTGGAGAATCTTACATTTTTTTTCTCTTTCTCTCTCTGTACACAACATTTGCCAAACATAAAAGACTTTGCTCGTTAATCATAAAAATTTGCAAATACGATACATGACTAATTTACATAATTAATTAGCTAAATACATAATAATAGGTAAGAGATTCAGCGACGAGTACATATGCTTTCCTTGGGCTTCCTTTCGCCAAAGCACCTATCGGAAACCTACGATTTTTGGTAAGTGTAACAAAATTAATCCTCTCTTGCCGTGTCCAAATTTTTTTTAACCTGTTCAACATGCCGTGCACATACAATCTCAGTTTTTAAATTCTCATGAAAACCGTGTCGGTCACGGATAACTAGATGAAGTTCTACGCATTTTGTCATTGTCGTATTTCACATGACTAGAGATTTGACCTTGCTTTGCTCAACTAACAAAGCGTGGGGATTGTTTGTCCAGCGATGTGTGCCAAACGGAGCAAAATATAAATTAAATAATGCAAATTAAATTCTAGCCTCCAGAGCATCACAATGGGTGGAATTCTACGCTAGACGCGTCTAGAATGGGGGCTAACTGTTTGCAGCCCACGGCGAGGGGCAGAACATCAGAAGATTGCTTGTATCTTAACGTTTGGACTCCTCAGGTACATATTTTTATTATCATGCCAACTACTCATCACGACTTCCAGTGACATGTTTAGCCATATATTTTTTAAACCATTTGGGATTAAAAGTTTCCTTGCACAATCGTGTACTGGAATCGTCCTTGATTTTTCACAGACTGTGGAGATGGCCATGGGTATAGCTTGTTTGTTGGAGGATTAAACATGCGATTTAGGAATAAAATGAAAAATTTTGACAAAAATACCCACATGTGAAGTACAATTAGTTTAAATAGACATATAAATATGAGACCCCTCTAAATATGTGTATGTACATAAAATTAGTTGGTAGATAATCTAAAACTCGACTTTTCCTTATTTGCATTTTCATCTGTCTCATCCTGACATGACCTTGCTTCCTGACGATCACAGTATGCGAGTGGACGCAACGCCTTGCCCGTCGTAATTTTTATCGGAGGGGACCTCTACACATCGTTCGACTCCTCCCTCTACTCGGGGGCGGAGCTGGCCTCCATGAACCTCATCGTTGTCACCTTTAATTACCGACTAAACGTCTACGGTACGTCCACAGCGGAAATTTCTCATTACGTTATTATTATGTCCTTCCTCCCACTCATTCCTCATCTTCACCAACATTGTTGTTCAAGAAGAAGAATCACGCAAAAAATTGTGCACAGAAATGTTGGCTGACATGATTCAGCTAAAGAAAGGATGCAAATATTTCACCTGCTGCAGTGAATCATTCTCTGCATGGTGACTGGACAAGCTTTGTAATTGGACCAATTATGCTCTTTTTAATCCCTTTGTATCCTCCTCAGGTTTCTTCTCGACAGAAGATGTCAAAGCTGGTGGTGAGCTAATACGTATTTATGTATATTTGTGACACATTTTATCAAGGTTGCATTCGATTGTTAAAAATTTTCCTAAGTTTTGTATTGTTATGTATGATTCAAACAGGAAACATGGGACTTTTAGACCAATATTTGGCTATTGAGGTACTCATAACGTTATGTATATGCATGCAAAATACACCGTGCTTGTAATTTACAAATATAAATTCAAAACTAAAAATTGTGCATAATACGCAGTGGGTGCACGAGAATATTGACGTGTTTGGAGGTGATCCAACGAAAGTGACTTTGATGGGTCACGGATCGGGAGCTGCGGCAGTGGTCAGTCTTTATTCATTTTCTAAAATTTTCTTATTGCTTTGCATTTGCATACAAAACTAGGATTGGTGATGATTTTTTTTCTTACTAGATGATGCACATGACCTCCCCCCGAGCAGTTGGTAAGACGTTTTCCATGTTTTATATTTGTAGTTTATGGAGGAGAACAGAAATGAATTACACTATCTTATTATCATGAAATGGCAAGGTTTGAAAGAGTTTCTGTCTGTCTGTAAATGTATCTTTGAAAATGGAAAGGACAACTTGTAGTTTCATAATGGGTTAGATATCGGAACATTCACGAATTCTACTTTTTGGCGAATCACAACAGCAGGTCGTTTTCACCGAGTGATCCTCATGTCTGGCTCGTCGTTAGCTCCCTGGGCGATGGGCTACCGGGTGAAGGAAGCCTCCCAGCTTCTCGCCAAGGAGGCTGGCTGCTCGACATCAGGCACAGACGCCATCCTAAATTGCCTCCGCTACCTGGACGTCAATCGGATCACTCAAGCCTACTACCGCGTCATAGACCATTACAATGGGACGGATGTGTTTGGTCCCGTGGTGGACAACTTTCTCCCAGGTATCCACCGAATCGATTCGTATTATTATCAGATTGCCTAGATAATTAGAAACTAAATTAAACTAAACTTGACTCGTAGTTGATCTCCAATATGTGGGAAGAAGTCCATGGGAAGCTTTAGAACGAGGAGAATTTCCAAAGATTCCTGTAAGTGTCCTACATAATATTTGTCTCTTCGTGATTTTCTTGATGTTATTCTTCTTGCTCAGGTAATTACTGGAATCTCTGCGAAAGATGGGCTTCTAATGATACGTAAGTTGTTATTATTGAGGGTTATTTCATATCTCTGTTCATTCCTCTGTTTAACCATGCTTTTATTCCCGTCATAATCAGGAAGGAAGTCTCAACTCTATAGGTTGAGACCCTTTGAATTAAAGCAAACTTTTGAGACCGAATTAATTCCACAATTGTTGGAGAGATCCAGACTTGGGCGAAATTGGGAGGTAGTGAAGGAAGTGATCAAGTTCGCTTTCATCACGGGAGGTACATACATAATGACAAATGATATAAATGCAACTCATTTAGTAACTTACTTGGTATATAATTCATTAGCTGCCAATGAAACGGGAGCCATCATGGACCAAATGCTAGACGTAAGTTTTATTTACAAATATTTATTTACAAGTTTCAATCATTTTCGATCCACTGTGTGGTTAATTTTTTCGTCTTAAAGTTCTTCACAGAGTCCATGTTTTTGGCTCCTCATGTACAAACAGCTCAATTCCTATCCCAATATTCGAACCCTGTGTATGCGTACATATTTGACCAGGAGACGCCGGACCCAAATCTGTACACCAGCTCCTTAAACTCGACAGGTGTGTATAAATAAAATGTCTGTGCTTTAGCTATCTATACACTGAATATGCAACTGACGAGGACAATGTTATGTAATTTAGGGGCTTGGCATGGTTCAATTCTTCTCTATCTGTTTGGCCGGACAGCTTTGTAAGTAACCAAACTCATTATTTAATTAATTGGCTGTAAACGCAAAACACATTGAAGTAAGAAATAATAATCTGAGACCAAGTCTGAGACCCTGCTATCGTATAGGACCAAGCTAAATATATAGATTCCTAACCGTAGAGCTTTTATACAAACTGTTTTTTTCAGCTCGGATCTGATTGGCCGAGATCTGAACGGAATTGAATCCGGTGGTGAGTCCTTAAAGAGTTCCCTCCTAAATAAAAAATAATTGCCAGCTTTTTATCCACATCCTGTTTCTAGTTGCAAGTCGCCTCCAACAATTTTGGTCTGGTTTCGCCATCACTGGAACGACTCAAAGTCGCAACTTGTGGTCTCAGTGGACCAAGTTCACGCCCACGGCGCCCTTTCACTACTGGGTGCGGGATGGGCGTCTGTCTGCCGGGTACCAGCCGCATCGCACCGCTTTCTGGACCGACTTCCTCCCCAGACTCAACTACCTCAGCGGCAACTCGGTCTACGGAAACTCACTCACTGCCGCCCAGGAATATCGAGAAGGTATTCACTACAGTCCATAAACTTAATTCTATCGACCTGGTATGCACTTAAATATTCCTTTGCATGTTTCTAACTAAGGTGCAAACCCAGCCTACAAGAGTGCAACGTGGGTCCTCGGAGGTTTGCTCGTCATCCTTATGACCATCCTCTTGCTCGTTCTTTCAGTGCTAAAACGGCGCAGAAAAGGCATGTCCAAAATAAAACAGTTAAATGCGAAACACGACAGTTAACACCCAGACTAATATTTTCACAGAGCAAGAGTTCACCAGTAGAGAAACATCACCGGAAGTGACGGGTTCTCGCTCACCCCTTCCGTCCCCAAGTCCACATCCGAGTCGTTCAGGGAGGCGGCCTAGGACTCAAGACCAAGGCGTCACCATTCTCTACTAATTCTTGGTTCATCGAAACTGCAATTTAACAAACAATTTTCACCTGCAACCACATTAACCTTAGTGCTTAATACATCCCTTTACACTTTCACTTCCCGGTGGCGTGTTGGGAGAACTTTTTGTTGATGAAGCCTTATTTTTCTGTATGCTGCGTCCATCCCTCTTTACATAACGACTCCATGTGTACAAACAACTTTATAGTATTAGAATGTACTACTAACTACTTGATCTACATGTACTGCACACATTTAGATAATGCATTATTAGAACTATATATATTCATGTCTCTATTTTGTATGATGCTACTATTCACGATTAAATAAATCCATATTCGGAGATCAACAACGTTTTAAATAAAGAAATTTTATTTCAGGATCAGCCAATTATAAGAGTTGAAATACACATACAAAAGACGAGTTTACAATAATAATCAATAATACCAATAATAATATTAACCTATAATGAATTCATGTTGAACTATTGACAGGAGGGGAAGTTAATTGTGGCTTTTTTTAATCAAATACACAAGAAACAAATTTACATTGAAACTCGAGAGAGTATAGTTAGAAGTAAATGGACGAATTATAAAAATGTTCGTTACACAGATGATGACAAAACAATCTTGTTTTTTTTTTCTTTACAGTTAAACAATACTTTTCTTGCGTGTGTACAAACGAGAATGGAAGGGGAAGAGATTATAAGGTGTACATGTTGTTCAATGGGTAGAATTTGAGATGAATTACGAAAAAACTAAAATATTATGTATATTATTATAATAATGTTTTTGTGTGTGCGAATGTTGTTGTTTACTCGTTATTACATTCTCCGAGAAAAAGTAACGAGTTTTTATTATTAGGGTCCAACAAAAATTTGACATACAAGAAAAATCCATTTGTATTTAAATGTGATTTTCATATGATAAACTGGATGCCCTATATTTAGGTGTAATAATATGGAAATCGGAGGATGGTGGTCGAAATCCTAAAAAAAGTGATGTTGATGTTATGCATTTTTTTGTATCGTCGTGAATGATAGGAAAGAGAGTAGAAGTTTCTTTTTTTTCAACACAGGATGCATTTCGCAAGATTCGGATTGCTCCCCCCTGACATGATCACCCGTCGTGTCATTTGATTTCGTACAGGTTTTGAACACGTCAGGAAAGAGCAATGCCGCCTCTGCCATTATTCTCATTCTTACTTATCAGTGGTTACACTTTTACTCGATTCAGATAATATACCCAACTCTCGATAAGAATGCTAGATGAAGTGAAATACTGAAATGCAAACTCCTGTGGTATTTTAGTGGAAAAACTGTTATGAAATTTTATACCGGCTTAGCTCAGTCGTTACTAGCAATGATGAGGGAAATGATGTGACCATCTCTACACTCATTTTGCCTTGCAATCAATCTACCAAGGTCTGCCTGTTTAGAGGGTGAAAGCGGACTTAAGAAGGTTAGTAATTGAAGCTTCAATAATCAATCATTATTAGAACCAGAACCACAAAAACACGAGTCGAAACCTGACGTGTAATATCCGAACGTACTCTGCCTTTATTTTTTTTCAGAGAGGGATAGAGAGTACAGGTTGACAGACCTATTCGAAATTTTACTTATTTAGCTTCCAATTCCTTCAAAATTGACACACCTCTAAACCAATCGCTATCGCCGAAACGTTGCAGGTATAACTTTTTTTATATATATAAATAGTCTGCTCGTCGACTCTTTTACAGCAACTATTTCATCAGGCAGCTAGCTTTTTCAACCACTGGCATAGTCGGATTTATGTTCAATTTTTAACACATTGTAATTATGATCATGAGACAAGGCCATTTATTACATAGCATATATAGGGTACCAAACATACCACATATTAGTAACCTCCACTGCCTTGCAACTATTGCTGCTTTTGCTATAAATGTTTGTATGAATTTGTCGTTGGTAAGTTTTGGATGCAGTAGTGAAATGCATTATCTTTCATAACCGTTTGTGTTAGAATACCTGCAACAAGGCTTACACTACCATTTTGACAATGGATATATATTGATATTTTCGCGAGCCCTGTGTGATGTATAACGTGGGCGAAAAAAGAAACAATTCGAGTACTGAGCAATGATGGTACCTTTTACAACAAAGTGGAAACAACCACATTTTACTTACTTATTTTACCAAATCACCACTTGCAAATTACTACCTAATGCTGTTAATATAATACAGTACATCGAACGTTCTAATTTTGAATCTTCCTTCCTTACTTCACGTCCCCTTTCATTTTTCTGAATTTTCAATAGTTACATGATTAAGTTTTTCAATTTTTTTTAGAGTTTTTTATGTTGTCGAGATCCAATTAAGTGAGTTTAAAAGAAACATTGAAAATGGGAGATACTTAGCGATTCAAGAGAAATTTTGGGGGAAAACAAAAGTGCTAACAATATCAGAGAAGTTCCAAGAGAGGATGACTGCTCATTTTTCGCTGATAATCAATCGAGTTTTGAAAAAAATACCGTTAAAAAATTCCGAGTTGTAGCCGTAGAATGAGTGATGGGTGAGTGTTTAGAAAAATTGATGAAAAATTTAGTTGGCAGCCGCAGTTGGCTGTTGAGGCATCGAAGGTTGCTTGGTTTGGTGCATCTGCAAGACCGCAACAGCTTCTTCGACCCGAGAGCTCAGCAAGTCGCGATCGTCCAACAAATGCAAGATTTCAGAGTTGTCCATCTCCAACAACATTCCAGTGATTTTTCCAGCGACAGTTGGATACTTTTCCTGGAAGTCGTTAAGTGAAATGCAAAATGAATTTGCCGAATATTTTACATATTTTGCATAAAGACTTACATGAATGAGTGGGAACAATCGTTCTCCTAGCATTTGTTTTTGGTCGTTGGGATGAGCAGCAGCCAATGCCGAAGCCGACAACGGTTCTTGTCCTGTGATGACCACTCCGGAGGGTTGTCCTGGAGTACGCATAGCAGACGACTGGTACTTGTATGCAGGTGGTGCTTGGGTCGTTGGGCCGCGGGGTTGTTGACCTGCAGCAGCAGCAGCAGCGGCGGCCATTTGTTGTGGACCATTGCCAATTGCTCTTGGTTGTGGGCCACCTGGAACGTTTTGTGGTCCTACGAAGAGATACAAACACAATACAAATAAATATTAACAAAATACAAGTAATCATGCGGATACATTTTTGATCGGCTTTATGGGAAAACCAATCGTATATTTAAAGGTATTTGAAATCAATCAAGTACCTGGCATTCGTCCAAGAGCTCGCAGAGGCTGTCCAGCACCAGCAACTGCTCCACGAGGAGCGCGGAATGGTGGCTGCATTGCGAAGGCTGGAACTTGCCCCGCAGGGCGGGCCTGAGCTGTTGGCCACCTTGGCGAAGGACGCAGTCCCATTTGTGCGGGAGCATAGAACCTCTGGGGTTGTGGGATTGTTGGCATAAAGTAGCCTGAAATAAAATAAATACAAGGAAAAGGTTTCGGTGAGCACAAAATATAATAATACACTGTTGTTTCATCCAAGTTTGATCGGAATATTGAATACTTACTGCCAGGATTGTAAACTTGTCCCATTTGTGGCATTCGGATGGAACTCATGTTCACCATCCGCTGCATATACTGCGACGTAAGGTGAGCCTTTCGGTCTTCTTTACGCTGAGCGAGTGCCACATACAAGGGCTTAGAGCCAACAATTCGCCCATTCATCTCAGTGACGGCCTTGGTAGCCTCCTCCGGAGATGAGAAGCACACGAATCCGAAACCCTTGGACCGTCCTTCCTCAATCATAACCTTCGCGGACGTAATAGTACCATATGGAGCAAATTCCTTGCGGATCTTCTCGTCATCAATCGTGTCATCCAAGTTCTTCACATATAGGTTAACACCCTGGTAGCGATTGAGCCGCTCCATCTTCAACTGCTCAAACTTGCGTCTCAGCTCCTGTTGCCGTTCTTTAAAATGGTAAAATTTAGCGATTATTCAATGATGTGATACCTCAGTAAGCAATAATTCATTATCAATATATGCTGATGATAATACAAAATGTGTAGAATTAATTACCATTCTTCTTTTGAGCACGCCCCACATACACGGTCTTGCCATCCATTTCCTTGCCATTAAGCTGATTCACGGCTTCTTCAGCAGCTTCAGCATCTTCAAATGCAACAAATCCAAAGCATCGGGACTTGCCCGTTTCATCTGACATCACCTTGTACGATGTAATCTTTCCAAAAGATTCGAAAAGATCTCTCAATTTTTCTTCTCCCAGCCCATCAGGGAAATTCTTAATGTAGACATTCGTGAACCGCTTTGCCTAATGAAAATAATTTAAATAATTTTTATGACGAATTAACCAAAAATAACTCAATAATTTGTTATACACAGTATTTACCTTCTCTCCAAGTTCCTTTTCGCGTTCTTTCCGTGGAATGAATCTCCCAACGTATAGTTTCTTGTCACTGAGAAGCATTCCATTAACTTTATCAATGGCTTTGTTTGCAGCCTCTTCGGTCTCGAAGTGTACGAATCCGTAGCCTTTTGAATTTCCGTGCTCGTCTGTTGCAACCTTACAACTCAGAATAGTGCCAAATGTACTGAACGTATCGTACATATCTTTATTGTCGATTGACTTGTCCAAGTTCTTGATGAAAATATTCCCAACTCCAGATTTCCGAAGGGATGGATCTCGTTGCGACCACATAATCCTGATGGGTCTCCCCTTCTATAAAAAGAAACAATGATAGCGTATTTTCAGTATCATAATTTCATTGATTCTTTATTATTAACGACTTTGTCTATTGTGAACAAACCTTCATCAAGTCAAAATTCATCGTGTCCATTGCTCGTTCCGCTAAAATTGGGATAGATTAAAAAAATTAATTTACAAGTCTTTTACACATTTAATTGCATCTTTCCAAAGTCCTCGGACTAATTTAATTTTTTAACCAATTACCATCCGCAGGTTGTTGAAAGTTGACATAGGCATAGCCCAGCGAACGACGGGTGATCATGTCACGGCAAACACGAATGGAAAGGACCGGTCCGGTTTGGGAAAATTTTTCAAACAGCATAGCTTCCGTTACATCTGGGTGAAGATCACCCACGTAGAGCGAAGTCATCGGATAATTTGGTTGAGCCGCGGCCTGCATCTTGTTCACTGTCGACTTTTTATTAACTCTTTATCAAACTGCAAAGAATACCATAAAAAAAACATTATATAATTATTAATAACAAGCTAGTTATCAAGTCAGAAGTACGTTAAGCCACGTATTAGACCAATAGTAATTTTTTCTCAGACGCACTGTCCCCACCAAAAGTCAGGTCAAATCTCAAAAAAGAGAGAAACTCGACCTACCTGAAGAACTATTTTCACTATATATTTTCGGCTTTAGTTTACTCTCGTGAACAAAATATAGACAAAATAAAAAGTCCAATACACTATAGTTTTTGAATTTGGAATTATCTACATTTACTGATTATTCAAAGTTTTGGAAATCTAATTATTCATTGGGACCAATTTTTTTCTCCAACGGATGGAGAAAGACTGAATAAAAATTGACTGTCAGCCTGCAAGGTAGACAGAGGATGAAAAGGACGCGTGGAGGGAATGACCTCTAGAAAAATTGCCAGCAGACGCGGAGAGGTCAGATGAGCCTTTCATCACTTTCCTCATGTCTGGAAATCAATGGGCCGTTCGCCAAGCAAAACTATTATAGTCGACTAACGAGTAATGGACAAGTGTAATTATATCAAATCCTACAAAGGAAACATTTGATGATGATGGTTTATTTTGGGTACAATTAAATTTATAAGAAGAAGCCTGCGCCCCTTTCGTCTTCCATCTTCAATTAATTGGACCATTTATTCATTCATTGAAGGATGAGTTTAAAGTACAATGCAATTCCGGGAAAATTATTGGCATTACAATTACTGATAACTACGTATTCAAAACATGACAATCAGAACCTGCGACGCATATGAATATCATCATCATCAGTACGCCACACTAACGACGTGGAGGCATGGAACCTCTCATTTTATTGAACAGAATTAAAGTTTAAACAGAGGAGCAGGCAAAAATGAAAGTTTCTTTTCCATCCATATGCTGAGCGAGTCAGTCGACATTATTACCAACTAATTGTACACGTATTTAAATAAGTTTGCCGTTTGGTCACCACATTTGTGAACAGCTCCCTTCTCTCGCTCTCTCAATATGGCGGATGCTGCACTCTCCGCATGCAGAGAGACTGAGGTCAAATAGAACCAAATATAAGACGGACGACTTACCGAAAAAAGGTGAATCGCTAAGAAGGACAACTCCCCAGAGGAACAAGAAGAACGAAGAGGACAAAGAATATTTTTTTTTTGGGTTTTGTATTTTAAACTTTTTTTTGTTTTTTTGGATTTTATGTGAGGGGGAGAAACGGAGAACAAATGTTGAGTGTGTGAGACACCCTTCTCACGCAATCCACACTCTAACAGGACAGAAATGGATCTGAAACCCAAGGCGAGGACGACTAGAGAGAGAGAGGACGATGGTGGTGGTGGTGGTGTGGTGGTGGTTGGTAAGTTCGCAATATGGTTGCCCATGCTCCATGTGCCGACACAAAAGTTAGTATAGAACTCTCATGCAGCGGTCGTGTTACAAAATATGGCATGTTAGGTTGGAGGTGAGGGTGCATCCGACACTGATGTTTAAATTCCTTGGATCGAATTACAGTTGGACAATGAAATTAAGAAAGTCAAAATATTATCAATATAACATTATAACCTTGGCTTGGTGTGGTTGGCAATAAAAATGAAATTTCTGAACTAACCTAGAAAGTAGCATAGAGTATGTGAAGGACGCATGGTTAATGCGTTGCAGAATAGGACACGACAAGTAGTTCAATTGGACAAAGAAACGAATTCTTCTGAATAAGCAGACAATTTTTCCATGAAGAATGATGACTAATGATATGCATGCGTGTTCGATATGCCACGATTCGGATGAATAAGTCTACACCTCATGAGAGTCATTTATATATTGCTCATAAATGGTTCATATGTTAGCATCATCCGCATCATCTTAAATATTTATACGTTTATTATTGTAGAATATTTATAGTAATATGAAAACAAATTATGGATGCATAATATTATTAATGAACATATTTAAGTAAAATGAATTATAATTGATATAAGTAATTACGGTACAGGAAACAGGAACATTTTCATTTCTATTTCGACTACAAAACTGAATTCATAGAAAACGCTATCATCTGGTCGCCAAATTAACACAAGCTACAATGTGATACAATGTTAATACGATTTTAAATAATCTGTAATAAACTAAATTCTACAAAACAAATTAAATCCTGATGATGCCTCTTATTACTGTTACTTTAATTTGTCTGGATTCAGAAAACAAGTATCAGTGTATGGTTCATATAGTTAATAAGTTCATGAAAAAAATGGATTTCGCAAAGAAACGTTGACTTTTGTGTTTTAGCGAAAAGCGAGTCATCTGTACTAAGATTTTTTTAAATATCGATTGTAATAGATTAATTTGATCACGTTTAAATTGACTGGGCGACGAAATTAACGCGAGAAATCTCGATCGGGTAGGACAATAGGAGCAATGAGGGTCCAGACGTAGAGACCAGCACAAATCCACGAAGAAACAATTTTCACCCACACGGATGATGCATTTGCAGATAACGTCTGTAACGATGAGTTTGGCCTATATAATTAAAAAAAATAATGAATTATCATACATACATAATTTAATTAACAGTGCAAGGACATCATGTCTTACGTGAACCAGTTTGTAAGAGTCATCATGACATAAAGAGTAGCCAATCCAAACATAACATGGAAGAAACTCCATGAATATGCAACACTTTCCTCTTCATTGTCCCATACTTTTTTGTCCTCCTCACTTGTTGCTCCACCAGCACGCCCACTTTCAGGATCTGATGGTGAGACGGACGCATTATCCGTCAGCAAAGCATTTCCCAGTGACAACCTTGCCGACTGTGACGCAGTCGAAGTTCGAATGGAGGAGTACAAGACGCACGCGATGAAAAGTATGAGCCCCACAATGCTTTGGGTGTCCATTCCAGGTGTACCCTTCTCGTCTGGTAATAATCGGGGCTTGCAGGTGACATCTACAGATGCATGCATTCAAAAAGTCATTATTGCATCATGATTATAATAATGTAATAATATGCACACATTGTATTCATCTTGACAAACTTACTTTCCGAGTTGTTCATTGCTGACCAAGTAAGATACATGATATATACACAAACTGCTGATCCTTGTAGTAATCCGGATGTTGGGCTATATTCTTGAACTTTGGGTAGAATGGAAATAATGCTCAGCGCCATGCAAATCAACAGATTGAATATGATGAAAAACTTGTTTAATCCACATGGATTCTGAAAGTTTGTACAACAAATTAGCATGATTATAATTAAATTAATGCACGAGCAATCTTTTATATAGGCATACCGTCCCGTCTCCAGTGTAGAAGTTCCAGAAAAGTACTACAGCAGCAATGACTACACCATATCCAAATCCAGTTGCAGAAAGCAGGGCACAGTACCTGATATATGTACAACATAATCTATACTAACATATTTTTAGAAACCTGCCATTTGCATTGATTGGATCATGACAGCAATAATAAAATAATAAGATAGAATCTTGATTTACCAGCCTCTAGATTCACTTTCTTCGTATTGACTGATCCAATTTTCTGCCCAGGAATGAGCAAAGTCAACAATCAGTATAAGTTGGATGAGGATGAACGCGAAACCTCCAATCATTCCAAAATACATCCAAGTAGTTCCGAACGATCCGCGTGGGATGAAGAACGCTTTAAATCAGAGAGAAAGTTAGATACATAGTTATTAATTGGATAACATATTTGTAAAACGATGTAGTTTACACGAAGTAAATTTTTATGTAAACATAATTGATGAATTGGGTTACCTCCTACACATATTCCAATTATGATGAGGTATTTGATACCCCAAAATCCATTTTGAATTCCAGCTCTCGGATCCTTCGAGGTCTTCACCCCTATCGTTAGCACTGCCATGAGCGAGAAGAAACAGGTGAGGGCAAAGCAGACTCTGTACACAGCAAGATATCCAACGACTTCCGAGCATTTGAACCCCAAAGAGGTAGAATCTTCATTTTTGCAAAACGGAACTCCTGCCAAAGTGTCCTGAAGACCTGGACTCAACATGATGCAGCAAACCACCACGCCCACCAATAGCATCACAGCATACATGATTCTTGTTGAGGTTGAATTTTTGCATGAAGGACAAGCAGCACAACAGAGGCTGCAAGCTGCACTTCCGCAACAGCAGGCCAGCTAAAGTTTTAATTAAAGAAAAGACAGAGAATTTCATTTAGCATGCACGTACATAGATGTATGTGAATTGGTCGAGAAACAATTTTAATATACCTGTGTAAGACCAAGTGCTCCTAAGACTGCGCCCATGTTGTCCTATTTATTAACCTTTTAAAAACGGATTCCACCAATAAGGTGGAGGGCGATTTCGATCTCTTGGCGACGGACTACACCAATAAGGTGTAGGCCAAATTTTTCGCCTTGGCGACGGACTACACCAATAAGGTGTAGGCCAACTTTTTCTCGTTGACGACGGATTCCACCAATAAGGTGTATGGTTACAGAATTCCGTTGAGACTGGGCTACATCAATAAGGTGTAGGAAAAAAATAAAAATAAAGTGACGAAGAAAATTTTCTCAGCTGCTCCATTCTTTCCTCCTTATTTATCGTTGGACTTTCTTCACGCTTGAACTGCAATTTTTGAGGGGAGAGCTGTAATTGGGGGAGTAATTGCATCGTGCTGAACATACAGCCAGCCAAAATTCCAGAAAAGATAGGAAAATATCCAGTAAGTGTTGTATATTTTGTTGTAATATGTATGTGCATAAATGTTAAATATTCCTCGAATATCGACTCAAATTTATTTCACGTTTCAACAGGTACTCTCAACTTTCGGAAATCATGGCTATGCAAATATCGGAAGGTGATGACGACGACCTCTACTACGACGCTGCTTCAGAAGATGATTTTGAAGCTGAGGACGAGTCTGACAGCGATATTGACGAGGTTTAATATTCTTTTCGTTTGTGACCATTCCTCGGATTATGACCTTGCTCTACTTGTTAGGATGAAACCATAAACTGGGATGAAGAATTTCGTCCACCCGTGCATAATTTCCAAGGTCCAGATGATCAAATAAAGGATGATTTTCGCCACCACTTTGGAACATCTCTAGACATTCTCAGAAAATTCATTGATGACTCCATGGTCGAAAAGATAGCTGTGGAGTCGAACAGATACGCTGAGCAAGTGAAGCGAACCTCTCCCCGTGCATTTATTGGTTGGACCCCAGTCACTGCTGCTGATATCTGGCGCTTTCTATCTCTTATTTTGGCCATGACGCTTGTTAAAAAATCATCTTATAAAGAATACTGGTCCACAGACCCCTTAGTTTCGACCACATTTTTTCCTTCTGTCATGAGTCGAGATAGGTAATCTTATATAAATATGTACATATCAATATATGCATTTATCACACATTTTTCATTCTGTACTAGATTTATATCCATTTTGAGAGCTCTCCACTTCGTAAATAATGAAACCGTGCCACAAACCAACCAAGATCGCTTCATTAAACTCGGAAGTTTTATGACCGACCTGCTGATGAATTTTCAACGCGCAATTCATGCCGGAAAAGTTCTATGTATAGACGAAAGTTTAATTCCATTTAAAGGCAGGTTATCCTTTAAACAATATAACCCGAAAAAAAGGTCAAGATTTGGAGTGAAGTTGTTCCTCGTCGTGGATAGCGCAATGCAATTTGTTCTCGATGTTCTTCCATATCAAGGCAAGAGCACGCAGATAACTGACCGCTCGTGGATTTCTCTTGTTGGATTCGGGGGAGCCGCCGTTCTGACTCTTTTGCAGCCATACTTAGATGCTGGTCGTCGCATCATAATCGATAACTGGTTCCACAGCCTCAAATTAGCAAGGATGTTGAAAGATCGTCTCACGTATGTCTTGGGGACTGTACAAAAAAGACGGAAAGGAATTCCAAGAGGTGCAAGGATGACTCGAAAACTCAGAAAAGGAGAGGTTGAAACCTTTAGTGATGGAGACGTTTTGATAGAAAGGTTGGTGAAATATTTCTATTTATTTTTTTTCAAAAATTTAGAACCTCTTTGTACATACAAGATGGCAGGACAGGCGGGAAGTGCTTATCCTCAACACTTTCATGCCCCATGGAATGACGGAATGGCCCTCCACCAACCCCAACAACCAACGAATGAAGCCAGATACAGTTTTACTCTACAACAAGACCATGGGTGGGGTGGACAATGTCGACAAAACGATAAAACCCAACCAAAGTCTCCGCAAGTCATACAAGTGGTATAAAAAGGTCGCATTTTATTTGGTCGAGCTCTCGGTATATAATTCAATGATTATGTACAATACGACCCAAAACGATCAAGTTGGATTCCGCCGTCTTAATTACGAAGTGTTCGTCAAATCAATAATCCACAACATTCTCACGAAGTTCCCCGTAGCACGGAAGCCAAGAGGAAGACCTTCCCAAAGCCGTGTCTCAGTACCCTTAGCGAATATGCATATTCCAGAACGAGTTATGAAAGAAAACGGTTACCCAAGCAAATCCGATTGTTTCCACTGCAAAACAAAATTGGGGAAGAGGACGATTACGCAGTTCAAGTGCCTTGCTTGCGAGAAACGTTTGTGCATTGGTAGCAGCGTCTTCAACTGTTTCAAATTTTATCATGACGAAATGGTAAGTCGAGAATATGCTGTTTATCTTTGCTGAGAATTTATGTAGTGTATTCACAAATAGTTGCAGTTATCGCAGCAGCAGGTATCGCAGCAAGTAGTGCCACTAGCGGATCGCAACGAGTCACAGAACACTGGACAAAATTCACCACGTTACGATTACAATAACTTGTTTGAAATATATAATGCATCCCAAAATCATGATAGTAATGTCATCAATGATGATGATTTACTGTTCGTTTAGTTAATTGTTGTACTACTATGAAAATCAAATCCCACTGTCATGTCAAAAATTTATAGTGTGTGCCATTTGGCTCAGTTATATTGTTGATTTATAATTGAAATTTCATGTTCAAAAAGTGTATAATGTTCTAATTATTGTTCGCGAATCAGTTCTTGGTTCGTAATAAATCAAAACTGCATAAGCAGAATATTCAAAATCGGTTTGCATTAATTCAGTCCCCAACTGATTTTATCACCGCCCCACAACTCGGTCTCAATGGTATTTTGCACCCCAGAAAGTCCGCCCTCAAGAGCAATAGAAACCATTTTAAATTCCGTTTTTAAATGGTATCCAGGTCAAAATTAATTAGTTTTTATAAGGTTAAATGGCACTCGTCAATGTCCCCTTGCAGTGATGGGTACTGTTCAATAAACATATACAATAATCAGTGTAACTACGATATCCGCAAAGTCTAATTAAAAAGCATCTTAAATCAATGGACATTTAAAAACTAACATTGCTTTTTCAATGGAATAATTTTAAAACTACTTAAAGACTTCAGCTAGTAGTTGAATCAAATTAGATGTCCGTCGCATCACATTAAACGTCATACCAACATTCAATTCACCCTTACTTTTGAATAAAATTATAAACAGAAGGACTTATTACTTTAGTTTATTTTGACCCAAGGTCCTGAAATTTCAGGACCTTGGTTTGACCAAAGTCAGTCAACCCTTTTGAACTCTACATAATTTGTAATTATTATACAGTTAACAAATGAATTGTTAACTGTATAATAATTAAATTAATCAATTAACAGCAAACAACTTCAAAATTGGATTCTAATAATGGCAAATAATAATTTGTAATATAAACTTACAGGAGTGAGAAGATTTACTAAATAGCAGTTTGGTTTTTGATTTCTTCTCTCCCTTCGATTTGTCAACAAATCCAAAAGTTATTTTATAGTCTTGTTTAATATTGCTGATAATAATTATGATAACGGTGATTGTTTTATTATAATTTTATAATTCAACTCACAATTGCACAAAGGACAAACAGCAGAGTTTGTTTGGTTTTGTTGTCATCTGTTTGTGAGTCAGCGTTATTACGTAGAGCGTTTTGCGTCTCACTTTCTTTCTCCACTCCTCGCATCCATCGCTCTCCCGTCCGTGCTCCTGCTCGTCCTGCTTTCCCCACTTTCACCAAAGAGATCGCCTCCGTCCAGCCATGCTCACCCACACGTCGCAAATTTCAAAACGACGCCCAAAAGTCACTTCCCCAACAAACTTAACTTATCAACGTCTTATTTTATTTGTGCCATCCAGCTTTCCGCTATTATTAGCTTGATGAGTATCACGTACATTTTACTTGGCTAGTTTTATGCAACACGGGAATATAATTGATAATTTTTATACAGATAAATCTGTAGCATGCAATAAAGTATTGGACACGCTGAAAAATGCAAGTTTTAGACTGGCAACTTTTTTTACTTTTTATTTTATTTTATAAATTCCACCAGACTTTTTGCTGAGCTGTACCTATAGAATAAAAGGATTGGCCTGCACTCTGAGGATGAGTCTTCTTACACATGTATTCCATGCAGCACGAGGACAAAGTTGGCACGAACGTCTTCTAAATCCAAGAAAAAGCATAAAAAATTCATTCAATGTTTTCTGCTTTCACAGTGGAGTAAAATGTCACCCTGATGCCGAGCCGCACACACTTATCCCATCTTCCTAAAAGGTGCAAAGTAATTCTTTCTTCGCAGGATAAAGGATGAGGCACGAATAAGAAGAGTGGAACAACTTTGGGACGACGTCAAAACAGGTCAAGAATCAACACGTGAAGGTGTTGTGAGGATCTCAACGACAATTCCATGTCATCACATACATTCCATCAATGCAGTGTTGAATAAGTAACCCAATATATCACGACGAGATCACGGCCAACAAAAATCAAGACTCATCATTTTCCGTACAATCATCATCCATCACGAGCAGAAGAGGAGGAAGGACTGAGCCCCATTATCAGAAAGTAGTTTTAGAAGAGACACAAAAATTCATATTTTATTCATACCACTTTCTCCAGAGTCGAATAAGAGAAATTTTTGCCTAAATTAAGTCCGTATGTGTACGACGATGGCATTGGCAGTTGGGTGGAAAGTGAGTATGGGATGGTACATGGAAGAAGACAGCAAAGTTGCAGCATTTCTCTTTGCTTTCCTCTACTTTCTCCAGTTGTGGTTGATTCTTAGGTAACGAGAATAATCTTCGGCTGGAGGCAATCTCTCACTTCACATTTCCATACTTTTCAGCCAAATAAAAGAGAGAGCAAAGTTGGAAACGAAAAAGTGCAAGACTTTTTCATATATGATGATGTTCACTCTTCTAATAAAATAATAAAGCTTTTTCTACCCAAACTTTATGCAAGGAAATATATTGGAAGCGTAAATTGTTATTTATCAGTCATACATAAGATACGAAATTCAATTTTTGACGTAACAGTGTGACATTAATCCAAAGTGATTGGTGAAAGAGAAATTCAGATAAATACTGAAATATTTACAACTCACGTTCGGGTGATTTTTTGTACTAACGAACTTTTTATTGGAATTAGGGTATAATGAACTTGCATTAACATTCTCGAGTCAAGGAATTGAACTAAACTCGATTAATATTTTTATTTAAAAAAAGTTTCTAGTTTCACTTATTTGTTTCAAAATAATTTGTTTTAAATAGTTAAACTCATCTGTATCCTTACGTCTCATAGAGATCTAATACATAAATATGCACATACATTGAATGACGATGATAGCATCTCTAAGCATGTTTTTACATAACCTCATTTCAAGGCAGACAAATCGCCAATATGCCCATATTACACAAAAAGTAAGTGGGTTCTGCATAAAACAGTCCACTGCAACATAACACACACAAACACACACGCAGTTATTCTTGGTAATTCAATTTCGCTAAAATGTTTTACATGTTGTAATCAAACTAATAAATCGATGGGATTGTAATGAGAGCCTGGCTCGTCTGGGCTGAAGAGACGATGAAAAGACTATTGAGCGATATTTCATCTTCATCCTCAATTACTTCTTCGTCTCTTGCTCCGCCGCCCAACGACGTGGCGTTCCAGCCGACGCATGACATGGCGTTGTCGGGTAGGTTAGGTTATAAATGCCCTCTGGCTATTGGTTCTAATGTAACACTCGAGTTGGATGATGAAAGGATTCTGAAACACGACAAAGGTGCTACAGAGTTACAGACATGTTACAGATGTACACAGATCCACGGTGAATAATTTTGCATGAAATCCTCAAAGGAAATTTTTGTTTTGCATGAACGTGTTTGTTTTGTGATTTACATACATATACGAGTACTGTATGTACATTCTCATCGTCTTTTTCAGCTAATTTACGTATGGAGAGAAGAAAATTTCGACATGATTAGAATTTTTGAAAAACATTCCTCACCCAAGTTTACAAAGCGAGCAAACAAAATCAATTGAGAAACGTATCACATTTATTTCAATAACTTTAAACGGCTCCTACATACTTTATTAAATAAATATTACGCAAGCATCGTTCCCCTAATTTAAACAAATCCTGTTATGAAAACCTACCAGTTTTACTTTCACATTGGTAAACCCCATGTGAAAAGTAAATAACTGGTGAATGGAGCAGTCTAAGAAAAAGGATGTGAAGTCATTTACTTTACCAGACACAACCAATTGACTTGCTTGGTTATGCTATATAATAAATACATATGTATGTATGTTGATGACTATTCTGCAGATCTGCTGTTGCGTTGGTGTTGTAATGATCATTTCATCAAGAAAATGGAAACCCCTGCATACAATACGCAATTTACAATTTCAACGTTTCAGCAAGACGAGAGAATGCAAATAAGTTGGTTGTAAAGAGTACCTTGTCCTACAATGATTGTTACTTCGTTGAGCTGATACGGATTCGTGTGCTATTCGAAATAGCAGCCCTTCACTCTCGCTTTGTTCCACGATTCTGCCCCACTGCTACGATTGTCATGTTCTGCGATGGCTTCGATCACCAATGCAATGCCCACTTATTGCGGTTGCCTACTTAACTTGCATCGTACTTACGAGCAACAAAGAGGAAATGTCAAAGCGTGCATGGGGATTGCATCCTTCCAAATGACATGCATCCGCAAATTCTGAAGAGTATTATGATGCAGCCTATTGTTATCCATCAGTTGGTCAGTGCACAAGTGCTGCAATGACGTAAAAACTTAGAGGTGATTGATTATTATAATTATTATTTAGAAGCGGGGCTACTTTGTCCCTTCATATCTTCGTATTTCAAAAGGAACGCACTAACAGATTTTCTCACTCGGTTGTATAAAAACACGATACAGTTTTGTGAACAATATTGACAAAAGTTACCTAATTCTCAAAGTTCTCCTCCTCTGACTCTTAAAGCTCTTCTACATATGTAATAAACAAATTATTAAATTCGACAGACATTTATTCGGCTTTGTAAGTTTTGTTGTTATTGCAAACATTAGTCTTAGCTTAAAAAGCAAGGAATATGTAATTGAAGATCAACTCTATCAACTCATTGTGAGGTACGTAAAAGAGAGAAAAAGTTCAAATCAAATTGATCGCATGAAAATTGACTATCACGCCAGAACAAATTAATAACTAACGCAATTTCATTTCAAATGAAAGTCTATTCCAGCGGATAAAAGAGTTCTGCTGAATACAAATTACTAAAGAAAAGTTGTTCTAAAGAGTTTTGCAAAAAGTTACTTTCTATCATATTTTTACAATGCAGAATTTTGACACTCCAAAGTTTTTACAAGTTAAATCATCACACTTTCATTACAATCCATAATACGACCTTTATAAATCCAGTCAAACAAAAATCACCTTTTTCTGCACCTTCTGGATAAAAAGACCTTGAAAACTGCCAGGATCAACTAATCAAGAAGTGGATATTGGAAACCTGTGAAAGAAAGAAGATAATAATTGGAAGTGGGTGTGAGTGAGCATATGCAATGCATGGAATAATATTGAAAATGTTAAGAGCCGAGATGCGGAGGTGGAGCCCAGAAACGCTTCTTCTGATGACCATCGTCATAGTTCAATCAATTTATTTCTCCAGCTGCGAAGAAATTAGCCAAGCTCCAGAAGGACGTAAGCTTCTTTCAACAGCACCACCATCGACGACTGGGGTGCTAACAATAGATTCGATGAAAGTGGGAGGAAGACAAGATGATGATGCTCTATTGAAGTTATCAAACTCAGATTCAGGTAATAACTAATAACGGAAAACAATTGGCACGTTGGAGGACCCAGCTAATCATAGCCACCCTGGTCGAATCACGTACGTACGTACGTAAGCGTGGAAAGAATAGGGAGACGCACGAAAGACATGCATTAAATTGCTGAGAGGGAATAACAAAGCGTTTCAAGTGTAAATTATTCACAGTGGTGCTGCTGCTTGTACGGAAATTAATTTTCTACTGGCTTAACATAAGAGTGAGACAATAAAGTCCTTACAGAACAAAGTTCAAACAAGTTTGGTATACGTAGATTGGTTGAAAGGTCATAGTGCTACAATTATGTCGAGCATAATGTCCATGGTTTAAATCCAGAGTTGATTGATACCGTTATTCCTATTCTATGTTGATTAATGCCTCCCTGAAGCATAAAGCGTAGGAATAATTTCGTTGTCTTTTGTATATGTACCTCCAGCAGATTTCTTTAATGACAAGAAAATTGCCTTTAGGTAATTGTCGCTCATAAATATACGAGATGAAAACTCGAAGTGTGAGAAATTGAAATCCAGTGTCATTTGATTAAACTTCATTCATACAACAGTTGTGATTATTTCATATCTTTTTTGTTTGTTTTTAAGCTTGAAATAATTGCAGCACAAGATTCACTAGATCACCAGCAAGTTCCATCATAAACAGGATTGAATGCTAGATACAGTCACAAGTATTACATTACAGAGGGCAATTCATTCCAAAGACTTGTCATCATCCAGAAATTAGTTTAACTCTGATGATGTTGGATCTACGTATATATGTAGAGTTGACAAGTTTGGCGATATTGGCTGAAGCCAAGTTAGCGTTGTTTTATTTTATACAATGCAATTTAATTATTCGTTAATCAGCAACAAAATATACTCGTTGCATATCTAGCAAATATTGCAACAATCTAAATACGTACATGATCCATTCAGAGAAAAATACACTTTTCCATCAGGTTACGAGCAGCGTAACGCATCACCCACACGTTATTTTGACAGGGATCCTGGAAAGTGTTGCCATTAAAAAGTAATGAAATCGACATTCCCTGCTGAGACCCCAACGAATTCATCTGAATTAGCTCTCTCGTCAGATAAATGGTGTAAATCTCAATTTGTCATTTTATGCCAAGAGAGCTAAGCTCTTTCACTCTGCCCACTGTTTGATGAGGAAGGAAGTGAGCATGCTGTTTGGTATCAAGCCACAAATATATAACCTCCCCAACCCAACCAGTAGTCCATTCCGCACACAAAGGCGAAATGAGTTCACCATATTATTATTGCCTTCCCGTCCCGATCTGCTGCCAGTGAAAGGGCCGAAAATAAATGTTATTCTTAAGCAAGAGGAGTGGCTCTGCTGTTGATGTAATACGTTTTAAGGGCACGGATACAGTTAGTTGGCTGCTGCTTTCACTTACTTTCTCTCTGGCTCACGATAAGTCTGTGAATAAACATGTTCAAGGTTCCCAAAGTCCATCTCGCCACTCTCTTCACAAGAGAGAGAGAGAGAGAGCTTCATTTCGCCAATAAAATCGGTTTATGTACGCATCTGTATCAGAACTCTCTCTCTGTTTATACAGTCGGTTAACATTTCTCCTCCATCAGAACCCTTCAACTTTCATTGGCTTTTATCTCACCCTCCCCAACAGGGTTAAAAGCAGGACTTGTTTGGGGTTAATTCCACTTTCTATTTGTTTTGTATTTCCTTTAAGAATTCCTACACCACCAATAAACACAATATTTGTTGCATTCCGTACATAGTCACCGTGTTTCTTCAAAATTATGAAACGTGAGACTGTGAGCTTTATGGGATGCTTGATGAGACGTTAGAGTAGAGACACACTCAAGTGTTAAAGATTACTTTGTTTGGAGGAGAGAAGTGGTGATTCGACCCATGAATAAGTTATAATTAGTCCGTGTTGAGCTCTTATTCAGCGTGTGGCAGAATGAGACAAGATTAAAATTTTACCAACGAATTGTAAATTCATCTTTTACTGACTTGTACTTCTCACTAAGATTATCCACTCTGATGTTAAACTAAATGACGTGAGATACACAGATGACACACGAACTTGTACCTATTTGTGCCCGACTAAAACATTTAGTTTTAATTAAAGCACATCTCAATGTTCCACTTTACGAACAATGCTGATAACAGAGAGATAGAGAATTATTTTGCATTTAAAAGTGGATCTCGATTTTACAGATCTAACAGCCACGAATGTTCCAGTTCTAAATCATCATCTCAATTTTCCATCAGCATCTTTACCTGCTGCTGCTTATCCGGAGGAGGAGGAGGAGGGCGTGGTGGCACCTGAGATGAGAAATGCGACGTCCTTGGACTCGGTGGCAGCCATCAGATTGTGTGGTCAGCGGGGGGTGGAGGAACTGAACGCGTGCTTGCGAGAGGCGTTGAAAGAGATGAGACCCCGAATGGCTGGGGGGATCCCAGAACTGGGTGTTCCAGGAGTAGACCCCTTGAGACTGGACCACTTAGCCTTCCACCACCAAACTGGGCCCGTCACCATCTCCGCCCAATTCACGAATGTGGAAGTGACTGGGCTCTCGCAGTTCAACAAGTCTGACTTCTGGTACAGGATGAATGTTTTATGGAGAAAATGTACTTTTTCAATAAATAATTATCTTGACTCCCCAAAGTAGAAGGCTGAGAAGAGGAACAAGCTTTCACTCTTACAATAACAATCTCAAAATTTAAAGAGAGAGAGAATGCTTGAACTTTGGAGATTTTGTATCATTTTCCTTCTTGCAGGGTGGACATTTCAAGACGTCGTTTAGATTTTGATGTAACTTTCCCCTCCTTGTTACTGGCTGGTTCTTATGAACTCTCAGGCAACATGTTTTTCGTCCCCATTTCTGGAGTTGGAAACTTTTGGCTAAGTCTGGGTAACAAATTAAATTTCAATTTTTTTCAAGTATTAACAAGACCAATTTTGCTTGAATTGAAATGCATTCAATTTCAATCCCATTTAAGTAGTCTTGCATGTATGTAAGCATACGAATGTGAAGGATAATTAGGCGAATATTCCTTGTTGATTTTCTAGACAAATATGGTAGCTTTTTTAACTGAATTCAATTTTGCAGATACAATTAGTTTATAATCTTACATTTTTTTACTAGCCCTAAATAAAATGAGAACATGTCAGATCGTGAGAAGGCTCCCTTTAAAATGATAAGAAATAAGATTAGACTCAGGGTCCAGCACGTTGTCAATTTAATCGTGTTACATTATGCATTTTATTTATTTTCTCTACAAGTATATTCAAATTTGCTGTCTCATCCTCCTTGACATCAGAATACTTCTCAGTTTATGATGCAAAACATGCATTCTCTTCTCGTCTGAAAATTTTCACCATTTTAATAGATTAATTTTTGAAGTTTTGTATGTAAGTAAATAGGTTATTCAGGAACATGTACTTATATCTGAATGACAGACACATTGACATGCATATACGATCTACCTCTGTATATACATAAATGCTACACCTGTGAACATACTAAGGAACATCCTAAGGCACATCCTAAGTACATATGCGTAACTACTATAATTTACACATTTGCAATGTATGTACGTATGTACAACAGTATTTATTTGCGTGGGCTTGTTAAACATTTAATTTATAAAATTCTTAGGAGGAGTTGGCTCAAAAGGTGCTGGAACATTGATTGCGACATCAAAAAGCGGAGAAAGTGGGAGACGAGTGGGGCTGAAAAGTACCGAATTGGATCTCAACATAGACTCCATAAAAGTTCAGTTGACGAATTTATTCAACGGGGACAACCTCTTAGGTAAAGTCCCACAAATCTAATTTGACAAAATAGCTGCTAAGCTGACCCACCAGACTCCTCAGTAGCGAATAAATCTATACAAAACAAACCACTTGATGGAGACTTGACTCTCCCAAACCATGGACACAGCGTGAGAGTCGTCTTGAGTAGAATTCGAGGACGAAATAATGAAAATACTTTCTTTATTCGTTCTGAAATGGCGGCATGATGGCCGTCAAGAGGAATCCAATTGTTTTTATTTGACACATGGAATGCCATCAACCAAACCGAAACACGGCATCAACTGATTTGAAGAATCGAGTCGAATCGAAATTAATTTAAAAAATTGACGGTTCCAAACATTAAGCAATACGGAATTGAAATTTTGTAATGAGATGATCTGAGCAGACGAATTGAACTAATGACAGAGTATTTCGATATTTACATTATGCAATTATTCATTATTGATTTACACGTCTGTTGTAGTGGAGGACGAGATTTACTAATATTATTGATCATCCATGTAACAGGTTCTGTAGTGAACACCTTTTTGAACGAAAACTCTCAAGATATATTTGAAGAATTACGACCACAAATCGCTGTCCAAGTGAAAGATATGCTCACCATGTTGGCAAATCAGACGCTTGTGGCACTTCCTGTAGACTTTCTCGATGACGTCCCATTGGACCCCAGCAGCGATGATGGTTCGGTGTTGACAGAAAATTCAGATTCGAAGAACAATGACAGGAATAGCTATCGATCACTGCCAATATCGAGTGCAAATCTCACTTCTTACTCCTAACAACACTGTGTCGCTGTTTTTTTACCTTGTACACCTTTATCTGGGTACTACCTTTACATATCTAAAAAACCTACAAAAGTAGTTTATCATGTTCAAAAACTAAATGAGCTTTTCGTCATTTAATTGGGCAACCGTATTATGAATGTTTATACACGTACATAATAAAATTCTACCTCGTATTTAATTAGCTCTGTAGCTGTAGTTTACATTGCCCCACTTAAACAATGACAAAAGAACTACAAAACTATTCTCTCGATCTGTGACACCAATCGTAATCTTTAGCCTCGAAATAAATATTTGTTCACGGGTCGAAAAAGTAAACTTTTATTCTTCTTTTTGTTGCGCCTCCCAATTTGGGATTGGAAATGATTGAGACGCATCTCTGATTGAAAATGTAATCGAGTTGATTGAAATGGTTGGTTAGCTAGTTTTGGTATTAATTCCGCATTGAGAGTTTCATCCCTTCTCTCGCTTTCTCTCTCTCTCTCTCTGGCTCTGCTTTCTCTCTTCGTGTGTCAAGCAGCAGGCGGCCAGAAAGCAGCAGAAGGCTTAAGCCACGTTGTGTTTGGTTAGGATGATGGTGGGCCATGTGAAAAGAATGGAAACGGAATGAAGGCATGGAGAAGCGGGGAAGAGAGGCGAGTTCGTTGTGAAGGAGAGAAAGCAAGGAAATGGAAAGATTCGATTGAAACGCAGCAAGCAACACACTTGACGACGGGCTGACAGCTACAATGTGGACGTAAGTAACGTCCCATCAAAGGGCTCACAGGAGAAAAGAATGGAATTCAATTGTGCACACCAAAAGCGCTTGACAGCCCCTCAATTTCAATGCACACGAATGGGTGTATAAATAGGTTTTTCTCTGGTGAGCCACCAACATAACAGCATTTTCTGACCAACTCATCTTACTTTCCCTTTATCCATATTTGAGCCTGGTATTATTCCCTAGTTTGGGAATCAGATAAGAATCTTTGTGGCAAAGGTACAAAGGTGCTGGATAATAGATACTTATCACAATTTCACATGTATCTACATATGTAAATGTAATCCACAAAGGTTATTATTTGTGGATGATAATAATACCCACTTTTCCTTATGTACTTATGTACCTTCCATCCGTAGAGTGGGAACGTATCATTCTTCTCATCTCTTCTCAGAGAGACGCAATAAGGAAAAAATAGCTCAAAGAGGAGGTACATATACCGCGAATTGAATATTTGTTGTGCTGTCGTCAATCAAAGTTGGACATCAATCAGGTCACGTCCTCTCAAACGACAGTTAACGGTTCGGTCTCGGTGTACATTGGAAGTTGTAGGAGTTAGTTATGAACAATTTTATGCCAGCACTCCATTTTCTCGGAAATGTAAATATCCGGGAGCTTAGTAATAAGATGGGAGGGAATAATGAATTTTCTGCCATTCGGAGGGAAAGAGGTTTACCAGATAAAAGAACTTTCGTCCTTTTTCTTATACATTGTCATATGTAAGCATGTCGCATGCCATGAACAACATCGGCTGTGGGTTGAATGGAAAAGGGCGACTAATAAGCCTCTGGTTTATACATGTCGATTTGCCTTTCGTCTTCGCAAGAATAATGCCCAGATGAACATGACACGGCAAAATTATTTACTTGGACATTGCGGTGTCTACGTGCTATCAGCCCGACATGCCAGATTGCACGCATGAAATCACACTTTCTTTCATGCAGTTTGACAATAATCTCAGTTGAAATACATATAAATGCATGACTAATAATTGGAAACGTAACAAAAATAGATCTTGGAAATATCACGTTTGACATTCTCACAATGAATTTTGTGACATGAAATTCATAATCCAGAAACATTGAGCAACAAATTGAATGCGAAGGATGAAACTTGATATTAGAAATAATGATCGTGGTTTCCCTTAATGGTCGTTCCTTGACTCAACTATAAGGATCATTTCTCATTTCATGATAAACATACCTACATACGTACGTACAGACAACCATATATTTATATGAAATTGCATTGTAAAACTACACAGGAGGGGCCAGCGCAATAGTAGTTGCTTTGTGAGAAGAATTTCCAAGCACGAAATATTCTTGCCCAACCCCACATTCTGTTCTACATACGAATCTGCACAGCACATCTTGGAATCAGAAAATTCAGAACTAATCAGAAGACATGTAATCGATTTACTCCAAGGATCCTACAGTTCAATTTGCTGGATATTGTACTATTTCATATTTGTAATAAACTCCGCCAGGACTGAGGTTGACGTCATCATTTTAAACTATAAAAATGGGACAAACGTAAATTGATTGGAAGATCATAAGTGAAAAAAGATGGATTGTCAAACATCAGATCGTGCGCATCTTGGACTCCGTATTATTTCATATTGATCTCTGCTTTCTTCCAAATAGAAATAGATTTATGAACATCAAAACGCACTCATTTACAAAGCACTGCAGCGATTCCAGTGATACTAATGCATCACACAAATAATTTTATTTCTGGAGCGACCGTGCGAGAGAAAGTCGAAGTTCAGGATCCTCACTAGAAATATCCATGCAGTTGATTGCTCTATCTTGTAATTCTCATAAGATGCTGGAGGGAAAGGTCAAAGGTGCGGGACGGCATGGATCTCCCATTTTATTTTTCGATGCAATATATGTAAGTATATAGTGTCACATTGGGAAGAAAGTGGGATCTTGATCTTATAGTGGTGCAGCTTAAAGAAGACACACGTTAAATCTGAAAAGGTGCTATGCACATGCATGCACACTTGGAAGTTAGAGAATGTAGCTGGATCTAGATCATAATTCATCTCGTAATAACGTGGAGAACAAGTAATCATTGTATGCGAATCGGAATCAAATACTTATCATCACAACGTGCATGGCCTTTGACCTGCATAAGTATATATTATAAAAATGCTTTGAAATTTAGTGAAACCAGGAAAATGATGTTTGTTGATCCCGGAACAGCTCTAGCGTCTGTACACCCACACATATAATTCGTTTCAGGAATCACTGATAACCAAGTCGAAATTTATTTAGTGAAGTTTTGGAGTTTCTAATCTCTGCTAACATTATGCAAGTTAGTTTCATGATCTTTCTACCCGGATACTCGGACTTGTGGTACTTGGTACTGGCAATCCACTTTGCAAGCATTATGGTGAAAGCTAATAACAGTTAGAATAATGTAGTGGTTGGAATGTGACGGAGTTCGTTGGACATCGACAACTGAGGTTGCCCTGCTTGTGTTCACCTTCAGTTGCTTATCTTCCTCAAGTATATGCCAAATTTTGTACCTGCTGAAATCATCTTCATAAATATTAAGTAGTGTAATCCTTTTGAATTTGTGATATAAGAGAAAGTCTAACAATTCCTGTTCTGCAGGTTCTTAAGAATTTATAAGATCCAAAGTGTTGCAACAAGATCCGAAAGTAGTCTCGTCTTATGTCTTCTCTTATCTCATACGATAATCTGAAAATGAAGGAAAATAATAGCTGCTGGACTCAAGTTATGCGTAAATACTTATTTCCTTTATTACAATCACATTGTTATAATAAATGCAAAACGCGATTTGGGTTCTTAATTTACACAAATGATAAAACATTATCGTCTCCTAAATGTATACATTTACGTAGGTACATCTACCACCTGGAGTCTATTACTAAATAGGTGACGATAGTTAATAACAAAATATATAGAACACTGTTCCACCCACTAATAATCATAGAAATAACCACTTATTGTTACACATGTATTTCTGTATGTGTGGTAGCCCGGAGGGAGACGAGGTACTTTGAAATAAGAGAGAGAGAAATGCGACACATTATAAATATCATTTTCTCGAGGGTGTGAGACTGTCCTCTCATTGGCGATTCAAGTCTGAGATCAAGTCGACGAACGACCACTGTCTACATTGTTGTCCCGACCTTGGTGGATGCTGTTTTAGTCTCCAGCATATTTGGTCGGCGAGAACGAGGTGAGTATAAATTTCGCCATCAAGTCGTGGTTTTGTCTGCATCCGACGGAATTTCGGCGAAGTTTCATGTTATCATGTTCATACTCGATGGAGTAAATTAGCTTCATTTGTTTGTTGCGTCTTGGAATCCGGTTCCAAATATTTTGCGCCCGGTTCCCAATGGCATTCACGCACGGAGGAGAAGAATAAGCAGGCGCACCACCACCACTCATAAAACACTACGCGCTAATACGCTGCAAACCTGGATAAATATTTGTAACCCAGCACAAAACATCTCTATCACAAGGATATCTCATACAAAACCGACTAGATGCCCAACTACACGTCTTACAGTGTATCATGTATGTACATATACGAATGTTGTTGTGTGTGGGTACTAGTTTGGGTTGCCTATAATTAGTATTTCTATGACTTAGTAATATCAAGAAATGGGCAAGTTACTTCTCAATAACTTGACTTAATACAGACAGGTATTTGGATAGATTTGAGTTTTGCGAGGTGGGAGTGAAAGTCTGATTAAGATCAGGAGCCCCCAGAAGACGCCCCAGATGTACTCGCTTCTTCTTTCTTGTCCTCCGGATTGGATGGCCCTGAAATTATCCAATTTTCAGGGAAAATTAGAATGATTTACGATTTATTATGTCTCGAAGAAATTAATTTAAAAAAGCTATACACTTCACATACGTGTTCTCTGCCTGCTTGCGATAATTAAACCTGTCTCGAATTATTATGCAAGTGCATATTTTGTATAAGCTAAAATAAAAATATGGCCCAATAAAATTCTCGTTATTATCAGAATGATTTTTTTAGTTTCGAAGCTTGAAAAGTTTACTGAGTATTTGCGAGCGGAATTAGGGGTTCCAGTCCCGAGATTTTTCGGGATTTAATTCCCGGGAATTCCCGGGAAACGGGATCCCGAAATCCCGGGATTTGAATGACTGAAATCCCGGAATTTCGGGATTTTTCAATTTGTCATTCAGAAGTGAAATTACTTGTAATTTACTATTTTAATAGCAGTTTTATATAATTTTCGGTTATATGATTGGTAAGAAAAAGCTTTGAAGAGCATAACCAGTCAAAATTGATCCTAAAGTCGAAAATTTACATTCTAAACAATATTGGTAGCCGTATTTTTCGAATATTCATCCAAATTTTGTATTTAATTCACAAATAAAATTTTTAATACAACATGGAACTTAAAATTTTCTAATTTAGATGTCAGATATTAAATTGAAGCAAAAAGAACGCCGTATTTTCGGCATAATTATGGAATCCGAAATCACGTATGCCCAAAAACACTAAAACGTTACAAGTGATTCCAAATTTTAGTCGATGAATTTAAGGCTGAATGAAAAGCTTTTTGACTGAACGAGGTAGTTCGTATATTTGAGCTTGAAATTTTTGAATTGCCAAATTCCATGTCCAATTGTAGTTTTTGAATAATTGTTCGCGATTTAGGCCAAATAATACTGCTAAACTTAAGTTTGTGCATTTCTGGTTAACATGGTGGCGAACCCTTGATTAATTATTTATGTTTTCTGGAATGAAATTATCAAACTTTTTCTCATCACCTCTCCAAGATAGATGACGAAAATTGAGCTACCACAATACATCGAAATTTTGCATTTATCATAGCAGGCAAAACAATATGCTCGCTAATTTGTGTTACTATCATGTGTATGCCAGAAAATAGCATACTTTATAATAATACTTATGAATGCACATATTTGGAAAACACACATCAGTAGATATGTAAATATTATGTAATATGTAATGTAAGTATTATAAATATGCTCAGGCTCGGTACTTTTAGAGCCATGTGCACCATAATTTGACTAAGTTATACGGTAATATTTGAATTTCGGGAAAAAATCCCGGGATTTGTCACGGCGAAAACCGGGATTCCCGATTCCCGGGATTTAAAAAAATCGTCCGGGATTGGAATCCCTAAGCGGAATATGTGCAAGTATTGCAATAGACCAAAACGATTATGTATCTACAAGTCTAAAAGTAGTACTTGATCAGATCGCTGTTTAGTATGATACACTTGTGCCTCATTAGTTTTAACGACTTGAACTCTTCTGAAATCTCATACGAAAGCCAGGCCGTATATGTGAACTGCACGTGTGTGCAAAAGACAAGCAAAAGTACAAGGCAATGATGTGAATGACTATTGATGCACGAAAAGTAATATAAAAAGAACAACGCAGGTCGCCAAGCTCGCTATGTGTGTGCTCTCCAAAAGAGAAAGTTGCTCAAGGACTTTCCCCACTTCGAGATCTGATCTCACTTCGCTCCATGACGGCATTGACATTATAATCGCTTTCTTCCTGAATAACATTTTAATTTCGTAAGTCTGTTGGATTAAGTTGTACTGCCTTTGATCTCAATTTGTTATTGTCCTAAAAATTATGGCTTTCTTTAGGAAATATTTAGGCTTCATCAGCCTGATGAAGCCTATTTGTGCCTATTTATAAAATAAACAGTTCTAGTTATAGCAGTTCATAACCACAGCCCACTCATCCTCAGTAACTACACTAGTCAAACGCAGAATAGATAACGATAATACAATGCACTTGCTAATACTTAAGATTAGATCCAATGAATCCAAGCCATGTAAATACTTACCGACAGAAAGTGACTCTAGCGCTTCCGCCATACCGGCGGTCGAGGTTGTCACATTATCTGGCTGATTTACATCCGGCAACGCATTTCTTCTCCCGGTTCGACCCGTATCAATAAATTTCTTAATTTCGTCTTCCGTCATTCTTGCCACTAATTCGGGGTCAATTGATTCCAGACGAGGGTCCCCTCCTCCCACAGCTCCACCAGCGGAAGCTTCTCCAGGTTCACCCATTATTCCTGAAATAATATGTATTTAGTACATACGAAACCAATCAAAATCAATTGTGGCACTGTATGACTTCACATTGAAACAAGTTTGAACTACGTTTCTTGTACATGCATCTGTTTCATGTAAAGTTATTTGACAATGCATTATATACCTGTAGAGACTTTTAACAGCTATTAGTGAGTGAGGACCAGCAGCAGAAGTGAGGTTTTGGTTGCAGTGTGTTGTCGCTTTCACTCTGGGCAGCTATTCTCCTGTCAAACAGAAGGAAACTCATAAAAATTGTATTCTCAACTTTCTTGGAAGCATGGAACAAGTCGGAGGTGCGGATTATGATGTGAAATGAAGGTTGACACAGACATGCCGGCCTTTCTCTCTTCCTATCTCACGCCTCCTTTATAAAACCATCCCTCAATGCCAAGCCCTAATGGCGGACCCATACGTTATACATGCACAAATATATATATAAAAGTATATACCACTATGACGTACATAGTCGACTGTTCTCCGCATTTTTGGACATCACGTCGCATACCCAGCATGATCATTATTAAATATACTCGCATGATCATGATGGAATATGATACTTTTTACTTGATGTATGTAGTCCAGTCCCAGCTCTGGCTAAGGAGGACAACCCTTCACCGACAGAATGACCGATCTTGATGCCCTTTGGATATGTTGTAGTCCTAGGTGAGTCTAGCAAAAGTGAAGAAGGATTTCATTCCATGGCCCCATTTGCGCCCGCCACACCCACTCAAAGGTGCAAAAATACCCTGTTTTGGTTCATTAAAAAAACCACCAAAAATTCAATTTTGGTCGGATTTTCACAATTTAAGCATTTTTGTGACCTTAGATAGTTGCTTTATCATATCCAATAGCAAACTCAACTTTTTCGAAATTTTGATTTTTTCGAAATCCACGAAATTTTCGAAAATACTCAAAAAATTCAAAAAATTGAAATTCATGTCGGATACGATAAAACAACTATCTGGGATCAGAAAGGTGCAAAAATTATCAAATTATCATTAAAAATGGATTTTTGGTGAATTTTTTAATGTGACCAGTTTGGCATGGGATTCCTCTTTGAGTGGGTGTGGCGGGCGCAAATGGGGCCATTGAATGAAATCCTTCTTCACTTTTGCTAGACTCACCTAGGACTACAACATATCCAAAGGGCATCAAGATCGGTCATTCTGTCGGTGAAGGGTTGTCCTCCTAAGACTCAGGATTTTCATTCGGGAAGCACATCGGACGTCATAACAGAGCATAGTATTTTTTATTCTACTGCTACCCTGAAACTGCGGATGTCCATATTATCAGTTTGTAATAGGGTTAAACATGCCAGAGTAGTTAGACCAGCATGGTTTTACTCTTAAGCTCTAAGTTTGTTTACTCTTAAAATCTGCGACCTAATACATACATACGTGGCGAGTGTACACAAGCTCAACCATTTATTCTCCTGTAGTTTGGTTGTTTTTTAAAGTTGGCTTTAGTCGGTAAAAAAAGTTTCCTCTGGAGAGATCCGTCATGGCCGTAGTAGCCGTGCATACAAAAGAGAAAGTCGAGAGGTGCTGACAACTTTGAATGGAGCGAAAGTTTTTGCATAAAGACCAAAGTTGGTAAGTCAGCACAGAAAAAGCCACTCTCCCAGCATATTGAGGAATATTACTACTTTTATGAAGGAGTTCATTTAATAACGGTATAACCAGGTAATTATTCTGCAGGTACACATTTATGCATATACCATAGGAATCTGTTTGTAGATGAATAGATACACGAAAAGTATGTCAGTCTACAGACCCCTGCCAGGTTTAACTAAATAAACCTGCATAGAGAAGGTTGTCTAGGGGCATACTCTTTTATTTTGTATCTCAGTCATGAGCACAGCCTGTTTTTCCAGAGCCTCTCTGATCCCGAGAAGACTAGAGATCAATCTGGAAAAATATTTTGGCTAAACCAAAACAACAGATACTTCTGAGCACCGTTGATTATGGGGAGTTTCCGTTAATTTAATTAAAAAGAGAGCAGTGCGAGCAAAAGGGAGAGGAGCAAACGAAACAATAAATATTTGAGTTTCTCAATTGTTTTACAACTACCGTGGCACAGATAAAGGAAAGTCGTTATATTAATTCTGCAGCTATGTATGTAGTCGGTTGCTGCTGCTGGATGGAATTGCGACTCATTTACTTTGAAACATTCAAAACATTGGAAGAATTGAATAGCTTTGGGAAATGCGTTGTCCCAAAGGCCATATCGTTTCCACCTCAAATGCCTCCCTCCCATAAAAGACTGTCATTGTCCCAATCGCCCACATCTTTTTTCACACACCACTCGTCGTTTTATGCGTCATTTACTTGCAAGTTCACCTTAGGTTGGAATCACTTTAAAGTTTTCTTGGTATCTCCAAATTTACTGTCCACTTAGTCATTGGGCAATGTTGTGTATTTGATTTTTAGTAAATTTATCTACCTATTTAAGGCATTTATGTACGTACAAAACGATAATTTATGGAATGGATCATCGCATATTGATACACAAATGGCTCGTTGAACAGCACAACGTCAGACGATAGACGTCAAAGCATTTCTACAACTTCAGGCGTGGGTAGGAGACCAGGTTGACAGATTGTTGAAAGCGGAAGCCGTATTCAACTTTTGTGCGAACTTTAATAGCACAAATTATAATAACAACAACAAGAGAATACACTAATGCGCACACCTTTACTTCGTCCCCGACGTTATCGACGTCAGCAACGCAAACAAGATTTTCACCAAACTACACATGCAGTAAGTATATGTGTACTCTGCTTCAACGTCATTACATATTTAATCAAATTTAAAATATGTTGTGTAATATGGTTTGCCAAGTGGATAGCACTCCAGAACGTTGTATAAATACGAGTTGTGAATTTTGAGTTTTTGAGGAATTTAGAAAGAATTTTCTGTGCTAAACTCAAGTTAAAATTGAATTGATAAATCAATGGATTCATTAAAGAAACTCTGATGCTCTTTAATGTCCTTATAAAATACATAATTGATACATCACTGTGTGCGGTTGGTGTGTTCGCTTGTGCGTTCAAAGATTATTGACCACTACAAACTTCAAACGATTTTTCTCGCGAGTCATTGACAGTGACAATGTCATGCAAAAAAGCAGTATGCAATAATTAATGCACTGTTGGCTTCATCTATCGCATTCAAATGTTCCACATACACAGAGTCGTCATGTTAGACAAATCATTAATTAAAAACAATGTGTGCCTGCCATCAACAAAATGTGACTTTAATAGTTGTGAGTGTGCATAATCCACTCCCGTCAAATATTTGTCTGGCGAATGACAAATGGGAGAAATCAGGGCAACCCAATATGTTTTGCAACCAAATATGCACCAGGTAGCCTATAGTCCTACTCTCATTTCTCACTTTGGTTGCTTGCTGTTTGGTTTTCAGTTGCTCTCTCCTTGAAGCAAGATACACATAATTCAACTACCACCATAAGAGCATCATTCTGTTTGTTGGTGGGTAAATAAATGGGGAAAGTGAACTCGGTCGGAGAGTCATGTTGTGACAAATGTCGCTTCACTTTCACCTTCACTGGGCGAAAGTCAGAGTCAACCGCCATTGGGGGGCTGCCAGCCAGCCAAAACCTAACCAACCGATGCACAACGAAATGACAGGGAATCTTAGAAAGATAGAGATAGAGTTGGCCAATAAAGCGTCGTTTGCATGCAGCAGTCTAGGATTAGTGGGCCGAATGATGGATCGCCATTCAAATGCAATCAATACTAAATAATTTTCAGACAACAGCAGAGCAATTCTTATTAGTCATGAAATGGCTCCCTGTGGGTAAATTAAGTGCAATTCCACCGTGTTGGTTGATTTTTTCACATCGGCAGCGGAAGAAAATCCTACCTTGGGAGGACACGTATGTATCGTATGTGTATTTATACTATGTAGTTGCCATCTCTGGATGCTGGCCAATGTGTTGTCCACATCCGCCGTCGTCGTCGTCGTTTAATTCAACCCTCAAGAGTTTGCACGAGGCACAGAGAAGGACATGCAGGCGCTCGTGCTTTCTCTGTTTGTTCGTTTAATCTCATCGTCACCATCTTCATCTCCACCTCCCATTCCAAGGAAATTCACTCCTTGGCCTGACTTTCTCCCTCTCTGTCTGCCGAGTTCTGACTTTAATGTAAAGAAGAACGGAACTTTGGTATCATATCGGTGTGAAACAGGCCAGCAGAGCTCCTGCACCTGGATCCATGTATCCGCACCAGACGATGCAAACCAACCAAACCACTCATCCTCTCTTCTTTGCAACAGAAGCAGAGTCGGAAATAGCGTGCGACTTCCCCAGCTTTCTCCTTCTGGTTGGAGGTGGGAATGAAATGAAATCGATCCACTTTAGTGGCTGTTTTAAAAATACATGCCCACTTTTTCTAAGCCTCTTCCCAAGTTGTTGGTTTTAATGTGTCGGAAATAATAGCCGGACCTACGTGTTACGTTCACATTATGGGACTCAAAACGGAACTAAAATGTAGTAAGTAAATAATTATGTAATCCACAATCAACCACTTGGACTGTTGATCCACACATGACAATAGCGCTATGTACATAAACACACACATGGATGCGACGCGACTAAATGTTTCAAGCAAACAAACATGTGAGTTCGTTCAAAATGAAATGTGATAATATTCTATGAGGCCAATGTGCATTGTAGTCGGTGAAGACTTGTCCTTTGCAAACTACTCGTTGAGGGTGATGTGGGTGAGTTTGTGTGTATTTATCAACAGTCAACATTTGGCTTCACTTTCAATCGAAACTTGCCTTTTTGTGGTTTGCGAAATTGTAGCCATTTCTCCCAGAATTGGATCTCGATAGTGCTGGCGTCTTTCATTTCGGACTAAAGCTCTCGGATTTCAGTCTTGTCGTCTGGACAAAAAAAACAAACCTCAGAGGCATTCCTATACTTCAGGACACAACTGCATTACTCCCAAGTCCCTAATGCGATTTTGGTTACATCACAAACTAGTCATCACATCATCTGCGGCTATGCTGTATTTTCTTGTTACATGAGTCCTTATTTTTCCTGTTTTAATAATAGAATTTGAAATTCAGCTAAACAAAGCTAATATTGAAAGGGAAAGCCTGTACGCTAACGAAATTTACCCACCATCCCTCGAGTAAATAAGTATTTACTTCCCACAAATATATTTCTAAATATATTCCTGCAAAAGTAAACCTTGCGATAACTCTGAGGCATCAAAGGATGAGGGACAAGATGTGTTTTTGTGCGTCAAAATCAGAAATAAATGGAGGGAGGAGGGAGTGAGAAAAGTGGAGAAAGCACATCAAGCGTCAATTCGACTGTCTCATCTGTTTCACTTTTTCCTTCACCTGGCATCATCAGACCCTTGGCTGAGAGAGACGGTTTCATCTAAAAAAAGGTGCAGAAATGGCGATAAGACTCTGGCTCCACACGTTCAATGAGAAAACAAGATCAAAACCGCTCCACCATCAAGCTTAACTTTAATAAGTTGGGTTAATACTTCCTTTTAGATGAAGATCCATTTTATGGTGGCTACAGAATTTTCGATAAACGTGTAGAGATGAACAAAGGCATCGATTACCAGTTTGGTGCAGGCCCTGAAGGCAGTATCAAATTTTAGTTTCCAACCATCTATATTTCCCGGAAATTTAAAACCGATTATTGCGGAAGAAAGCCATAGCCATGAAAGACAAGTATACGGAGAAGAAAATCACAACCGTTTTCAACTAAATATTCGAGAGAGAAGATTCCATTTATTTAAAGTTTATTTGATTTGCACATTGTCTTGATACATACATCGCTGTAATGTAACACTTGGATGTGACTGTGCACATAATAACATGCATAAAGGTAAAGAGTGGAGAAATTATTAGTTGAAAACCCTTTTCGTTGTTACATAAAGAGTGAAACTTTTCTTTTTCGCATGAGCTTTTAGTAACGACAAAGTGATGGATAGTAATTATGTATGTGACGTTTTTCCTGTCAGACCCAACTTGGCAGACTGTTGGTAGCACTGGAGAAGAAGTGGCCGATGTATTTATGGTTCTATTCATATTCCAGATTAGGAGAAAGTGTTATGATTATCTGACTCTGCTTGTATACCTGCACTCCGTTCCTCGCAAGCAGCAACAAACAAAGGGTGGTGGTGTCCGTGAACATGAGTCTGAGTCTGATAAGGTGCAGTTGGCTGAGGGCGGATTAGAACACGGACGTGGAAGAACCACGACGCCACCATCATCATCATCCTCCTCCGAGAGTAGTCCTCGTCGCAACAGTTTCATGCAGGACGAAGGCAGGGAATAATGTGTGTGCTTTCACGGGGAGAAAGCAGAGTTGGTTATAAGTGCCGCTTGCAAAACGTTGCTTGTCGGTTGGATCTATATCTCAGTTATTGATTCGTGTGTGGTGCTTATAGCAGTGCAGTAGAAGTCAGGGAGAAGGAAACCCATGGGCAACTATTACATCCAAACCAGTCAACAAACCCACAATGCATGCACGGGAAAACTCACCAATGTTTTCCCCATGTGTGAGTGAAATGTGCTTTGTGAAACATGATCAAAATTACATTGTAAGTATGTACATATGTACAGGGCTAACCATACACACACATTATTCAAATGATGACTCAGCAGCCTTCCCGTTGGGTTTTGAAAGTTTACCTTTCTCCACCAGCGACTTTATATTTCCATTTCAAATATGCGACACAAATTCGTTCTTATTATTCAATGCAGATTTTTAAGGAAAAACCAACAGTGTAGGTTGATTCAGCCCGAGTCAGGAATATTATTTTAAGTTAAAAAACTAGAGTGGGTCACTATACATGAATACGTCCACAGACAGACAGGGCTTGTCCACAGGAAAATTTTTCCAATTTAGCGTCACATTACTTGGTGTACAAACTCAATATTGGCCACCATGCATTCTAAACGATTTTGAAATCGGTATGGGTCACCCATCTGCATACAAATTTATCTATTTTTGCCTGGTAAATATGTATGCCATGACTAACATCTAACTAAATATCAGACTAACGATAAGTCTCAGCCTGCTATGATACTTGCCAATATGGATCAATCCCTATGAAGGATTTCTTTAATCGGGGTTAAGATTGTTATAACTTGGCTTCATATTTATTATAAAATCCCAATAGAAACCTCCATCCTGTTTTTTATAACAAATAGATGAGAATACCCTGCAGACTGTCATCATCCCCATTGGTCGACCACCTTTTCCCAAAGAAATTGTCTACATAAGCATGTGGCAAAAATTGCAAGCCGACCGTGCACTGATGAGACCGCAAGCATATCTCGGACAGACGGGCATGGTTTCATACTGACTCATTGTTTCTGCTTCATTGCTGTCTATAAATATTTTATCCGCAGCTATTGCGCTGTTACACATCTTGCTTTAAAAACAATGTGTATGGGGCTGGAACATGGAATTATTATGTAATTTTGAGATTGCACTTGTTCCTGTTTATGCAATAATGCTTTCCCCTCCACAGGTTTCCTTATTACCATTCCCACTACGAATGTTGATGAGAATTCTTGGGATACTTGGAGCGGATAATAATACTTAATAACCGGGGAAATGAAAGTGAAATGCAGCAACTAGATACGTACGTACGTATAACTGCGACTGTTTCCTACGTATGTAATGCTGTTTAATGGTATGCAAATGTGGTGTGGTAATTTCATACAAATTGGCTCTTTGTATGATAAAACTTTTTATTCCCACCCATCCTGCTTTTCACAAGCACAGGATGGGAATAAGAGCTCGATGTTCTTGTGGTCGTTCGGGAACTAAATACAAAAGAAAAGACAATGCGTTCTGTGTTCTGTAGGTAAAGGCGGCGTATTTACAGTAAAATAAGGCATAATAAATAATGAATTCCCAAGCTGTACGAAATTACTATTTTCGTTTGTATCATTGTATTTTCATACGAGGCACGACTTGTCAATCCTGCACTGGATAATGCCATTATTGTCACGATATGCCCACAAGTACCAGTCTGCTACAGCTACATATACGTATATCGATTATTTGCAAGACCTTCCTGTTACCCTGTCTGCTGTATAAGGACATTAAAGAGCGTAGAGTTAATATGCCTCACCTCTGTTCATCAGCTTTCTAGTCTTTCAATAATTCAGGTACTTATTATCCTACGAAACATTATATTAACTCCAGAACATAACTCCCCAATCTGCCACCTGGTCGTACGACGTCCTAAAGTCATCCTTAGGATCTCCCAATGTCCGCCGAAAAGTCGTCTTTAGGATGTTCCCAATGCTATTAAGATAGGGGAACATCCTAAAGACGACTTTTCGGCGGACATTGGGAGATCCTAAGGACGACTTTAGGACGTCGTACGACCAGGTGGCAGATTGGGTCCTTATCAACAATAGCAAGATTTCGGCCAACTTTAATTATATCGATACACACACTTTCTTTCAAGTGCGAGAACTCAAAATACTCAAAATGCAAACATAATAACAGTCCACTACTTACTATACTGTTGATTGGATCTGACAATTACGCAGACCTCATGAAAATTCAATTATTTTCCGACATAATCAAATTTCAAAAGTCGACAACGGTCACTTGACGTGGTGGTTGTGGAAATGACAGGTGGTGAAAAATTTGAGGGTTCTCTCACCCGTGTGATACCAATTCTCTCGAATGTCTTTATCTTTCCAGGACTGGATTAGCTGGATACCTAACATAGCAATTTCCTCGGAGGGATAATGTTGATGTGCTTGTTAATTTTTTGGATGGCTGACCACAGTCTATGTAGAAGCACATTATTCATACTATTGCCAAAATCAGAGTTCCCACCGTGCAAAGCAATAATCAATTTACTTGTATTATGCTTGTCACATCCATTTTCAACTTATTTTGGGGACGAGGGTGAAGTGAAAACTGGGAAATAGAAAGAGTCGAGATTACGGGGAACAGTATGGATTGGAAATTCAATTTATCTGTCTGTGCCTGCTGTGCTTCGTCGTTCCCTTCTGGTCGTGGTGGATGGTAGAAAACGCGATAATTCACACACAATTAAGATAGTTTGGCCTTCGTTATTTAATGCGGTTCCATCCGGAACTTTTATCTGTTATTGAATTACACTCATCACCAATTCCACTCTTTGGAATAAATGACGACTCAACGACGCAGTGAAATTAGTTGCTTTATTTTACGACAGGTACGTGGGTCCACAGACAAGTAATTAACATGTAAATAAAGGAGGGCAAACATCTACATTAATCACTTCCTCTCCTCTCGCCGTCTCTCTCTCTCTCTTGATGATGAGTGAGGAGGATGAAATGGTCAACCCACTCGACGCGGCCAGACAATGCCATATCGTTCATACGGATAATGAGGAGCGGACAAATAATCCGACCGAATTATGAATGCCCCGTGCACACAAGTGAGTCGGTGAGAACTAAAAGCAATTTGTAGTGTGTGGCATTACTACTGCATACATCCATTTTCCGTGTGTACATTCATACATATGTACATGTCTGAAATCTGGGGTCACTGGAGCACAACAATCAAAAGTAAAACAAAGAAAAAGCCCATAATAAGCTGAGGAGTGCTTTTGTGACCCTGCTCTTTGTTGTTTGCTAGCTTTGCTCTCCGTCTGCGTTTGCTTTCCACGGGAAGAGAGTGGCATGGAAATGGAAGGCAAATGTACTTGTGTAACTGGCAAATCACAATAATATTATATGAACAGTGCACTATCTGCTTACTAAGCCTGCTTTATACGTCAACGTAGATTTCATGCTTGCTTAGCATTGCATTCACACATGACCAAACAAATGTCAAAATGTGCTTGCCCATCCATGCCACGCCGTAATAGTCAGTTTGTTAGTTTGCATAAGGCCAATTATTGTTTGGTACCCCCTTTAATCTTATAAGCATCATTGCCGTATCACAAAGTCTATTAGCACTATTATGCTAATTAATACAACATTTATGTAATGTGACTCGCCCATAAATTATTAAGGCATGGTTTCGTAGCAGCAAAACTGAATGGAACGATTTGATGTACTCCTGCATGGAGTTCACGCCTCGAATAATAATCCGTTTCATTAATGGGATAAGAAGGTGAGGTGTTAGCTCACAGTATCGAGCATTGCGCCAATTTGTATAGAGCTGGATAATTTTACATGTGGGATTACATAACCTTTGAGGAGTGTTTAAACTTCAACTTTTTTGTCTAATAAATAGAAAATTTTGTAGTTTGTATGCAAACTACCAATAATTTAAACTAATACTGAACTAATACTAAATTATTAGTTTAAATTATAAAGTAGAGGAAATCCATTTATTCAGTTTCCATGAAAGGAGTCGATGCACTTATCTTCTACTTGGTGTCAGTCGGAACGTCAACTGGCACAAAGTTGGAGCGCAGTGAGGAGAGCGATTTCAGTGTACATTTGTACATTTGTACAAAGTGTATTTATACATAAATATACATATGAAGATAAAGATGACTAGGAGATGTTCAACACACTGCTATGTGCATAGGATTGCTGCTTAATTCATTATGTCCGCTCACTGAGGATGAGCATATTCTCGTGCATATTAGCCATGTACATATGTAGCATTATTTGCATGGATCTTCCTGTCAGCCAAGCCTTGTTGTAACAAAGATGAGAATTTGAGAACAGCTGAATTTCAGAATTCATAATAGAATTCCAAATTTGCGTGCGCACTTATCCTGCCCATTTCCGCTGTTATTCCATTGTCATCTTGTCATACATATGTACGATTTAACCTTACAATGTTCATGTCCTCTTTCTTTTGCAAATTTGTTCCAATTTGCTTTGAATAGCGAGCTAAATTTCTGCTATTGTGCTACTGGATAATGAATGACAAGACGTTTTTTTACAAGAAGAGACAATTCATTGCAATTTTGTGCAAATGTAATTTTCCGCCCCACGAGCAAATGAATTTCCAATTATGACCATTTGCATTTCATATAACGTGGTGCATCTACATGTATGAATGTGCATCCATATGAATATGCAAAGCAAACGGAGAGTCCGCACACACGGGGTTTAAAAATAGAGCAAAAATAATCTACTATGTAAGTTTAGTGTGTGGATACTCACTCATAAATCTGCACTGAGAGACAATTCGCAGCTGAACTCATGCATAAAGGTGAAGGATATTCCTTTAGGCTGCCGGTGTGGTTGGTTGGTGTATGAAATTGATGACGACGCCGATGACGAAGGGGGAGGCTGCTCTTGGTGCTTAGACAGAACAAAATCTTCTCGCTGTATTTATGTACGTATCGCACTCACAAACTCACTACGAATCTCTGTGCGGTGCATTTTTATTATAGCAATAGCACGTTCCACACACCGATTCATTGCTGGTGGTGTATAAAATATGTCCTCGCAAAAAAATTGGCGTGGGGTTGGAATATAGTTTGTTAATGCTTTACTCCGTCTGCCCTTCCACCACAGATGGTTCGGGTTCATATACACAATTTGGCAATTATTATTAGTACGATGCGTTCAATTTATTTTGGTGTATGACGCTCTGTTCCCTATGATTTGACAGGTCAGTCTTGGTTCTGCTGAATATGTAGTCGTTCTAGGTGCTCGTACACTGTGTTCCAAGGATTATCTCAAGAGTTTCACTATAGTGGGTAGAATGTAGATGACAAATTCAAAATTAAAATGAGATTGTCAATCAATCAGCAAGCATGCATGAGTTTGGCTTGGGATATGTTGTTCGGATGCAACGAAAATTCACTAATGTTTTGTCTTGTTGGATGATTTTTTTTTGCGATTATTATTTGATGTTCAGTGAGTAGAAAAGCAATCAATGTGACAAGGGAGGAGTCGTCAGAGATGAAAACGTATGACACTTTTGCTCGCTCCTCTCCAGTTTGATGGTTCTTCTCCGTATTCTTATTTCGTCGGATGGAAGAAGACGAGTAAAAGTAGTCAATTTTCCACAGTCGTAGGTTAACTTGACTCAAGTATTTATTTTGCCCTGCTGCCCATCCATTCCGCACAAAGAAGGAGAGGAAGAAGGAGAAAGTATGGTGGATATTTAATGGAAATCGTGGGAGTTGACTTGATGCTGGTTTGGAATTTCTAAGATGAAAACAAGTTGACTTTCTCCTCTCTTTTCCGCTAATGTAGGGTTTTAGCTGTATTCTACTCTACTACAACTGTCCAAATCTCGGTCGGTTGGTCGGGTGGGTCGAAAAACATACTTTGCAAAGTTACCTCCACACTTTACTGCGATAGGAGTCGCTTTGTTTGGCTAGTCTCCTTATTCCGCCTTCTTCACTCCAATATGCTGACGGATATATGTCTAATTTTACTATGGCTGCACTGCTTTCTTTTTGACGGCGTATGATGATCTCAGCGTGGTCCGAGTTGACGGCTCCGTTATAAACTTTCTCTCTGCGGATTGTTACAGATAGGTACGCGATACGTCTGAATTCGTGGTCTGCGAGGAGAGCTGCAGAGTCTTCCTTCCAGGCCAGAATGCAAAACTGAACTGAGTTTGGTTGGGGAGAGTTGGGCATGTGTTATGCTGCCGTTTCATGTAACTGCTTTCCTTAACTTTTCGCAACTTTGCTACTCCTTCCTTCGCTCTCTCAGTTCTATATCCAACCAGCCAGCCAGCCAACGCGATGGCTAATTCCAAACTGCAGAGATTGTAAAACCAACGAGTGAGAGTTGAGACGAGCGAGGCAGACGAGTCGATAGACCTGAAATGAAAATGATCTTCAGCGAAATCTTCGTTTGTGATGCTACATTTCTTCCCCTTGAACCATGCCAGGCATCAAACTACACCTAATTTCATTAGGGATACATGCATATTGCTACTAAGTATGTATAGAACAACCAATGAGGATGGTAGTTGAAATTTATTATGACAAGTTTTTAACCGTTTCGCAGACGTTATGATGAAATTCTTGTTAAAAACTTGTTACAAACACTTCAAACCAAATCTTTCCAGTCGAAGCTGAGCATTTTCTTTGTAACTTTGTCATCTCCTTCTCCTCCAACTCCTACTCCTACATTTTACAGAAGTTGGTAATGCGTATAGCACGAGCATAAATTATATTACATGGGATATCGATACATGTTTTAATTATGTAAGCTTGCATCGAACTAACCAAGAAACCATGCTAAAAGCAATCTATTTGGTATATTTAGATTGGTTGTTCTGCCCAAGAAATTTTGCACGTCCGTTGTTTCCGAAATCAATTGGAGGGATGGGTATGGTCAAATCGACAGCATTCCTATATATCGATTCCTCATTCATCAACCAGTGATCAACCCTCTGACTTTGTCTTTCAAGTTAACACACTTGAGTACAAAAACAAAAGATCCCAACTTGCCCACCTCACCTGCATGCACGGAGATTAATTTTATAACTCAATACTTGATGCAGTATACCATTCCATTGTTAAGTCAATTATTCACCAGTACTTTTTTAATCAATTTTGAATTATAATCCGAACATTTCACTTTTTAGAATTTTCTGTGATAAATGTGCATATTTAATTTATTTACATTAACTCATTTTCTCCTTCATTCCTGTGAAGGTAATATAATTTCAAGTGCCTGCAAACATATTTGCACCATTCATTTTCTGGATGAGAAAATTACCCAACAGCACCTTCTTCATCCATATTGATATTAAGATAAATATACTCCCCAGTATTTTTGGCCCCCTGCTAAATTGCAAAAGTACATATGTAAGAAAGTACTATATTTATTTAACTTCACAAAGGCTGATTTCGTGAGGCGAATGATTTGTAGCATGCAGGCTGGGGCTGACTGACTCGAGTCTTTCATTTCCATTTAAAGATTGACGTGTTGAAAGTAGCAGTGCCATGTGAAATGTACCTGTTTTCGGAAGTTGTTTCTCACATGGTTAGTTACTCATAGGTACTCTGTTGGCCTTTCCTTACTTGTCCGTATGCCTATCGACGTGTTTGAGGAAAGCAAGAAGTTTAAAGTTAGACTATTCTTGGTTGCTTCGTCCGATCTCATGTATTAGCTGGCAAGCGGTGGTTGGGTGTAAGCATATACGTATGTGCATACATAGGTCGGTGGGTTTGACAGGGCTGATATTCCGTCCGAGTAGATCTTCTCACCCGCATTCCCAGTCCAACTGAAGAAATGGATATGCATGCTTTCTTCTCGTCTCGTTCCCTTTCCTCGCATGAAACTTTGTACGAAAAAGACTTTACTGGCCTTCAATCCACTCTTTACTTTCACCAAGTCGAAACTGAGCGGCTAAAAGTTTTTGACAACTGGTTAAGCTTTCCCTTCCAAAATGGGGAAAGCCAGCATGGGAAGCAGTGGAGACGGTTTCGATGTCGGGAAGACGAACTTCCGTCGCACTAGATACGTGACTGTGAGTGAAGTGAACAAAGAATAATGTGAATTCTATGATGTACAAAGAAGATGCCCGCACCCTCATCCACAGGAATCAACCTAAATCATTTATGCAACTACTTCGAATGAGCATGCAAAGCATTCTTTGGTGTCAACAATGTATAATTTACCTACAAATTGTCGGGTAAATTATATAATCTCACTGTTGCATATGCTAAGTTCCCTTGTTTTCATTTTCTTCAGTACGGGCTTCAACATTGGAATAATGCAATAATCAGTAATGCAGATAGTTCAGCTTATAATTTAGCAAAGGTGTCTACAAATAATACGTGTAGTACATAAGTGTAGGTACATAGTCTTAGGAGGGGAGGTTGTGTACTATCAACTCCCGGATCTCGATGCCCTTTGGATATGTTGTAGTGTCCCATGAATGTACAACAACCCTGAAGTGGTTTGATGCCATGGCCACATTTGCTCCCGCCACACCCACTCAAAGATGCCCAAAAATCGCTTTCACTCCAGCTTTCACTCATTCAAATCCTCGCCAAAAATCCAATTTTACTCCGATTTTGAAATTTCTTTCACCATTATACTCCCAGATAGTTGCTCTCTTATATCCAACATCAAGCTCAACTTTTTTGATGATTATTTCGCAGCCATAATTTGCTTTGTTGACTACCACAACAATGCTAATTCAGAATTTTTAATTTTTAAAATACTAAAAATTTCAAACAGTTGAATTTGATGTTGGATATAAGAAAGCAAGTATTTGGGAGTATAATGGTGAAAGAAATTTCAAAATCGGAGTAAAATTGGATTTTTGGCGAGGATTTGAATGAGTGAAAGCTGGAGTGAAAGCGATTTTTGGGCATCTTTGAGTGGGTGTGGCGGGAGCAAATGTGGCCATGGCATCAAACCACTTCAGGGTTGTTGTACATTCATGGGACACTACAACATATCCAAAGGGCATCGAGATCCGGGAGTTGATAGTACACAACCTCCCCTCCTTAGTACGTGCCAAATCTCTCATTATAATAGTTGAAGGAGTTTTATTTAGCACATCAAATAATTGTGTAGTGGCCACGTGTAGGCCAAAACATATACGGTAATAATCCTAAGCTAGCTCGTTTCAAAATCAAGGCAACATTACGGTATTATTAGTTATTATATTGTAATCACCCTCGATGCATGTTTTTAGGATTGGTGAAAAATGCTTTGAAAATCTGGACGCTAACCGTGAAACCACACCCACCCACATCTGCATATTTATGTTCATATTCTGATGTTTTTACTTTTATACAAGTTTAGAGTTTTTTCCCACTGCATAGTCTGAGTCACCTTCTTCATCTTGAATATATTCAACAGATCATGTTCAAAATCATTTCAGCTGTCCGACTTAATACACCATCACATATGCTTACGAACGAACATGAATATTATTTAATATGAGCTGCAGAAATCGTATTACCAACATTTTTGTAGGATGGAAATCCCTGTGGTTTTACTTTTCCCAAGAACTTTCTCTTAGCAAAATTGGATAACACAAAATCGATAATTTACTTGCCATCATTTCACAAAACCAGAAAAAGACTTGGCCACCTTTTCTAAATATGCAACCTTTTAAGCAAAGCAAGTCATTTGCTTTTCCAACTGCGGTCGATGATGGTGTGGTACATGGCAATTTTTGAGGCAGTCGAGTGTGAAAGGAGGAAAATTCGTCCAACGAGCACGACAAGACAAGGAATATGAAACTATGAAGCATTATTATTACATATTTTTCGCCAGAGAATCTTAATTTCTGGCATGACTTGACTTTTTTGTGTAAGAAGGGTGATCGCGCAAACTGTTGCGAACTCCAATAATTCTATTATGTGCATCCATCCACATCTAGAATTCTTAGCTAAACGTATACAATTCAATGGTATATCTATATTGTTTTATGTTTATACATATATTATATTTATAATAACTACAGAGCGTCGCTTCTTTATCTGATAAAGAATTTGACCTTGAATAACCCCGGAACGGTTTGTCGTAGCGGGTCAAAATTTTGAACAGAGGATCATGTTATCCTTAGGTAGTTGTGTGCAAAATTTCAACTCTCTACTTTCAAAAATGCCTCCCCCACAGCCCCCAGAACTTTAAACACTCATTTTTACTCTTTCCAAACTCCGTCTAAAAAATTCGGTCTCCGCAGAAAAATTTTTATTTTCAAGTATCCGACCCCAAATAAGTCCATTTGACTTACATCAGGGGATTATACAGGTATTTCACTATTCGAAATGATTTTTATCCCCAATCCAGCTTCAAGGTCCTTTGCATTATCTTGGGTCAACTTTGTCGTCTGGGAAGACGCTCCGTCATGATGAAAAATTACCTTAATTATTTTTTTACCGTGCAATTTAGTAAAATTTTATTCTAAAAGTGGTTTCAATACACGGTCCACATAATGCTTGGAAGATTCCTTCACTTTTTGGGGGACTTTGATAAGTGGGAGGACACCACGACCCGACATTGCACCCACGACCATAAACTTCTTACAAAAGTTCTCCTCACGGGAAAGCACCAACTTGCGTGAATTGTTTTCGGCATTTGTCGTGTCGTAAGCTCTTCGAACCCAATTAGTATTTTGTAGAGAAATTAGTGCTTCGTCAAATGTCACCAAAACCTTACTCTTATTCTTTGACAGAAAATTTGAATAATTTTTTTTTGCAAAGGCGGGCGCGATTTTTTTCTTGTTTTTCGGTCAGCTGATGCACACGAGGTTTCCGACGAAGTCGTGTTTTAAAAATCTTAATTTCTCTTTTCACTCAATGCTATGACACCCCGACCTTACGGGAAATTTCCTTTTGGGTCGGTGGATTGCCTTTTGAGGTCAATAGGTAAATTTTCCTAAGCACGGTCGGAATTAACACTTTTTTTGCCTTCTTGGAGGGGGTGGTGGTTGCCCTTAGCTCAAAATTTCTCGCTTTTCACTTATATTTTTAAATACCTTATTGATTCTAGATTTCGAAAATGTTTTTCCTTCACTTTTAAGATGTTTTGTTTTTAGGCTAGACGGGTACTTAAGTTTGCAACGAGTTTTTATGACTGGGATCACCTTCTGGGGGCTGTGGGGGAGGCATTTTTGAAAGTAGAGAGTTGAAATTTTGCACACAACTACCTGACGATAACATAATCCTCTGTTCAAAATTTTGACCCGCTACGACAAACCGTTCCGGGGTTATTCAAGGTCAAATTCTTTATCAGATAAAAAAGCGACGCTCTGTATTTGCATGCATAACCTGCGTGTGTGTGTTGTAAAATTTCACGGACTAAATGATCATAAATCGTTCATTTATTAAACCCAGCAAATAACAATACATAGTTGACACTTTGACAGTGACACAATTTTTTCTGTCACTATGATTGTATGATGATCAGTGCTCATCTGTAAAGTGAACTTACACCCACTAGATCACATTCGAAATCACGTTGGGCAATCATCACAAATATTCTAAGCTCTTTACGAAGCACAAAAATTCGAAACCTTTACCTTTCAACCTATGTACATATTTACACGCCCAAAACCTAGAAGGAATAACAGCAGAAACGTTTCCAACTGCATATCCTATTAAGGTCTTTACTCGCACAATTTCTACCCATGTCAATGAAACAACACAAGAAATCACATTGTATGAAAACTTTAAAGTTTACGTATGTGTTCAGGACTGGTTCCTAGAACGCATGAAAAATCTCTTCCAGTTTTCTTGACATGCATAATTCATCCACAAAGTTACTCGCCAAGTACCAACAACTCAAATCAAATCTCTTTTTGACCACTTTGGAAAAAATACACAATCTTTTCGTGTGGATATTCTGTAAAGTATGCGAATCTATTAATAGCAGTGCCCAATTCATTCCACATAGTTTGTGATAGTCGTTTTTGAGTAGCGGATGTTGTGGGTGTAAACGAAGACGTTCAAAGTGTTTTAGGCCCACTTTACCGACGTGATGATGTGCAAAAAGAAGTTTATTGAGTTCTTCAAACCCAGTGGAAAAAGTCTTGTGCACACATGTTCCGTGTATCAGACATAAGTTGGCATTGACATATTTTGTTTATACATACGTGTGAAACAGAAGAGCGTCTCTCGACTGCATTTTTAGGGGTGTGATTACATAATTTTATTATATGTAATCACGCTACTAAACTGTCCATCACAAAAAGCATAAAATTAACAGAATAGCCGATTCATGCTAGTCTACGGTATCAATATAATAACAAGATTTACAACATTATTTATAATTTTGAATTGTACCAACTCTTCAACTCACTTATTGCCATCGTATTGCTCCATACAAGCTGTTGCATTTTAGACTTGAGGTGAAGTGGATATGTCTTTCTGCCACCAGTATATTGAACCAATGTAATATTGAAATATCGAAGGCAGGGAAAACCTTTTATGTCACAACATATCTATCTGGAAAGCTAGACCTCTATTCTATTCACTCGCTGTACTGTGCACTAAATAAATTGCGAAGCCCAACAAACAGGAAACTTTGAGAAGACACATCGAAAGTTGGATAAATGAAGAAAAACGCGATTCTTAGACTTGCATGACGCACATTTGTGTCATTATAAGTAATTTATTAGAAATATTTCCATTCACTAGAGACCGGGTTTTTCCTATATATCTTCAATCTATCATAAATTCCAACCTGAGATTTCCTAGAATTACTGCAGCACCTTCGAAATGAAGAATGTAAGAATTTGGAAGAGATGTAGTACTTTACGAGTTACCCACTTCACAATAATGATACATATGTAATATCTACCACATTGTATAAGACTCTGTAAGAAAACCAACAGACGACATTTGCTTCAACATATAGGTCGAAGGAGTAGAGAAAGCATTTCTGGTAAAAGGCCAGGAACAAATAAAATAAGATTGGGGATTTTGAGATGTCATTCAGGCATGAAAAGGCAGAAAGTCAGAAATTCGTAGTTGTCAAAATTTAAGGCTATTATCATTTGTGTCAATGCCAACCACCAGCACCTCCATCACACCTCGAAGGAAAACTTTTCTCAAATTTGAGCTGATTTCACGTATCCATTTTTTACCCATTTTTCTCTCAACTGGAAAAGAGTCTCATCTTCCCTGTCCAGCGAAAGAAGAAGGAACAGCAGAAGAGGAACTTGGGATTAGATACTGGGGCGCACTGGAGGTCGTCGTCGTTCTTCCTTCCTGAAAAGTAATCGGAAACCGCTCGCTCTTGCAGATAAAAATGGAAAGCAAAAAAGAAAGATCCCGAAAAAGGGGAGCCAGCGTATTTCCTTTCATTTTAATTTGAAGGAATTTTGTCCTTTTTCAAATGTTGCGTCGTCCTTTAAATCCTTTCCTCTGCTGCTGCCCTGGACGAAGGAAACGCCATTCTCACATCCGACTCACTTGGGGTGTAGGAGTACACATGTAACAGTAGCAGGCTTTAAGAAATAGGTAGAAATTTGATGGGGAAGGAGGACTCACCAGACAGAAAAAACTTATTACATTCAATCCAGACCATAAACGTCTTGAAATCCCCAAAAAATCTCCTTTGCCTAAAAACCTTGGTCTATGCATACTATTAGTATTTTGTGGTCTTGGTTTGAGTCATGTTAAACTCGTATGGGTAACTCGTACGGGTTTATTAGATATTCTTTGCATATGTTCCGTCCCACAATCCAATGAGGACATGGGCAGGGAGGGGAAGAGAAAAGAGGGAGGGAGGGAGAAAGCAACGCAGTTTTACCAAAATCTTGGTGAATCATCAGAGCGGAATGACGAAGTAAAAAAAAGAGGGGAAAGACGATGATGGACCAAGTTGCACACATACAAATCTAGAGCACTTTCACTCACACTTCTTTTAACACTTTCGGCTCTTAAAGTTGCCAAAAGTAAATATTGCTAAACCTCTGAAAATAAAACCTTTCAATGTAAATACGCACGGAAAAATGAATTAACTTTTTATTGCGAAAATCGGTTTTATTGAAGAATACACATTTTGGTTTCTGTAAAGTACTGTGTGCCTATGGCATAATAAAAGTGTAGGTCATAGTATAAATAAATATTTGGTTCATGTCACTTTTTCTTGAAAATAAGCTTGTTGCTTAATATATATGTATATGCGGGTATTGCATTATTAGGTTTTTACACAAAGTACAATTTCTTGTGCATTACTGGGCAATGCTACTTACATAATTTCGTTAAGTATTTAAAATACCATTTTGATTAGGTACACTAGTGCTTCAAAAGTATTTTGCCGGCTCATCCAAACTTGTTCTTTAAACAATCACCAATTATCTATTGTACATACGTAATTATTATTGTATAGAATAAAATGACATGTTTCCGGGCTAATTACTTTAATCGCTGGCAAACAAATGTGTGCGTGTACTATGGTATATAAAATTAGTTGGAAAATTACATGCAAAAATGGAAGGTAAATACTCACAGTGGTAATGGATATTTGAACATTGGATGTTACATACGTGCGTGATACGATAAACAAATCACGGCTGTTAACATTTATAGTTGGGTTATTTTATGTGAATAAATATAAATACAGCATAAACTATGTTAAACATTTGCTAAAAATGTCCTTTTTTCGACAATACAACCAATTTTTCACAAGCAACCATAATTTTGTTAATTGACAGTCAGTACCAAAGATATAAAAGTAGAACAGAATATGTATTACAATTTACAACGCATGTAAAAGATATGTGCACTTTGGATAAAATACATACACGAGGTTTGGAAATGTATGTATGTTAAGCATAGAGCTCGTTTAGTGAAAACATGGTTTATTTAAGCCTACTCAAGCACAACTAGCTGAAAAAAATGGGGTTTTGAAGTTATTATGGCATATCTCGACATTTCATTACTGTAAAAACTTTTGTCATATCGTAAAATTAATTTTGTATTGAAAATATACTTACATATTATTCAAAGTGAATAGCTTAAGTTATAGATATTTGTAAATTATATGGTTTTATGTGTATTTTCCTACCACGAGTCAAATCGTTGTATTCATCAATGTTTGTCTTATTAAAATTCCGGATAATTAACATCAATACAATCCATACAATTAATACGGCACCAAAAAGCTAAATAATTAAAATTAGATAAGTGTGTTTACTGTAGGATGATGATAGCAATGTTATTGCCATATTTAAATTAACCATTAATTGTTGAATAACAAATAAATGACTCATGTATGTATACTGGAACCTATCAGGGTTACAAATGGGAATGAATAATTTAATTGGAATGTACTGTCTGTTACTTGTTCACGTAAATACGTCTAGTCGTTACACAAATATATACATATATATATAATCGTATAATTATATGGGAAAAAGTTACAGGAATGTTTACGATTGAAGCTTAATATTAACAGCAACTGATTTATTGCTTCAACTTTTAAGTCAAACAATGTGACCTTGGCTTAATTCTCTATCTAGAAGTAATTTCACCTGCCGTCGAACAGTTTCCAGTTCGGCTTCAAGAATGATAACTCGATCTCGTAATTTGGCGTAATCTTCATAAGACACATGGTTTTTTGAATCGCTCCCATTCATGTCATTGCTAACGTGTGAATGATTAGTGTTTGGAATAAAACCGGGGGCAGGTGGCTTCTTTCCCAACAATCTGTTGGCAACAATTGGGGCACCGGAGAGGTGTGTGGAGGGGCTCACTACCGTGGGGCTGCTCTTGTCGATCGAGTTGCTGCTGGTGACAAGAGTATTTGGCTTGGCAGGAAGTGGTGGGGCTTTTACTGCAGGAGTTGAAACAATGGTCTCTTTCTCGATACTTCCTGCATGAGCAATTGGTGGTGTCGGAGTAACATGAGGCAACGGAGTAGACGATGATGTCAAAAGTGACGGGGATCCAGCTAATGATGTTGTCGTGTTTGGAGAAGTTGTAGAATTCAAAGCTTTCTTGTCCTGTTTTTGTTTCAATTCTGCCATCCATGGAGGAACCTTCTTTGCTTTCGACGCACTCCCACCAGCAGAACCATCAAAGCTCCCATTTTCTGAAACGTTTGAATTGTCCAACATTGAATTTGATGGGGTATTACTTTGGCTGATACTGTTGTTTAAAGACAAGTTCAACGGTGTACTATGGTTGTTGGGTGTGGATTCAAACGAGTCGTGCGAGTTGTATACTCCATTTATACCATTTTCCTCCTAATTAATCGATATCAATCAAGGTGTATTAATCTTCAATGCGTAGTGGTTAAAAATATACTTACCCCTTCTTTTCCGATAATTGTGGAAGGAGGTCGTCTTCTTGGAGCTTTTGCCTGAAAATTAACAAAATAAAATAAATGAGTTTAGCAATATAATATTATTTCAGACTAGTTGGAATAAAAATTATATATGCAAGTTTTCAAATAGATTGATGTATACCCGTCCGGCAGTTAAATGGCTCAATTTATTTTCTGATCGTTCAACTGAATTAAAGTCACCAATTTCTTCATCATCTCCAAAATCTCTAGACGAGTTCATGGTCGTGGAGAGTGAAAAAGGGGACACTCCTCCACTGGAAGATACAGGGGAAGTTGGGGTTGCCGGTTTCATTCCCGGATTTAAGTTCATATGTGAAAATCGTTGCACTACAAACAAATACGTAATGAATATATAAGGTCATAGAACTACAGTAATAATTGATCTGCTCCTGTAATTTACAGAAAATAATCGTCATTATAAATACCTTTGGAGGAAACACTTTCTTGTCCCCCGTCCTCTTTTAGCTTTGGTTTGCTACTTCCTATCCCGTCAACAGCATCATTGACTCCATTCGTCTTCTTTGTCGACCCTTTATTGATATTGTCAATCCCCACGTTTTTGTCACTTCCACTGGATGGGGTCCGTTCAATACTAACTCCAGCTGTTAAAATTCACACTTGATGTAACACTTGAGTTGTAAAAATACATCTACAAAATTGTAACGAAGGACATACAATTTATTGGCTTCACACCAATTAAATTTGTCCTCTCTTGAGGTGAAATTTTTGGGCCTGGTGTAACGGTGGAATTCAAGGAGGGTTGTTTGCTCAATGTAGAACTTTCATTAGCAGAAATTATCTTGACAAAATTATCCGGAAAAAGCCCTGTTTTTCCACGTAACTCGCCTCTCCACCAACCTAAACACAAATTCAGTGAAGTTAGTTAATGGAACTAAATAGGAGGAGAGTAGATATACATCATTATGAAGGACAAAACAAATTAAATTAAAAATACCAAACCTTCGTCGTCGCAATTTTTGGAAATGATTTGGACTATATCATTAATTGCCAATGATAATTCATCATCATTTTGAGCTTCGTATGCATAAAAACATCTCCCCTGTTCCCGTACTGTAATTAAATGTATATAAATTTGCATTGTCCATATCATCACTATCTTACAATTCCAAGTACTTTTAAATACAAAGCCAAGCTCATCCGATCATGCATCCGACATTCAGTGATAATTATTTTACAACAAACTCAATAAACTCGTGCTATTATAAATATAAATTACCAGGTTTGGGAGGCAGGACTGGTGGTGGTAAATCGTCATCTTCCATGGGTGGAGGTTCTGATGTCGGAGGAGCTGGAGGGGTTACATCGGACAGTGACACTGGTGATAGGAAACGACATAAACGCGCATGCATTATAAAGTGCAACACTTGCTTGCACTAATAAAGCCATAGCTAAATTAAGGGTAAGTTTTGTATAAAATAAACTAACAAGACAATAAAACTACTAACTCATAACAAATTCTAAGAAATTGTAAACATGATTTGCAAATATGAGCACATAAAAAACTTGAAAACATACCAACTACGATGCTCTACCAACACTCAAAAACTCATGCAGGTACATGTTAACCACTAATTAGGGAGCAAGTTTTAAAACAAAACAACCAACCTCTGCTTGTCGTGACTTTGGATTGTTTGCTTTGCTCATTGTGCTTAGGATCTGTTTGTTCACTCTTTCCATTCGAATTCGCATCAGCAGGGTCCACGTCCGCTACAAAATTTGAAGGGAATATTCCAATTTTGCCACGCAGACGACCTCGAAACCAACCCTCTTCAACTTCTGCTATGTAGTCTATTACGTCCCCAACGTCCAATCTAAGTTCGTCATCTTGCTCAGGAGAGTACGAAAATAAGGCTTTTAACCGGCTGAAATACGTTAATCAGGTCTCTTAATATTTGACGACCAAGATATCCCAAACGTCTTATTGGTATATGACTTAGATTTTTTGTACCGGCTGGTTTTGTTTGAATTGCTCCGCAAGATCACATTGCTCTGAGACGAAGGTTTCTGCAGTGCAGGAAGAACAGGTTCTGGAGGTGTGACAGGATTGGCTGGCTTTTCAATTATCTTTACAAAATTGTCTGGAAACATTCCTATTTTCCCGTTGAGATGTCCTTCCCACCAGCCATCGAGCTTGGGAACGACATTTGTAATAACGTCGTTTTTCTTCAAAATAATTAATTACCAAGTTAATTAATTAGGTTAAATTAAATTAAGGTTAAATCAAGTCTTACTCTTAAGGTCAACTCGTCATCTTCTTGAGCAGTGTAGTCAAATTCCACGCGACACTCTATGAGAAATTATTTATACAAAGTTTAAATTATGTATTACTATCATTATTAACACTCGGCACAATGGAAATGTGAATGATGGTTGTTTTCCTCACCCATTGTTATGAATCCTGGTCAAAATGTAAATGGCTAGTTGACGATAATTCAATTCGTAGACAAATATTCTTGATTCACGTTTAATAGAGTATTTAATTTGGCAAGTTTACTTGTTTTATCAAGGCCTACCGAAACAACCAAATAGAAAATAGTTAACTACGACTTTTGCCTCTCCAAGTCAATGCATGATGCACAGCTAATAATAATAATGCCGAACATTGAATATATATTGTTCAATGTCCTCAATATTTTCAAGTTCAACTTGGTCAAAAGTTAAAAAATTATAGTGATATTGTATTCCTCCTGGATCCAATGTTTATTGTCATTTAAATCCCAGTCTGCAATTAACAATACAAATGTTCTAAACATTATAAATTCTAGGTACTAGAGCACCGATAAGCAAACACTAAAAATTACTTAAACAAAGAACAACACTGATCTTCACTAAATAAATACACATCAAAATGGTAAATATGCTATGACTCACCAGTGTCCTTAAAATAGTTCTTGTTCTAAAAGCTCTTTTGAAATGTGTGTCCAAAACTGTCCAAATTAACTGTGAAAAATGACAATAGTTGAAAAAAGAGCACACAAGAAAGAGGAGCAGCAGCATATAATAACAAGTGATGATGATGATGACACTTCAGGGCTGTGCAAATCTACTTGCTGGGGGAACCAGAAAACTCACACCCTTCACTCCGTATCACTCTGCCCCCGGAACATCCACACTCCTCGACCCCTCACTTATCATCATCTTTGATAAGCCATCACCCCTTCCCCACCTTCAACGATGTTCACTCAGTCACCACAACCCTTGACACGACAATATAGTAAAGTTCACACGGGAACTGAATGACCCACCACATTCATGTCTCGGTTGATTCGATATATTGTATTGTACTTTGGTGGTCGTCGTGTAGTTGTAATTTGAGTCGCAAAATTGCATGTAAAAGTTAAATGTTCGAGTAAGGTTAGCCTTTCAAAGATTAAAAGTTTATGAATAAATGAGCCGAGTTGTGGTGGATGCAGTGTGTGTGTAGTAATAATAGTGAAGTAATCAAATACCAATAATTACACACTAAGCTTTGCATTGCATAAGGTTCGGAGAGAGGTGAAACATTAGATTGGAATTTTGGTTGGGTTGGGTTTGTGAGCTTACTAATTGTTCGTGTTGCGTATTTGCAAATAAGATGGGATGAGATCATAATATAAAAGTCTCACTGCCGTATTTGTCCTCGTCCACAGCACCATACATACATACCATTATACATTTGCACAGTCAGGAATCCAGTAGTTGTAATTGAAGGATCGCTGTTGATAAGCTGTTATCGATGGGATGGGTGCTGGCCCCGAGACATACAGATGTATGTACAGTATAGGTGAACTATTTAAAATGCGTGTGAGCATAAATTCGTAGTAAACGAACATGATTAATTTCTACTAAAACTTGTGGAATTGTATGGTTTGCAATTATTATATGGTAATTGTTGAACAACGAGATGTATAGCAATATAAAGTTGTAGAACTTGAAACCGAACATAGATCTTATTGAAGCATATCTGTCATGTCATGATTTGCATAGAATGATGATGACTTACAACTTTCCCCATTATTGATATGTACCAACTTTCCCTGCTGCTATTTCATCTGTATTGTGTTAACAAAGCTTGACTATAAATTTTCGGCATCTTTGAGAAACATAATTTTTAATTTATCTATATACTGTTTGTTTAAATTGTCTCATATTTCTCTGCAGAACGGAACGGTTCAACTTGAACCATCATTCATTCAATGCCATTCATTTACGTAAGAAAAATGATGAGAGAAGAATCATTGAATTCCACAATTCGTATCATTCTTGAAATCCCATATGAATTTGCGCACAGATCTGACGCTTATAAAATGATAGCTGTGATGGCAATTTCTACATTTGATAGTATTGAAAGAGCAATTTGATAAAATGAAAGTTTTTATTTAATTTGGGGTAAAATTACAATATAAATTTCCCAGATCCGCTTCGGCATTGTCATTATCGAATACCAATATGCATATTGGATATTATATTGCATTGCGACCATATATATGGTCGCATTAATCAAAAAAATCGGTTGAGTGAATTGTGTTGCGATTGCAAAAATCAGGTTGGAGTCTGGACCGGCAGCAACGAGGTCCAGGAGTTCATTCGTCTTGGACGAAGAGGAAGAAAAAGTTGGAGAGAAAAGAAAACATTTTCTCGGCTGACCGGCCGCTTGCTTCGCTGCCAGACGAAGCCTTTTCCTGCCAGTCTCCCAGAGAACCTCGACCAGTGATGATCTGAGAATTCCTCTCCTCTCTTCCTCAACCACACCCACCCACCCACCAACAGTCACACCAGCATCATCAACCCCACCACACCCTCAACCAGCCCTACCATCTCAGCTCAGCCCGTTTGTTTTGCTTTGTCGACAAAGGTGAGCATTTCCTTTTTCTTCTCCTGGCTCCTCGACTTCTCTGTCGGCCCGAGTTCACCCTCTCATCACTCACTCGCATCAACAAAAAAGTCTGAAATTTCCTTCTTTATTTCTATCAATTTCCGAAACATCAGAAACCGTATCTTTTATCCAAATGGTTCTCCTCGCTCAAGACGCAATCTCTCAACAATCAAATACGATGAGATCTTGGACGCAAAATCCAAACTCCACGTCTGGCCAAGGTCAAAGACCTCAACAGGGTTGCTCTAAACTCTATGTTGGGAACCTAGCTTGTGACGTGGCTGTGGAAGATCTCAGCGGCTTTTTCTCCGATCATGGAATCCATGGAGGGTCAATTGTCAAAATGACTTTGAAAAGAGGATTTGCCTTTGTTGAGTTTGTCAATCAGACAGCAGCCGACATGGCGTTAGAACTTTGCAATGGGAAACCGTTGATGAACACGCTGGTCAGAATGGAGCCAGCGATTCGAAATGAACAACTTCCATATCCTTACAAGGCAAAGAAACAGGTGCAACTGCTATTTGAAAATTGTAAGTGTATATATTTTAAAAACACTTTTATGCAATTTTAAGTTTGCGTTTCTCACTATTAATCTTTACTTTTCTTTTCTAAATATTGCAGGTAGCATTGACATGGACGTGAATGGTCTGAAGAATTTGGTTATGGAGTCAAAGATTAACATTGCAAACGTTGAAGGAATTCGTTCAAACATCGCGAATAGTACCGCATTTGTTGTTCGAGTGTCCACAATGAAGCAAGGTAATTTTTAAAACATTATAGCGACGTATATTTATAAATAACATCATTAACTCGTGTTAACTTACCGAAAACACTGATCAAATATCAATTCAACAGCTCAACAAATCGTGGCAGAGTGGAACAACAAGATTGTCCAGGGGTGCCGGATGCAAATTAAAATCATGGAAGAATCGTTCACCGATGGGGCGGGAGACACTGGGACTCATTATCAGCAAGAGTCTATTCAGTACACCAATGGTCAGTATCTCCCACGAAATGTCGTGTACCCCGGCGGAGCAGGAGGAAACAACAATGAAGACCGATATGCTTTAGAAAATGAAGGGGCATTTGATCTTCCTCTTCGAATTTTGATCCCCAACGAGTAAGTTTGTATCATCTTTTTCTTTCCAGAAATATTGTTCTCCACTTGCACTCTCCACTATCGTGATAAATTGTTGTATTTTGTAGGTTCATTGGAGCAATAATTGGCAGGGGAGGTAAGACTTACTTTTCATGCTTTTAGACAGAAAAGTTGATACAAAAAACAACCTTATCTAAGTTTATATTTATGAGGAACCTTCTCATATATTTATTTATTATTAGGTTCCACGATCAGGGCTATTTCAAAGGGAACCGGTAAGAATTTTACAGCAATTTGAAATTATATGTTATATAATTTAAAAAAACCAAGAGTTTATTTATTGGTGACCTATAATAATTACAGGCGCTAGAGTGGATATCTTTCGTCATTCAAACCGACACTTAGAAATGCCAGAGAAACCTATTTCAATTTCTGGAGCTCCCGACAAGGCAACGCAAGCCTGCAAGAAAATCATGGAGATAATGGCTCAAGAAGCGGTTCATCAACGAGGACGTGAACAGTATGGTGATTTGGCGCTGAAAATCTTTGTTCCAAACAGCGTCGTCGGAGGCATTATCGGGAAAGCTGGTTTGGTGATCAAGGAAATCATGCAGGAAACTCAAACAAAAATCCACATTTCAAATCAACCAGATTATCTTGAACAAAGTATGGGGATTATAAGAAGTAATAGGATTGTTACTGTACGAGGGTCTGTCGAGGTAAATCTTAAAAACAAATTTAGAACTGTGAGATAATTACAGTAGTTAAACTACTAGATTACTAATAATAAATGCAATTAAATTTAATCATGTTAGGGCATGGTCCAAGCAGAATCAATTATTTCTTCGAAACTCAGAGAAGCCTACATGGATGGCAAAGTTCGAGACCGGGATTTGGAATTTGGAAACATGTATAATAATCCACATGAAGACATTCCTGTAATTTATTCTCCGTATTTCAATCAAACTCCCCGAAATCCTTACCACGGACCTGCGCAAACGTCAACAAGATACCCAATGCCTTTGTCCCGAGAAATATTTCCATTGTCATTGAATTCAAGCAATGATGGCATTTCTCTTTCCCGACCAGAGACTGCGTACATGTATGTTCCAAGTAGGTTCCCTTGATAAACTCAACTAAATAATATTAGAATAATTAATTGACATACTTAATTACGAATTTGTGTTCTCTTACGTGTGTTCCACTATAGATGAAAGCGTCGGTGCCCTCATCGGTCGAAATGGAACCTCAATCCGTGAAATTATTCATTCAAGTGGAGCGTCAATCAAAGTGATGGAAGGAGTTGTCATTCTTCACGATTATTCTTTTCGAAGGGTAGTGATTCATGGGGGTACGGAAATGAGTTTAATTGTGATAAGAATATTTTGTATACGATTGTATATTTTTTAATTATGATAATTGATAATTATAACAATTTATTCCTGCAGGAGTTGATTCTCTCTTTTTGGCTGAATACTTTATCTACCGTCGTGTTGTTGATGAACGAAACTTGCTTACCGGTCACATGGAAGATCCTCAACTAACGATTGAAATGACCGTTCCCAGTGACATGGTTGGACGACTTATTGGGAAGGGTGGTGCCAATATCCGGGAAATCCAGCGACAAAACTTTTGTCACATAAAATTCCTCACTGAACCTGACTTGAGCATCCCTCCCCCAGGTATAATTTTCTTTTAGTAGCTAAAGTATGTAGTTATGCTATGTTTATCAATCAAATTTAAAAATGCTATCTACGTAAATTCATATGCTAACATATTTTCATAAATTTTAGGAGAGGGTGAAACATACGTCCGAATCACTGGAACTGCTACAGCCTTCCTCAATGGACAGAAAAAGATTCGCACATTGTTGGTGAAAGCCATGAACCGAGCCTTCTCAGTGTCTAACAACAACGAAGGGAATGCCAGTTATAATGAATCGCCAGAAGAACAACGCCACCCATCACCCCCACAAACAGCTCACGAGGGAGATGAAGGTGGCGTCGAAGGTTAGAAATGTCGTACATGCATACAACGATGTCATATTTATTTAAATTCCATCTTTATATCCGTCATATTAGAAGTGTTATTACTATACGCAAATGTCTTCCTATACTGTTTACAATGTTTATACTGTTTATACGTGCAGTGTAAGTTACCTTACTTTAATTCAGGTATGCAATATTTAGCATTAGGCTCTCAGCAACAAAATAATGTAAACTTTCCGTCCCTCATAATTAATCATAGTTAACTTTAACTTTCTCAGGTAATTAGCAAAATTGGCTTTGTATAGTTAGTACAGTTATGTGGCAGTATTATTTCTACTGAATGCACGAATTAATTCAAATTACTCCACGAAATTGTAAAGTTATTGTGTCGAAATTGTGTGTATATGTATGTATATTGCTTGAAGTCTTTAATATGGAGAGTCAAATATAATGGGTTATCAAATTTTGTAATTTTTGTTTATTTTTTGCCACTACTTCTACAGTTCTGCAGATATTTAAAACAAAATTTTTCTGTACGATACTTTGCAGATGGTCGCATTAAATATTTTTATACTTTTATATATATATGTATGGGTATCAAATAGATGTTTTTTACCAGTTGAAAAGAGTATTTAGACAATCTCATAATGTAAGTGAAAATAGTTTATTTTTTCATAGTTTTATCTGTAGTTAATCCAAGAGTTACGCTATATGTTTAAAACTACGTAATAGAATGAATTACTTTAACATTCCAACATGTACTAAAATTAAAATTTTCATCCAGTAAATGCTCCATTAAAATTGGTTTGATAGTACAAGTCGGAATGATATGAAGGCACAATATGAAATGTGCCTTTAACATAAAATTGCAATAAAAACTCGCTAAGAATATCATACAGTCTTTTCGCAATAATCTCTGAAATATTGTGCTCTACAATGTTTGACGAGTTGCACATGAAATTATTATTGTTTGTTTTATAATATTAAGTATGACAATTAGTAAGAGTACTGTGTAGACGTACAACACGATAACCATGGAATGATCATTAGTAACACAAACCCTGTAAAATCATGTACAAAAGCAGTTGAGCGAGACACTTATCATTACGTATCATAATCAAAGAGATTGTCATGACTGACTGCAAAGCATCTGATTTGATTTAACGAACACGTTGAAAGATCAACAGGCACAATTACTAGACGAGTTTAGCTTGTGTTTTCCATTGGCACTTATATCCACTTTATCCGGATCGGGGACCGTTGCTTCCTGACTCCATCGATCCATCTCCAAAATCTGATCAGAAATGATTAAATAGTTCATACAAAGTTAATTTTACATTATTCACAAGTAAGTTGGTCTGCTACCTTTGACACGAGAAAATTGGCAGATTCGTCAATATTTATGTTTTCTTTTGCTGAGGTCTGAAAATTAGACACCAATTCAAACTTGTTTATTTAGTTTCATCGGATATACATAATTTCATAAGACACGTCGATCTTTTACTCAATTTCTTCTCATAACGCCCTCAATATCTTTTTCCAAAGCATCCAGATTTTGAGAAATATGTATTATTGAAAGGCTTAACATGGGAACATTTTCTGTTATATGATCATTAATTTAATTTACCTCGAACCATGCCGAAAATCCCTGTTGCAAAATGGGAGAAAATTAGTTATTTGCATGAAGAAGCTATTAATGACACTGCCCAGATTTTGTTACCTGTTGTTGGCAAAATTCATTCATTTTTTCTCGACTGGCAGCTATCCCTTCTTTGGGTTGATCGCTCTGTATAATTTCATTCATAGGACTTTATTATAATCTTCAGATCATATGGCATGCCGTCATATAAACAACTTAATCCTCTTATGGATAAGTCTTACTATAATTGAAAAAAAATTTAACCTTATTGGCCAACAGGACTGTGGGAATGGGGCGACCATCTGGCAGAGCAACTTTCGAATCCAAGTCAGCTTTCCACTTAGGTACGGCCTCCTGTTTTCATTTATGTTAATTTGTTCTGGATAATTTGGCATATTTATTTATCGGCACTAAAATGCTTACCAGCGTCGCAGAACGCGTGACATCGAACACCACAAAGGCTCCCACGGCTTCTTTGTAATATACTCGAGTCATGGAACCAAACCTGTTGACACGAATGCACCAGTTAAAATTCAGTCACTTGTGCACACGTATATTTCTATACGGGCCAACGAAAACGAACCTTTCTTGACCAGCTACGTCCCAAAGCTATATTTTCATCAAAATAATTCAAAATATATCAAAATATGTTAATATCAAAATCAACATTTTTGAGCACCAAACTCACTTGTAGTCGCACCACTGTATCTCCATCCCACCGCAACACTTTCAAGGCAAAGTCAACCCCTTCAAAATTAAAATTTCAACATTAATCTCATGTGCTACCGTCGATAACTTCGGGTTTCACTGACCTATAGTTGCTCTATAATGCTGACTAAAAAATTGATGGACATATCTCTTGATTATGGACGTCTTGCCTGATCCAAGCTCTCCAACCACCAATACTTTGTAAAGCCTCTCCCTCTTACCCTGTGAAAATTGAAAATAAGGTCCTTTATTTGTATTTATTAATGAACAAGCAACAATTATGTATAGCCATCCAAACAGCTCGTATGTTCAGATTTTAAAATATATTTTAAGTAGAAAATAGATATAAATCAAAATGACTTATTTTTAATTCTTTGCCTAATTAGACACGGTACCACAGATTAACTAACTACTGCTAATACTTTTACTTCTATGCATATGCGTGTACCTATGTAAACATATTATGCAGATTCTATGTACATAGGTAAACCTTAAGGAAATTTCTATAGTCATCGATAAACTGCTTAAGCCATACAACCTTCTATAAATTTTCGTCAAGTAGTATGAAAACTTAAATTGTGAGTTCAACCTTTCCAACATGAGTCGTAAAGTCGAAGGGGTTAAGCTGCTTAAAACTCTCTGTGCAAGATGGTTGCTCATCTTCTCCATCTGCATCCTCTTTGTTTCTCTTGTTCACTTTATCGTCGCTTGTCATCCCCTGCACAGCTTCCAAACCTTGTTCAATTTCTTTTTGCTGATGAGATTCCACTACTGCTGATGCTGGTGAGGAATTAGCCTCTCTTCTTGTGATGGGATATTTCAAGATTGCGACTTTCGAATCGTCATCATAGCCAATGCCCAAATTGTCATCAAGATTGGAAGGAGCACTGGTTGAAATGTGATTGTGATCATGATTTTGTAATTGATATTGAACTGCAACTAGCATTTCAGTGGGGTAGATATTGGTATTACCATGATGCATAGCATCGTTTTCTAAAGTACTCCCTGTATGGGGTGTAATATTGGGCTTCACGAGGGAATCTTCACGTTGATCCAATCCTTTCTTCTGGAGAAATGTTCCATTATCATTATTGTTTTCAGGAAAAGAAGAAGCGCTACTACTGCCAACTATTTCAGACCATGACTTTTTCTTGACTTTCTCTCTCCTACCACCACCACTAGACTTGCCTTCTTCTAACCCATTTTCTTCAGACGTAGATGAGAAAATTCGGGCTGCTTTATTTCCTAGCTCCTTATTTTCCCCTTCATCGTTACAATCTTTGGTAATTGTGCACTGTTCTTCCGCCTGTGAGTTTTTTTGTTCTCCATTTTCCTCTTCTACAACGGAGGACGTTGAGCCGGAATTGGATCGAGCATCGTGAGAAATTGCAGACGAGAAAGTTTCGGATTTTCTAACTTTCTTGGGCGATTTAGTGCCCACATTTTGGAAAGAATGCTTCTGTTCTTCTTGGCCAGTACTTCCCATTATTTCTTCCGCAGTGTCCATTTCTCTGATTTGTTTATCTTTTCTTATTAGTGGACTTGGGTCAATAGCGTGCCTTATTGAGCAGAGTTGTAGGCGTAGGGCATGCCCAATTTATGGGTAGGTATACGTATTGCTGTATTTGTGACGTAGAAATGGTTAGATTTCTTATAATGTGATAATCACTGGATTATCATGTGGGTACAGAAGCAAGTTGAAAAATTATGTACTTTCAAGTGTACTGACATCACTGAGGATATAGCAGAGTTGCACTTGGAGAGTTGGATACACCGGAACAATCAAGTCAAATAAATTGTATGTTTAACCAACCAACAACAACTGAAGTGATCATAGGACTGGACCATCATAACAATGAGACAACTTCTCTCACATGATTCATTCCCTCAATTATCTTTAATCGTGCCTATTTGTTCAAGCGTTATCTCGTTTAATAAATAGAACCCAATGCAAACAATGTGGGAGTCAATGAAACTGATTGAAGTTTTCACTGGCTCGACGAGAACCAATGACACACAGATAGTTAATAATTATATAATGGGTTAATGCATTCAGTTAAAGAATTACTTGAACGCAGTGAGTAATTGAACTGGTGTTGATGAACTGACCAATCTGTGCTTTGAACAAATCCATAATTAAGCGATGAAGCTTACCAAAAATCATACATACAATAGTCTAGCTAAAGGAATATCATCGATAGATAAACAGCCATATGCTAAGCACTTTAAACACGTGGAGAGTCTATAATTATGTATTTGATCTCGTTTGCTTATCCCGTCCAGATCAATGGTATTACGAGCGCAAGAAAGTGAACCTGCCAGTTTTTCCACATTTTAGAGACGCAAAGATGTCAATTCCCAAGTGTTTCCTACCATTTAATTGTCAGGTAGTAATAAATAATGATCCGCGTGGAGTAACATGAAGTCACAGGATTCTGTTTAAATTGTCACGAGGTTTCAATTCATTTCTTCGACAAAAACTGATGCAGTGTTCATATTCCACAAGGGACAATATTCAACTCGTATTTTGCGTACCATTACTACGCATATAGACATGATTGTTTTAACTGAATGCATTTTTATTGACACAAACAGCGAGTTGTTTATGAGATGATTAAGAGATTTCGTTTCAGCAGTTGACTTTCCTATTTATTTTGATGTTATCTTATCAAGAGGAACAAAGAACGATTACAGTACAGATATCTCATATTTTCCCACGCGAGGATCCCTAATCGAAAACAAGTGCAGAATTATTTACGGTTGTCGCAAGGAGTAATTCTGTACTTGACAATTCTTTACGTACAAATTGATATTTGACTTGGACCATTTTATTTCCTTCGTGCTTAAAAGGAAAACTCCAATTATTTACCTGTGTACGTATGCACGGATGTATGTAGGTAAATAAGTACGTATGTATGTGTGTAGAATTGATAAAATCCTATATGACGATTTCCATCAGCTATCGCCGGTAAAAAAGGTCATATTTTATTTTCTGCTGTTTTAGCTCAAAAACCTGCTCAGCGGGTCCGAACTATTCGATTTAGACAGTTTTTAAAATTTCCACGTCCCCCTCCGTCTAATGGTATGGGGGAAAGCACTACCTTTTTTGACAAAACTTGCCAACTTTCTCCCTCGATTGTGAAGCAACCAGTAGGCCCAAAGCGGTCAAACTTCGCATGGACAATCCCCGGGGTATGCTTTTGGGTCATCCTGAAGCGCTAGGCCCTACCCGTACTCCTTGACCTCAAAATGACATGAGGTCAAGTTACAAAGTTGGCTCATCCATCACCATTTTTTAAATAGCTCGCATTTCAACAATCCCCGATAGATTTTCTTCATATTTGATAAAAACTGATCAGACTGACTTGTACTATCAGATTCGTTAAGGATTTTTAAATTTTTCCAAGGTCAACAAGTTTTTCGCGCAAACGAAAAAGGTCACCAGGCAAAGTCTCATATAACCCCATAAGTGGGGTATCGTTGGAAAGGTCTTGGGAGGATTCAGAATATATATACTTTATGAGGTCTGGGATCACCCCCAGATTTTATAGCGAGCGAGGAATTTTATTGAGTTTTCCTCAATCCACTGCTGTGTTAGCTCTCAATCTGCTCCTGTGTAAACGTCTGCATGCACGGAAAACCAAAACTCAATGATACTCATCGGTCTCTATAAAATCTGGGGGTGGTCCCAGACCCCATAAAGTATATATATTCTGAATCCTCCCACCAAGACCTTTCCAACGATACCCCACTTATGGGGTTATGTGAGACTTTGCCTGGTGACCTTTTTCGTTTGCGCGAAAAACTTGTTGACCTTGGAAAAATTTAAAAATCCTTAACGAATCTGATAGTACAAGTCAGTCTGATCAGTTTTTATCAAATATGAAGAAAATCTATCGGGGATTGTTGAAATGCGAGCTATTTAAAAAATGGTGATGGATGAGCCAACTTTGTAACTTGACCTCATGTCATTTTGAGGTCAAGGAGTACGGGTAGGGCCTAGCGCTTCAGGATGACCCAAAAGCGTACCCCGGGGATTGTCCATGCGAAGTTTGACCGCCGTGGGCCTACTGGTTGCTTTACAATCGAGGGAGAAAGTTGGCAAGTTTTGTCAAAAAAGGTAGTGCTTTCCCCCATACCATTAGACGGAGGAGGACGTGGAAATTTTAAAAACTGTCTAAATCGAATAGTTCGGACCCGCTGAGCAGGTTTTTGAGCTAAAACAGCAGAAAATAAAATATGACCTTTTTTACCGGCGATAGCTGATGGAAATCGTCATATGATGCGTTGCAATTTTCGCGTGCATAGAGTTGTATCTCTCGATTAAATACAATACTAAATTACGTAAATAAGACAGACAGGATTAAGGATTAAAGATTACGTGGTATCATTTTCATGTTCATAAAAAATTATTTTTCATTCCCAGATTTTAGTGGAAATATTAGTAACCGTTTTATGAGAATAAGTACATAAGTGAGCAGTGCAGTGAAAATACGCATGAAACCCTTGTACATAACTACAAAATTGCTAAATATGTAGCAATTACACATTTCACAATTCCCAGCTCACATAAAGTACTTACAATTAGTATGAATTATTATGTTATAATAGAATTAAATTATAATCTTGAAAAGCGATAAACGTTAAAATGAGAACTATTTATTACCGATAATATAGTGGCTGCCATTCTCAAGTTGTTGGTCACTCTTAAAGATCTTTTTTTCTTGAGTCCTAATGTACGTACATATGTATATTAAAAATGACGCAATTATTAGGAATTGCAAGTATTGTATTCAATAGTTTCACTTTTCGACACAAAACGTATTACTAAAATTGCACTCAAATCAAAATAGTGTATCTTTGAATGAATTTAACTACAGTCAAATTTTAGGACGTATTAATAATAATTAAAGGTTGAGAATTAATTTGAACTAAATATTTGTAAAACACAATTTATTTGTGATAAACATCACTTTTTCTCGGAATCTATATTATGCCTGGAATATAATAGAGAACACGAGTGTGAGATGTTACACGATTTTTATCAATCATGAACCAAGTGTGGAGAACGTTAAGAATAAACAATTTCTTTGACCAAAATCTTACTTGAATTTAAACTTTTAAATTTGTTGCAATCTGATTCGAGGGTCTGGGTAATAAGTAGAATGGAAATACAAGGATTACGGCTTGGTTTGGCTTTGTCTCTCTCTGTCCATAGGCGAAGAGTGACCAAATGTCGGCCGAATCATAAACTCTGTACGAATTATTAAGCCACACTTTTCACGGCACAAGCTCTGTTGGATAACTGCATGTGTGTAAGTAAACTGGATAAAAAGCCTGAGAGAATGCCAGACCTCGATACACGGAGAATGCTGAGCAAGACCGGTCTGGAGCAGCTGTACTTCAATTCTATTGTACTCGGTCCGTAAGTCCGTATTACAGAATGCTGATAATAAGCACTGGTGCAATCTCCTCCAGACTCCAGTCGTGCCCTTATAGATATTTTACCCATTTCATTTCGTATTCAATCTCTGGGACAGAAGAACACAAACCCGAACGGACGAGGAGTCGAGTTCATGTTATTATTCCATGTTCCGATCTCGTTATTAATGCATATATAATATGCATACATATCTCCAGTTGTCGCCAGCATGTGCAGATAATAAAATGTAATGCCATGCTACCATAGATCATGTATCTACCTCAGTTCTACTACTATTAATCGCCTTCTGAAAGGAAACTCATCATAATAGATACTTAATAGAAACTCATAATTACGTTGGTGGTGGTAAGATATGAGCGAGCGTTAATATGCTCGTGATAAGTTTTCAGCATTTGTCGAGTGTGAGAAAAAAACCATGACTCATTACATCTCGTGAGCGTATTGTTTGTCAACAAAGGGTTGTTTGTCTCCCTACGACTCTGAAAATGAAACACATTACTGCTACAACTTGTAGCCTACAAGTAATCAGTTAGTTCAAATTGTGTTTTTAATGTATAAATAAATTTGGAGAATGTTGCATGATAAAATGATATGATTGGTCTAAAAGAAGAAGACAGCATGCGTACAAGTAAAGCATCGATGTTCACTTAAACTGTACTTTCTTTGACTGAATTCTGACCGGATTCTTGTTCGATGAGTCAGTAAGTAATCGAAATCAAGCAAATGGTTAAACGGTCTCCTGCTGAGGTTGAGTGACTTCGTTCTCAGGATCGTTTTGGTCTGGAACGGGATTTTGAATCACTTCAGCAAATATTTTTCGGCATGGGAATGTAGTGGTGACAATGTAAATTGTGGTGACCATGCAAGCGGCTCCCAGCTGAATTCCCATTGCTGGATAGCTTGAGGAATACCACTGTGTTGCCCAAGGATCTGACAAACTCGTGATTTGCATCATAATGTTCATAGAGCCAATAATCATAAAGAAGTAAAACATTGACCAAGAGTATCGTACACCTTCTTTCTCATCATCCCATACTTTGAATTCTTTAATGGCGTTGGCGTAGTCTTCTGCTGGGTCGTCATTCTTTTGAGTTTCCTTTTCTGCTGTTGTTGCACCAATATCTGCTGGTGTCGTCGTCGGAGATTCGGGGCTTATCGAAGAGGAACTATGAGTTGTCCCTTCAATCCCTGCTGGCGTGGCTGTTGGTGGATCAACATCATTTGCATTTCCTGAACTGGTTACGTCCTCATTTGGCTTTGCATTATCTATTGACTCTTCTGCTATCTTTTTATCAAATACTGGAATCACTGGCAACTCAGATTTTTTTGACATTGAAAAAAATATCTTGTCGAAAAGGATAGACATCGGAGCAGTTGTGGTTCTTGGGCCGTGCCAAAACACGTAGTAGAGGAGGGCGAAGAAAGAGAGCAGACCGTGAATGCATGATTCCGGTTTGAAATTAGTATCCAGATTTCCCTTATTTTCCGACCTATTATATGATTCGATGCCAGGCACGTCGAAATGCGGTCTTGCGGTCACTTCTAACAAATTTCGGTTTGTGTTAGGGTTTCGAAAAAAATATTAATTGTCAACTCATACCTAGAGAGCTTCCTAATGCACTCCAAATAGTGATAAGCATGTATAAAATCACAAAGCATGTCTGTAGCATTCCTGTGTACTTGAACAATTTTCGTTTCATGTTTATAATTCCAGAAATTAAGAGGCAGAGCGTCAGAAAAACAGCAAATGACAATATTCCAACGTGCGATGGCACCACTCTACCGTGTTCTATTTAGATATGTAAGTATGTATGTGCGTACATACGTGAGTATTTAAATAGTTTTATGATTTTTATAATAATCAGTCAATTGCGTACCTGGCGATTGATTTTTGTGCTCATCAAGATACTCATTAGTAGAATAGAATGAGCACAGCAAGACAATGATTGCACAATCCAGAAATGAGATGATAAAACAAAATCCCCAATATACACAATCCGCCCTAAAATGAATTTAAAATAAAAAACACTGTCAAGGACTGTATATATTTTGTAAATTCTTCACCGACCAATCGTTGCTGCTGGTTCGATTTTGTTCACAAAACAATTCGACAATGTCCAATAAGAAGGTGACTTCAACAAAAGAAAAAACAAGAACAGCCAAAAGGCCAACCCAATGCCAAACGTACTCGAAGATGCCCCCCATTTCCACTCTTATCGCCAAGTATGATATCAGCAGCAATATAAAAAGAATGATGTACTTGTACAACCAAAATCTATAAATGCAAGAACAAATTAGTACGCAAAATTGTTTGAAAAGGTTATTGAGATTAAATTTACCCATGGTGCATTTTTGCCCTTTTCCGATTTTTTATAGTTGATTTCACATTTATCATGTTGAAGCAACTGATGAGCAGCAGAAGATCAAACGCAAAAAAGTTTCGATATACCATAAAATAGCCACCTAAAAAATGTGCATAAATATGCATAAATATAATATAATATATATAAAATAAATATATATATATAATATATATATAATATAATAGCATAAAATAGCCACCATGAACATCGCAATTCTTGGTCAAATTGTCGTTTACTGCTCTACTCTGATTCCATTCATGACAGGGATAGAACTAAAACAACAAACTGTGTTTTAAGAAAATACTTCATACTGAATTTTTTTTCATATGGGCTTTTGTCTTTACGTCTGAGATTGTCGTCTGTTCGAACACTTTCCCAAACGGAATGATAAAGAAACAGCTCAAACAGCTCACGAAAATGAGCATCAAGATCCACATCAGCTTGGTAGCAACTGACGCTAAGGCGAAGGGGGCCACGCAGGTCCGTTTGCAGCAACAATTGCAACAACAGAACATGAATGAGACGGGATGTGGACCAACCAAGCTCTGGAAATTAAGAAATTGTATTTTTATTTGCATGAAATTTTGCAGCTTAAAATAATAATTGATTATTCTCACCCCGTGGATCGAGTCATGGGCAAAGAATTTGAAGATTGAATTCCAAAATCGGTAGCAGCAGCTTCTCTCTTTCGGAGCAATGGTGGAAGTTGTGGAGCGGACATTGGACATCTGATCCGCCTTCGTGGTAAACGCCGGGGGAGGTGCGGGGCTAGAGTCGGCCTTCTCAGCGTCGTCATTGCTGGCAGCCCCTTCAGCACTAGACTCCATCTTCTTACAAATATACAAGCTGGACTATTTTCCCAACAGATTTTGGGTGGATATTCCACCGGAATAAATGACTTTAATAAACATGTAATAAATGGCATTCATAATTTATACAGCCTCGAACCACGACCACGACTTTGATTTTAAGTATCTAAGTAACTTTCTTGCTGGGTGACGATTTTGACGAATTTTGTCGCGCAATTTGTTTTTAAGTAATTTTCACTACATTTAATTTTCAGTACATTTCTTATTGAGGTCACATTTACATGAAAGCCATGAGATGTAATGCGATGAGATGCATGAGACAATGGAAAAATGGTGAGTTGACAATGAGAGGCTAAACTCGGCGCCTGCTGGAGAAATCACCACTGAACTCAAACTGTTCATCATTGAAGGCATGTGCTTTCTCGTCTCGCTCTGCTGGCCTGCGTTTTCATTTCTCAGTAAAAGTTCCACTTTTTACACTTTGCTTTAAATTTAATTTTTGTAACCAGTTGTTAATTGTTTAGTTTGAAATTCGAGAGTTTTGGAAGGGTTGACGCAAAATGGAGTACCTACCTTCACCTGACGAAGGGACGACGGGCCCAGGAAAAATGTAAGACTTACACTTGAAAAAAAAATAAATCTGAAGTCCAATGTAGTAAATTTAAAATAAAAAGAATTGTTTAAAAAAATAGTTATTTACATTGTAAGTTTATCAGTAAACTTCAAATGATATGTAATGTATTATACTTTTTGCCATTTCCAGATTGTGTTGCCAATGTGGAACACTTATCGACCCAAATCCTGCCAATATGTGTGTGCCTTGTGTCCGGACACAGGTTGACATTACGGAAGGAATTCCTAAACAGGGGACGCTATCATTCTGTAAAGGTTGCGAAAGGTACACTCCAAAATAACTAAAAAGCGCTAACTAACGCTAACTAGCGCTAACTAAAACTAAAAAGTTATTTGTAATACAAGAAAAGAAAAACAAATACATGGTTTTTTGGATGATTACAGATATCTTCAACCGCCCACCCAATGGTTGAAATGCGCCCCTGAATCTCGAGAATTGTTGGGTCTTTGTTTGAAAAAACTAAAGGGCTTGAGTAAGGTGCGATTAGTAGATGCTGGATTTATTTGGACAGAACCCCATTCCAAGAGGATAAAAGTAAAGTTGACGGTGCAGTCCGAAGTGATGGGTGGTGCTGTGTTGCAGCAAGTTTTTACCGTCGAATTCACTCAGATAGCACAACTTTGTGATGATTGTCGTCGTGCAGATGGTACAATAGCCATAGCGAAATACACATGTCATTCAGAGCTTGAGTAATATGATAACTTCATCTTTCAGCTAAGGACTACTGGAAAGCACTGGTACTATATGCACAATTAACATGGCGATCTTCTAGACATGGCAAGATAATAATATGTATATTATAGAATGTTTTTTCATTTGTAGGTACAAGTGAGGCAAAAGGCAGAACACAAAAAGACTTTGTATTACTTGGAACAACTGATTTTAAAATATAAAGCTCACAAGAACACAAATGGTGTTAAACCACATCATGGTTAGTTCCACACATGGTTCATTTGAAATTAAGTATGGATGTCTAAAAATTGTGTGTCAAACTTATTTTTTATTTGTTTCTCTTACAGATGGCCTTGATTTTTACTACCAAACCGAATCAGGCGCAAGGAAGATGGTTGATTTTCTTGGACAGATGCTCCCCTGTAGATATCAGCATTCTAAAAAATTAATTTCTCATGACACTCACAACAACACATACAACTACAAATTTACGTTCAGCGTGGAAATGGTGCCAATCTGTAAAGATTCAATAGTGTGCCTCCCAACAAAGCTTGCTCATCAACTTGGTGGGATTGGTCAAATTTGCATCGTTAATCGTGTGACGAATGCCGTTCATCTGATTGATCCAACGACTGCACAAGTCGCCGAGCTTTCGGCATCAAACTTTTGGCGTCAACAGTTTGGCACTATCTGCTCATGTAGGAATCTTATAGAATTTGTAGTAATGGAAGTCGAACCCATAATAAAGAGAACAAAGTTCAGCGGACAAGGAACAATATCGGATAAGGTAGTAATACTGCATAACAAATCTAATACTAAATAGAAATTTTAGTGTCATTATTAATTTTACGAAGACGTACATAGAGACATATAAATATATACAAGATTGAGGGAAAAAGATGATTACGTGTATCGTCTATAACTTGTATAATTCTATAATTTGCAGCACATCCCGGCAGACGTCTACGTGGTGAAAGCAAACGCAATGGGTGACACACCAGTTCATTGCAGGAGCCATCTAGGTCACCTGTTGAGCCCAGGAGACACGGTTCTAGGGTAGAGTAGAAATCTAATTTGTGTTGTAGGATTATGATCTTAACGGGATTGATTCAGAGAGAGAATGACGTCTTTCGTTGCTACATTAGGTTTGATATGGGAAACACAAATGTGAATGATCCAAACTTTGAGAAATTAAAGCCAGATGCAATCCCGGATGTAATTCTCGTCAAGAAACACTATCCAGAACAGAAGCAGAAGCGCAGATGGAAGCTGAGGCACTTTTTGGATAAAATGGATACAGATAGCGTCAACAAGTAAGTTCAGCATTCCTCTCTGTGCTTAAGAAAAAAACTATAGGTAGATTATAATACATGTTCATGTAAAGTTTCCGCCATGCACTGTGTAATTTGTTCACTTGGAATTTGTATTCCAAGTTCCAACCGTTTTCTTCGAACTCGGATGGCGGATAGACGTAATAGGTTTTAAACTTATGTATATCCTTATGCACATACGATTCCCATCAACTTTTTTTGTAAGTTGCTGGCTTATATTGTGCGAATATTAATAATTCTTCATGGAGGGCCTGATATTTATTTGCCATGAATATTGGGTATCAGAATTTTCGGGAAACGAAAGAAACATATATGTAGTATAGATATACACACTACTGTGTATACAATAAATTGCATTACTTTACAACTTTACATATGCCATTCAAATGTCTCTACAATGTTCTTCGATTCGATTTCAGGGACTACGAAGATTTCCTTCAAGACCTTGAGGAAGACCCAGCTTACCGTGAAGGTGTGAATATTTACAAAGATCGTACAAGATTGAAATCTGGCACTTTTACGGATGATCCCGATGAAGGTCAGCCAAAGATCAGCCTTGAAGAAATGTTGGATGATTTGACGCTCAGTGAAGCAGAGGGCGAGCCTAATGAATGGGTTGACATTGATGAGGATGAGTAGTATGATAAGCTTGGTGTTAATTCAAAATCATAATGTAAAGTATTACTTGGTCGAGTCTTTCATTCCTTTCATACATACATACATCAACATGTATTCAATGTGGCTTTATGTATATGGTATAGCACACTGTTCTTGTATAACTAGTTATACGAATGAAACCAAAATTACCAAATAAAAAGTCTACGTTAGACCAATATATTACTTATTACTTGGGTGTCGTCTCGTCTGATTTCTGAATTGAATCTATTTTTGAATGTCATTGGTGAAAGTTAATTAGTTTTGCTGGCTCCTTCCCAACGTATCCGAATTTGAGTTAAAAAATTGTTCCTTCTTCTTTCTCTTTAATAAGTCAAGGGCGTGCTATGAATTCGACCCAGACTGCTGTGAATCATCAGATTTGGGTTCGTGCTTCTCTGGCATCTGGAAATGTTGGATAAGAAAGTTACCAGAACAAGTTTTAGTTTTTGGCAAATGTGCCGGTTATATATCAGTAAAAGAGTTGCAGAAGGACTTATTTTTTAATTACTGTTCACATTACACGACTTCTCACAATATGGGAAACCCTTAACTTTTAATCAGGAAGGAGCAATGAAAGCAGCAAACTTCCTTATGCTTACATATTATAAATATGTCCTACTAGTCAAATATGTATGTAGCTGCATACGTGCTGCCCTGCACATTGAGAACGGAGAGACAGACACGAGGAGGAGGAATACTTATCCTCCTCTTTTTCCACAAAACATCACATTTTGTCGACGTTCCATAATATTATCCATCTTCCTCTGTCATGAGACTAAGACGAGAAGCAGCTCATTAATTTCAAGAGCAGGCAGAGTGAAAGAAGTAGAGATATGAATGAGCCTTTCCCCACTGGCAGTATGGTAACCTTTCACAGGAGGAGGAACTGGGTGGTTGTATATGTGTCATGAATTATTGGTCCATGGCGGCGGTGGAGAAGCCCGCAATTCGCTAAAGTTGGGCAGTAGGGCCAAATGAACTTGACATGGTCTATATGCGTTTTGGGCCTTCGCCATCCCAGCAAAAGGGTGGTGAATGAGACGTCATACTTGTCATTGAACGGGGATCAAGAGCTATTACTCCCCGCTACAGCGACAGAAGAACAAGTTTCTTTTTTCCTCTTCAGTGCCCCTCGTCCCATCATCACCATCAATATCACGCCATGGATTGTCGTTATATTGAATTGATTGCTGTTCTGTCCAACTAGTTTGTATTTCTTCAATATTTCCGTTTCCTTTACTTCACTTGCTTTTCTACTTCGCGAAAGATATTAAGGGTAAAGCGGTGGTTTTATCGCAAGCAGTGAACATATTTAGTTTGAAATACTTGCAAGATTTCGTTTAAAACGGATAAATCCATATCATATCGTCTATACTACTGACGAGAACTACATGTATGTCATGAAACTGTACCTCTCTATGTACTCATACCTACTTAGCCCATGCAGCAAAAAGAGCAATGATGTCCAAGGTGAAAGCGGAGAGGTTGTTCTGAGGGAGGAAGCCGTTCAAATACTAATAATGTTATCCACGTATAATGTACCGACATTAGGAACCTGATACATTTAACTCAACGACACATACACGACATGTTTTCTGACTTGACTTAATTATGAGCGACAAGGGAATTTTCAAAGTCCAAGCCCCTGTCCCATGAGTCCTCTAGGTGGGCCATCCTCCGTGGTGTGTGTGCGTGTGGCGTGGCGTGGTGTTGAGTGGTTTGGCGAGGCAGATGGTTTGGTTGGTGGGAAGAGTGGTGAAAGCAAGACAACCAACCGGGGGTCATAAAATTTATGATGTGAGAGTTGTGTAAACCACGGACCGTGTCAATAAACACTTACCAACAACCATCCCTCCCCCATGCTACCCACCAACCAAGATACGGCGTGTGGATACACGGTGCGTATGTACTTTATGTTATCACAGCCCATTTCTCTGCTTCACTCCATTCATCTAACCATCCAACCAGTGAAAGTCAATCTCATATCTCAACAACATTTGCTCAGAGCTCTGTGATTTGATTCTAATCCAATTCCAAACCAATTTACACTAAAGTTCTTTAATGTACGGGGTGGGATGGAATTTTGTGTTTAAATGTCAGGAAGAGCAGTGATAACAGTTTTAAATGTCGGTAAATTCGGACAGTGTAACGTGCAACAAGACACAGTTAGCAGGACGAGCGACTTGTTACTAGTACCATTTCGTTCCACTTTTAACAACGAATTTGATGTTGGTGGACGGACGAAGGGCTAAAAATATGAGGCATAGGCTTATAATATTATTGAGGTAGTTGGTTCCAGACGGATGTCGGAATACAAGTCAAGGCCACGGAAGAATGAGAACGCAATCCACGGCGGTATGTCCCCCTTTTCACTTCCTTCTCCTTGGTCATTCATTCACTAACTCTGAGGTGGGGGAAAGTGGCATAGATTGAAAATCTATCTCCATGAGGCGTCGGGAAAGTTTCAACCAGATTTCATTAGTATAGCATGTTGAAGATGTTGTAGTCCTGGGGTTGAATACATAGATACAAATCTCTAACAGCACTGCGTACTTATTTATGACTTCGTAATATCTCTGAATATACGTATAAAATCATAAAAGGAGACGTTTATTAATCTCAAGTTAATTTTTGTGTGGGCTGCTTTATAGAGATACAGATGAAGTGAACCCAACATCACCCACACACACCACACGGGTTTTCTAGGAACTGTTAAAAATAGCTGGAAAGTGACTAGAAAGTTGTCAATTGCGTAGTTGACACTGCATGCATATGTATATAGAAACTTTTATAGTTGAGTCGAATTGACATGCACACTTTTTATGAGGATGAAATTGTGTGACCTGTTATGATTGTGACACGGGATGTAGTCGATCAGATCAAGTAAATTGGGCCAGTGCGCAAGTATCAACCTTTTGATATTCTTTTCTCCGAGAAAAATGGGTATGACACACTTTCCGCCTCGTTTAAGCCATACCAAATAGATATTTGTAGTAATTTATATCGCTATGAATCATAGGAATATATTTATTTACCGAACTCAACCTAATTTGAGATCTTTTTTATTTTATTTTGATCTCAAAGTGATGCCATCTTTTACATTGTCCTCCTTCTGCAAAGGACACGGTTGATGGCATGAACACATACATAGGTTATGCAAAATGTTGACAATATTTGGCAGAAAAAGGTTATTTAGAAGAGCTTGAATTCTGAGAAAGATGAAGATTTGTTGATGGGACGAGGACGACAAATCCAGTAAGGAAATTCTGAAAGGGTGTAATAATAATATGTGGAAAAGTCACAAAACCCGTGTGCGGATCTATTATGCTCATACAGACGATGAATATATGCGATACGACTACAAATATACAGATAACTGCTCCACAGCCAGGCAGATAGAGAGAGAACATTATTTATTCCTTCTCCGCTCTCCCTTTTTTGTCTGTGGCTTCCTTCATCTTCATCTCACTCTTCTTCTTCTGAACGGGAAAACCTTCTTCGGGTTTGAAAGAAAGTTGAGCTCCTCACTTCTTGGAATCCTTATTTTAGTAATAGCACACTGCCCAACTTATAATAATAATTCCTTCCTCCATTCAAATTTCCTTTTCAAAAGCGGTCGTCGGTATCCTCAACCCATCCGTCCGTCCGTCCTTCATTTCTTCCTTCCTCATTTCTCCCCTCCGCCTCTCGTACTCACTGCCGATGAGCATGTGGCAATAGTCATCTAAATACTAAAAGGAAACGCAAGCAGGCCATTATTCTGACACACCGGGACAAATTTCGTCCTACGCTGTGTTTCTCATTCTCTTTAGAAGTAAGCCGAACGAGTGTGGTTGGAGGAGAGAAAAAGTAAGCAGGAATTATTGCGCTCAATACATGTTGCTGTCTTTGTATTGATTTGGAGAACCATGTCGCTTTTCTGCAGTACGAGAAAAGTGGAGAAAATTCATGAGGAAAATTGTGCAGGGCCAACATAGCAAGAAGGAGGATGAGGTAGGAAGACCTAAATATGTATGTATGTACGATGCTGGAGAAATGAAACCCGGATTTCCAGTTCTCCAGGATGTGCAACAAGTGAACAAGAGTCCAAATCTACAAGAGCGACTCCTTTTCTTGCAGATGTTCTCATGTCGGCCCTTTCTTTCTTCCTACTTTCCTCAGATTTACTTCCAGCTTTTACTTCTTTTATTTTCCCCACTCCCGCAGGTTTTATCTCCCCTCCTCACAAAGGAAAGACGGCTACGATGATCACGACGACGGCGACGACGACGAAAGTGAGTTTAGCCATAGAACATTACCACGGCTCACACCATTTGCTCTCATGATGTAAAAGACCTAATTCACGATATGGATTTCGGAAATTTCATTTTACGTATAAAAACCTACACCAGTCGGGTGTGGAGGGAGAACAAGTGGGCCGAGAAATTGACACATATCTGTATGTCAAACACTTGGTTATACAATGTATTGAGTATAACTTGACCAAGGCTGAAGTGAAAGCCGTGTTTCTGCTGCATGAGATCTAACCTTTACTTTCACCAGCACCAACTTGATACTTTTATAGCCAGTTATGATGACTATGGCCACTAACAAAATATTACATAGACATCGCCATTCCGGGCAAAAATCCGGTATAATTCTGTTCATTGGTGACACATACTTTTTTTCTCACATACTAAGATTGCATGGAGTCGACTTTCGGTTGACATATGAATAACTGGTTACATTGCGGTTTGTGGTGGATAAGTGTCATTATGTTCTCACGAGGTACTTGATTCAATATACTAAATTATATATGTACTCAATTTCAACTTGCACTCGGACCGAACGAAAACTATTATTGAAATTTTGTGAGCGAGTGACGAATAATAGGAACGATGTGATACACTGGCATGCCTTAAAAAATATCACACCTTTTAAAAGTTGAATCGGAAGTCTCCGAACCGAATCAATACATAGATTCACTTACACCCCACATGCTAAACAGACTTCTTTATGATCAGCCCATGCACGAGTAACATCAAGCGTGGTTTACATTTGTTATTGTGGGAGAAATGATAAGATTGCAAGACCAGTTAGTAAAAGGAACTAGAAATATATAGACGTATGTAGGGCGTCTTAATCAAGAGGTTCCAATTTCGAGCCCGGGAATTAACGTTTTTGCAAATATTCCTCAAATTAACTAGTCGACAATATCGCCAAGTCACACAACGTTCATACTGAACCTGGTTAGTTAGACTCATATTCCTTTGAGTTTGATTTGCCTGTCCTCTGGACTTACATCAACTTGGGGAAAGGAAGTCATTTGAGAGAATAACAAATTAGGCAGTCGAAGATTTAGAAGGTGAAACAAACAAGGTCAATTTTGGAAAGAGAGTTACATTAGCGTGGAAAATGGCTGCACCGCAGAGGCTAATCCATAGCAAATCCGTCGTAAATATGAGCGCTGCGTTGGTGGTCGTGCGGCGATGGCAGTAATGGGTTCGTAATTCAATAGATACACTTATCTCCAACTTTCACATCGTCAATAAACAACATCTTCCACTACACCTTCGCCAAAACTCTTCAAACTTCGCAACCACCATCAACCACCTCATCCAGCGCTCCTTCCTTTTTAGAGAGCGTAATGGTTTACTCTCCAATTTGTCATTCGTGAGTAACGTCTTCTTATGAGCTGGTCATGAAGCTTATTTCACCCGAGTCTGCAGAGTGCTCATCATCGTCGCATATAGATCTGCACAAATGTATGACATATGTGTCGTACAAGACAAATGGCGAGAAAGCAAGCTCTTTCTTTCTTTATTTCCACCGCTTATTTGCTTTCTCGTTGGTGCTTGAGGCAAGATGGATGTAATATTCAGAGTGGCTTCTTCCTCTTGTAAGTCGTCATAATGTATCTGAACAGTATCCACATATTACATATATCTGAGATAGCACGCACCATGTAATAAGAAGTATGCGCACAAACTGCTAACTGCGGAGGTGCTTGATAATTTTGTACCTAAAAGCAAGAAAGGTTTCAGTCTTTAAAAACTGTTACAAATTGCTAAAAATCATATCACAGTTTGACGTAAAAATGTTCCATTAGTGTCAAATGGATTATATTGCTTGTCAGAATTGAGTAGAGCACTATGTATGTTCAACAGGTAGATAGACAAACTCTAATATTTATATTGTTATGAGCACAACAAATACAATAATGGTATCAAAATTTGGCTTGTGTATGATAACATATGTGCATATGTACATATGCTATTTAGATAGCCGTCATATTTTACGACCTTGTAACCCTTGAGTTCTTACGTATAAGACGACACATTAAAATATTCTTAAATCCGGATTAACGCAGCTTACAGATACGCATATGATTTTATTAATAGTGGAAGCAGTGAAATAGGGAATTGTTCTGCGATATAAGTAAAAGGAGTCGAAGCAACATCCATCAACCTGCTATAAATATACTCATATTCCACCCTTTCTTCTGTCCCTCATCTTCCTTACTCCATATTTTTGCATTATTTTATTCATAAAACTGGGCTCATCATGTCATCCATCATCTCTTATCAAATATTCAACTATTCTTCTTGTTCCTTAGCTGTATCTCAAAGAAGCTGAAAAGCGTACACAACGGGGAAAGCACACTTTCCTCGACTCGAAGAGAGCGAGACGGGGAGAGTTCGATAGTTAACAGAGTTTCGTGTGTGTGTTTGAAAAGCCCAAGATTGAAGTCGTGAGTGATGATGATTCAAAAAGTTGGATTCTTTTAATGTGGTCGTAAGTGTGACAGTAAAGAGGACAGATACAATTTTTTCTTAAAAGTGTTACATACTCAGAAAATTTCCCAAATACACATATTTCAAATGTTCACTCGGACTGAATACTATATATTTTTGTATACTGCTAATTGAGGTTTTCACGTTTAATCCACATTTTTATCACAACACGAACCAGGCGAATCTAAAAATATAAAATACGTATGCACATATATGTATTTATTTTGTGATTTTGTCTTCTAATATTTGGGGACATCACATCTAGTCTAAAATTACAATTTGATTTGAAAACTGCGTTGTAGGGTTTGCAACATATCAAGGGATTGAATAAACAAGAATGAAATCAGTCCAGTTCTTCCTGATACAGCTATCGCCTTATTGGTAATGATGTACCAGTTCAACAAGTATGCACACATACATGCTTATGTGTACATTGGTTAAAAAAGTTGTGTGCTATTTCTGGAACTATGATTCTTTTTCAATTCGTAGAAAAGCTTTCCCTTTGAGAGCCGTTGAAAAGCAAGACAAACAAGACTAAAAAATGGAAATAATTTTCATCCATCAAAAAGCCTTCTCGATTTTTCGATTGAAATTGAATTGACAGAAAATAAATCACATGAATTGACACAAGAGCAGAGCAATACGTACATATATACAGCGTACGTATGTACGGACTTACGTACGTATGCAGACAATCCTTTTGTTCTTTCCTTCCTCTGATTGAATTATGAACGGAGGAATGAATGAGAGAGAAAGGGAGAAAGTTATTGGTAGAATTGATTTAGCGAATCCTTTGCATTTCAGCAAGATTCTCAGAAACTAAACATGTTTGGATATTAAACAGGATAAAATCAGTTCAAGTACAATGTGCTCTTCTTTTTGATGACATAAAAAATTGAATTTATGTGCCCATCTTGTCCGGGGACGTAAAACGCAACTAAGGTTTTATGAATATTTTGTACAGTATGACCCTTTTTCAGCTGCTAATAACGTTGCTCTGATTTGATTTGAAAATTTCCAATCCAAATACGAATCACTCTTTGATTCATCACCCAAAGCGTAAAAGCTTAACAAGTAGAGCGTCATCCAATTTGAAACGAATTTATGTACACGAGTTACTTGTTAAATATTTAGTTAAACAGATGGGAAGTAAACATCTCTTGCAAATAAACACTAAGCAAATGAGGATCAACCTCAAAACATTCATAATCTAATAAGTCATTACATCTGTCAAATTCATTAGAAATTTGCAAGTGGTGATAATTATTTAGTCTCAGAAGAGTGTCCAACATTTGAACATTTTGAACAGACTTTTGCAAATATTCTCGTCCTGGTAGGAAAATACTGTAAACATGAAATCCTGTGATTCGACGGGATTGGGAGACGTGCGAATTTGCGACGGTGAAAGCTTAAGAAGAGTGTAAGCCAACAGGTGTTGGAGATTTCGAAGCATTAATTAATTTTATTCATTCATGCATGTGTGCTATTTTGTGCAATATTATATTTGCACAGCACAATGATGCCGTGATTAAACAGGTCTTAGTTCTTGTGCTATTTATTTAGAATACTATGGCTATTTATATGCATTTCAATGAATAACTTAAAATTTGGACTTGTGTATTACTGCTGAGCATCGCATCTGCCCTTATTCCATCTCCACTTGGCTGAAGACGAATATCGTGAATATCAGTGGCCTCATCCACCAAATGACAGGCTAGTCATGCACACATTTTGACATTTCCAGGAATTGTCATGAACGAAAGGGAGCTTGTCATGCCCGAGTGAGTGTGTCAATGATAAAAATGGAGCTAGAGAGTGAAAGTGAGATGGAAACGACGAATTTTCATACCGAGTGAAAGAAATTGTCATCATGTCAGTTGGCAAATTCAGCGTTTGAACGTCTCTAGCGAAATACGTCGCACATGACGTTTCAAAATTTGAATCAAGTTGACGGGAGTAAAATATTCATCCAGACATATGGAATTGAATAGGTCTTACATATATTTAAGTATTATTGGACACTTGGTTCTTTTTAGACAATGCTTACAAGGAAGAGATATTTATCATTATTTTTAATAACGCAAATCTTTTCTTTCTTTTTGAACCTGATTACGAAGTACATATTTTTAACCTTATTAGCATTGTTCATTATGATCAGCCTTGCATCAACATTATACAAAAGTATTTACATATAAATACTTATATAAACCACAGAATCACAAAAATTGCCATTATACTCGTTTCTGTAATATGTAATACTTGCAAATAGTTTAAAGTAATGTCGCATGCGTAGTTCAAGCTACCGTTGCAGTTTAATTTCATTTATTCTAGCGTCGAAAACCACCAGTCTGATTGTTTTAACATTGAGGCACAATAGATAAAGTTGTAGTGATATTGCTAATACTCAATTAATTAAAATAATGTTAAAAAATAATGAGGTAAGCCAATCGAGTTGTAAAGTCACATAATCGTTTACTGACTAATTTATTATGAGATTGAGAAAGATCTTTTAAATTAAAGATCGCACACATCATCCTCGTATTCTTGTCTATCTCTGAGTAGTACATGCACAAATGATCCGAATCATTATTCAATTTTTCACTTTAACCTCTTACTGCCGATTTTTCATGGCAAATATTAATTTGTAATTGTGAACTTGTTAGACATCCGAATAAAGCATCAATCAATCAATCAATCAATCAAATATAATTCAAAAGTTAGAAATAAGTGCATATATCCCACCAAACTTGAACTATGAAATTCGATAACGCTATGTTATACTACGTGAACTATGAAATCATATTTTGTCTTTAGCATAACAATGTTCAACACAATCTCGTATTGAACTAGCATGTTTAACATATCTAAAGCTCCCTTACCAATGCTGATTAAAGATCATGGATGATGATGAACAACAAACAAGATAGTTACAATATTTAAAATTTTGAAATGTAAATTTATCTGCTGCCACATTATGCAATTATTTCATAGTTTCATGTTATCATTTGGTCAGCTACAGTGATATATCTACCATACTGTGCAACCGCCTTATTAGACTTTGGATTCAAAGTTCATCGAAAATTTGAAACAAAAGTATCAATTATGGTCCAGTTTACATTTTTGATTTATCTTGTAAATAATCACAACAAATATACCAAAAAACTTATACCGTTTTTTTTAGTTTTTATGATTCATGTACATAATTGACCATTTTTTAACTACATACTTATTCGATTAGTACAGACAATAAGTTAGTACAGACTGTCTAGAAAACAACTCTTATTAGAGTTTTGGGGAGCAAGTCAAACATTTGATCTCTTCAGTCACAATTTACTTAAGTTGGTTTCATGGTCACTACGCTGCATTCGAGATCGTATTTCTTTTGGGTTTCAAGTTTGGTCCAATCTATTCCTTGGCTAGTGCTTTACTTTATTTTTGTGCTGTTCGAGTTGTAGCAAGAAAAATCCAGGCCTTCAGAGAACAAACTTCAGTGCCCAACATCTGCAGAGTAGATGTGAGCAGTATGTACTTATCGGTATACGCAAGTTTTCTACAATCCCTATTATAGCGTAGGCCTAATCTACTCCTTCGCTTAATTTCACTCTTGAACCGAAAACAAATAAACTTCAGTTTGCCCAACTTCTTTGCCTTACGGCCATTTTGGTTCGGAAAGTTGCAAATACTTCCAATACGCTTCAGTTTCATCAACATCGTGGAAGAATATCTAATTTATAGGACGCCTTGAGGCACTTGTAAATCCGTTTACATATTTTAGGTTCTCAACGCCATATCCGAACGCTCAATTTTATTTAATGACAGCGTACACATCATACGTATGCATGTAGGATAGGAATTAGTATGTGTAGGCCAGGGTATGAGACTTGGAAGTTTGAAACACCTTTCATGACGAGACAAAATACATTTACGGTTATTGCATGCATAACAGCTTTATCGCTACACTGCAGCCGAAATTTACTACGTCACGGTAGAAAAATGTCTTCTTCTCGGATGACGGTATAAAGTGTATACGAATAGCTCGAAACAAAGTGGAATATCTCATCGTGTTCTCCTTTGTTCCTTGCTGCTTCAAAACTTTCAACTTTCTTCTTGTCACTCATCCGGTTAAATTAGTGCCGAACAATGACGTAGACGATCATCGGCTTTGATGATTTGTTACATTGGGATGCATGGCCAGAGAAAGTTTCGAAAACTATTTGATGCTATGCAAAAAATGATGGGAGATTCCATCGATATAAATTTTGGTATAAATTTCTAAATTTTGCAAGAGGTACAGATCTATGTACGTGTGCATAAAATGTACACAATAATACCGCTGGTGGAAGGTATACATAGATATGGACGAGAACAATGTGCACAATTATTTTGGTTAGCTCTCATTCTATGTTTCTACCAGTACATACATGGTTTCTAGTTTCTGCACGGTTTCTACAAACACACTGTCGCTGTCCCTATTTTATGGAATGTTGCAGGTTTTCTTTAATATTCTCAACAAAAGCGAGACAGGAGACAGTTGACTGATCAAAGAAAGTTGGGCCTTCATCTTCATCATCCACTCCAATCACTCCCTCCCTCGGTTAAGCCCATGTACGTATATATGTGTATGTATATACGAGCTGATAATGTGCTCTCAGCCATCAACTTTAGCGTCAACCCACATTCTCATCCACATCATGGACGGGTGGATGGATGGACACGATTTCAATAGCAGTGCCAAGCCAATTTCCCATATAAACTTGCCAATTTACCACCTCGAGGAAAGTGCCTACGTATACACTTGAAAGCTCTAATAAAGGCCTTCTTGTGATGTGGCGTACTCATGCCATTTCTCTGATGGATGATTAGTCCTGTATGCAATCGGACCCAAGTACTTCGTTTTCATGTGGATGATGATATTTCCTGCATGGAGTTTCTCCTACTCATACATCGGTACAAATGTACAAACCGCTGACAAGATATACATACTCCGCATTTTGTGAATTTTGTCCAATCAATCAGCCATGTTTATTGGTTGTTGTTGTTACTCGCTGTTTTCTGGTGGAAATTAATTGCTCGCGGCGTCTCCCGTACATGGGAAGCAACATTCCATCTCATGCACTTCCCATCAAAAACATCAGGTTACATACATGATGGCAGGATGTCATATCCGCTCACCATTGGGTTCCACTCGTATATAGCGACTCGAATTTCTGTCCAAATGTTTGTCCACGGTTTACTAAATTTAAAAACATTCCGCCATCTTTTTCTTTCAACTTTGACTTTGTAGTTCTTGATTGGAGTTGTTTTGATATTTGCTCGGATTGATACAGCCAACAGAAGGACGGAATTCAGGGTTATGGCGTTGTTATTGTTGCCATTTGGCAATTATTTTTCAGTGTAGTACCAGTTCTGCGAAGTTTATATTCATGGCTACATGCATGAGAGATTCATCTTTCCTGAATAACACGAGGAATTGATTTTTAGAGAGTTTAGTTTAGTTTAAAAAAAGAAGATATTCCTGACGTATCTAATACGCATGTAAATAAAGCTCAAGTAAGTTAACTGAAATTTAGACGATTTTATGAAAAATTCAATTGAGATTCAAGAAAAGAATGTATACTTTTAATATGAGAAAATAATAAGCGTAATTCTCGTCTGTTGCTTGCTGCATGTAATTCCACTTCCAGTTTTGAATGGCTATTGTTCGAGTGAAAGTAGATCAAACTATTTCAGGTAGTACATATTGCACAAAGTTATACGTGCCATACGACTGCAAGGGAACAATAGTTTTGAACAAGAGATTCAAACTTGAATTCAATTTATCGCATTCTCACAGAAGTCAGCCAGACAAGCAAGAGTTTGTGAATGAATATCCTCAACAATGATAACAGCAGTCATGCTGCTGTGCAATAACCCAAGCGCAAACGCTTAAATGACACAGGGCGAGTCGCTGAGGAATGATGTAGACGAACGGAGAATGGCTTATCTTCTGTCATCTTTCACCGTTATCAGTTGACAGTCAACAGAACTTTTGATTTAGGGAGAAGTAAGGACCCGAGGAATTTGTTCCTGGCCAACGAATGAACGAGAGAGGAGAATGTTGGCCAACAGAATCGGGAGATAATCCGAGCAGAAGGTTTCGTAGAAAATTTAGTGTAATTTAAAATAGTGGATTTTATCCACTATTTTCTTGATTGGAATAACCAGTTTGGAAGTATCTAATAAATCACATCTATTTCCTGTCAAAGACTAATGAACTAACCCGTCGTTTAGTAAATATCCGTATGAACGGGTGTAATATGTGTGCAGCTAGGTATATTCAACCTCTGCTCTGTAAATATTTTAGCTAATTAGCACTATTTGCTAACGATGAAGCAGCACAAAATCAAAGCTCAATCACAGAACTGCAATTTACTTAAATTTGATATAAGGTTTGTATGTTTAATCCGCAGAGAAATTGAGTTTACTTTTCATCACGATATATAATTTTTCGCTAAAGTGTGATTCTATAATTACTTGACATGGATCTCAACACTTCTTTACAGTTCTGCAGCATAAAGCGTCATAATTGAACCATGGACCTCGTCGGAAAAACTTTCGACTGGATTTCTTGGAAATGCTTTCATTGTTTGCAATGTGCTTGTTTTCTCCTCTGGCTGGTAGGCTTGCTGGATCAGTCTCATTACAATCATCGCCTTATTCACCCTGATTTCTTTTATTTCTTTTGTACAGCTTTACTTTTTTCATCAAGGAAAGATATCCAACACAACTCTCATTAATATTGCCCAAAGCCAGCAAGACACCGACTTCCAACTATCCTCCCAATCGTTTTTTTCCCTTTGTCAATCAACTTTATGCAAATTCTTCATCATATTTGCAAGCTACTAAGCTAGGAAGCAAAACTTGATAAAACAGCTCAATGTGATGGATTTGGGTTCAGTTGTGAAGCGGACTTGGACGTTACTAACATCGAAAGGCTACGAAATTGTGTAACTCAAGCTCACTCAATTAAAAAAACGTCGTATTAGAATTCTTGCTGGCAATCTCTCCCGTCCTAAATTAGAGGTTGATGGATATATTCGTGTACTTGTGTACATCTCACAGCCACTTATTCCACCTTCGTCATTGGAAAATTATCTCTGAGGTACGCTGGATGTAGGTATCACCATTTCACATGCCATGGTGGGTATATGTATGTACGTGTACTCGTTAGTGTGACGTCCAAGAAAAAGAGTGCATCCACGAGATAAATTGCCGTAGTGGTGGATTGGTGGTTGAGGAGAAGGGAAATTCCACCTTGGTTAACACTTCATCAACCCATCACGCCATATATCAACATCAAAAACGCAAGGCCATGCGGAGAAAGTGATAGCGGCTGAGGGACGGAAGACGTATGTGTTTCCAATCCACTTTTCCTTGTAACTCATCGCGAGTAATATCATCGGGAGTAATAATAAGCTTCACAGATAGGTCAGAGCTGATGTGTATGCCTTCCGTGAGTGACATCATATTGCATGTTGTGTGCTGAAGGATTGAGTGTAGCAGAGTGTGACGGTTCGTTAACTTGGTTAATTTAATCAGGAGAAAGTATGTACCTCCACAATTTCACATGTTCTGCTCATCTCATGCAACATTCTTGACGGCTACTACGTTTCCCCCCAAGCCAAGGCAGCCAGCGGCTTTTCTTGAGAAGAATGTGAGTGAGTGGGGATTCATTTGAAGGGTGGCAGGCAGGGAGGGAGAAGGTCGATACACGGTGCCAAGACAAGCGCACAGGTGGTTTTGTTGCCTGCTTTTCCTCAGAAGTTTACTTACCGAGACTCCCATTCTTCCCAGCACTCACGCCGCTCCTCCCGCTTCCACCATCCGTGAAAGCACCAGCTCTCTCTCTCTCGCCCGACGTGTGTGTCTCGACGGCCAAAGTTTGCACAAACCAAATTGTGAGATGGATGTATATGCACACAATTGAAACATCCATTAGTTCAAGCGACCGTATAGCATTATCCATCCATCCACATTTGTACCAAAAAATAGGAGCCAAAGGTTATCTGCATATAGACGAATGCATGTACGTAGGCTTGGGGGAAGGTGATGCTGTTGAGTCCCTTCTCCTTTGGGCATAGTTCCTCGTTACCTTCCAACAATAAGTAAACTGGGAACGATGCTGGTGAGTGAACGGGTTAGTTAAGTGAACTCCGGAATAAGGTCGTCTTATTGCCTCTCTTTCTCTCTCTCTCCAGTTACGTACACATTTGTGCGCTAAGCCTTGGATTTGTATTCAGTTGTAGATGCAGATCCCAGAAACGATCACAGTTTGGCTTTGGTTGGCTGTTGTTTCAAGTAGTACAAGAGTTTGTCATTGGATTGGATTTGTTTTGAGCTTGGCCCTTTAATGCGAACGGGAAGAGAGAGAGAAAGCAGGTGGTTGAGAGAGAGCAAGCACGGAGGGGATTTATATTCCATTCCCTGCTCTTTCTATCTTTTCCAAAACGAGGCAGCCCACCAGGTACACAAAGTTTGGTTTGCTTGCGTATGAACAAAAGTTGGTCGGAGGGAGAATGGCATAGGTGGAGTGGGATGGGATGGTGAAAGCAGGAGCAGGCAAGGCGGAATACGAGCCCCGTCCGTGTGTGTGCTGAAACACATCATCATCGTCATCATCATCATCATCATGCTCATCATAAGAGAGGGAGGAAGGAACTGAACTCAGTCTCAACCGCGAACGAACCACTTGGTCGTCGTCGTCGTCGTCGTCGACTCCTCTGCAACAGCAACACCAGGGCCACCACTGCTACCTCCACCGCTTCTTCTTCTCCCACCTTCCTCCTCTGACGCTCTGGTTCGTTTAGTTTGGACGGAGAGGTGAGGCAGGACGACGACGAATCAGGCAAACTTACCCTTACTTTCACCGTCTCCAGGCAGTGCGGCGTGTCTTTTCTCCCCACCACCTCCTGCCTACCACACCGCGTTGGATGGGGTCTCCGTTCATAAAATAATTCCCATTCTGTGAACGGAGAAAAGTTCTATAGACCACTTGGTCACATTCAGCCATCCATCCATTCACTAACCACCAGAGAGCTGATTGTCTACGTATCTGCATCCACCTACCTACCTGCCTGCTTCTCGTGGTGTGGTGTGGCTACTGTATGCGCTGGTGCTCATTGTCTCATTCGGCTCAGGTTGGTTTGCTGGCTGGCTAGTCGGTGGGTGATGTGGGCAAAAGGCACTTTATGTCTGTCTGGAGAAAAGGTCTGAAACCAACCACCAGTTGATCTGCTCCTTTGGAGAATTGGGCTATCTCTCAACTCTACTGGGACAAGAAGACAAGAGCGGAGAAAGTCAAGCCGACGAAGAAGAAGAAGAGGAGCTGGAAGGAAGGTAGGACTGGTGGTGGTGGTCGGGAAAGTGGCAATGTCTACATCCTCTCCTCCTCCTCCTTCGTCTTCATCTCTGCTACTGCCTGGCGGTGAGGAGTGGGATATCGGGAGAGAGAAAGTGGTGGAAAGCGTCCGACATGGAAATAGAGCGTCGTAATATAATATCAGAAAGGATCTGACATGGAGCGATAGGAAACGATACAAGGACGCATTTTCTTCTTCTCTCCACACTAACACCACCACCATCACCATCATACCGCACACACACACGTATACCCTCATGCAGCCAACCACCAGCTTCTTCTTCATCTCTGCTCGTTGGGTGCTGTGAAAGTGACACAGTTTTGAGTCTGGTTTGGCTTCGTATATTTAACTCGCGAGGAGTGATCTCTTGCCCTCATTCCCTCATTGTAAATAGAATCGTGACTAGAGAGCGAGGCGCATAGGAAACCAAACAACTTTACACGCGAGAACTGCTCCCACCGCCACAATGTAGACAACTACGGCTGCCTTAATAAAAAGTTTGCCACGACTTCAATCGACCATAAAAATTGAACTTGAACTTTCACCTGTTTTCACTTTTTGGCACTTTTCCTGCTCCTCTGCTCTTGCTTCACTCTTGGCTGCACACACAACAAGACGACAAGCCTCCTCATCATCAAATACTTTGTAGTGCTGCCCGAACTGGAGGATTCAGCCAAGCAGCCAGCCTTCTCACTCCCGTTCTCACCGGAGAGCCAGTCCAGCAAGGAATATACAAGTAGGACCTTTCTCAAATGTCTATAATTTCCCCATCTCACTTCTTCTTACAGAGATCAAAGTGTCCGATCCAATCAGTTCAGTATTAATAGACACACTTACTTCTCACTAACTCTCTTCGCTCACCCTGTTGCCAACTTTGCCCAAGTTTCCTGAGCCCTTAACACCACTGCTGTTCTGGAGGTACGCCAGCTAAAATCACCCTTTCTTTCATCTTTCACCAGGGCACCCTTCCACCCAACGACGACCACCACCTCTTTCTTATCCTTTCGCTTCTCCCATTCTTACATCTCCTAATAAGCCACTCCACTCGAAAAAAAATCTCTATTCTTTCCACATACGAGCATTCTGGCCACCTTTTATTTCCGAGTGCTAATGCATTCCAAAAGTGAAGCCAACCTCTCAAAAGGAAATAATAACTCTTTCCACATTTCAATTTTACGTAAAGTCGAGTCAGGTTTCTCAGAAATTGCATTGTGCGCTTAACATAGATTTTTTCATTAATGCTGGAACTTTTATTAAACTTTGTCTTATTATTAAGGTGACTGACTTTGGAAATAATTTGATCCTGCTAGCGTAGAGTTATTGTAAGTCAGATTCTTTTCACGTGTGAACAAACGAGACGAGGTATGAAATCATCATCCTTGTGGAGCTTCTTTTGTGAGAGAAAGTCGAGCGTGTGTTAAAACAACACTTCTTTTGTTCTCCACTTTTAACAAGGTGATTCTTTCAAGTCTGGTCTCATTCAGATTGATAGTCCGTAAATGCACCCACTTCTCATGCACAATGATATTATTATGCGTACAACTCCGCCCCTCTCCTTTTATGATTCATTACCATCGCTCATGAATAATAAAGCAACTCTGATAATGGCATTAGTCTGCATTTTGCATCAGAAAGTGAACATATTTTCACTTGGTGTTGGTAATCTGCTTCCGTAGTCAATTTCCCAGGTGCTCGAGATTTATACCACTGTGGCTAAATGTTCTTTGTGTTTTGTTATTTGATTAACCAGTCTGCTGCACTCCATTTTCCACGGCTTCCGCTCCATGCAACCATCTCCCACCATCTTAAATGCTGGCGTCTTAATTAAACTTGGACACAAATAAATTGATCTCATTTGTTTCTCTATCGGTGGTATGCAAAAGGAGGAAGATATGCCGAGGAAGATATGCCAGCCAAGTGGTCCACAGTTTCAAGTCGCAGGTGAAGTTGAGTAAAATGAGAATTGCTTGAGGATAAAACCCCAACTGGGACCAACACACGGAGCGAACAGACCAAGTAATTGTTGACCCAGAGACCAAGAAGTGAAAGAGCAGCAACCACAATCATATCACAACTTTCCCCATTGCTGCCAAACCCACGGTTGAAATTTCTCAAGTTCTTTCACATCACGACGAATTCGAAGACAAAAAGTAAAGAGGAATTCATTCCGCCCCATTACTTTCACTATTACGACCCTAAACCATTCCACCAGCCACCTTTGTTCCATTTGTACGACCGACACACTCCCACCTTGTCAGCAGTGCGGAGAAGGAAGGAAATCTCGACTCGACTAGTGCTAGCGACGACCCATCAAAGTTTTGTTAAACGAACAAACGAACGGAAGGAGAAGACAGACGTGACCAACAACTTCATTCCCAGCAGGGCACTAAATATATAGTATGCACTGTTGCTCCTTCCTGCCTCACTTGGACTCGTGTTCCATGTGCCAAATATGCAGTAGGAGGGTGGGCTTTTTGCGAATTAAGTGTTCTGATTTAATGGTGGGTGAGTGTACATAATGGACAAATACGAGATATGGACGTATAATCAAATGTTCACCTCACGATTGCAATAATTGTTGCTTTCATGCTGCAGAGTCAATTGTTACAATTACTTTGGCAGAAAGAATGACTTAGAACATACACTTGAGACTATTTTATACATTTAATTAATGAGTGCTGCTTACTTACCCTGTGCACTTGAATAGTTACAAAACTCTGGCCCACACATGGTGGGACTTTGTGAAGAAGCAAAGGATTAGCAACAAAAAATAATCATGGGAACGAATTTCAACAGCAGAAGAATGTCCTTGGCTGCAGCCCGAGCTTGCAGTGTGCTGCAAGACAAGGGGACCGACTACGACCAAGAAGATAATATGAGAGTAAGTGATTATTATTGAGCATGCTGCTATGTACATGGCGACTAATTCAAAACAGATGTACATGCGTGTGTATGGCATGAAAAAATTTATTGAGTATTACAGGCTACATGATTTACAGTTGTTGTAACTTAACACGAAACAGAAACATGCTTCAGACATATGTAAATAGTTTGCAGGTCTGGTCGGGCTGCTGTTTATTAGATTCCCTGTAAAGCACTTTTATCAATCACTACCAAATTCTTAAATTTGGGCGACCCATAAAATTTATTGCTTCATTTTCACCCCCTTCTTCCTTGAGAGTTGGGTAGTACACGAATTTTCCTCCATTCTTCAGCAATGGTGTGTTTTTCACCCAGCCGATAAAATTGTTTACATACCCACACTTCCCAAGGAAAGTTAAATGCAAATTGTTGAGTTTATGCCAACCAATAATTTTCTCAAGAAACGACACAAAGATTACGACTCTGTCCTCTCAACCACGAGTAAAATTTGTAGCGTTACATACATATACATACGACATTGAATGTTCGGGGACGAAGCAAACACATAAATGACAATATATGTAAGGCGACAGCGATGCAGCCGTGTGGCGTCGTAGTGGTGGCGTTTATTGTGCTCACACTAAACCACTAATTTCCATTTCCATTAAGAAAATTGAAAGCAACCACCGTTCGTATCACCGTCCGCATCTTTCCTCATCCTCACCTATGTATGTATACACATAAGTAAATACATGCCGCATGCACACGTCCGTCCTCTCAGACCACGCAATTAAACGTGTATTACGCCACACAGAGTTGTCGGACATGAATGCAGTACGTACAACTTGAGGTCTCCGTGCCTTAATGCTTTCCGAGGTGATATAATCAACAGCTCCTGTCCCCCTGCATGAACCTTCTGAGCCGTCTTGTGGGTCGATTTGCATGTGCGGTTGTCTAGAGTGGTGAAAGTGAAAATGGGCAGACAGACAGTTTAGCACTTGTGCAACCCATCATATGCTCAATCAGGCCTCCGTCCACCCATTGTGGTGGGCATGCATGCGAACATACGTAGGAAGCACCAGTGAAAGCAGAAGGATGACAATGTGTGCAGCCAATGTCTCATAAAACGCTTAATCGCCCTTGGTTAATTATAGAATTACAATACATGTTTGGTGACTATTTCATTTTATTTCCACACATTTATTTCATTAGAACCAATTTATGGAATGAAAATAGACCATTTACTTACTTAGGAGGGGAGGTTGTGTACTATCAACTCCCGGATTTCGATGCCCTTTGGATATGTTGTAGTGTCCCATGAATGTACAACAACCCTGAAGTGGTTTGATGCCATGGCCACATTTGCTCCCGCCACACCCACTCAAAGATGCCCAAAAATCGCTTTCACTCCAGCTTTCACTCATTCAAATCCTCGCCAAAAATCCAATTTTACTCCGATTTTGAAATTTCTTTCACCATTATACTCCCAGATAGTTGCTCTCTTATATCCAACATCAAGCTCAACTTTTTTGATGATTATTTCGCAGCCATAATTTGCTTTGTTGACTACCACAACAATGCTAATTCAGAATTTTTAATTTTTAAAATACTAAAAATTTCAAACAGTTGAATTTGATGTTGGATATAAGAGAGCAACTATCTGGGAGTATAATGGTGAAAGAAATTTCAAAATCGGAGTAAAATTGGATTTTTGGCGAGGATTTGAATGAGTGAAAGCTGGAGTGAAAGCGATTTTTGGGCATCTTTGAGTGGGTGTGGCGGGAGCAAATGTGGCCATGGCATCAAACCACTTCAGGGTTGTTGTACATTCATGGGACACTACAACATATCCAAAGGGCATCGAAATCCGGGAGTTGATAGTACACAACCTCCCCTCCTTAGTGCGATATATAAATAGGTTTCAATGAGTGCAAAACTTTGTGACGCAAATTCTGCTATTTTATTTTAATAACGTATACACCACAAATACAAAGAGCTTTTGCGATCTAACGCTTGTTGGAATTAGCGTAGAAAATTTTATTACATATAACATAGCCAAATTTTTTGCGAAAATTAACTACACACAAATAAACCTGCATTACCAATGACTTTGATAATACAATAAAATTCAACTTAAGATTTAATTTAAGGTTTTTAGTAGCTGCGTGTTCATCCTAAATATTAGTGTGATTCTGCTGGAGGTAAAATGAGTTTGGAGAAAGCAAGGGGATCTTATTTTAAGCAACCCTGATACTTTCTTGCAGTAGTGCATGCAAGTGTACACACAGACGTATACATATATGTATGGAAGGCAGTAGTACATATGTACACATGTATAGGCACATAATCTCGGTCGTTCGATAGCGTTCTGTGTTGGATTCACTGCACAACTTTCATCTCATCAGAGTCTAGATTATAGTTTGTATTGAATCGAATCCATCCCTGAGGACAAATCGCACAAACATTAGTTCAGGGAGGACGCATGAAGGAATTTGGTGGTGACGAATGATTGAAAGCTGTTCAGAGTAAACTTCTCAGTAAATATCCATGAACGAACTCGTAAATAATTTTGCAGACGAGACTGTCAAACATCAGTCTTGAAATTCATATCGCAAGGTTCACAAATACATAATTGCAGTGAAAATATTGCGAATGAACGTTGGTAAACAGCTGCCGGACATCTAAATCTTGATCCGATAATCCAATATCAGGATGATTTATTTATTTGGCATATTTGAGTTTGATTTACTCTGGCAAACATTTTCCATTAATTTCAAAACTTTTACCCCTCCAAAATTATGATTCTAAAATCTAATGATTTTTCTGGAAATATTGGATTTCCCTCAAGTGAACCTGTGTGAGCACCAAATATTCTTTAGTTGTATGTATACATATGTTCATAACAAGGTAATTGTGGCTACACAAATTGTTGATTTTGTCGATTTAGCAATAGATTGAGTGGACTAAATGAAATATGAAATGGGAAAACAGGAAGATATTTTCAACTCTTAGCATCTCATATGCATGAGGAAGAAGCAAGACTATTGGTACTTCGTCAGTATCAATGGTGCAAAATTTGCGAATCTTATAACCTTGATACCGACCAACAAACTCGGCACAAAACTCCAACGAGGAGAGTTTTAGCATCAACAAGTCGGTTAGTACTGCTGGTAGGATATAAGCCCCTGGGGAATTACATACACCGTTCCTTCCGTCCGACGCATTCTTCCCCCAAATTTTACTACGAACCTAGTTTTGTTTGTGAAATTCCTCGGGATATCCATCTGGAAGGGAAGAAAGTACACGGATTGTTGCTGCAAATAGGGAAGTACAAATGCAATTGGGAAAGCAAAGTTAGTTGTTTCCACCCACACATCCACTCCTCGCTGCAAGCCACCAATTCGGCTTGCTTTCCTTCCTCCCTTACGAGCAATGTATAATTTCCCTGGGGTACTCGTTTTGCACGTTAAGCTAGTGCAAAATAGGGAGGAGACGTCAACGCTGACTATTTCTGGTTTAGCAGTAGAGCCACTTGCCTTGCAGCATATATGTAGGAAGTCAACGGAAGTAAACACAAGGGAGTGGAGATTTGCACTTCCGAAAATCGGGGGCTTTTTGCTATTAAAGCAATGAGTGGGAACCTTCTTCCTCGTCTATAACCTATATAAGTTATCAGCTAAAGACCTTGGGGAGGTTGTCTTCTCTCTCTTTCTGATGCTGCTTTTGCTTTGCTGGTTCATAGTTCATACATTCCCATTACTCATCACTGGTAGACAGAAGTCAAGAAGATCCGAGAAAGACCAGCAAGACTGACACACGATGATTCGAGTACAAAGCAACCCGAACCAGCGTTATGCTTTACTTTGAAAGCCTTATGAGAACACTTGGAGAATGGAAACTTGGTTTAGTTTTAGTCCGTCTTTCTTCTGCTCCAAAGTTGACTTTATCATCACATCCTCCACGTCCTGTTCATTTTCCACTTGGTTCTCTCACCCACCCACCCGTCCAGTCTCAGCCTCCTTTCTCAAGTGTGCCCTGCATTTTCCACACTATTCTGCAAGCAGATTTTTGTGAGGTTCGTCCAATCCATGGAAAACACATAATTGATTGTTTTCAGTTTTTTGTCACACTAACTTCAACAGCTGGGGCGAATTCGCATCAGAACAAGCAACCAGCATATCGTCTGAACCATCTAATCGAGGACTTTCACTGTGGAGAAAGCTTAATAGCATTCTGTAACATTTTCCTGTCCAGTGATGGTGGTGCAAGACGAGTGCTGATAAGCCAAAAGCAACGAAGGTAAAGATCATACCTGAGAGAAAGTTGCAATTATCTCGTCCATCTGGGGCTGTGAAGTGAAAAAGCAAACATTTTGTGGTGAAAGGTCGAAACATTAATGTGAAACCAACATCTGCCCTTATCCACAATCCATTGTTCACATAAGCGAGTAAGTATGGTTTGGTCATAGATTATTTTAGCAGGAAATTGGGTCAAGGTCTACTTACTTACCCGACCAAGCACACACACCCATCATCCTCATACACAATACCCTTCAACTATTATTTTGAAGTAGAAATTCAATAACGTACACATACACCTGGTTTAAAATTGTTCAAGAATGATGCATTTCGGATAACTTATTGTTCGTTTTTACAGACGGCTGGGACAGGTATTGGGACTGGTCCTGGGCCGGGTATTAGAACAGATTTTCGACGATTGTCGCAGTTTTCCAAAGGCGGAAGTTACGGCTGTGGATACAACCCGAGGTAAGTAGCAGTATGTAGACGAGCCGACAGAACATTGCGATGCAGTGATATGTATCAAAGGGTGTAAAATAGTACTCATACGATTGATTAATTTTGCAGGTATCTCTCAAGGGGAGGGACGCGACATCCCCATTCCTACTCTTTACAACAGTGAGACTCACAAGTGCCTTCATTACTTCTCTCTTCTCTGTCCCTTTCTCTTTCTAATTAATCAAACGACGCCTCTCTCTTTGTCTCTGGTTGACCCAAATCACCAGAGATGCGTAGAGAGCTTGGCACAGCATATTCATTTTCAGCACACATCTTGAAGCTGTCACATATAGATAAGCATCCATCCATATGCCACACGCATAAATACGTACGTAGGTACAGTTTATAGCTCGTAGGTACAATCAATCTGAGAAATGAGGTAATTTATACTTCGGATATTTACAAATATATATATCTTATGCACGCATATTCTTGGTGGCATCAAAACCTCAAATATTCCAAAACCAGAAACTTAGTAAATCTATTGCTAATAAAGGAGTGATTCCCTAAATCTATGTGAATGAATATACGTCTTATGGTCTACCCATCTGCGGGCTCGCTAGCTGGGAAGCTCCTTAGAATCCTACTTTTTGGGAGGGAAAAGTAAAGAAAGTAAAAAAAAGTCGCATGATACATGAAGGGTTAATTTAATTGAGTGTGACCAGGCAAGGTTCATGGTTGGATAAGTTTGGGATAAAGTTTGCCTCCAACTCTAATTCCTCTGCGATAGGGGAAGGTGGGTTGCTTCCGTTGCTCAAAGGTGTCCAAGATCTTTTCGCTATTTGGAATCTCAGTTGCGTACGATGTACACATTCTGCGTTCATGGCAATCAGTAATAAAAATGTGCTGAATTGTCCTCTCGAGTAATATGATATGATTTGATAGGCAGAACACCGCGACCTCGCATTCTTGACTGTATAACCTGAGCGTGAAAGAAAAGTTCTAAAAATAGTCCAAAAAGAAGTGGTTTCTAAATTGTAAGGTTCTTTTTTGTAGAAATTATTACCTTTTTTGTAGTTAGTATCAAGGCAAATGAAATCAATATTGGTTAGGCTAAAAATTGTCGTACTCAAATTAAAGGTGAACAGGCTACACCAGTTTCATATTTGTTAAAATTTGCGTCATTACTTTATGTTAAGTTATTTTAAATAAATTGGGATTAAAATTAAGAAAATAGTATCGTATTTCATGGAAGTGACCCGAGATCAATAATTTAAAAAAATAACCGTCAATACATCGTTATTTTTATGAAATCGTATTGAGAAGAGCCCATGTCTCTCAATTTTGGTAATTTTTGCATACATATGTAGTAAGTGAATGCACTAAAACATTAAAGTTGACTTCTACGTCCACCATACCCATCCAAATGACAGAAATCGTAGAAAATCATTTCTAACTCAAGTGTTACAAATTCATTACAAATCAAAGGCTGATAGTGATATATTTTTATACGTTCAAATTTTTTATCATATATTGATAGTTAATCTGTTCATTTACCTCAGATAGTTTTACAAGTGTAAGAACCTACAGTGCATTGTTGATCTAGCCCGAGTTAGGGTTAGAGGTTGATTCTAATGGTCATATTAACAATATTAATTTTTAGCCCGAGTCAGGGCTTATGGAACCGTCATGTCCGTCCGTCTGTCTGTCTGTCCGGCACGATAGAGCCAAAACGGCTGAACCGATTGACTTGAAATTTTTACTATGTCCATATTTGACAAAGTTAGGAAACGAGTTCGAAGATGGGCGAAATCGGTCAAGTGGTTGACCGGTGGGGGTCATCGGAGTGGGTGGGGTATTATGCACCAAAATTTCAAAATTGTCGTAGAAAGCTGAAATTTGGTACAGAGGTTGCTAATGGCTCCTAATAGAAAAAAATAACTTCAGGTTGGAAAAATTTTCATCTTGAGATACCCTAGGGGGTGACCCATACGGATTTTTCAAAATCGTCATATCAAGCTGAAATTTGGTACACGGGTTGTGTGTAGGTCTTAATGGAAGAATATGAAATGAAATTGGTAAAATTTTTATCTGGAGCGACCCTATGGGGTGACCCATACCGATATAGAAAGTGGTTTAAAAAGATGAAATCCAACACGGTGATACCGTGTTGGCTTCGCATGAAATAATATGAAGTTCAAAGTTTGCAAAATGCAACCAGAGTGATCCTGGGGGATCCATACCGTTTTAAAAAGTTGTTATTTTCGTCTGAAATTTGGTATGAAGACCAAAAACCACTTCTGGACTATATGCAGCTTTAGTATGTAGGTCAATTGAGATAAGAATTTAGAAGAGGACTCGGACGTATCGAGTCACGGACTCTGTCCCTGACTCGGGCTATATGGAATCTGCACTGTAGGTTTTTATAAAATGACTCAATTATATACTATTAATAGTAATAACTACTAAAAATGTTCCCATCATGTATAACTCTAGGGTTTTCGAGCAATATGGGTTCCTCTCACAAAAATATTCAAAAATTTGACTTCATATTCTTTAGTCTGATGTGTCCTGAGCCTTGATACCGAATTTCATCATTCTTCTACCAATTTCAAAAGGCAATGCAGGTCACTCGTTTAAGTCCCCCTGGCAAAAGTCTTAAAAGCCATATCATTTGTAAATCCCTTCAGCTTCATGCAAAATTGCAGGTTTCTGTGATTGTTTTGAGACAATCTTACTAGGTCATTCTAAATAATAATTCGGTCGTTGTGATATTGTATTTTCACTTTAGTACGCAACTATGACCAATGCCCCGAAAAATATCAGCCTTCTATCGACCATTCCAAATGACCCCACCCGACCTATATGATCCCCACCAGGCAACCACGTACCTGATCTTGCCCTTCGCCGATTTCGTATGTGTATCAATCAGTGTGCTCCAATTTTCAAGTTAATTGGGTTAAATTTTACAGGCATAAACAGACTTATTTAATTGTCGATTATTTCCAGAATTTTCTGTTTTGTCATCATGCCATAAATAAATGGTCAGAATGCTTAAAAGGAATACAAACGAAGCATACAAAATCTTTATACTTATTTTTTAAAGAAATATGTTTATAGAGATGCCTGGATTTTTTAGAAAATTTATTTTATTTTCTACGTTACATATTTTCTGAGAAAAAATGGTTTCATCCGTTGACAGAAACCCAGTCAGTTCTGTACACAATGGACCATCAAAGTTGCAAAAAGTTATTCCTAGCTTAATTGCGCGTCACATTATGTTGAAATCATCCACGTTAGCTGGAGGATCTTGTGAAAACTATCTCGAATAAATATTTTGCAAAGTTTTATTACAAGAAAAGCAGAAAAGCAAACAGTGTATTCTGCGTCTCTTTAACAAGTGACACAACAACTTTATTTTCTATGCAAGTGACCTGGTTTAGAAAAACTTTTGCAACCAAATGGGCGTGCCTAATGTGCTCAAAGGTAAAGTGAGTGTCTGCACGAGGGAAGTAGTTTTGTGCTTTGCTGCTGCTGCTGTACTTTCTCCGATCTCTCTGTGGGCATAGGCAAAGGAGTGTTATTCACATTGTTTTGGCTCTGTGCTAACATATCAGATACACACACGCCATGTAGACACACACATTAGGAATAGATCAAATTTTAGACGAAATTGACTTCATTTACATGTTTTCCTTTGTTTTCCTTTCCTATCTTTACAACATGCTGCCCGTTGCACGCTCAACCGAGTTCTGGATGAAATGAAAGTTAACGGATCACTGCTTTGCCAGTGGTTCTCCTTGACTGTCCCATCGCTATCAGGCAGCGCTTAATTTGCTGACTAGACTTGCTATAGAACGCTCGCTGTATGATTGGTCTGGAGAAAGGAGAGTCGTCGTTTCCATATTTCTTGCTGGGAAATCACAATTCGGTTTCACAGTTTTCTCTAAAATTCAATAAATATAAATGGGATGAGGTGCTCAATGCGAAGTAATAACAGAGGTATCCGTGTGTGCACACATTATTGGAAACATTTTTCCGTTTTCCTATCCCAGGTAAACAGTGAAATCCGGGGGATTGGATTGCGATACAACACAATAGAGTCACACAATGGATAAAGTGGATATTTACTTGTGTGAAGTAGGAATTATGTCGTATTTGCTCTGTCCTCCTCCTCTGCTTCTGTTCGCGGTGGGAACACGAATTGGATTTGGAATTGAAGGAGAGAGTTTCGCCTACATTGAAAAGAGAAAGCGACGACCAAATGCGTCACAGAGAGACGTGAAGATCAAAGCCAGAACGATCTCCACTTGTTAATTCATATTTCACAAAGAGTTTCGCCCTTTCCGTTTGTTTTAGGCTTACAGCCAAGAGTGACAAAATAAAACAAAAGAACAAGCATATTGTCACTTTCAAATTAAATATTACTCTCTGCACTATATTTTCATATTGAGCAGTATTGAGAATTTACTAAGAACTTTAAAGTCAAGAAAAGATCATTTCCGATTAATTATCCAGAGTTTTTACATATTCTCGTATCACATGCTCTAAAATTGAGAAACTTCCAATTTTCCTGGTGTCTAATGACTAAGAGAAAAATATGGAATCTATTTTCATTGAAACTAGAGACAGAAATAATCAATCGCGCAATCACGATATTAATAAGTAATTACGGTAAAAAGGGATGAGAGTTCAATTTGGTAGTAAAAAATGAGAAGGTTCGACGTAGGCATTCGATGTGAGTTAGCAGGCGAGATGGATAACCTACATAAATAGGAAAATAAATAGTCCGTCATTCGTTCAGTCTTTGACTTTCGGTTGGATGAAATGGTGGTCGTCTGGAGAAAGGAAACGACCGAATAAGGTCCTAGAAATCTGAGCAGCTCAACCTTAGTCGCTTTTTGATCACAACATTGTGGGTTAACTGGTTTGTATTTATTGTACGGCTGGTGAAGTGAGGCGCCCTGTTGTACGATGACGATGTCTCCGCGTGATTGTATGTTGTGCAAAACGGGAAAGCTCTTTTGTTTTGAGTGTTCTCTCCAAAATTGACTTTCCCTTTTTGCATTCAACTGCTTGAGTGCTGAGATTGCCATTGGTTAAGGTGGCGGCAGGGAAGGAAACTGAATTGAGAAGGGCTTGAAAGGCTTCGCAGGAAGTTTGCACATCTACTTTCTCCGACCACTCGAGCTCAATCTGATCCTCCTTTTAACATTTACTGTTGGAGAACAATCTACCACTGCTACCTTTCCTTAGATGTTATTGGGTTCAAAAAACATTAAATCGCAAAAACATGGCGTAATGAAATAGTCATCCCCCACGACTGTATTACTTATTTGCTTTGCAGCATAACAATAAACAGTACATGCTTGATATCCTTTTTTCGTCTTTCTGAAATCAGTGGGGGCACCCTCTTTGGTTCTCTTTTTGGACCAATATTTTACAAAGTCGTATCTTTTTTTGGTCATCAGTTTTTCCATGAGGAAACTAGGTGTTGACAAATTCTCATAAGCTCTGTCTCTGACTAAAGAATTGCAGGCCATGCATATGTACTTTTTTACCATATTTATATTTGCATTCATTTACAAGTAATGACTAAATGTATAACACGCGTGTTAATATTGAGGAGGGTTTACAAAGATACATGATCAATTTATTGTTAGTGGGACACAAAAGTATATTTACACAGGTCGTACTCCATAATTTTCAGTCTACTTTCACCCTTAACTCACTTTTCTATATTTGTATTTGAGAAGTTCTGACCATCTGATGGAGTTTGTATCTATCCATTTCAATCTTTGGTTTGTTCTCCACTGGATATCAGCAATTTAATCAAATATTTTGTAGTTATGTATTAACAAATTTCGATTATTTTAATAGTTCAATATAACTACCGAAATCCTATCATTAAGGTTATGAGTGCAGATAAGCACTATTTTATGAGAATTTAAGCTTTTATTATGACTTGAGCCTTCCACCTAATTGACAAGCCATTCTCGGTCAAATGAATCGTGTTTGTTGTATTAGGGTCGTGATTTACACGGGGCAGGCGTTCAGATAAACTCATCGTATCGGATATTCAATTATCCATCTCCGAATTTGGCAGTGTGCAGTGGGTGGAAAGGGTATTATGGGCTAACGTACGTTCGTAAGTGGAAAAGTGCACAGCCAAGTGAACAGAGACGTCCTTCTTTCTGATGCGTGTATGCGGAAAGCTGGATTTTCCCTTGGTCACTTCCTGCTGAGGAGAAAGTGACGTGAAAGAGGAGAACGGCCAGGCAGCCATGTTTACAAAACTGTCCAACATGCTTCCACACAACATCCTCCTTCCACTCGTCGCTTTTCATTCTGAGGTTGCCCATTATTTTATTTATGGCACATACGGGATGAAGAAGGATGCTTCTCTACAGACAATCAAGTAATTTGTCTATCTCGTCCTCGTTTCTCCGTGCTCCACGTCCGCTCTTCAGCCAGTGGAACATTTTATTTAGTGATTTCGGTCAGAAGTCATCATCTAAGAGCTTTCTTGCCGTGGGTGGGTGGACGTAATTCCATATCCAACAAATGATACCTAAAAGCAGCTCTTTATTTAATTAACTGATGGTTGGTGGCTGAGAAAATTGCCGTCATCCTACGAAACCTCACACATGATGTTCTGGCTGATTTTTATCAAAAGGCAAGTGTTCTATTGCTGGTGAAAGCCATCATTTTTCAAAATTACGATCCCTCTCTCGGAGTTGCATAATTACATTCCAAGCCACGTGCTGATGTGGATAACGGTGAAATAAATAAATAAATCAGTTTGGAACTTGGGTCTAAGAAAGAAAGATGAAATGTAAAGTAAAATATGATGAAAATTCCAGAATAAACAAAGAGCAAACAAACTTTAGGCGATACATAACCAGCCGACGAAGACCCGGATGTTATTTATTTTCCATGAGATATGGATGGAATTGGTTCAATTGAATCCACTTCTACAAAGGCCAAGTAGTCGTGCAACATGCGGACATATTTTGTATATAGCTGGTTGGAAACTCGATCTATCTCTAAAGATATTCCAAACATCTCTGCTGTACTCGCCAAATGTTAAATGCCATTCCTGCGACGAATATAGAGAGTGAAAGCTCATGCAATCCGTTCTCTCAGTCACGGAGTAGCAAAACATTGAATGAGATGAAACTGAGGGACAGACCAAAGTTGTTTTGATTCCGTGGTTTGTTCTCACGTACCACTACCGCCGGACTCATCGTGTCATCAGATGCTGCTCTATAAGTACAGTTATCGAGAAGGACAACTAACTATGTACCGTGCTGTGTAAAAGAATGAGACCAGCTCGTCGTGTAGACCGATCTGGGCAAGACGACGATCTGCCGAGAATTGAATGAAACGTAATTTGCTAACCAAACCAAACAAACCGAATGTTTTACCTTTCTCTCGATTCCACCGTGTAAACAGCTCAACCAGTGACTGATTGATATTATGCACTTTTATGTATCAACCATTCTTCCTCCTAAACGGCGATACTAAGGCTTCATATTTTAATTAAATAACTTTTTATAATAAAAATGGTAACTTAATATCAAAATTGATCTGTCTGGTTTCTGGCGTACAATTCTTGGTTCCGATATTGGCTAGAATGTACACTGCTGAGCAACAGGGTGAATATGTATGGTTTTCGAGGTCGTGGATCTATTTTTGAGAGAAAAATAAAACAGACAACCGGATCTGTACGCCGCAGGCCGAATTTTTCTTGTAGATTTTACTAGAGTCAATTTTTTAGAAAATTTATTTCTGCGGCCTACAAAAACGAATGAAAAATGATGGTGACAGACCATTTTCTATTGCAAGCCATGTAACTATATACATACATGAAAAACAAATTAAAATTAACCTTGACGCACTAACAAAGTATCAAAAATTAATAATAGATTCAAAAATAGTAAAAACATGCTTTATTAGATAACGATGCATATGTAGTCACAAGTACTTTTCTTGATAAACAATAATTATTACTGAAAATAGAAGGAATGTTTGTTGATGGGTTGAATCAAGTGTAATATTTTGAGATGTGAATTGTTTGTTGTGCAACTGATGAAGTTTTGGCTGAAATGGAATTCTTGTAGTCCAGGATTGTGCATAATGTGGGCTACCAGTGTCTAGCCTTTCTGACCTATTTAATTATTCTCCGTTGGGCTGTGCTAATTACATAATATTGATTGGTCCATCCAATCTATTTGAGATACAATTTTACAATGCATGATTTTATAATCCGAAACCAGTTAGCTAACCGAAATGATAATCCGAAACTGTTTAGTTAATAATAAATTCGCGTGAGTTATTCGTCTAAAGTAAGCATTATTTTTTAGACGAATTAATTCATATTTCGGCGCAAGACTTAATCAATGAAGCCGCTCCATGCAACAATTTAGATTGGATTTGGCAAGGATGTTAAGCTGTAATTAGTGCTTCCAGAGCTATTTTTATAAATGGATGTCTTGATTCGTGTCTATTGATCAAAGGCAACTTCAATAACTGTCAAAAGCTTTCACAATCAGGATTAAAAAAGTATGCACTAACAGTTATTCCAGAGCTGTGCACATAAATAAATATGCAGGTAATCTATTATTCAGTTCTTGTCAATTATCAGGCAGAATAATGGGCACTGCATAAAATAAAATATGCATTTTCTTGGAAAGGAACAGCAGGGTCTGTGAACAATCAATCTTTGAATGGGATGATATGGTGACAAGAAAATGAAATCGAGTGGAAAACGAGATGTTTTTCTATTTTCTTTACATTTATACCCTCTGGGCAGACATTTGCTTACATTATAGAAACGACGACCCCTCACGATAACGATATCCTACCGTCTAACATTGTTTCCCCAATGCCTCCCCACAAAATTGAATTGGTTTCACTTTCGTCGGAAAATCAAATTCCTACTGGAGATTGACATTTGTGTGAACCAACCATCCAGCTCACTGGCAGGGAGCCTTTTTGTGTGCTTTTGGTAAAAATAGAGAATTGCAACATTGCAGTCTAGTTGGGTCGTATAAAGATATCAAGGTGTTATATTTCAGTGTCACGTTATACATTCGTCCCACCCTGTGCACATGTACACCTTCCGTCCTACTACCTCAAAATGCAATTTATCTAATACATATTTATTCAAGACACACAATACGTGCGGCTGGGATGTTTTTCCCAACCTTTTTCACGTCACGTCGGTGCGTGGGAGAAAGAATTCTTCCTACACAAGCTCCTTGTTCTCCTCATTTGGAAGAATATGTGCACATAACCATTCCATTTTGTGCGATATGTTCGGAAACGTGACATTCCGAAAACACACAACTTTGCAAATTATTTAGAAAATGAACAGCACAATAATAGTTTTTGCTCATACGTGGTGCATTTCCCTTTTGGAATTTCCACATTCCTTTATCGTTCCAAAATATGACATGAAGCAACGGTGAGAGAGATTCCATTTCTAAACACATACGCAAGTACATATGTTTGGAATGCAGATAATGGGCTTTCACTCGTTGGCGACTGTAGACCGGTGAGCATTGTGAAGGAGGGCAGAAGTGGAGAGTCACAGGCTGCGGGAGAATGTGGAAGGAATATGTGAAAACAGAGAGGGGCTGCTGCTGGCGAATTCGTGGTTTAGGACAAAGCAAAGTCAAAACTCAAAGAAGTAGCATTACTCAGAATTTGGAGAAAGTTGGTGGGTTTGTATGAAGGCTGGAAGGAGAGCATATTCAGGAGGGAAGTATGTGCACGGACTCTGCTGATGATTACCTTTTATGAGACGGATTTCGGATTCAGTGAGTCAGTTGGATGGAGATTGGGCTCGATGCGATTGCTAGTCTGGCTGGAGAAAGGAGCTTTCCTGCTTCATTATTGGGAACGATGGGCCGTCATTCCGTAATCTTCAGAGAGGCGGACCGCCCATCAACCAGCTTATATTTCCCGTCCTTTTGCACAACAATGTGGCCGGGTTGTCAGAAGGACTCGAGCTTATTCTTCCAGGGACACATATATATTTCTAATGCTCTGCTTTATGCAAGAGACTTGAGACGGAAGCAGCCAAATACCTATTACTCTCACCCACACAGAATATTGGATATATCAGAGAAAGTTAATCCTATTTGTTTTACTGCTATTGATCATAATACCCAAAGTAGCAGCTATCATGCTCTACATGCGGCCTGGAAAGTAATAAATTCTAGATGACACTATAATGAACTACAATCATTTTGACATTAAAAGTCATCTCATATAATTCCTAACAAGTTTCGATATGTTTTAATTATCAGTGCTATTTGTTATTTTTCATTGTTGTTATTTCCATATACTTATCTATATTTTTCTACATTATAGAGAAAGGCATGCATACACATATAATACGATAGCTAATCATGTTTTGTCGTGTCGAACGTCATTAACGAAGTCTAATAATTACGTGCAGCAACATCAATTACGGAGGGTTGCAATTCGCATCAAAATTAACACAACAATCTTCTTATTATGGGCACTAGCATTAATCAGATTTGATTATTTTTATCTAAATCACATCTTATAATCAGTTAACAATAATTTTTATTTCGCGATCTGACAAACACAAAAGTTTGCTTATGAGCAGAACCAAATAAATATGTAGGCCGAGATTCGAGATATGTTTGTAGGTCGTTAAATTTGCTAAGATTGAAATTTCAATGAGAAAACTTTACATGGCATGTTTGTTTTTTTCAATTCAACCACCCATGCAATTATGCATAGTTGTTTTTATTCATGAGTATATTTTTTATGTACTCCAAACCAGCACCTCAATTTAATTCTACATACATTTACTGTAGTAAATTTAATCTCTCTATTCACACCCGACCATATTTTTGTTGATTGTGTCAACTTAAAAACGCAATCTTTGACATAATGAAACTTTCAAGAAAATGAGTTTCATTATTCATTCCGCCCGAGAAAAGTTCTGGGCCGCGTTTCATTTCGTCTGGGAAGGTGGTATTGTCACTGTTAGCAAGCCCGGAGCGTTGAGTCGTCGTCGTTGCTTTCAACTTCCTTGGGCTCAACTTTATTCTTCTGAGCCACAATGATATTAAGAAACTTTCCTGGATATTCCAGTGAAACACAAACGCAGCGAAAGTTGCATTTTGAAGATGGAATCTCTGCAAACTGAAATGCGCCCTTCTGATGATGATAAGTGGAGAAAAGAGATTTGCATCACATTACCTCCACCACCGTCACTTAGAGCGAAATTCCAAATACATGCTCAAATTGATAGAGATAATTTCACCAAAAAGGAAAGCACATACTGAGATTGTCATTACAATGAGGGTGAAATGGACATGAGCAAGAAATGTGATTTACTGATGTTGGCCAATCAATTCAGCACGGATGCAATGTGTTAAATTAGAAATGTAGACATTAGCGCAGTTTAGTATATTGAGGATGCAATTTTTGAATATTTTTTGTATCGCAACATTTCTAAACTCTGCTAGTACCACGTTGGCTGAATGGAAGGGGAAAGTAAATTGAGTGAAAGATTCTAAAAACAGGACTGTTGGCCTGGTGGTTTCACGGGCAGAAAGTTATACAGAGTCGTGTCATCGTTCGCCATGCTCTTTTACCCGAGCTCCTTTTGTGTCAAATGCAAATGGACTTTTTTATTTGATTTCCGCTTCAATTCCTTCTCTTCCTATTTCTACCTCCTAAATAATTTCCTGTCATGTCTGGCCCTTTCTTTTCGCTATCTCGCCTCCGAATAGGTCAACAGCATGCGAGACATTCACGTTGTGGTTAACAGTTTGCGCTTTCCTTGGGCGTGCGTAAAATTTATTACCACTCTTGTTCTCAAATCAGATAGATCTGGGAAGCACTGACTTAGGTCTAGATGAATATATAAATATATTCAGCGCCTTTAATTCTATGTATATTTATATACATAGAAGGAGGAAGTGAAAGCTGTAAAAATATTCACAACTATTTTTAAACTCAAATGGGACCAACTCATGTCATATGCTGGTTTTGTTAACAATGAACGACTGCGCAATAAGCAATGGAACGACACGCAAATATATTTGCTGAAGAACAAGTTTCAATATTTGCACTTCGTGATTTATACGCAAAGGGCTGAATTACTTCTTGTCTTATTACTCTTTAATTATATTTTCTCTTACACTTAAGGTACCACAAGAGGTTGAATATTTCAATTTTTTCTGGACTTAGCAACATGATTTTTTAGAGAAAATGAGTCAAGACATGAAGTACGGCTCCGCATAACAACAAGGGCATTGGGACATTTTTAAGAGCTCCCCGAGATGGAGGGGATGGACTTTAAGGTCATAATGGTTGTTATTTGGAATCATTATATATTTCTGCAGGGTGTATAATCGGTTTGTGGGCTCATTTGTGTCTGGTAAAGAGATGTGAACCATTTTTGTCCTCAGAAACATAAAATAATATGGAGGGGCAAGTATAGAAATGCTATTTCGAAAAGTATGGAAGACAATATGGAAATGAGACCCATTATGCTCCCCAAGTAAAACTATTTCGCACGATGTGGGAGTCGTCCCACGTTTGTGCTCCGTATGGTTTTGACGCTAGGACGTTTTAAAAAAATTCATCATGGTCGACTATTTTGGATATAAATACGTAAGTATAAGTAACAGCAGAAGGGGACATTTACCAAAATTTAGAGTAGTAATTTTTTTACAAAATTTGTATTTGAACCAAATTTCTACCTACTATAATTTCTGAGAAAATTACAATCAAACTGAGGAGGGGAGGTTGTGTACTATCAACTCCCGGATTTCGATGCCCTTTGGATATGTTGTAGTGTCCCATGAATGTACAACAACCCTGAAGTGGTTTGATGCCATGGCCACATTTGCTCCCGCCACACCCACTCAAAGATGCCCAAAAATCGCTTTCACTCCAGCTTTCACTCATTCAAATCCTCGCCAAAAATCCAATTTTACTCCGATTTTGAAATTTCTTTCACCATTATACTCCCAGATAGTTGCTCTCTTATATCCAACATCAAATTCAACTGTTTGAAATTTTTAGTATTTTAAAAATTAAAAATTCTGAATTAGCATTGTTGTGGTAGTCAACAAAGCAAATTATGGCTGCGAAATAATCATCAAAAAAGTTGAGCTTGATGTTGGATATAAGAGAGCAACTATCTGGGAGTATAATGGTGAAAGAAATTTCAAAATCGGAGTAAAATTGGATTTTTGGCGAGGATTTGAATGAGTGAAAGCTGGAGTGAAAGCGATTTTTGGGCATCTTTGAGTGGGTGTGGCGGGAGCAAATGTGGCCATGGCATCAAACCACTTCAGGGTTGTTGTACATTCATGGGACACTACAACATATCCAAAGGGCATCGAAATCCGGGAGTTGATAGTACACAACCTCCCCTCCTGAGTGGTATAATTCCTTGCCAACTCTCTTGTGGTACCTTAAATCTTTCCTTTTCATAAGTAGTAAAATCACAAAACAGTCGCATTGGTCGACATTCCGAGGCAGGAGGCATGTTGATTATGGTAAAAAATATCTGAATTAACAGTATTCTACTTGTTTAAGAAGTATGTACATTGTAGATACACGACAGCGCTACTATTTCCTCAAACGTAATTCAGCTTCAGTAAATTTTATGTTGCTACATGGAACGTGATGAAATTGTAATATAATAATCTACAATGGAGACTTCAATTAGCCCGAGTCAAGGACCGACACCGCTTCTAAATTTTTTTGTCCGGATTGACCTGCCAACTACTATTATCACCCCGTGTGGCTAGGTTGGTACAATGTTTGTTAAATATTTTCTATTATTTGACATCAAATTTTTAGGTATTTACAAATCCTCCCTGTTGATTACCAGGAGCAGTGGGGCTGGCTTCTTTTAAATCTTGAACTTTAAAAGTTACTTGCAGAAGCCATTTTTATAAAAATTGCTTCTCAGTAAATAACAATTTTTGAAAAACGTATGGGTCACCCTCTAGGGTCCATCTGGCTGCAAATCTTTCCAATTTCACCTCAGAAATTTGATACATACTTTGTTCATTGCAAGCAATTAACAATCTGTGTGCCAAATTTCCAATACCATTTTGAAATTTTGGCCCATCATATCCTACCCACCTACATGACCCGCACCGGTCAACCGCTTGACCGATTTTTCTCATCTTCGAACTTAACTCATAACTTTGTCTAACATACAAAAATCTCAACTCAATCGTATCAGCCGTTTTGGCCATATCGTGTCTCGGACAGACAGACACCACGGTTACATGAGACTTGACTCGGGTTAAAACTGATGAACAAATCCCCTTTTCACTCCATAGCATTGTGCAATTAGACACTAATTTTACTTTCAAGAGGATTATTACACTTTACATGTGTTTCACCAATGCCAAAGCCTACCGTGCGGAGGTATTCCACCGGACTAGCTGTGTTTCATGTCAGTATGTGTGAATAAGACATTTCCTTTATCTAACACTCATAACACGTTTCTCTATAATTTTTGGTTGTGTTGCATTCGTCATTACAATTGCGATTTGTTCCGATTTGTTAATACTTTGACGTCGAAATTATACTCACAAAATTGAGCTAGTCGGTACATAATCTGCTTGTGGTTAATCAATTAATGCTCATGATAAGATTTTCTCAAATATCATAAGCAAACATGGGCCAACTAATCCTAAGTATGTACTATTGACACGGGACCAATAAATGAGAGTTAGTGGAGACTCTCGCCGTGCAGTATTAGTACAAGTTTACTGAGATTAAAGTATTTCAGTCGGTTGATTTTCAGCAACTTTTATGTGCACATGAATCTGATTGAAATTGTTTAGCTCTTCATGATTACGAATTTCTGCAGCAAAACCGTCGGGTTGTATTGAAATCCGAATTTTATTTTTCTCACATCCTCGCCAATATACAACTTCAAAGAAATTTAGTTTCTTTGGGCTGCAACTCTATGTAGGAGACGTGTGTAGCATCGACGCGCCGGTGCATTTACGTTAAGTAGTTGAGCTTGTTGAATTTTAAGCATTTCGAGGGTTGTGCAATTGCGGAGGTGCCAGTTGGTCTTCTTGGGTGAAAGTCTACTCATGATGAACTTTGCTAATCGTTAACCACAGCTTTACTTAGATGTGGAGATGGCTTTTTGGAGAGAAAGTTGCACTATTTAACACCCGACGCGACCATGTAATAAGACATGTAAATACTCGTCTAGTGTGCATTTGAAATATCCATAAAGACTCCTGGAACTAGCTGCACGAGCTGACGATTATGCAATCTAAGTATATATTATGCCATGCGTATGTGCCAATGTTTGTTGATATTACAGCGAACGTATGTATACTAATTTTCACATGTGCTGTATACAAATGATGCAATAAACTAGGTAACTATGTATCTGGTGGCGTCTTTCTTACTGAGGAGAAGCCTTCAGTTATTACTGTTGAGCCTGCTTGGAGGGTTGCTTCGGGGAAAGCGGGACTCACACCATATCGCAATTTCTGTTCGGGTCTGTCCAAGTCATTCATCCATCGGTGTTGAATCCTGTTGAATTGAATTCATAGCCCATGACAAGCTGAAGTTCCACAACCCGGGAATCCTCCACAGAGTCAAAATCTACTTTCTCTCTTGAGAAAGCACAAGTGGTAGAGCTCGTGGTGGGTGGCAGGCAGGCAGGCAGGCAGGCAGGCAGGCAGGCAAGCAGGGAGGACTAGGCAGAACCAAACCTTTTGGCGTGTAGGCTGTTTAGGCAGAAAGTCTCATCCTGGCACAAGATCGCACAAGATCGCAGTGGGGAGAGAGTGAGTTGGAGTCTGTTCAGTCAGATTCGCAGCAGAGTCGGCACTTCTCTCCACGACCATCTCTCTCTCTCCTCTGCTGTTCCTGCCTCCCAAATTGGCCAGTCAAATCCATCACACATTCCTCGAGCAGACTCTGCCTCCATTAGATCTGCCACCATCCAGACGAATCTCCAGTGAGCTGAGCTGGAGAGGGCAGAAAGAAAGTGTGCGGACCATAATGTTGTGTCGAGGAAGGAAGCAAGTCAGGTGCATGGATGGTGTTGGAGGTAGCTTTGTTCCGGTGAGATTGTGAAGTGAAAGTGGGTTGGTTGGTTGGTGGTAAGTGGAGTGTGTTACTGCCGTGGTGGCTCGGTGTTTGTATTTCATTTCACCCAAGCTTTTTCATCAGGATTGAATCTTCTAAACGGATTCTTCACGTCTCGGTACCTTATTAAGTGTGTAATACGTCTCTTTTCTCTGACAGCTACAACGCTTTGCCAACCATGTGAGAGCTTCGATTCACTCCACAGGCTCGAAATAAGAGAACACCCACACACAACTCTGACGGAGATAGTGCCACAATTTCTCTGAACTCTATTTTTGCCCTGGTCCATCTTTGCTAATGTCATATTCCGCCAAACATACCATCTCATACTGCATTTCTGCAAATATGAGAGTGATTCAGCATTGATTGAACTCAAGCAAGGTGCATAGCAAACGTACCACCTCGGTTGGCAGTAGTGCATCCACTTGTAGGATCAAATCTTGTGACTTGAAGTCGTAAGACAGAGCAATCAAAGAATCACAACAATTATACGAATTGCATGGTAAATAGTAAGATGCTAACTTTCCTCTTATTTTTCTCTCTTTCTTGCATGACACACTTGATGATCAGATGGATAAGTTATAAAATAAATTGTGTTCTATTTTGTATGTGACCGTCTAGGAATATGACAGCCATTTGCTTCGTGTGTAACTTGCCGATCCTGTCACATCAAGTTGGACTGGTCTGGAAGGGAGGAAATGGATTCGATGAACTTGTTCGGTAAGTACAGCATGAAAGAAAGTCGTGTAAATACGTTCTGTTGGTAATTCTCTCTCATAATTCCATTATGATTCCTCCCCTCACTCCTCGTACTACCGGGTGTTGCGATTCGGTCAATGCAATTTGCCACCCAGTCCTTGTGCTGAATGACGTCAACCCTGCAGGTCATTTCGTGAATAGGCGTAAAATTAGTATTAATTTGTTTAGTCCCGTGGACAGGAATTAAATTACGTGTCAAATTCCATCGCTGAGGATCTAATAAGCAAGCTCTTTTCTTGTGTGGCAAACTCGCTAATCATTTTCTGCCCTTTAAAGGCCATGTTGGAACTGAATCAAGGGGTTATTTACTGGAACCTATGAGATCTAAATTTGATAACCTCTTTAACAATTTGTCAAAACAGAAACAATCAAGGAACCGCCTTGATACAAACTTTCCTTTCTGCATGATGAGCAACAACACTGGCTTTCGTTCAAAATAGTTCCAACCTGATTGCAGCTGGCTAGCGACAATGAATCATCTTCAGTTTGAGGAATATCCCGCAAACAAAGTTTGAGCATTGCCGACATGGTGATCACTTTGAGAATATCACGAATTAGGTTTGCTCTCCATTAACAAATCTAATTAGCACGCCATCCTAATAACCAGCTCAGAAATTTCTATTTGAGTTGGTGTCTGTCGGCAGTGTGGATTGTCAACAATTTAACCTGTTGATGGTGAGAGAGTAAGGCAGACGAGGAGACGGAGAGTTATTAGCATATTGAGACCAGTGTAACATTGTGACGAAGGAGGAGAAAGCTTTTTCCAAGTATTTAATAATCCATAATATCTTCCAGCTCAGGCCACTCCCGATTAACAGCTTTCTTCTCCCAGTTAACAAACTACCAAACTAGGCAGAGTTTCTCTGTTGGTAAAAAGTTACAAGGGGAATTTAACAAGTTTAAGTAACGTGAAGTTTAGTGAGTTAGTGGGTCCGTGATGTAATTGGTTGGTTGGTTGGTAAGATGCTCATCCAGAAGTGTATGGTTCTATCCAGTAATGTGATTCGCCAAAGCACTCTTTCAATATATGTATCACATCCCATCGCATTCTGCACACAGCATCAGGTCCTGATTAAATCTACTCCAGACCGCAACCTGTTCCTCCTCCATCGATGACAGCCTCGTCAAACCACCTTCTTCTATGTAGATACTTACATATCGAGCACACGCACATAAATGTGTTTTAATCAACTTTGGACGTTGTCATCAAGGGAGGGAGAAAGTTGATGAAACTCAAACCAACACTCTATTTACTTGTAATTATAGTTTCGAGAATTTCCAGTAATTTAAGGAATTGCTTGCAACACTATACCTTGGACATAAACCGCATGTGTTTGTAGGCAGTAGGAAATTGGGCTTCATTAAAAACACTTTCTCTCTCAACATTGCTTGTCAAAATTTTAACAGAAAACTATTTCATTAGCTAATTATTCTTGTAATGCCTAGCGCATTACACAAAGCTTGCCATTACATTCCAAGTAGAAACTATTTTTAAAATGATCTCAAGTTAAATTTTTAAGAGAAAAAATGTTTTAGATGAAAGCACGATAGATAGTTTTACGTCTGTTCAACCATCGAAGCTATGTTTTAGGGTGCTAGTGTAACACGCGAAATGTGATACTAAGCGCAATAAAGCCATATGATGACAACCAAATTGAAAACGAATCAAACCAATTTTTTTTGTTTGAGATTGTAGCCTATCTATTTATAATGTATTAAGGAATAAAAGCATACGACAAACTCACTCAAAAATACTGCGCAGTATTGGAGTCCTGATTTATATAAACACTGTATTTCACTTACATAAAATCGTGCCAGGTCATAATTATATATCAGTAAAAATGTCTACATTCGATCATTACTGAAAAGAATTTGCGACAAAGGACGATCGACGCGGAAGCTTACGTCTATTTGCTATATATCTGCCAATGAGCGTGAAGAAGGACAAAAACTTTTCCAATCAGGCAATCATCTTCCGTTCCAATAACCCTTTGATTTTCTGGGGAGAGATACATATTTGTTATTGTGTGTGCGAATCACTGCGACGTGGATCCCTACAGCCACGTAGGGATCGTGTGGTGGATAATGATTGAATGAAAGTTATGGGACAAACAACAGCGTTCAGAATTTTAATGAGTTGAGTTGAGACTTGTTGCAAATTCCATTTGTGGTAAGTATTTTGAAAATAATGGAATCATTTCTTTGATCATTCCATCTTCATCGTTAGCAGACAGGCATCAATATCAGGCTTGGGAAGAGATGATGTGGCCCAAGGTCGTGTGGCAGTATTATTAAAAGAACCCATTAGCCTCCACTGATCCGCACCGACTGGAAAGAGTTGAACTTATATGGTGGACAATGCCTGAAGAACTTAACTCTTTTCACATTTCAGACACTACGCGTTGGATGGCTTGCTTCTGTGCGAGCCAACGTGATTTTGAAACTTGAGTAATTTTAATGTGAAATTAATATCCGCTATTACAACAGAAACAGAGTGAAAGTCAGCTAGCAGTAGGATCCGCTTAGGTTTGAGGGAGAAAGTCGTCCAACTATCCTTTGATGTGCTTACTTTGATTTGAGCAGTATCAACTTAAGCCAAAAGTTCAACAAATCTAGCACCACACAGTTGTTCTCGGAACATGGTTGTCTTTAAACATCAACCAAATATGTCATGGCCATCTGAACGCAAGCCACGGGATCCACAAAATTCCGAAGGAAGGAACGAGCTTTGCCGTGGTTGTGTATATTTACGGACATTTTAGTACAAGGAGTCGAGTCGAGAATGATGCATTGTATTGACGCTAGTACAACATTGAGTGTAAATTACAATTTGATCCCTCATGTATGAGAAACGTGCCGCTAAATCATCGAGTATATAAGTATTAGAAATCATGATTCGCAATCATTTTATGTTGTCAGCTCCATGGACGTCACCATCAGACCAATATTAAAGCAAAGGGCACAGTCATACGATACAATTCAAGTCGACAATAGCCGAGATATTTATGCTGATCAAGTACTTCGCAACGTTGGTGTCAAATGGAAACGTAATCAAATCCACCATAATTGTAAGCTATATAGGCTGATGGATTACGGAACTACTTATTAGGAGAATGGGAACATGAATAAAAGAAATACTGACATTTTCTCATTTCGTGTGACAGGAGAGCGTGACACCAAGACGTATAAAATTCAAGTAATTCATATCCATGTTCAAGGTTGGAAATATTACACAGGAAAAATCAAGGAGGGAAATGTAGCATCTTTCGCGACCTTGAGTTGAAATATACTTAATTTTTTTTACCAGAGCAGCATGAATCTCTTTCTTGATTTGCATATTGAAAGACATTTTTTGAAATCGCATTAAATGAAATGAGCCAATGACGCACAGGAAAGATTCTCATTTTTCGTGAATAATATTTCTTGGCTAACAATGAAGAACGTCAAAAAAGAAGGGTGATGGTTCACTTTTGACAGAAAATGATGAAAATTACGATTGGAAATTGAATCCCTTTCCTCCTCTGCTGGATGGACGTATGCACGTATGATAACGTCAACTGTTGAGCCCTGTTCATTATACCATGTGGAAAGGAGGACGAGAGAGAGAGAGCACCTCAATCTGATCCAGCTTTTATGTTGCATTGATATCACCACATTCCAATGAAATGCCCAGTTGGCAATTTGTACAGACCAGTGGACGAATTTGCAATTTTGACAAAAGTTAATATATAAAATCGATAGCTTGGTATAAGTTCCCCCCGTCGCCATAACCCTCCCACGCGACGACTTCATCGTCTCGGTTCGTATGTAGGTTGTACATGACGCAGTCGTGTGGTATAGGATCTCACTTGAATGTATTTATTACAGTCAGATCTCATATTTTAGTGAAGTTGCATGACATAATTTGGATTTTGTCAGTGGCTGTGTATGATTTATATCTTATGGAAAGACTTTTGAGTTTTCTCCCTTCCCTGTGATCATTACCGGAAAAGTGGAAAACTAACTTAATGAGATTGAGAATTAGGGAGAATTGTGTGTGCCAGATTCCTCGTGCTGTTTATGAGCGGGTTCCGCTAGGTAAAAGTTGTAGAATGGCGAGGGAAAGTTTTGTAGACGTGCGTCATATAGGAATATGCAAACTTTAGAGTCGAATGAATTATTAGGAAAAATATGTGCGCTATTTCCTAATAGGGTTGCTTCCAAGAAATACCTTTTACAGCCAAGAATGAAATGAAGAACGACATTTGGGAAGTATGCTCACGATAAAAATTAAACACTCGTCTTCTTGGGCTCCTCACTTGTTAGAAGATCTTATAAATATTGATTTTAAAGATGCGCAGTTTTCATTTTAAATGAGAGCTACGAGCTAAGTTAAATGTTTACTTATATATAAAGCTGAGAGAAAGCACAACACGCATTTTGTTTTAATTTTTATATATTTTAATTGTTTATCATAATATTTTGTTGGTATTTTTTCAGGGAACAAGAGCAGGAGGAAATTCTCAGGGCAAGGCTTGGGAGACGTGATTCTGCTGCTCAAATTACCACCGATATTACCCCGTTGACGGTAAAAAATTAATTGATAATAATTTTTTGTGTGATCATATGCATCATGTATTGCATTCCTAATTGCATGGATTAGTAATAAAAAATAGTAATAAAAATGAAAGCGAAAATTATATATAAATTTAATGACGATTCAATCAATCGTTGTTTTAATGCACAGGTTCGCGAGACATCGCCACCAACATCTCGACGCCGTCGAAGTTCTTTAGCACAGTTAACGGATATTTTAAGAGAATGGGGCAGTGGCGGCGGCCTTAGAAAACAGGACAAGTCGTTATCCAGACGAGAAACTTTGGCGGACATTATCTTGGCAAGGTACTTGCATACTCTGCTTCTCATACCCTAGCGACGACGCTTATATAATTCGTAGCATATAGCTCAAAGCATTAGGATAATAGTGAGTGTTCCATACACGTTCAAAAATTCACACCTTGGAACAAAAACTAGTGACATACAAATGTTCAAGTGTTTGATACACACACTCAACAAAATACGCTTTCATCAATCTTTGAAGTGCCCTCGGCATGATAACGTCGCTCTGTGTGTTGCATAAATTGTTTTCGCGATGAGAAATTGATAAAAACATGTTTCCCATTTCACTGTTGCTCTTTTGTGCACGTGAAGGATGTCTCATCCAGATTTCATACATGACAACAGCCATTTTTGAGAATTGTTCTTTCCCACTGAGCAAATATATGAATGTACCAGGACCACCTTTTGTATGCTGGGAAGATGTGCAAAAGTGGAAGATGTGCAAAATTTGGGCGATATTATTTACTCACTGCGGGTTGTTTGTTCTTGTCCTTGTCCTGTTAAGGTCACTACCATGGTCGAGGCGTGATTCGACAATAAGTAGCTCAGCCACTGCAACACGGACCAAGAGGAGAGAATCGTCCGCAGATTTCAATTTTGGAATCAACAGAGGGAAACTGCCCACGAGGCCCTCCGTCGACAAACCCCTGCGTCGTGGCTCTGTGACAGCCATTAAACGAATCGTTACTTCACCAGGTAATAATCACATTCTCTTTTTTCTCTCTCCCCCTGTGCCCATTAATCTCCTCCTTCCTACGTCCGATGACCATCCGGAGGGCTGGACGCTAAACTCCTCCAGCCACCTGCCACCGTAAGTTAGAGATGTTGGATTTAGTTGTCAGTTTGTTCTAAGAAAGAAAAACGAAAAAAGGACGTAAGAATAAATCGATAATTCATGAGGATTTGCGAAACGCTGACTCATTTTTCTCCTCACGGATATCTCCAAGCCGGCTCAGAGTGCTCACCATTTTTCTTTCATTGTTTCACCGCTTATGGTTTTAATTTCGAGCATAAAATCTGCGAGCTTTTAAATAGCAATGCCAACATTAATGAACTTGATTAACCAAGTTGCGATATAAAGTTTCTCTTGCTCATTCCCTAACTCTACAATCTTCGAATTTATGTATGTACATGCACATATAGTTTAGTAGGGGCTAGCTGAGGAGCTATAGGCAATAAGAGAATGAGGTCCTCGATCGTGTATACGTAGCTGCTCCCTCGGCTCGCTTTACCAATAATGCCATTCTATCCTTATCCTTATCCTTTAGATTTAGCCAACAGTTTACTTGGGGAAGGAGGAAAATTGAAAGTTGTTTGCACGATGGGCTGAAAGGGCAAAAAACTTGCATGAGAGGTGGGATGAAGTGGAGTGAAACTTGGACGTTTACGTATTTTCGCCTTGGTTGGTTAGACTCTAGTGCGAGAAAAAGAGAAAGGTGAAAGTAAAGCATTTGGGAAATGTGGTGCATAATTGATGAATGAAAAGAAAAAGTGAAAGTCAACTCTGCTCGCCAAACTCTGCTCGGAAAGGGGGTGGAGGAGAAATATTTCGTTTTTGTCCCTTTGTACGCTTCTTCCACGCTCATTCCGACCTTTGTGAATAAGTGTCTGCATTTAGCTTTAAGACGGATAGTGTGGCATTTGAATGAGTACAACCGTTGGGGTCTTATCCGTAGTAGAGAAATGAGAGTGAATAACATTGCAAATCTGCAGTAGTAAATATCTAATAGTGGAATTGGGTTTACAATTGGTCCATGTGCTGTGTCTAAAAAAATTAAAACACATGGGACCTTGGCGGAATTGAAATTCATTTTATGGCATTTCAACAACATGCCATTTCATCCCCCTTCATTTGCAGACATAAATCGGAGACATTTGCGTCATCCATTATGTATTCTCTATGAGCTGTAAAATATTATCAACCTCGGAGTTGACAACTTGATCAGAGAATGATTCCATCAAAGTTCCAAATAATATGTTTTTTGCAACGTGTCACGTATGCAGTCGTTTTATCGTTCCGAGAACCTACATAGTTCGCTTATTACAATTTGTTGTTGTTGCATATTGTGCAAAAGACAAGTCTGTTGAGGAGGTGGGGTGGTAATGAGAAGAAAAAACAGACGCTGTTGAGGCTGAGCGAGAACCTTATCATTATTATTTTATAGGAGAGACTCCCAGTGTGCGGTCTCCAACTGAGGCTTGAAGGACGGCGTCGTACCCCATTCTCATAAATTGTCTCCGCTTTTGTATTGTTTTCTTTCTCCATCATTACTTCCTGTTCCTTTGTGCAGCCTGAAGGATTGAGAGCATATTATACGTATGAATACTTTGACGAATATGCTAATGGATGTCGTTAGGCTGCCATCTGATATAGCAGACAAAATTAACTATAACATTTGCATGGAAAAGTTAGACATGCCGCGTTGGACTAGAAATAGCCAAAAGTGGATCGAGACTTTAATGCTCGCCATTTGTTTACCCCACATGATTTGAAACATGAAAAAATAAGTGTTTTTGATGTATATTTTGTGTAGAACCGTCGGAGCCAATCGTGTCCCCCGCTGGGGATCAGCCCAGTTCGAGTGAGAAGGTTAAAAAAGAGCTTCAACGACGTAACAGTCGACCAACTGTTGAGCGGACTTCACCAAAACCACATCGCTTAAGACGACAATCTACGGTGCTTGATGAATTCGGAACGAAGAGACGGGGATCAAAGTATGAAGTGTTCTTTGATTTGTTGTCCTTATTCCAGTTAATGTACACTCATGGTTCAGTCAGGGAACAACCAACCAGTAAATACACAGCCGCTCAATCCCCACAGGCAAATACCCGTTGTTTATCCCCAAGTGATTGGGGATAGATTGGTTGATTGAGTCCTATTTACAACAAACTCCGACGAGTGGATTAAATGTGATTTGTACAATGAAAAACTGGGACTTCAACTAGAACTTTTGTGAATAGTTCAAATAAGATTAGCAAATGGAAGGTAGCTTGAGGAAAGTTCGTGTTTGTCGCGAAATTTGCACTCACACTCTTTTTTAGACTGAAACTCTGTCCACTTTCACCTGACTCAATACTTTTTATTCTGATGTAGGGTCGTGTACTAATAAATTTGCTGTATGTACCCTTGAACTGAGAAAAATATAATTGGATGAAAAGTACATGTATGTATGAACGCACATTACACAAAGAATGCGAATTTGCCCAGAATGCGAATATTACTTATTGAAATGCAGTTTGTGATACGAAATATTTAATAAGCTAGCTACGTGTTCCGTTAATGATGTAAATCCATGATGAATATCTGATGTATTCTTGTTTCTCTGTTGTGTGTCCAAAGAGCACAAGGCACGATGCCGAAGATTAGTGAGTTATTAGACGGGGGACGGACGGAGGGACAGGAAAAAAAGTTTCGTGACGGAAAAAGAGTTTCTTTAACTGGAAGACCTGTCCAAGTCAAAGTGTTAAGTTCATTTTCTTTATAATTTCCGTGTCGTCATTCCCCTCCACTTACTTATTTTCTGTTCGTGTATTCCAACAAACAACCAACAGCACCCCACAAACAGTAACCAACTTTCTCTTCTTCCTCCCTCTCTCTCTCTCTCTGGCACATATGTCGTTCGTTTCGTTTCTCGTTTCTCGTGGAATGTTAGATTTGTTGTTTTTGTTATCTGTGCAATCTTTCCCTTTGTGGGTGTCAGCAAGCTAGTCTCAGTAGAGTAGTCCAACAAGTACGCATACATGCTTTCGAACACATAAATCGAAAAAAATGTCACCAACCAACCACCCGTCTCGTCATACATAACACACACATCACACATGTGCAACTTTCTCCAAAGTGGATTTGGTTTTTTTTGTTTGTGTCCTGTCTGCAAAAAATATTCCTAGTTTTCGTTTTGTCATTCCTGTCAAGAAGTGAACATTTTTATTGAATTGAGACAGGTTTTTCTTTAAGTTCAAGTTGCTGTTGACTGACTTGACTGTGATGCGAAATGTGTGAAACTCTTCCAGATGAAAAAAAATGCCTTCCATTTTTCTATTTCAAAAATAACTTAACTAAACTCTTCTTCTCAATAGTATGCTTCTTCCGACTGTATCTATCTTTCTATACACAAATATTTAGTACATGTGAATGTGTGCTGGCCGGCCATCATTCAGTGTCAATAATTTCCCATGCCTCATCAGAGTTGTCATCGTCATGTCAGATTTTGTGATGTGACCTTATTATATTATTGAATGTATGATGTGGCACGTCCCCTACACTATTATTATTTCCCTTGCCATGAGAGCATCAAGAACAACAAGGTTATATTCTCTCTCCCTTCCAGACCTTTTCTTTCACCTGACGATGGGACCAGTGATGAGACTGCATGGTCGAGGAAAGCCAGGAGGGACTCGTTATCACCTGACTCTGCAGCAGAAGACGACCCACGCTTCAACCGACGCAGCAAAAGAAGACAATCCCGAAGACAATCAACTGTAATAACTCAGGGCTCAGTAAAACATCAATTCATAAACTGTGATTTCTGAAATGGACCATTTCAACTTGCACTTTTGTTTTGAGATCTTGAGTCTTAGTCGAGATGTTCCTCTGAAATGTCCACATAAAGAAATTGCACATACACGTGTCTTCTAATAAAATGAGAAGCACTATCTGAATGAGTTTCTTTTGCCTTTGAACGCAGGTAGTGAACGAGGAGAGGAGGGGGTCAAAAAAGTCTCCAGACTCATCGTCAACATGTTCATCTCGGGAGCCGAGCCCCGTTACACCCAGACCACCAAATTTGAGGAGACAATCAACGACAGAAGTACAGGTTTTAGCTCATAAGTATTAATGAAATTGAAAAGAATTAATTATATATTGCCGTATTTTTATTACATTTCAGGAAATTTTAATTGCTCGCGGCTTCCGGAGACAATCTACAACGGAAGAAATGATTCGTTGCAGAAATTTCAGGTCGGCCTACCACTCTGTCCGAATATCGATCCTTATCGTTTCCTCTCTTTCGTCACAACCATATCATCGATGATTGCTCATCAAGAATTCGTTTAGAATACGACCAACTAATGATTTACTCCCTTATTGACTCAATTCTACACATTTCGTGATTCGACATAATTTTTTATTTTACTTCATTGGTTTTCAATTTCCTTGTAATTTGCATGATCAAAACTTCCAAGTACGCATAGAGAACTAAAATGTGTAAACACATAGTAAATCTATAGTAAGACTTATTTCTAAATTGTATGCATTCATTAGTAAGATCTTCACCCTGAACTTGTTATTAATAGTTTGGAAATTTTATTGCTCAAGTATTTTGAGTCGTTTCCTTTTACGATAGTGTGGATACGTAATGATCGCGAAATGTCAGTTCTTTTTGTTTCACTCAATAATTTGTCTAATTTATTGTCCTCCCCTCCCTCGCTACTAATTCACTTTTGATGCAGTAATCGGTACACATTCATTTTCATGCATTAACCAACATATGTACATATGTACCTTAACCCTATATTTAGCAAGCCAAATTTTCCTACCATAAGAAAGTACGAGGAAGTTATAGTCATTTGTGCATTGAGTCATTTGTTTGTTTTATGGGAGTTGTATCTTTCCATTATCCTACCATCCAAGTAATTTGCATGTTCACCAGTCGTACTCCTGATTCTTGCTTCAAGAACTTGTTTTACAACGTGCTATGGCCAGATCAAAAATATTACTATTTATTTATTCTTGTAGGGTTACATTTTAACATTTAATAGATTTGTTTCAGAATCAATCCTATTTCTCCGCTTTTTAACATTCGCCGAGTTAATCAAAGGACATAATTGATTCAAAGGCATTTTTGCATTATCCGATAGAAGGCAGTCAACTCAGAGCGAAGAACTTACAAAAACGCGAGGTCGACGAGACTCCTGCGCCCAAATTACGGACGGTACGATTGCCACCATGACCGTGGAAACCACGTGTGCGTTCTTTGACACCAGCACCCAAACAGGTAAGTCAATAGCAGATTAGCCTACACGGACGTAAGGTATGCACATACACGTACTCCGACACATTGCATGTCAACCGATTGTTGCGCTGCAAGATCATTTTGAACTTTTTTTCGGAAGCGTGGTCGTTCAAGTGTGAAAAGTGGCCGAGCAGGATTTATGAATGAAAGTGAGAGGATCGGAGGACGGAGGATTGGCGTAAGTGGGAGAGAAAGGAGGCTGCTCACTCTAGTCATTCCTACCCGAGTCACGAGGAGCAACTAGTGTGCACTCCACCCTGTAGACTGTGGGAAAAGTGCGTGATTCTCTCTCAAAAAAGCAGTCGCCCCATGTGCCTCCTATCGTAATACTGCTATGGGCTCATTCAAAGTATATAATCCCAGGGTTCATAATTTGCCTCTATTGTTCTCCATTGTACTCTTCTTTCGGCGACTTGTTTCTTGCAAAGGCTACGATAATGAGTGATGAATATGAAGGCTGATGCATGTATGTATGTACATATTTATTATGGGTCTTATGTGTCTGTTGGTCATTATTGCTTTTGTGTGTGCTATACCACATATGCAGCAGTACTTATGGCAGGAAGTTGTGCTGAATTGCCATAAAATATAACCCGTCGTCCAGTCTATGCACATGGATTGCTATTCTGCTACTGCTCCATGGCTTGAGAAATACTTTGTGGGTCCAATTATTTCTCTCTCGTACAACTTCCTCCTCGTCTATCGTTGGGCAACTCCTGGTCGAAATTTATATTCTTCAGCTCGCTCTCTGTCTCTGTCCAAATTAGCTTTTTCACTCCCTCCAAACTACCTTTTGTAGGTATTTAGAGCGGTAGTCGGCTTATCCAGCGGTATGCGAGGCGGTTAGCTCTCTGGCTGAGGACATACTTTGCTGTGAGCAAGCAACTCGTAGCCATTCCCGTGTGCAACAGTCTTACGTGCATCCATACGGCCATCACAAAACTTGCACTGTTGGGGAAACTTGAAGCACTTAGGACAAGACCGGAGGTGATATGAATGAAAGATAGTTCGTTCCTCCATCCCCAGCACCACCACCACGTCCAGCACTACGTTCATACGTACTACCATGAAGAAGAAGAAGACGAAGGAGAAGGTCGACTGCCTGTTGTACTTTCGCTGCTTTCTCTCCAATCTCTCTCCTCACTGCAAAATGGGACCTCATTCACTTCCACTCAGTCTGCAACTTGGTCTCTGGGTGAAAACACGCTTTCCTCTCATATCCAATCAAGGCAGTGTACCACTGGGTTAAAATAACCGTACACACACAGTGGCTCGGTGCAGCAGGGGAAGGACAAGTGATACCAGCCTACTTTATTTTTGTATAAATCATGGACAACCAGGCAGCCTCACAGTTACAATTAAGTAATTAACTTTATTCATACGGTGTGAACCATTTCATGTTCCCACGAAGGAAAAGCAACAGTTTGCCACTCTCATTGTATGCGTATTCCCACATCGTATGCATTCCTCTCCAATTTTTATGTGCGTGAATTTTATGGCAAGAAAACATTTCAAATTCGAAGTAGTTTATCTGTCTGAAAATAAGAAAAGTGTGCTAATTATTAATTACGAATAAGCTAAAAAGATGACCAAAGTGTGAGGTCCACACAGTTCGATTTGATTGACGGTAAGTTAAAAGTCTCGGTATTTTTAATGTAAAATTATTTTTATCGGACCAAATAATATCACCCTTTTTATTTTTGCATTTATAAATACCTTGCCTCACGGCAGTGTGCAACTCATGCATATTTATAATAATATTTGCAGAATTTGTAGCATTGTTGATAAACATGTAGGACGTATGCAAATTAGTCATTGGTGTGCTCCGAATGAACTTATTGCATAAGTGTACGTATTTGTGTATGTACATTCAATAACCTCCGTTAGTTTTCCTCCAGCTCCTCCATGCAACTTTGGGTTTTAATGAATGCTGAATATTTAATTGGAAGGCTACTGAGCAGTAAAATGCTGATTCACATGTCAGCCCAAATAAACCGTGTCCCAAGAGTGGGCGTCTTGACTTTTATGACGTGCTTCCTTCCGTATTCATCATAACAGTTTTCCACTTCATCATACATTCCAGTTTGCATTTTTAAGTGCACGTCCACCGAGACTGGGACGTATGTATGTAGGAAGAAAGCGGGCACCGTGTTCGTGCACTGTACATAAAAATACATCGCTCATCCTTAGTTAGTTGAGTTGGGTCTAAATATTACTGAATATTTCTCGGTTTAAAAAGTGGAATACATCTTCACGTCCATTTACTGGAAGGGAAAGGCTCCGTTTATTTGTCAGAGTAACAATGTTATTCATGCAAAGGCGAAAATGCATTGGGGTATGAAACACAACTTTCTCCTCAGTTGCAAATTGGAGTATCACTATCACATATCCTCCTCCCATCCTGTTAAGGGATTCCGAGAAGAAGAAGAAGCAGCAAGCAAATGTGGAAATGGGAGGAAAGAGTGCGTTGGAAATGTTTGAACCATTACTCTTATTACATATTTTTTCTTATCTGGTGGTTACGGTCGACGAGTTTCCCTCCACTCCTCCGAACTGTCGTCCTATGTATGGCATAGTCTCACTTGACAAAGTTTAAAATCATATTTGTAAAGTTACAAAGTGGTGGGTGACAATCGTAATGGGATATTTATTTTATAGGGATTAAATTTTACGCTTTCCGGGAAAAAGCCAGAAATGGGTTTATGTAGGTGTGCATAGGCAGTGGGTGTCTAGAGATTATGCATATCCAGGTTATATGCATGTACGGTTATTAGCATGGCATTAGCATTATGAGGGCTAAAAGATGTAGGCAGAATAATTATATGCAATGAGAGGAAAACAACCACCCACTGGATCCATTACTTTCTGACCTTTCATTGCATTATCCCGTCCGGTCGGATTCTCTTTCAATCCAAGATTTACACGAAAGATTTAAAACTTGACATTTATTTATTTGCATCCAGGCCAAAGCTTATTATTTCCATGCCGGATAGACCAGATGTGTTCGTTCCCCAAAGTCCCAAACACTTTTGAGGAACGTGTACTTGTGGTGGATGGTGTCAAGGAGAAAGCAGTTTGTGGAATCCCTTTATTCAAAGATTCTTCATTATTTGAATACAAATTTGTGGTCCACTTCAACCACTGTGTTGAACCAGTGGTGGAGAAGACCAAATCGGCGACACGATAAGAAGAAAAATTGATATCTGTTCTAAAGGTCTCGCACCAGGCTCTTTCAACAACGTCGTAAAAACTTTTTTTTTCTGGAGGAAAACAAGAAACAAAAACAAATATCTTGGCTTTTTTCACACTTTATCGCATACATACGTATGTACAACTGAGGAATATATATTTAGAAGGGTATACTTTTTGTATTGCCATGTTTTTGGTGTGATTTTGGGTCGAGTCCTTCTGGTTTTCCTCCTCGTCTCCACTTGAGAATATACATAATTTGCATTAGATATCCGTTGGTTGTTGGTGCGAGTTGGTTGGTTTGAAGATTAGGAGACAAGTTTGATAGGAGTAAATGGAGCATGTTAAGTTAACATGCTAAGTTCGAACACCTCTGTTGCCGCATGATTTTCACGATTGTGGGTACAAAATTTGCATAAAGTTGAGAGATAACTCCAAGAATGCAGAAGGAGAGAGGATGTAGTGAAAGCAGGGAACACGCAAGTTGTGACTTTGCAACTCTTATTTAGATTTTGGAAATAAATGTTGGTGGTTTTGCTGGGGATGTGGCAACTTTGATTTTCTTTCCTTGGCTGGATGGCGTGCGGTTAGTTGTGAGGAAAGCGAGGATTTGTCATCTCTGAATATTTATCATATATTATTTACGTTGCTTCCTCCTCTGCGTGCTCAACTGGCTGTTGAGGCTGTCAGACCCTATTATATGTCCTCGCTCCTAAGCTCTGCTCTCTCATGATGCTGTCCTCCTTCTCCAAGCTCGGATTTGGACACCTCCTCGGGGCACGTTTCATTCACTTTCACCCACACTGCCAATGACTACTCCACCACGCTGGGTGCCATGATACCCAGTGTGTGTGCTGCACTATTCTTGTCAAATGCTTACTTTGGCAACAGTGGTGCCAGAATAAAGCCTTCACACTCTGGTCCAACTACTTCATCATTCGCTGCGTCATTCGTCCGAAAGAGTCTGCGAATACACTCCTATGAATTGTATGCAAGTTGTATAAACTACTTTGGACAATGAACCATATCACATCATCCCCTCATTTTTAGGCGAACTAGCCACACATTTAAGTGCAACCCCAATTATAGTAATACAACCTACTGCAAACAACTTTGCGGGGCCTTTTAAGACGGTATTAAGTATTCACTGAAAGCCAGACTCTTAATAAACGATGTGCATATAATTTCGTGATTTGTTGTTGGAATAAACCAGTGCAAAACATGATTTAGCAAATTAGCGAAAGCCTTTGTTGCAGGTAACAGCTTCCCCGATGACAATTATCTAATAAATTTTCGTTCAGTCAACCCGAACCATCTAAATGACCCCCACCGACCAACTACAGTACCGATCGTGACCATTTCCGAATTAAACCTTACGTTTGGCTAGAATATGCTGGATGAAAAATTTAAAGTCGGTAGCTTGTGTCGTAAGAGACTTATCCTGCACACGGATGGACGGGCGGACAGACAGACATCCTGACAAATCATCTTAACGTTTAATCGTAATAATGTTACGCTAAACTTGAGTAGGACATCAGAGAAGTATATTTTATGCCTGTACATATGTATGTACGTGTAGATCTATGGGCTACTAGTTCGTACGAGGAGGCGTAAAATAATTGATGTTTGGATAACTTATTACATATTGCACTGTCATTCCAGAGAATGATCTGTCGCATTATTGTCTTGGAAGGAAAAAGTACGTACTTTATGACTCGCTTGATAACCATATCGAGATTCCAATTCCATTCCTTTTATTTTTATTACACTTTGATTTCTGTGCTGGGATATTCACGCTGTTGCGTTGATGGAATCCGTAGACACGTAATTTTATTATTGCGCTGTTGTTGGGAATCTGCATACGTAACGCAACGCGGTGAATCATGCTGAGCCGAATTTTAATCGTTAACTTAGCCCGATGTAAATTTAACGGCGAGGAAGCAAGTTAAGGAGGAAGAAAGCTTTGATTGATTACAAGCACATTTATACATTTGCGATGAGTGATGATTCTCTGTCAGCATTTTGGTACGTCTTTATCCTGCCCCATACTCTCCCTTCATTTTGCACTCAGTGCATCACATAGTGGTAATTTGAACTGACATGACATGATTGCCATGATTGAAAATGATGGCCAACTTTAGTTCTCCGCGTTTTCTTGATCCGTTTAGGCTGCTGCTGCGGCTCTAGGATTGTCAGGGATCCGTATTATGCACGCCAACCACATTTTGCCCCAAAAGCAATTCCTATTAAATTCCTTGTGCCAAACCAGCTAGCGAACACACAGGAATTGAGTGGAATTTTGAACTGCAAGATGATGAACGAATAATCCTTCTGTCACTACTCTCGCTTGCTGCTCTCCTTCCTCTCCGCAATTTCACGACATTCCTGCCAACCAACCGAGATAGATGCACTTTGTTCCATAAGAAAATAACGACTGGTTGATGGCTGAGAAAATTAACCATTAGCATACTTCCTCGAAAGTATGTGCAATTAGCTCCCCGGATAATCAAATTCTGATACCGTTTTCGTTCAGTTTTGCCTATTTTCTGGGTACTGGAATGGTGCAACGGTAAGTTATGTCACCGGGCCAATACATAACGTCCTCATCAAATACGTTACACGAAACAACGATTCGATTTGCATCGGGGCATGCATACTGCATTTCCCGGTGTCTGACTTATGTCTGACGTATAGTATCGATATCGTGCCGATATTGAATTGGGCAAATATGTACAAATCCTAGAAAAGGGGCAAAACTGAACGACATGGTTCATGCTGCTCCGATCTGGTGAAAATTGTACACGAGTTAATCGGATGATAACTAAAACTTCCTCTGGGGATGATTACAAAGCGCGCATAAATATTTAGATCCTTCTTTCACTTGAAACACAAAGCAGGAAACCTCCATTTGAACCGCTGGATAAATATGTACACTGAATTACCATTATTGGGAACGTTATTGAATTATCCAATTGGATGAGCAGAAAATACTTTCACGTAATTACATTTTACTCCTGCAAGTACAATAGCGTAGCGTGTTATACGACCTCCACGAAATCATCCAATGATACGGAATATCTAAGAAGGTGCACTTTGTAACTCGCTTTTGCTCTCTCTTCGATTGCCGTAAATTAGAACGTGATGAGTTCACGACTGGATACCGTTATGCTTAAGCCGGGTTTTCCTGACGGTTATGTAGAGCATTATTGGGACGGGACTAGTGAAAGGCTAAAAATCTATCCATCCATCTCTCTCTCATCCTTTCGGTGGACCATGATGCTGAATTTCTCTTCCTCCTTTCTCTCCTCCTTAGTAGCTCACAGTGGGCTCTGATGCACCCACCACATGCTGAAATATAAGGCATACCATTCGGCTTTCCTATGAATTCCAGCATGGCATGGCTCGAGCTTGTGTGATAGTTTCCCAAAATTTTCACCACCCAACCAACTAACTGAATTGTTGACTGACTGCTGTTTCTCAGCTCGTTTTCACTTTCTCTCTCGTACTATCCAGCCAAGCAGGGTGATCGATATTTGCCTCATTCACATCTCTCAACAGCCATCCAGGCAAACTTCTTCATTACTTCCTTGCACTTACTTGCCCAACCAGAGTGAAATAATCTAGCACCACTAAAGCTGCTGCAGATGTGATGTCTCTTGCTATGGGAAAATCCTGCTCACTGCTTTATTACCACAGAGATGAACAACTGGTAGCACGTGAACTTGCATTTGACGCAAATGATTCTATTAGGAAAAAGTGAGTAAGTAAGGCGAAGGCCGTGTGAGAAGGGCATGAATGGTCTACATTAATAAGAAGAGAATAGAATTTGCCTTGGTCGTCTGCACCATTTATTTAAGATTTAATCTACTACTTACCTGGCCTCTGTGTGCACATTATTACAGGGACCATCGAATACCATCACCACCTGTTTCATCCTCTGCGCGAAATGCTTTCACTTTGGTTGTGTATTTAATTTAATCCATTCTCTCATCCACCAAGGACTCTGCAATTTGGGCAATGTCACTAATGACATCTTCAAGATTTAAGAGTTTACTTTGGATTGTTGAGTTAAGCGAACTACGGCTTTTGAAGTTTTGAGCAGATGAAATATGAACGTGGAGTCAAAAAACAAGGATCCAGCCTCTGGAAATTTATGGACGTTGTTGTAGGCTCCTCTGTTTTGTGTGACATGTACTCTTTTTCATGCAATAAACTATCGTAGTGATGGTGGTGACGATGGTGGTACTCTCAGTTGACATCAGCAATTTAACCAAATTTCATGCAACCCCGTGGTGATTTACGAACTATGTATCCATCCACCAAAGCTGCATGCAGACAAGTGTTGCCAGTTTGCCTGCGTGTTTGGACAAAGGAGAAAGAGTTTCTAAATTGTTAGGCGGCTCCTACCCAGTTCTGCAAGTTGTTCTAAAAAACATCGCCAGCGAGTGAAGAAAGACGAAACGAAACTGTAATAACCAACGAGGGAGTATAACGGCCAAAACTTTCTTCATTCTGATCCACGCTGTAACCAATTAGATTTCCTGATGATAATGGCACAATTACTTATCGTCTCAAAACAAAACTTGCAGATACTCACCATGACACGTACGCGGATGTTTCGTTATCAAGAGGGTGCATGGTGTTTGATATATTTGTCTAGAAACTTGCAGTGCGAAAGTGTCAGTGGCTAACCTCAGATTTCGATTGAACCAACTTTGTTCGGTGCCAAAAATAAGCTGACCTGTATTTTTTTATTTGTATGCTCAATTTGACTGCTCTTAATTTTGGTATGATTTCAAAAAATCCGAAATATGTACATTCAGAATTATGCTACTGACTTTTTGAAAACGCAAATCTTTTTTTCAAAATTTTTTGAATTTATTAATTGTTTACCTGTTTCTGAATTTTGAAAAATTCCAAAATTGAGCAAAATTTTTAACTTTACCAGCCGCCGAGGGGTTGAAGTATTGCGCATTAAAAAAATTAAAATTACGGGTCTTCTTATTTTTGGGACTGAACAAATTAAAATTGGTCTGGTCAAAATCTGAGGTCAGCCTCTGGCACCTTCGCATTGTAAGTTGCATTCCACTTGGGGACGACAACGGCAGATTTTCGAAGGACCGCACAGTCCCTCAATTCTCTCCCATGTAGTTATTTACACACGAAACGCTATAGACCCAGACCATGCAGTTTCATATGAACGTATCCACGCAGTGTGAGGAGGCAATTTGGCTATGGGAAAAGTGAAAATGAACATTTGTTTGACAAAGGTGATGTTTATGGGCTGGTTTGTCCGCACTTTCCAAGGACACGTGAAGTGCTTATACTTCCTCTCCTCCATTATCTCTCGATTTCTCATGGCGAGATCAACGACAAAACTTAGCTCGAAATGCACGAGGATGCTTTTTTGATATTCTGCCTCTAACACATATATGGCAAACATTACATTGTGTGCTACATAGGCCAGCACATACATATAGGTCTTTTGATGACATTTTTACTTTTATGGATCTATTTTCTTTGTTCTCTCGGTGCGAATAAACGCCTAGTTCCCACGCCTAGTTGTTGACCAAGTCATGTATAGACTCTGGTGTGATTTTGATTCTCTTTGGCATGTTACATGAGCTCTGGTCTTTCAAGAAGGTCCAATTTTGCATAAGAAATCCACCCAGAATTGAGTCTTTTTTTTAATGCACAGACCACATTTATTCATATGCAAAGAGCCATATGCGAGCGTTTACTCATATACAAGTGTATATATGTAAGTACATACGTAGTATATTTAGTAACGTTCTCTCATCATCTACATTTCCATGTAATATTACTCACATCGAATCATCGTTAGTTTATTTTATGCTCCTTTCTCTCTTTCTCTCTGCGTGTGGTTGTGTTGCGATATGATACGTGGCCTGCCGACAAAGTTCAGTCAATTAAGCTGTATTATTTTCTCACATAATGCAACCAAACTGGAGAAAGCGTAACTCTCAGGTATAGAGGCGCCTCCATAGGCTCAGCTCATACAACGGTGGTCACTCTGTTTTCCCTACGGCGCTGGTTAGGGTCTGGGCAAGACAAGAGGATGTGAGTCGATGAGTAACCATTATCATGAATGATCGTCGTCATCAAGCCTTGACCATTTCACGATGTTTTCGTAATTGTTGGTATCCATGTCTCTCTCTTCGTCTGCTGCGGGTTCTCTCGCTTACATAAATAAAATAATGGTCAGAGAAAGTACGAGTAGGAGCAGACCTTCTAAATAAAGAGCTATATTATTCACTTGAGCTGCTGCATTATAATGGTAGGCTAGTTCCATGGTTCATATTATTTTGAGCGAAAGTTGGAGTAAATTTAACTGAATTTGTTCTCTGCATGAACAATTCAATAATTATAGAGAAGGCAAAGAATTTCAAAGTTCTAAATTCTAATATAAATATAATTATACGTGAAATTTTCGGTTATTTTTATTAATTTTTGCATGTACATGGGTGACAGTTGTACAGTTGCACAATGCCATATTATGAGAAATATCTCGTCACGAGATTTCAATATTCAGATTTATGAACAGTAGAGAAAAGATGGGTCGATAATTTGTTTCAAACGAAAGCATATAGTCTTTAGTTGCGTAACACTATTAATTAATATACACGTACAGATGAGGAATTTTGGTTATCATGAAGCCTGTCTTTGAGTATACCTACCTAATTATGGAGTCTGCAATTGAAATTCAAACAAAACTCTTACCTGACTTTGTGCAAATTTAATTATATATCTCATTGATAGACATATACATATAAAATATATATTATATTTATCTGACAAGCTCAGTCAGGCGTTTCACATACAATATTTGACAGGTCAATTGGTCAATTATATTTGCGGACATTATATTATTATATTCAAACGCTTCGTTTACGTCACCTGTATGTATTCTTCATTGGAAGGGTGGAACAATTATAAGAGATTTGCTTATAACATTGGGTGTCTGTTTCTTAGCATATTTAGTGTCGTTGTACCTGTGGGTTTCCTTGTTTTCTTGTGGAAATGTATTAGGGCTTTATGGATTTGAGTATGATGGAGTGATTTAAAATTTCTCAAAGAAAAACTCAAGTTTCCCATTAGCTTTATTACCTCACACAGCTTCTCCTGAAACCAAATCTGCCTTAAACTTTCCACTTCAAATAAATTAAATTGATTAAAGCTTCCGTTGCTTGGGTAAAACTTATTTAGGTCGCATCAGCATAACACTGCCGGTTGTTCAACATATCCAACTAATTAATTTGCAAACAAATGATGATGAAGAAACCCTTGAAAATGTCGACGCTTAATCCAATGCATGTATGGACTTGTATGAATTCGTATAATCAAATGCTGGATTTCTCACTCAAGGACCCGACTCCTCTGACATGCATTCAAATTACATAATAAATTAGATTTATTGTATAGGACTCATCCAGTCTATATATGTTATGCTTGCGGTTACTCTGCGTACACACCGAAGTATGTTCATAAGTACGTATGTATACACATATGCATGATTGCGAGGTGAATGACGTCTTGGATTTCTCGAGTGTCTCGAATCTAAGCAAGTTGAGGCGACAGGTTGAAAGACAGAACAACTCGGGGAACATAATAACATAAAGTCTCTTGTGGACAGAAATGTATAGTTCATCCATTACACGTGATGGGCAGGCTTACTGCATACACGGTCGTGTTACCGCCCAAGTCCGTAATGTCGACTGTCGACCGTAATAAAATATTCATCTCACTTATCAAAGCAAAGTGCTCTTAATCCTCAATTGAAGTCCAGTGGGAAAATTATGGTTTCGATGAAATGCCCATTTGCTCCATTAAATGGCCCGACGTGCTTTCACTTCACACTCAAACACCTCATTCCTAATGCAACGTCTCACCCTCCCTCAGCTCGGGAGCCAGTGCGGTTAGCCAGACTTTTTACGGGGCAGCTCTCCCAGTTCTCTATGCGTACGTGCATACATGCACAAGTCTGGCTAGTCTACGGTGAGAATGATTGCATGAATATGGATGATTTTAGACAAGCAAGAGACTTCAAGTATGTAAAAAAGCGAATAAACTGCCCATTACTTGGTTGATTACACCCTGATCGTACATTGACACAGATAACGTACATAAATCTTAGATACCAATAATGACTAATTACAATTTTATGCAATTACAGAACAATCATCGTTATACGACAACAATCACTACCACGAAGAATGTTTGCGGTGCAATTCTTGTGGAATCAACCTTTCTGGAATTACTCAAGTAAGTGGCATTTTCTATTGCAGGATAACAGGCTACAAGAGAAAGGAACTTTCTTTTTCGGTCCATGAATTCCATTGACAATGTCAATCATTGCTAAAAGGAGGGCAACCTTCCCAGCACTCGTTTATTTATATTGCACCTTTTTGTACTGTCGAATATGGAACGCCTTAAACACGCATTTAATTAGGACTAGCAATGCATAGGTTATGTTCATAATTGTACATATAAATACATAAAAGATTGAACATGTTTGCTTATCAAGGCATATACGGTATATAAATTTACACGAATTACACCCAATTGCTTTGTGATAATAGTATTGCTGGCAATTATTACAAAGGGAAATAAATATATATAACTGATTTTATTCCAACAATGTAAATTACAATTAATTTACAGTCTTAATGAGCAAGAAATTCACATTTACAAATTGTGCAGGTGCTGGATAATTGAAAGAGTAAATAAATAAGGCAAAAAGTCTAGTCTATTTAAATAGTTATAAGTTCAATAAGAACTGACTCCAACCCTTATGACCCTATCTAACCAATAACACATTGTAATATAAAGGCGCACGTGTCATATGTACTCTTTAACCTCCCAGATTCTGATGAAAATAAATTCAGTCTGTTCATTATTTGAAGTACCTATTCAGAAACACTCATACTTTTAAATACGTTACCCTGAATGTGCGTGTTTCTGAATTCTGAAATCGAGAAATACATAGTTTAAAAAGTTTGCTTTTGGAAACCCATACTAGTTTTGACTAAAGGCAAACGAAAGTCTCGCCACACGCATTCATAGAAATGCAAAAAATAACAACAAATTAAAATACAATAACAAAAATATCGTTTAAAATTGAGGATTCCTTTTCAATGACTTTGTGCGTAAGTATGTACTCACAACTTTTTTATTTCCATTTGACATATGTACATACCAGTAGTAGTCAAGCACCGTAAATCTATATAATGAGAATTCAGATGCTCAGATTTGCTGATTTCTTCACGTTTAGTACTACTAGTATCCTATAGAATGGCAAAACGTCAAACAGTATTGCTTTGTATCCATATTGTCGTACAGATGTATGACGATTTACACGACAAGCTACGAATTGTTTTGTATATAGTTCTCCTGTATAAGAGAGAAAGTTGTCTTTATGAGACAAATATGTAGTCAAAAGTTTAAGAAGCAGAGTGGCAAGAAAAGTGTTCCATTGATTGAAATTGTTCGCACTTGGAGAGCTCATAAAAATAGTTCCTGTTTTTCTTTGATGCAAAATAAACTTCTTGCGACGTTTTGAAGTGTTATTGCGCCTTATCATCGAGGCAATAAGGTTTGTCCACCGTAGCAATAGTTCAACTTGTGAATGGGAATGCATGAGAGGCGATAATGAAAGCAAACAAGTTGCTCTCTCATCAGCTCCCCATTGTTTAAGCACTGTTTGCTTATGCATGAACACAGACTCGGAGGCTGTGAAAGTCACTGCGCAACAAAGTGTGCTTGAATTAATTACAACGGCTCTAGGAATTAAATAGTTTGTTCTTTATAACGTTGAGATTGATATAATAAGGCGCAGATAAATTAATGCAAACAAAATAAATTGGCACATTTCGTTATTGAATATGAATCTGATTCGCTGATAAGTAAAGAAATATTAAATCAAATTAATTCTTGCCAATTTGTAATGCATTAATAAAATTTGATTGCAGAAGAGGGCTCGGCGCTTCAAGAACCAGATTTTGTGTGATCTGCACTTTGCAGACGTAAGTGAAAGTTATTTTATTTTGAGGAGAAATAAATATTCACGTATGCTTCGATATCGATTTTTCGGTCATCTTTAAATGTTTTTTTCGTGTATATTAAATTATTAGGTGGCTCTGATGGAGTGTTCAGATTTTGTAAGTCGTTTGTTTGTCTACTTGTTTTTCTTACTCGGAACTGGAAAATTGTTTCTCAATCCGTCAATTCTTCTAGTTTATCCATTTTTTATTAAACTACGAAAGTACGACCAACAAATTTATTTTATTTAATATATACAGCTAATTGAATACTAAAACAATATCAGTGTTTACATGTCCCTCGTTCTTCTATTTAATGTGCGTCGTGCAACACTTGATTGTTTTTGCAGATGAACCAACTGCGATCCTTCAAGCCACAAAGCTTAGGGTGTGCTGTAAGTATTTAAAGTATTAAAATCAATATAAATATTCTGACTAAACTGTTTCATTCCAATGTTGAAAATTAAAGACCACTTTGACATGTTATGTCCTTTGTCATTTCAACAGGTGGCCAGACGGAAATCTTCAACCACGCTCATATTTCCTCTTCCACCACAAAGTTGTTCAGGTTTGTTCTACATTTATTCTGTAATAAAAGTTAGACATTTTCCAGATAATAATTTTTTATGGCTTTCTTTTATTATTTAATAACTAGAAATGAGACTAATTTCGTAACAAAATTATCAAGTCAGACATTTACAAGAACATAATATTGGAACTTGTACATTAAACCAAATTAATTCATAATATGAATTTCATATCGATAAAAAAATAATTAATAAGCATAGGCCACCTTGTAATTTGATTATCTACCTCGTTTGGGGTGCATGCGAATCTCATCATCTTTTATCTGTTGAGGAGAAGATTTGCTTTTAATATTGAAGAAAATTCAATCGATAATTCATAATTTCATAATTTGAACTTGGTTCAGGTGAGATATTTGTGCAAAAGCTTCTTGCGGCAAAGTATGCAGTATTGATTGAAAGTTTATAGTTATTTCCCAAGTAAAACCAATCATACTGTGTGATGCATACATATTTATACATGTCGACGAGTTTGATTGGTGTCACGGAAGCTAGAAAATTTGGCAGTGGAGATAATTCTTGGGCTGCCAAGTGCTGAGAACTGGAGTTGGACAGCCTTGTCGTTTGTCTCTGTCTCCATTAAAACTTTATAATTGACAAAGTTTACCATTCGTCCTGCAATCATGTATCAAAGCCCCTTTGGGGTAGTAGCAGCTGCCCCTCCAAAGTCATTTTGTGCATATTTTTGTCACTCTCTCGCATGTTGGGTGGAATTCCCAAGCCTCCCATTATTCAATAGTGATGAATGAGTAATTGTGCATCCTTTAATTATGCAGGATATGTATGTGTATAAACTGACTAACTATTTTCAGATGAATTTTGTGAAGAATACCCACATCAATTAATTCCAACACCAGGCTATTGGATTGAATGTTCCAGACAAAACCAAAACAGGGGAAATCCAAATGTTTGGGATGAGCAATCGGAATCTGGTAAGAGAAAGATAGCAATTCCATGCATGCCGAATGTTGTTGGCCAGGAGGCAGGGAGGATGATGATGAAAGTTCACTTGATAGAATTACAGCACGCTTTCTCGACAAGCAAATAGTCGTCGGAATGCGAAAGAATTCTGAGAGTCGGGCATATCAATAGAACGGAAAGTACTTATATAAGAGCACAGCCTATCGACCTACCGATACAGACAATCTGCCATGGGCTATACTACTGTATCCAAAGTTAGATAATATTGAAAATATTGTTGAAATTCATCTAGTTTCACTAAATATATAACGGGGAACCCTGAAGGGAAGAACATTTGATCTTAAAATTGTCAAAATGGTGCCTAGTCTTTTGTCAAGCTCTTCAACTGAACCGTGAAAAAGGTGCATGCATAAAATTTATTAATACGCTCACAATGTCGTGGGTGGGAGGATGAGATAATTTTATATAAAATAACACACTTATGTCAGAAATATGTAACACAAAGGTATTTTGGTGTGTATAAATGCATAGTATATTATACAATCCAATCCGATAGGCTGTTGCATAATCGTTGGGTAGGCAATTACGCAAATTTACATTCGGTTCCATTGTCTAGATTTCCAAGAGAAAGAGGAGGAAGATTCGAAGGATGATGAGGACGAGGTCGATGACGATGATGAAGAAAATGAAGACTTTGATGGCAATGAAGGTGCTCGAAAGAAGAAAAGAAAAAACCACGCAAACATCCAAGTGGTAAGTGTGCACGGAGAAAACTTGATATGTCCAATAAATTTCGTTGAATATAAACTTGGTTGAATATATGCGCGTGGAATATATTTATATTCATACATACATGTATTCACTCTTCAGGATTAAATTTTGTGCTCAATTTGATTATTGAAAGCTAGAATGCTTCTTCAAGTAATGCACGTATGTATGTGAGTATGTATCTCTGATAGGTTAGTAAAGCTCGTCGGGGTCATGAACATTTTCTTATTTTCCGTTGTGAGTCGTCATCCTATCATGTTGGCTTGCGGATCATCTAGGAAACGTGAGACTGTAGTGTTTCACTAGGGTTAAAGTCTTTAAATATGTACCATGTGTGCATATTTCACTCAGACAGTTCAAAAATTGGATTTGCAATTGAATACCTACGTAAATATGCGGGTTTCCAACGTCGTTCAAAATAGGGATGCCAAAAAAATACTGCTTTATACGGCGAACAAATTTGTTTAGTTCTATTACTATTGTTCAGGTTTATTATTTCGACCAAGTAGCAGCAGTGGTTTCTTGCTCTTTGGATTGTCGCTTTTTTATTTTATGGATTTCATCTCTTTTGCGTGCATTTCAGTGTACAGAAGAAGACGAAGATCGCCTCCCAAGAATATGTGAACCAACAAAAACATCGATTGAGGAGCAATGGGAGAAAAATGGCTGCTTCGAGCTGACTTCTGTGGAGCAAGAGACGTACGAGAAATATTTGTTTGGAACAGGTAAGCACACAGTTTATGAATGTAATAACTAGTTTCCACGATGACTATGTAGAGCAACAGATTAATTAAAAACTGATAATTTCTTCTAGAACACTGGAATTACTTCACAAACGACGAGGTATAATATTACGGCAGTATAATCTTTGTGCTTGTTTTATTCTTGGTAACTAATAAATGCCTTATCTCAGGATCTGGGACCTGTCATCCTCTCTCTCAAACAGGAAACATTAAACGGCAGAGACCAATTCAGGTAAAGTTAATAAAACCATCTGTTTTCTGATTTTCTTTCTCTACTCTTTTTGAACATCAAGTTGCTGTGAAAATTCATGATAATCACGATAACTGTACATATTATATTCCGATATGCCCAGTTGTGCGTTTTCAATTCTATATACAAAGCTTAAATACGACTTATATCCATGAAATCCATTTTAACAAAGATAACTTCTAAAATTAGTTATACAATGATTGCTAAATTCCACGCTCAGCGTTGTGTATGCATACCTTACATAAATAAGTGAGTCACTTATTTATGTTTCGGAAAAACCCAGGGTTTTAATCAAAAATTATAAAACCCATGGGTTTTAATGGGTTTTACCATGTTAATTGGGTTTTATTTGGGTTTTAATGGGTTTTAATGGGTCTTATTGGGTTTAAATGGGTTTTATAGGGTTTTATTAGTTTTAAGTAATAACTTAACAAAAATAATTAGGAATTTGTATCTATTCGGAAATTATTTTGTTTTATAACACTTGAAATCTGTGATGCTAAAGGATGGAGTCAATTATTGAATTGTTCCGAATTTTCATATATTAGAATAGTAATGAAATAAACTGCTTTAGAATGAATTGAGATAACGTCTTCTAACGTATAGGAGATGTATTTAACTTTTAGAATGTAGTTTTTAAGTAAAACTCAATTAAAACCCAATAAAACCCATTAAAACCCAAATAAAACCCACTTAACATGGTAAAACCCACTGGGTTTTATTCATTTACAACCCATTAAAACCCATTAAAACCCAATAAAACCCAACCCATTAAAACCCAGGTCGGAATACCCTGTAAGTGACCAGGTTGAGGAATTCCTTCTTGAAATTGAACTTTTTCAGTATTTAACGATAGCAGAATCAAATGATTTTTTGTACGCGTCACATTATTAACGCTATATATGTATTTATGTAAGGCAATACCTTAGGGTATGAATAATAAAAGCTAGCACTTCTACTGCATAACTGTCGGTATCCTGGCATCCATAACCAGTAAATCGATAAGGTATGTGCGCCTTTATACCCATGAAAAATACAATGTCTAACTGGTAGGCTCTAACCTCAGCAAACTTGAGTTGACTGAGGAAAGGTGAGACAAGGCGATTCCTCACTATTCACTAAAATATAAATATTCATTACGTTTTTTCATCGCCATTTAATTAACCTCAGATAACTTTGGCAAGCATTTAACTGATAGTAGGCTATAGACGTGCTATGACTTGGCTTGGGCACGCGTATGGCATAGCTATGCCATACTAAATATGTTCCTCATCTGCTCAATGAATCCACCCACCCGTGACCCACCCACGGATCACAGTACTTGTCAATCAAGAAAACTTCACCAGTTTCATTATCATATTTTCCATCGTAATTTAATTTTAGTCTGTTGTGCTATCGTTATGAAGTGATTTTTTTTGTTAATTTTATCCGTTTACATATTTTCCCCAGTTCATACATAAATTGCAAATAAACACGTGGGGGACGGGGAAAAATTAATTCTTACCAAAATTCAGTTTTGACGACGCAAGAGGGTTGTGTTTGTATCTCTTTTTTCCATTTTTCCTATATTTTTGATATATAATCGAATCAACCATCAACAAAACTTCAATTTTGTGGATTTCTACAAAACCTCTTGGAATCCTTTCTCAAAAGAAGTGTCGTCGCTATTTTTTGTGGGAAAGAATCACATAGTTGAGCCTGTTGAGGGATTTTCCTTTTATTAAAAGTAAACCGATAATAGGATTACTTCGTCAACCAACGCTTATATATATTGAATCTGAACAGGAACGACTTGACTGTCAGAGTGATATCGAACAATGAAGAGAATAATGGTGAAAGTTGATAATTTCAAATAAAGTTGATTCAATCCACTGCTCTTTTTCCTTATAAATCCAAATTATTCGCTCAAAAATAGTTGTTATTTCTGCCATATTGGTAAATGCGGACTGGGGACAGTGCTTTCTTCGACTGATCTGTAAATCAGAGCAAACTTGGTTTATACTTTTCACAAAGCTACATTCTTTTTCAGTCGTCTCCACACACTTTCGTTTGTCTGTACTAAAACAACGAACAACTCCAAAGCAAAGCTAATATTTTGTTTGATAATGCACTAAACTTTTATGTTATTACGAATGAGCATATATTTACTTATGGACATTTATTTCGGAATCCCGAGTTTTATGCACAAAATTGCTCATACGGGGTGTGTACTGTGTGTCTTGTGTGACACAGAATCTGGTATTAGTGGGTGGCGTGGGTGCGTTATAAATACGCTGTAATGCTATTTATATTTACTTTGGGCTTGACATTAGGAGAAACCATCAACTTTCTAAACAAACTCGTGATCAACTGAAACATGAAAAACTGTTTTGAATTGCTGAAAATTTAATTACCATTCCTATTTACGCATCTAAATATACATACTCCTGCATAAGTTGGTTTAGATTGAAAATTTATTTGGCGAGGCTTCACTTCTGCTTAGCTTACTACATTTTAACCTGTTCTTGAAGTTACTTCTTTTCTGTTGCGAGACAGAGATACACGAAACTTGGATTGATTATATAGTGGGCTACAAGAAATTTCTACCATCCATGTTACGTAACGCCTACTTTCTCAGTATTCCACAGATTTGTTCGTATTGTTTTGTGACGATGAACCACAAGAATGATCTCATTGCAATTTAGTGTAATTATTATTCTATTCTAACACCATGCCATCTCTAATTGTTTCTAAACTTTGGAAAATAATAATTCAATTTGCATAGGATTAAAATCTGCAAGCAGAATTTGCGTCTTGATATTTCTACGTATCAAAAATACTGGATCAAATTGTGTATCCAGCTGCAGTTAGATATATTGACAGCCAGTGTTACATAACGTACACATATGTACATGGATGCATATCCATAGTTGGTTGCAATATTTATTCTCAGAGAACTTGTTGATATAGGACGAGAGGACGAGCTTGTACAAATCCTTACGTCACGAAAATGTAGTTCGTACATGTGTATAGATAGATACTTAACTAGGGCTGGAGAAGATCGGTAAAATCCAAAGACATGCAGCAGTGACAGTGAAAGAAAGAAAGAAAGAAAACGAAGGAAAGAAATGAACAAACAAGTGAATTGGTTGGAAGTAGATGAACAAATTGGTAAATACTACTGAGCAACCAGATCTGCTGCTAAACATGAATACTTGGGGAAAAGACATGCCGTGCATCTTGGTCCACAGTGAATGAGAGTTCAAGTCAGACGGAGAAAATGGGAGCACGTAAGAGAATGGAGGAAACTTTCTCTCTCTCTCTCTTCTCAACCTACACCAAAAGGAATCACAAAGAAAGAAGAATCTCTCTCAAACTTGCAACTAGCCCAGTTTTAGTTTGGTTTTGAGTCTTTGAACCCAAAAGTAGTCTCACTGTCTACCTGTTTGGTTTGGGTGAAAGTGGAGGAAACCGACCTATTCAGAGACAGTGGTGGTGATGGTGGTGGGTAGGCAGGACAAACAGACGGAGGAGTGTGTGTGTAGTAACTTGAGGAATATGACGTTCCTTCGCCATCCTCCTCCTTGGGACCTCTGGGAAATGGGGAAATCGATTTCCATCTCGAGCCAGGCACACTGCACACTTGCCGACTGACTCTCATGCTTATTTCCCCCTTCGCAGCCCAGCAGATGCTCCGGCTCAGAGGGAGACGGAGAATGTGTGGAGAAAGCAATAAGGCAAACTCACTCACTCACTCACTCACGAGGAGAGAGAAAGCTAGATCATGCACTTTTCTTCCTTTCTCACTCTCACTCTACGCATCTTGAGCACTTCAAATATTGTCTAATCAAAAAGTGTGTTGATGTGTCTTGTAATAATCATTTTTTCTGGTAATCCCACTGGAACAAAAGTAGTTTAGTAGACCCATTTCTGCTGGTTGATCGATAGCGGATAATTTTTTTTACATGCTGCAAATGCCCTTGCAGACACCTTGCATGACCAACAACTGTGGAATGAGAAAAAACACAGCAGATGTGTCATAATTCGCAGAGTTTTTTTATCGGTACGACATTGTTTGCCGTGTAAGATGGCGTCACACACCCAAATGCATGACAAATTTTAAGCAAGGTTCCTGTTGTAATTTTCCTTGCAATGGAGGAAACGATCTAGAGAATTTTAAGCAGATAAATAAATGGGATTTAGTCCATCATTTATTTTACTCACCAGAACGTCCATATGTTCTCTCTCAGGACACATATTCCTTTTCCTTCTCAGAGGTTTATTTCTAAAATCATATGCTTAAGTATCTACAGAAAACCACGATCATCATTCAGCCGTACTTTAGAAAACTTTATTTAACGACAGATGGTGACTTGAATGAGATTAAAATTGAAAGAAGACTGCTGTGAGAAATTATAGAACAAAAAACACTCAAAGTCTGTCTGGCATCACAAATTCAGAACTTTTGCACCTTTTGATTTTGATTAATTGACACCTATCAGCAGGGGCCAACTAAGGCAGAACGTTGTTTGAATAAATTTCATTTATTCCGTGAATCTTTTTGAGCAAGGTTTTTCGCCCAATGCTACGTATGCAGATTCAGTTGATTTAGCTCAAAAGAAGAAAGTTTCATTTTGAAGGACTTTAGAATAAGACTCAATATTTTGCTGCGTCCGGATATTGCAAGCGGTTATTCAGTGGCAAACGTTGCATTCACATAATTCACATCTACGAGTAAATGCATGATTTTCAAGTCTATGTATGTACGTATGTTGGTTGGGTCATGCACGAAGGAAACTTTCACTCGCATCCATTTTCTACCTTCATTTACTGGAAATTACGATCGGCGTAAAATGTTAATTTTTCTGAACCACGCATAATAATATATTCACAAAGTAAAGGCTGTTCTTTCAAGGCTAATCTTGGGAATATTTTTATCCACGCTGGTTGAAATATGGTTGAGAAAAAGTTTTCGGGTACGAGATCTGCACGTGGATGTAATTTTCGTGTTTCTGCTAACTAATTTAGAGTTTTGTGCACTGGGTTGAAAACTACACGGTGTTTTTTTTGGAGAATGTATGTACAGAGCGGACCAAAGCTAATGAGTGTTAATTTCTATTTGTGTAACTTAAATTCCAGGATATTAGTAAGAGCGATAAGCTACACTGTTCATGGGCTCATCCCTGCATCGTGCGTTTTTGCGGATCGATATAATCGTGAGGAGGTAAGAACTCGCATTCGCATGCTTACATTCCCTTAATCATGGACTTGGGATTCGCTATGCTAACTAAAATAAGGCAACAAACCCGAAAAGAGAATAAGCTAATTGGGACTTGGTTATTAATAACTTCAGCATTATGAATTTGTATAAACTAATTGATTCAGCTCCATACAAGAACTCAGCAATTGAAAAGGCCTACGGTTTGTTGGAATCAGTGCAGATGACGGATTTTAGGAATACCAAAATTTGTTTAAATTCTCAAATGTCATAATTGATTCTGCCTAATTTACATGCATGTGTAAATCCACTAGTATAGCTTATTATTTAAAATAGTATAAACCAGAGAATAAAATGGCCACATTTAATCATTCATAAATTAGTTTTAGAGGTGATGGGTAATATGTAGATTGAGTGAGAGGAGAAAACAATTAGTGGTAAAATTTTTCTAAATTTCGCCACCTACGCCATTTGTCTCCATTACATTAATAAAACTACTACTACAAGAGAATACTGCTCGCTCGCTTTCTCCATCCCACGCCTACGGACGGAGGCTAATTTAGACCAAACAAAACCAACGCAACTTTAACAATTTTTCTCTGTTCTTTGAAGGTTGTTCGCTCTCTTGGAAAAGAGATTAACCTAAGTCCGCCCCTAACCTTAGGCCAGCTTCCCGATACTCCGGAGGAATTGCTCAAGCTTGACCAGGTAAGCAATCCATTTTTCGTGAGTCATAAGATCACTACAGGAAATTGTGCTACGTGAGCAGAAAATAAGTGAATTCCGTATTACTAAAAGATCGTCTACGTTTGCTTAATAACGAATTGTAGAGTAAAGTTTATGATCTTGTACCTCTTTCGGTGATTATTTCTCAAACTCTTTTCCCATGTTTTCATTTATTTGATGGTAAGCGTGAACTCGTTATCTTTGTCATGCGTAGGTGTTCATAAAATCCGAGCTCAAGGTTGGTGTCATTTACGTGAAAGAGGGCCAATATACGGAGGAAGAGATCCTGGATAACAATGACAATAGTGCGTTATTCGAAGAGTTTCTACAAATCCTGGGTACGACCAAAACTACTCTTTTTCAACAAACTTATTTAAGAGAGCAAGAGGTTAGATTACGCATGTAAGTACATTTGATTTATATGATTGCAGGAGAAAAGGTGCGACTAAAAGGATTCGACAAGTACAAAGGAGGCTTGGACACTGTTCACGACTTGACAGGACTTTACTCTGTGTAAGTACAAAATTTTTAGTAGCATCTGAAACCCTGACGATGCGGGTGAAAGTGAATATAGAAGGGATCTTACACTCGAAAGTGGGACACGAATGACTGATTTAGAGCATCACCCAGTAATCTAACAATAAGTTTGTGATTTTTCAGGTACACACATTGGCGAGGGATTGAGATAATGTTTCACGTTGGGTTAGTTGAAGATATTAATTCACTAAAACTATTGAATACTATAACGGACATCAATCTCAATTCGGTCTCACTTTATTTGCATTTTATTAATCGAGGACTTGAGAATGCATACTCGGGAAAGTGGAAGATTATTGGCTCAATTTGCACTTGAGGCGTGCACTTCCAACTCTCAATTGTGTTTCTACCTCGACTTTCTGTAATATGGAACTGAATTTAGGATTGATATTTTATAGTATTCATGGTTTATTGGTTAGTCTGAACGAATTAGTCTGAACAATAGCCTTGACTTGACTAAACAAATACTCTTAGGACGCTTCTCCCCTATGAGAAAAATGATCCCCAAAAGGTGAGTTAACATCAAATTTACTTAAACCAATCGTTTTGTGTTAGTGCAAGATGATCCAAAAGTTGATTATGAGGAATGTAAAGTTCCTACTTGTTCAGGGAAGCAAGCTCAAAGACATTTCCTTAAACTCACGACAACAACAACAAGGTGTACGTACGTATTTCTCCGTAGGTGTAGTCATACATGCGAACATACGTAGTGTATGTGTAGCTACAACAGAAATGCAAACATTTCTCTCAGGAGATTGATGCCAGAGGTTTCTCCACTCTCTCCTTGGGGAAATCTTGAGAGAAAGCTTAAAGCATTTATTTTATATGTGTGTATAAACACAAAGATCCATAAACAAAGGTATTTTATGCCTTCCTCGTTTGCTAAACATAGACGACAACTCTCAAGCATACATACGTCGGTACGTCTCTGGCTGCGTCTCTCGTTCTCATTTTATATTATCTTCTTGTCAAGGTATTCCAAAAGTTTTCTACGTGATGCACAGATTTCTTTTATAGGATTTGTTTCATGTTGAACCAGTAAAACTCGTCCTTGCCTCCTACTAGAGATTTGGTCCCGCAGCATCAGGTCGTCCGAGTGCAGTTGTGCAAATTCACGAGGAGGAGAATAGGAACATGAGGAGGATAGAAATAACTGTATCACAGGGTTGAAGATGGTAGTCACGAATTGAATGGTGCTTTGCAAAAGATATTGAGAAAAAGATAATATTATCACGATTCGAAGAATCTGTAGAATTCAAATGATGCGATCACCAAACGTTTCGTGTTATTCCAAGATTAGTTTGAAGCTCGGTCGGTTTGTACTTGAGCATCATATATTCGTCTTGATCATCATCAGATAACTTGGTAGAAGCTCGGTCTACAATTGATGCCAATGCCATTCTATATATAATTTATATATAAATGCATGTATGTAAATGTTAATAAATCTGGTGTGAAATATTGAACGTTAAATTGTACATTATTTTGCAGCTGCAAAGGAAACGGCACATTGGCAATGATATCGTGTGCGTGGTATTTCTTGAAGGTAAGGGTTTCGGGTGCATTGCTTTACTAGTTTATTAATTGATTTTTTACTTGAAGGAGACAACACTCACTTTTCCCCATCGTGTATCAAGAGTCACTTTCTCCACACGTTCATAGTTGTTCGTTGCAGTCCTCGGTCCAAGAGAAAACCAACGAGATACGAAGTGTCGGTCATTACGCGTGATGAAGTTGGTAAGCTTAATACTATATTATCCTCCTTTTATTATTAAAAATTTAAATAGTATTTGATGATTTCCAAATATTGTTTTTATCCCTGATGATTGATGGTGGATATACACGAGTATAATGTCGAAAATTTGGAAATAAATTCATTTTTTTCCTTCAATCATGTCGTCCGAGAGTTCTCCTTTAAATAAAAAAATTTGTTTTGTCGTCAACTCAATCAACTTCACTCCAGAAAGATGTCAGGTTTTGAAAACAACAATAGCAGATTCATAAAAACTAGCATTTCAAAGTTAGGGATAGTCTGATCCCGATTTCGCCCTCATCTCGTCACAGAGTTGCGGGGAAAGTTTAGAGATAGGCGAAATAAATGCTATATTTATTTTATGGAAACAGTGAGAGCAGGAAAATTCTCCCAAACTTCTCAAAATATAACCTTGCTCTCAAATTTTGGAATTATTTTTTATATAATGGGCCAAAATCATCCCAAGCCAGAAGACCTACGAAAATTGTTTTGAAGTCAGAATAATTTTATCATTTCAGTCACCTTGTAAAATCGGGTTGGAAGTTGTAATAATCTGTTGTTCAGTTCATAATCCTGTCGTCAAATTGCAATTTATGATACTATTACGTGCGTTAAAACTGAAATATTTTAATTTTAGGTGCTTACAAGCCATACCTTTGGGAACAATCTACATTTCGGAAATTGGATCGGGTGAGTAGATCCTAAAAGTTTTAATGTGATGACTAATTCAAAATTCCAAAAAATATACGGCATTTCAGATTATTTTAATTATTCAGGAATAAGTCTCCATAATTGTGGAATAATATTTGAAATCGAGTTCCGTTTTCCGCTTTCGGCAAAGTTTTCAATGCTAATTGATAACCGATAAACCCATCTCCTCGATCGCTTCTTGCCAAATAGCATAGCATTTATGAAGTTTGTGTTGATTTAAAGCTATAACCTCACAAATTGCATTGCATGCCACCTATTTCTGACCAACATTGTACGTTACATTATACATTATTACTATCATATCCATCCTCAGCTATGTATAATTACTCCAATTTCACAAGTCGTAGTGGAATTTATCATAGACCTACTGTTCCATAGTCAGAGCGTAAGATACATATTTATTTGTTTAACTGACCGAGGGAGGGGTTTATAATTGAGGGTCTTAATAAACGTGTTCCATGGTTCATCTGAGATAACGCCATGAATTGCTAACATAGGAGTATGTTTAGTTTGTGAAATAAAGAATATATGTTTCACGAAATGCATATAGATTTATGTGTAGAATGCGCATTAGAAACCCAGCAGAATTGACACTGGCACCGCTACTGGTGAAACTTTATTGCTTTTCTTGTTTGGGTGGTGGTTTGATGTTCACTGTTTGGTGCAGGTATTTGGTCCGATCAGATCGAGTATGAATCAGGTCAAATTTTTGTTGGCATCATTTACTATAATCTTCTCTACTCCACCCACCTTGTGTATTTGTGTGAAAGCTGATCTCACGTCCAGAGGCTGCGAGCTTGATAAAATGGGAAAACTCCACACAATACCCTCCTAAAGTTGCGAGAGACCTTTATGGGAAAGTATGGCATCATCCGTAGGGACAGAAGTAATGACGTGAATTCATCAATAGAGTGAGATCAACAACCCTTTCGAGAAGAAGAACACAAAGCATCGTGGTTCTCCAAGGACTGGACTTTTGCTTCCACATATCTTTACTAAATTCAATATTTGTCTCCTGTACGATAGGCAAGGATGTGGATGTCAGTGCTGATTAACTTTATCCACCACGAGGGATACTGCGCGATGCCCATCCGACCCATACAGAGATGTAACCTCCACGTTCTCTTCTTCCATTCCATCAACCGAATTTTTTGTTAATCAAGTTTTTACCTATGGCAGCGAGAGTAGATAACCAACCTTTCCTTCGTCCGTACTTGCTCTATAGACGAGTTCATAGGGGATATTTCATCTAAATAACTTCCACTCCTTCTTCTATAATTACGTTTGTGGAATGTCATAAATGTTTTGCTTTCAATTACAACTTTTCATTGTGAATTTAAATAACATGGGTGACTCATAAATTGCTAATTAATATTTATATTTATAGTACATATTATGTTAACAAGACTAAAATTGGATCTTTAGAATCTTCCCTGCTTCATTTATGGACTAAATGAATGATGCATGGAAATATGTGAGGTTGCGGATGCTGACCATATGTATGACGGTTATTGACTTGAGTGCTGTGGATGAAATTAATCATGAGCGAGGCAGGATATTTATTTCCACCTGACAATGAAACTAAACGCAACGGGTCTGAATGGGGTTCAGTCGAATGATTTAATTTCAACAAAGGTGCTGAGATAGCAAAATATTCAGCAGATCAAAGGAGATCTGAGTGACAGGGAACGACAACATGTGGAGATCATCTCCAGTCAATGACGATGATGGAGGGAATATTCTGCGTCTGCTTTCTCCTGCTAAAACTTTTAGTATTATTTAGTCCTCCTCCGTTTGCTCTTCTAGCGGAGACCTTTGCTCCTCTGCACACACCTCCGCATTGGGTATGCTTCGAAATAAAGACAAATCTACATATTCCGGGGCAGCTCCTCAGGGGCATCTCATTCAACGTGTAACCTGGCCTGACTGACTGACAAGAGTGGTCTTTTGTTGACGCATGTATTTAGAAGTTTAATTCCCACTGACACACACAATGAAGTGGGAGTGCTGCTGAGGGATGATAATACCTTCCGTGCTTGGTTAGTGCGTTTCATATGCATCAATGAGTGAGTGAAATGCTGTCGAGTACACATGTAGTCCTCCAAATGTTACCTATTGATGGTAATTGTAAGGATCGAGGAGGAGGATTTTGACTGGAGAAAGCACGGACTGAAGGATGAAATGAGGCGAGCCGTGTGTATAAATATGTACATATTGTTGGAACGATGGACGTTTGGTTTTGAGAGTTCCGTCCAAACAAACCAACTGTTGGACTATTTCTGTGAGGTGCAGATACTCGACTAGGAAATCAACGGATGATAGAGCTGTGTTTCATTGTGTGTGACGCACAAGTTTACTACTGTGTGATGCATGTATGTACATGTGTTCCTGGCTGAGGATGAGTGAGAATCCTTTCAATATACATTTATCTTTGTCTCTGAGGCATTTTATTGATTCTGGCGTAACCTAATAAACCATGGTGTGGTTTAGCAGAATTGAAAATATGCACAGCATTATTTTATTAGTCAGCCCACTCCGCACGGCTTGCTCCTTCTTCTTCTTGCGGTGTCTCCGGTATTATAAAACAGAATACCATTGCAAACAATATCTGCACATCTCCTATTTTGATTGATGGTTAATTTCATGCCAACCTTTTCGAGCGTGAGCTACATACCGTGTATGTAATAGACATATTATGTAACCAATTAAACACAGGACGTGGCCAGTCACTGGATTGGTCATAGTTTTGTAGTCTAACGTATTTATTTACGCATTAAATGTTTAACTGATCTTTATGGTAGAGGGACGCTTATTTAATAAGCATGTTGGTGAAAGCAGGGCCGGCATGATTCATAATTTAAGAAATTGTATTGCAATACACGCATTACGTATTCAGTCCAATATTTTCTCCTTGATGCTATTTTCTGTCACCGAAGTGTGCGTTACGGTATAGGAATCTATTCGATATAGAAAAGCTATCAGTTTCCATTTGAAGAATTGCATGCCCTGATTTTGTAATGCCCAAGAAAACCTAACCAGCGTCAACGACCCCATCACCATTGTATTCTCGGGAATTGGTCACGCTGCATAAAAATGATAGATCATTTGCAACGCGTGATTATAAACGTATAATACAATGAAATTTTTATAATAATTGCCGTAATGCACAATATGTCCAGGGACCTGCAGGAAAACTCTCGTTTTATACTTATTTATAAAACTTGTCGGCAATTAGCCTTTAATGTGCTACCGCCGCTGGCCTGGCTGTCTCTATCAATCAGTAGTCTAGTCACCCATAAAGTATGGTACATATGCATATGCATACTTGCACCTCAATAGATGTGATTTGATACGTTGAGTATAAACGACATGAGACCGGATGAGACCGACCGGTGATACTTTCACCCCGTCCCACCCAACAGTGTTGTTTTCTTTTCCTTGCTGGAGAATCTTGTACTGGTTTATTTACGATAGCTAGGCTTATTTTTGGGTCATCCGATCATGACTTTCACTGCACAAACACAACGGCGCGTGTGATGATGACGCAATATCACTTGGCCGGAGACTTCGTTACGAAACAATGAATGGGCTTCGTTGTTTTCATTCTCACACGGAAAAAAGCATTCTTCTTATTGCTGTCCAGTATGTACTCGGTCACTAAGTCACTCCCATGATAAGCTTTCCCATTCACATTGGACATTGGAGATTATAGAGAGACGAGAAGTACATGTTTCTACTTTTAGTGGCTGTCGTATGAATCAACCTAAACTGCTTTCTCTGTACCAGCCCAAGGGAACAAACCAGCGAAATTCGTCTTTCGTTTATTCAATATGACATATCGCATTGATTTTCTCACGCACTGTGTTTTCATAACAAGTCATCCAATTCGGGTATTCATAATTATTATCATTACATGATATGCGTCTGTATATCCACTATATGCATGTATGTGCATATTGTGAAGAAGTGAAAGTGTGTTGGGTTGACCTAGATGCTACATTAGTTTTATAATTTCACTGTACATTATGATTTGTTTAATGATTACATAAAGACACTAAATGGAATTGTTAAACGAGCACGTTATCACTTTTACCTAGTACATCGGATCATGTATGGTATCGATTCTACAGCTACGTATTTAAGAATACAAGTTTGAACACGCCCGTCCTTTTTTGACTTCCGGGTAAGAGCAGAATTGTATACTGCTCGAACATGAAAGTGTCAGTAAAATGAGAAATTTCATTTTATCATGATCCTCGGACATGGGCAAATATTCGCTTCTGGCGATTTGGGACTCTGTTGACTAACAAGCAACAAACATTCGCCTATTATTTTCTGTCTGCAAATACATACAATATTGCACACGCAGATGTTGAAGAATATTGAAATTTTATAAACCAAATGCGGAGAAATTTAGGAATAAAATTATTGATCATGCAATATTTAATCTCAAGTTCCTTTGAAATATTTAGGATATGAAAAAGTAACGTGATGTTGTTGACATTTTTTTCAGGGAGCCATGTTTCGAGAGTGGATGTTGACAAAGGTTGTCAACGGGGAAAGAGCATCCTACTCAGCTCCAAAATTTGCCCGTATGCAGGAAAGGACGAGGTCACAAATGCTAGAAGACATTGTTGCCAATTTACAAAACCATGCAGAAACTGGACAAATCCCAAAGCCATACAGGTAAATATGTAGTAATACCCAAAGCCATCAAAAACTAAATTCCTAGTACTACGGAAATATTAAAGTAGGCCTCGCGTTTTAAAATCAGCCAATAATGTAATAATAAAAAGGAGTTGAGCTCGCTATTAGATTTGTCTAGATGGTACAATTAGTCGCCAGAGTAGATTTCATCTCAACAGCTGCATGCATATAGTCGTGCATTTGTATAGTGCCGTTGTAGTGAGGCTTCCGGAGTTGAAGGCAATTAATTGAAATTGGCAAGCTTACGTGTCATGCTCTGTCTGTCCGTATCATATCGCAATCACGCTGGGGAATGATTATTTTACGTTTTATGAGCTTGACTTGACATTTACATTATTGAATTATTAAATTTACGACAAGTAATGTAGTAAAATTGGATGAGTAATTCACTTATCCCAAAAAATGAGTTACGCGACTCGATACGGACGAACGAACGGAAATGGAGAGGGAGCCGGAGCTGGAACTCATGTCTGTATTTTATATTACATTTATTGTGCCCGAACAGGAGATTTCCATGTTCTTCTCTTTCGTCGGAAGGAATATAAATGATATCAGCGGATGGAAACTGGTTGGTTGGGCTAGTTGGTTGGTGGACAAGGATGATCAGACCTTCTATCCACCGGAGAAAATAACAGACTCGCAGTTTCTAGAGTAGGAATGAACGAATGCAATTTCAAGAACCATCAGTGGCGTCAGTCACTCTACAAGCAGGGTTGTTGTCTCTTTTGTAGCATGAAATGTATAGTGTGCTTGTATTTATTTTTGTATGAGAAAGCAGCCAGAGAGAGGAATACACAATGGCGTCCTACCTGTCATTTATTTTTCTGATTAATGGATCGATCCGCCTTATCCCTACATTCTCACCACCAAATCCTTGTTATTTGAAAAATAAAAATCCGAGCACACAAACGCTGGCCTGGGGTGGGCCAGCTACTACTACACACTCGCGTATATTGAAAAAGTAGGAATTATTGACACGTTCGTCCGACACAGAGAGAAAGAACGAGAGAAAATCTCTGAAATTCGAGGCGAGGCAGAATGAGAATTAACTCGAAGAGACAACATTTCGTCTGTTGTCAACAGGCGTGGTTCGTGTCGAAGTTTGCAGAAAATTGACATGATTGTGTTAGGAAGAAAGTCTAAACGACGGCAGCTCCACACTTACATTTACAATTCATATAATAAATCCCTACTTTTTTTCTGTTGTCTGCAGGCGTGGTTCCTGGCGTCCGATAGGTGAAGATTTCGAAATATAAAACCTTTATAATAAAAATTCTTATGGATGCAGTATATTAATTACGATGCTCATGGTTTTAGGTCATATGAGACCGTCCAGCCCACTCCTTGACTCTGTTAGGGTGAGCTAAAGAGATTTGCGCTAATGAAAAATTGTTCAATTTCCCGAGTCGAAATTAATATTTTAATGACTTGTTTGAATAGGACCAGTTTGAAGGTAAATTGCTGATATTGGTGTGATGTGGGATATTTGGGAAAGTCTGAGGGTTTGAAGGGGATATTGACAGCTGGTAAGAACTTGAATTAATAGTCCAATTTTGTCATTAAATTACTAGCAGGATACGACCAACTCGCCAAAGACTTTACGGTAAGTTAACCGTTATAGAAAAAAACCATATCAATACAGGGGTTTGCTCTAAAACATCTTCCTCTCAATTTCGTAGAAGTTCTTCCTCAACACGGATGAGCCCACTCCGCTTTTTGACGTTGTCTTCCTGGTGGGACAAGGAAAGCAAAAAAGCAAGCTGTTTGGAGTGAGGGCAATTCTCGGAGTTCGTTCCAGGTGAGTTTCGAATAGTTTCGTTGTTCCTCTATATTTTCTCCGTGACCTTTTTTATTGGATCCGGCTCTTGAGTTCTTATTGCTTTATTTTCTCTTTTGTCCTACGTATGAGCTGTCTCTGCTTTCCAATCCAACCTCATTCTTTTATTCCCCAGTCAATCCCCACATATCCATGAATGGCATGGATAGAATGAAAGCAGTCATAATAATTATATAGTTCCGAGTCGCTTCAAACACTATATGGTGTCCTCTACGTTATTAGATGGAGTAGGAGGACGTGCTTAATTGTATATTGTGTATTTCTTTCATGGCGTTCAGAGTGTTCCAAGAAATGCTGTACGGCATCTCCACGGGATTTGGGTCTCCTCAAGGTGAGCATATACATACGTACGTACGTACTTTCACATAACACAACCAAACTAACATATTTTTTTGGATCTCTTCAAGTTCCTGTTGCTGAGCTCTTGGCAAGAGCTGTTCCAACTCTCATGTCTCCGCAAAGACCAAAGTCAAATTTCCTACAAGTCCCGGATATTGAATCAACAAGGTAAAGGTAGCATAATCATAAGCCGCCATAAATATATTGTTTGTTTTCAAAAGTGCATATGCAAATAAGTACTTATAAATGCATACTCATTGTTAGATTTTTCCACAACCATCAACTAGAATATTGCACCATAACAAAAAATACAGTTAAGGGTACACAACTCAAAACATGTTAAGCCAGGAATTTATTAGTTTGAGATGGATTTCAAAATACAGGGTACATAAGTGTCTAGTCGAAATTAAATTGTCCCAATTGGTAAAACTAGACGGATAACTCTTGCATAAGGTTGCGCTTCAAATGAGAGGGTCTGTTCTCCATTTACGATGCAAGGGACGCCGCAATGTCCTTGCCGCGGCTTCGCTTCGCTAACATGTGAAATTTATTTTTAGATTCTTATCATTGCTACCAGTGATAGCGTCCTTTCTTCGAGATGAAAATTATATTCGGCCTAATAGTAAAGTGAAAGTGAGTGCAATTCTTTCGGGAGGGACGCTCACATGTTTATCACTATTTTACCGAATCAATCTAGAATTTAAATGAATGACACTTCATTCAATATTGGCTGTACTGTGTCCCCTCGGTGAGCCAACTGTCCACCGCCAATATAATCCTAGAACTACTTTGTGTTTCCTCCCCGATCGTCTCAACGGATCATTTGATAAGAAAATGTTTTCCTGTTCGTAGACCTAAGAGCGTTCCTTCGTCCCCTATGGTGATGAGAGCCTTTTCTCGTCTTGGAAGTTTAACAGCCGGTTGGGGTCGATCAGGGCGAAAGTCGAGCCAACAGCAGCAGTTGGCAGCGGAAGACAAGAAAAAGTGGAGTTCTTCACAGGACTGTTCTCAGGAGAATAAGGACAAGGAGGCAGGAAAGGACAAACCCCAGTTGGCAGTGCCAAGACTCTCCGTTTGTGGTAAATTGACGTTGCATGGCTTAAAAAAATTGGCCATTCAGCAGAAATCGTTAATGAAGGAATAGGACTTTGATGAATCTTGGTATTCTTGATGTGTATATATCGTACGTTGTATGTGGGTTATACGCTCCACGAAAACCTTACGATATACATACATGAAAGGTAGAACATTATTTAGCAAAATCTCGATCCCACTAGTTCAATTTTTCCTGAAAGCGAAAACTGCGTATCGTCAATATTTCTACTTCATCCACGCTTTCATATTTTTGCGCTGGACGAATAAATAATCACTTTGTAAATGCTTTATGAAGAATTATTAATAGAGTTATTAGTTCATAAAAGCACTTAAAATACAGTAGAGTGCGAAAGCATTGGTTCACCTGAGCCTTTTAGTTTAGCCGATGTAATGCAAATGGCAACGTGTAAAACATTTAGAACGTTAATGACTTTATCAACTTTTTAATTTCATAGCTGATGCTCAGAAAGTTGATCGGACAAAGCTGGCTCAAACTGAGGTAAGTTGACAATCTAGTTTTTAGCCCGAGCCAGGGCTTATTCTGTTTGTGCAAGAAGGAATACGAAGCCATACGCTAATTTAATCATCCTTGTTTAGGTTGGCTTTGGCACTACTATTTAAATACGGGCTAGTAAATTGTGCCAATTTACATAAGCAATTTTAAACGGTTGAGAAACTTTGTGAAACTAACTTTTTTAACCGTCGTACAACGCAAGTGAATAAGCTATGCAAGGCCATACTGTTAGCTCGACTTTGGTTCTTTGGCATTTCATCGCCTAACTTCACACGAGCAACTCTATTCTGTGGGAATTTTTTGTTATCCAGCATTATCGAGGGACAAAGAATATAAGTTTGCAAAGTTTCAAGAAATATTTGTTTTACAAAGTTTTGACAAGGCGCCCATCATGCTCAACATGACATTTCTAATATTGGTTATAATAGTATTTCAGTGGGTGTGAATTTCTAAAATGGTGGTGTAAATGTTGATATGTAGTGAATAACGCATGTCCTACTTATGTACGTTTCACCTCAAAAATCGCCTCTGGAGTATCGCCTCAGTAGTCATTTGAAGACTAACTTTAAAAGAATATTTTGAGGAATGTGTATTTCTATCAGATATTGCATGTTTGACAGGAAAATACATAGAGACATACATACGAAACATAATAATATGTAGTACTATTTGTATGTATTCAGACTGCTAGTTAAGAAAACAATTTCGAAACATGGCATGCTCTTGAGATTTGATTTGATCCTTGACTAAAACTAAACTTTTTGTTATTGAGCAACGTTTATGTATAAGCAAAATAAATTTCAATATAAACGAATGGCGTTAATAATGAAAATGTTAGATTCGTTCATGATGATGATAGAGTACGCAATACACGATATCAACTGTAGCCAAAAATAAATCCTCACGTCGTGCTGCTTAAATTTTCATAAAGTTAATGATGATTTCTTGTGAAATACGTGTCTTCAGTGTCAATTAGTGAGGCAGTTCTTCTGAGGAAATGATGAAATGAGACGAGGCTTCCGAGTTATGCAGAATAATCTAATGCATTCCGAGAGCTGAATATTTCTTTTCTTTCTCTTTTGTGTTTCAGTTCATGATTATTGAATTTGATCCGGAGACTTTCCGACTGCTCTTGGATTATTTGCATACGGGATCATGCCCTCTGACATGTGCCAACATCCCAGGACTCATTTGCGCTGCAGAACACTACGATCTTCCCGATCTACTTCAGGCCTGTTTCCATCATGCCAAGCAATTTTTAAGAATCGAAGTGGTAATTAAACCATTACTTTTGTTTCATATTGCCCCTCGCTATTCCCTATCTTGCATTTCAATTTTTTCCACGTGTAAGTACGCTTATTAATTCTGTGCAAACTTGAGCATTTTCAAAATATATTGTAAATAATTTAAATGAATCACATCTTTTCAAGTAATCAGTTAGTGTTGTAAATATTATATAAATTGATGGATGTACCGGAAGATAGAAAATGCAATTCCCCGACTGCCCCCGAGTGCATATACTCTTTTGCTACGCCAAAATTGACATGTGAACCAACAGACAAGTGATGAATAATGAGATAAGAAAAAACAATTAATGTCAGACAAACACGATTCAGTTGGCTCTATGATTTAATTATCGCGAATGCCTTTCTTTTTATCCACAATGACCAAACAAGTGCAAGTTTGCTCGTCAGACAGTTATCTCAGTTTTCTACTTCTATCCAATTTCCAAATTGCACCTTGGCCTTGAATCACTTGGAGCAGCAATATGTCAGATGGCCATGATAAATTTGGAAATATCCATTGATTAATTAATTGGAATACACACAAATGATGAAACATTAGCACTGTGCAAACCCGTTTCGGTGGACGGCGCTTATCCCTCCGTGTGTGCCTAATTTTGATTCAAGAGCTCATCACACACCGAGGAAAGTGTGCCAGTTTGATGATGTGTCTGTTACATTTGCAAAAAATAGTTCCATTTACAAGCTTTCTCTCCTTGCCTCTCGAGTTGATGGATGCGTGCTTAACAACCTTGATTTTTTTGCTACCCGTTTTCCAGGTGTGCCCGATGCTGTGTTCTTTGGAGAATTATTACTGGAGATACACCTCTGCTTCCGAACTCGTGAATATGATTTTAGCATTCGTGGAGACAAGAGCTTATCAGGTGGGTGATTTTGTGTACTTTGCAGCTTTACATTAATCACTTTGGCTTTATGATAAATTGACTTCTAGCATCGACTAACGATGATACTATTCCTAAATATATAAGCATGAGTACTGCTTTCACTCTATTACTGTATATTGGGTAACACTTTTCCGCTCATTATCTTGCATATGTAGATCATATGCAAAGTGCGGAATGAGAAAGTGAAGAATCTTGTATGTAAGATCCTACTGAATGCAAAACATGTAAATATTTCATGGTTTTTATGAGACCCAATCAATCAACTGTAGCTAACATTTTCAGACTTTTGATTTTGTTACAAAAAGGCTTACTTGCCAAGAAATGCATCGTTATGCATGGAACTTCTGCGTGATGCATTACGATTTAAATTGATTCGAGTCCAATGGTTTCTCCGATTCGATTTACCAAAATTTACATAAATGGGAAGTGGATGCAATGTATATATCAGTTGTATGTAACCCTCCTCATTCGTCAAATTGCATTGTGAAATGTTGCTCTATTGTTTTTTAAACTAATGATCTGCATTATTGAATTCAATTTTTCAGCTTTTCGACTCTCCAGATTTTCTCAGTCTTTCGGAGTAAGTGTTGCCATTTGTTCCAAAATTGAATGACATTTGTACATATACATATTTCCATTAAATAATATCATTCCCATGTAACCAATATAGATCCATGGTCCAAATGGTTATGAGTCGCAATTTAGAGGTGAGCAGTTAATTTTTTTGTATTGGATAAAACATTCTTTTGATTGTAGAAAAGTTTTAATCTAAATTGCTCGACTCCTTATCCGAAAAATGTGTTTCAGGTCGCTGAAATCCGAAAGTTTGAAGCAATGTTGGCGTGGGCTCGACATAAAATTCGAAGCCGTGAGTGAAAATTGAAATTTATGCATGTCTTATTTTGTTCAATGCAATGACAAACAAATTTATACAATCAGTTTCCAATATGACAATTAAAAATGCTGTAACTTTAACAATTAAAAAGCGGCTTCCGATTCTTATTTTGGACACTCGCAATGTCTTTTTTTAAAATATTTATGTAGCCATAAATTCACATTTTCAAAACAAATATGTAGCATTCCGAACAGATTGAAACTGATCATTAAAGTGATTAAATTAATCATCATTTATTTAATAACAGGTCCTTCAACATCCAAAGTCGATGCGAAAATAGAATTTAAGGTAATTTGCGTATTAAGGAAACATTAAAAAACTTTTAAATGGATGCTAAAATTTCACTGTTTCATATTCTGGCTTATTCAGTGCACAATGGAACGTTTAGCCAGAGATCTCAAACTTTATCGAATCTCCCCTCAAGATCTAATAAAGGTAAATGCCCGTTCCTTTTTTTATTTTATTATAAAAACAGGTATGCATTATTTCATGTTTATTAGCCCTTATTTTCTGGTTATTGTATACAGCTCTATTTATTAACCTTACGACCGATCGTCAGTACAGATAAACCTGCAGAGCATGAAATGAACCCAAAATCTGGTTATAACTGAACATAAGTGTTTGTTCAAATTGGACTATTTTACTACTCGCTTATTGCTATTAATTTAGTAAATTGTCCTCAACTCTTCCTTGTTTTACTACGTGTTGTGGGCAGGAGGTAGACAGGAAGCCATTGGGGTGGCGAATTGGTTAGACCCTGATTAGAAATATCACCAAAGTTGACCAAACTAATATTTTTATGTAGTAACAGTATGAGCTTCTCTTTTGTAGTTTCCTGAGTCGTCACCCAGGATAATAATTAATTTTCTCCGCGTCCTAGTCCATGCAGACGTCGTGTCATGTCGTGTTGATAATTTAATTATTTTATCATTAAATGCTAGAAGAATTGCATAAAACAAGAATTCTTCTCGCCAGTATTGTGTACTATTTTGGGATTACACATATGTTTTTATATGACAAAGTTCATGGTAGCAGATGAAGAAATATTTTCATTTAATAAACGTCGACCGACTGCTCTGTTTATCTGACGTGACAAGATAAAATATAATTTGGCCCATAATATACGAGCCAAACTATCACAAAGACTTTGTGGTATGAATGAATGAGCAGGTATTCTATTCCAAAGAAAGTAATCTCTTTAATCTTGGTAGGAGACGGAATTAGTCACCTTATTCACAGCAGCATACCACTTTATCGATTTCCACACAATCCCGAAGGGGCCAGGAGACTAGATCTAACATAACATTCATACGGATGCATTGTGATGTTAACAGATGAAAACCTCACACAATGCATATTCATTATTACACTATCATCTTACCTCCTTCCTCCATACACACATTTATTCATACGCATTTAAATACATGGCCCAAAACATGAGAAATGCGAAGAAATAAGAGCAAGAATTCCTTAATAACTTTCTCCTTTGCCTTTTCCCTCGACAGATTGTCCTTCCCAGCAAAGCCATAAAGAATGAGAGGATCCTCGAAACACTTATGTTTCAAGCAAATTCGGGCATGTACCGAATTCAGGTATGTACAATAAGAGACATTACACAGGAGGTGAGCTCGAAGATTAGCAAGACTTTCTGAAATTCATTTAACTTATGATTCAGGATTCCTACATTGAAGCTTGTCAGCAACGGATTCAGAAGCAAGGTGGGTGTTTTTTAACTTATTTTACTAAATACATTTCAACAGTCTCCAAAATAACGACTTGAACTGAATTTTAAATGGTTTTCTCTTTTGATTTACAGATTCGCGATTTTCCGAGTCTTTTGACTACGGTTTATAACAAATATTGTGTTTTTTCGGGGAGAAGGAGAAGGGGCCCAGGTCGAGCTCTGGGTCTGGCTCGGGTGGTGGTGGTCCAACGACGAGGAGAAGCAGCAACAGCTTGACGGGGGGGACGCAGAGCGAGACTGAGCTGGACTTGGGCGGTGGGGGGAGCGACGTGGACAACAATTTTGAGAACAACTTCACCCTTCGAAACCTTCTCCGCCGGACCCTCAAACGAGGCAGCAGCTCCGCCACCTCCACCACCGACGAGTCTTCAAACGCTGCCAGCATTCTTCCTCCAAACGAGAGCAACTCTCAAACTGGCGATGACGCTTATAATCGTATTGCAATTATCGACGAGGATAAAGTTACCAAAAAACCCTTATTTTTCGTGTTGATGTAATAGCGTTGAGTTTCAGAAAGAGGTATCTATAGTGTGGAAATGGGGGAATTATATTGTGTGTGAGTGGGTGTGATGATATAAATATGAAATTAGAAAAAGAATTAGGAAAAGTCAGGGAAGACACCAAATGGACATAAACAGGGATAAAACGTTTTGAAATTTATCTCGCAAAAAAATGCATTCTGAAGATGCTGAAATACAAGAGATTATAAATACATAGTAGATCATGTTTTATTTTTTAGATGGTGATGAACGATGAACCCTTTGAAATGGTGAAAGTTGTCTTGTCACTATCGTATTAACGTAAAAGTCATGTCAGCCATAAAATGATAATAATCGTATCAAAGTAACGTCGTGTGTATGTAAATACATATTATTGTTAGTCGAAGATATGTATTAGTATCAGACACAAGAAATTATTTTATCAACATAAACAAAAACAATTTATTAAATGTGTGATATCATATGACCAAGCGAATATTGGAATACAGCAACACTACGCTGACTGTTCTCCTTTACATACATATGTAATATATGTATACAGAGATAAATGTACGTTCGTATTTAGACTAAATGTTTTAGAGAAAGTAAAAAAAAAGTTAGTTTTTACACAAAGAAGGTCAGGAATTTTCAAAATTATTGACAGAGATGATATTATGAAGATAGCGAAAGTAACAATAAACGTACAATGTAAACCAAGAAAGAATACATATTATTATATTTCACAAAGATAGAAGAAAATGACCAGCAGTTGCTTATTACAGAACTGAAACAATGTCATAAAAGATGATCTGAAAACCAGACTACTAAATAATATGTGTTCTCTAAATACAATGTGTACCTGTCTGTGGTAAAAAGGCTAAACTTGTAAAATGTAGTAATAGGTAGACTCTTTTAAAGAACGAGAAATTATAAAAATCTTTTATTAACAATTTGATTACCGGACAATCAGTTGCATGAGTTGTTGTACCGTTAAAATTGATAAAATTCATTTACTCCAGCACTCGCCATCTACATACATACTTCTCTGTCCACTTTTCTTATATACCTGGTTATGTGCTACATTGTATATTTCATTTTGTTGTGGAGAAAGTCAATTACATGCGAAAAGAAGCAAAGAACTGCTTCGATTTTGACCAACACTATCTCCATGTTACGATAAATGAATTGTTATTATGTTGGATAACAGTCAGAGGTCGGATTTTTGAGAAGATCTCAATCCCAACTTTCGCCATGTTGTTGAGAAATGGGTGAGAATGAGAATGAGAGCAAGATTTTCGGAGCTACGGACAGTATCGATGAGATTGCACGTCGCATCATCACATTAAAGTAACCTCAAAAATGTCACATTATTATACAGGGTCATTCGTTTGTGTAGTTAGTGTTTAATAAATGTATGGTCGTTAATATGTGTATAGAACGTGCTATTTTATGTGCTATAAAATTACAAAAAGACTATTGAAATGACGCAAACTTTGTGTGTAAAAACAAAACAAAGGATGACATTAAACCATTTAAATATTCGATTTATGTCAATAAATATGAAAACTGCATGTCTACATTACCCATATGAATGTAAAGAAATAATAAAATTCAATATTTTCGTGTTTATGAAATTATTCGACTATTCGTCAGAGTGGCATTATTTCCATTTCTCCATAAATTTCTCCGTGAGGGAAAGGTGAGAATTATTTTAAGTGAAGAGTGCATAAAAAAGTAAGTTGATGAGGAAAGTGAGACTGGCAACTCGGAATCCAAAGATTGCGCTCTGACGGTGGTGGTAAGCCCGCACTGACTCAAAGACTTCACATGCATGCTACTCGGCTTCTCATCACTTCATCAGTCCTGCCTGTCGCCCAGTCCACATTGTGAGAAACACATTTGTTCATCCATCCCGGAGGATTTCCGAAGAAAAGATGGCTGATAAGTAAGTGCACCCCCTGGTCTTGGTATTATTTCTTCGGTGGGAGTGTGGTTGTCACCCATCGAATGGTTGTACTTGTACTAATTTAGGTCTGCTTATTTAGGAATAAGGGAGCCGTTGCCAAAGGGCCAAAGCCCACCGGTAAGAAACTGCCTGCTGTACCAGAGTCTGTCCTCAAGCGTAGGAAGAAGAATGAAGTGTCTGTCGCTTTGAAAATCAAACAGGCCGCAAAGGTAAGCAGATTCTGACACGATAAATATGACACTAATGGGAATCTGCAATCGGCGGACGAGTCCAAGAAATTAATGGTTTTTTATTATTGCAGGAAAGGAGATCGAAGCGTAACAAGCGTGTCAAGATATTCAAGCGGGCTGAAGACTACGTAAAGGAGTACAGGAGCAAGGAACGTGATGAAATTAGGTTGGCAAGACAAGCCCGTAATCAAGGCAATTACTACGTTCCAGCAGAGCCAAAGTTGGCTTTCGTCATGAGGATCAGGGGGTAAATAAAACTGCATATTATATGTGTGACTGAGCGAATAATCGAATGTGTTAAGAAAGATGCTAATTTTGTACAATGCTTTGTACTTGACAGTATTAACCAGGTCCATCCCAAAGTAAGGAAGGCCCTCCAACTGTTCCGACTGCGACAAATCAACAATGGTGTCTTCGTCAAGTTGAATAAGGCCACGATTAACATGCTCCGAATCTGTGAACCCTACATCACCTGGGGCTATCCCAACTTGAAAACAGTCCGAGACCTTATCTACAAACGTGGTTTCGCCAAGGTTGATCACAGACGTACACCCCTTGCTTCCAATTCCGTTATCGAAGGTCGATTGGGCAGAAAGAATATCATCTGCATGGAAGATTTGGTACATGAAGTTTTTACCGTTGGAAAGAACTTTAAGTACGCCTCAAACTTCCTTTGGCCATTCAAGGTACGTTTAATGTTTGTCTACACATTTATACCTTTAGTATAAGAAAAATTGTTCAGCACCGGTATACTAATTTACTGTTGTTTCTCCTGTATAGCTGAACACTCCTACTGGCGGATGGAGAAAGAAGACCAACCATTACGTAGAGGGAGGTGACTTTGGTTGCCGAGAAGATAAAATCAACGAGTTACTTCGTCGTATGATTTAAAATTGTTTTAAAACGCCCTTTGTTATTGGTAATAAAATGAAAAAAAGAGACTCGTTTCAAAGTACTTGGTCGTTATACCACATTTTTTTAAGAATGGATTTTCTATTTGTATTCATGTATCACTTCTTAGATAATAATACTGAAAAATGGGTTACAAAATTATATATTTTTTCTTGTCAAGACTTGAATCCTTTCGGAACATAGTACATTAAGTTATCAGTGTGTTCATCTATGGTTGCAATTAGTAACGTTTTTTTAACAGTCATGGCTAATCGGGATTGAGATACCATACAGTCATTTAACTTTATTTTTTGTTCAAGACACATAATAATGAATTCTGCATGGAAATGCCGTGGGTCTCCTGTGGAATCAACACGAATAACAATTATACAGAGATTAGTTAATATGCATTCAAATGGAGTGTCTACTACAAGAAAAATTTACCAGGGTATGCAAGAAAATCTCCTCCAAATTTAGCTCCTGAAGAAAGCCAATATTTCTTGTGAAGATGAAAGTCTTCAAAAACACGAAATTTTAGCTTCTCTTGGTACGTGGTCGGAATTGGGAAGTTGTAAGGCAGATACTCCTCCTTCCATGGATCCTCTACAGAAAATACAAGCATAAATGTAACAAAGAGGTTATTGCTGTATTTTAGTTAGGGTCTATCTGGTTTGGTGGACGACGTACTGAGATCAAGTTGATACATTTCATATGGCATTTTAGTAATTTTGTCCAACTCGCCCTGAATAAAAGCTTCCTTGTCTGTAATTTCCCCAATTTTTCCTTTTCTCCTTTTCCCTTCGAGCATTTTATCGAGATAGGCGACGATTTCTTCCCTTCTTTTCCTTTTAAACTGTTCCAGCTATAAACAATGAAGAGAGTCCAATATTAGGTCGCTGCTTTGCTTATACACTAGATAACATAGTGGCATTAAATAGCGGTCAGCACCGAGCTATATGCGCCGCACCTGTTCGTCTTTCCGTTGTTGAATGACTTGGTTAAAGATGGGGGCGTTGATGGGAGGGTTGTCGTGGGCGAGGTTGGGGGCATGGACGGTTTGGACGATCCCACGGGAGACCAGGTACTGGACCTCAACTTGGCTGAGGCGCATGGGGAGGTTCCAGCGAAGCCGCCCACTCAGTCCAGTCCCCACCGGACCGTCTAGCACGCCCGTAATCCGATGTTCTTTCCGTAACAGCAACCAGTCTAATTATAAGTTTAATGTAATGATAATAAGATTGCCACTTTTTATAAAGAATGATGGTATCTGGTAGTACCCTGAGCATCCCAAACGTATGGAACTCCATTGGAAATCGTAATGCTGATCATTTCCCTTGAATGTCTTTAATCTTTACACGCTGCTTTCACAGACTTTAACTATGAACTAATTATTTAGTAAGAACCACATTTGACGTTTGGAGAACATGTAGTACCGTAACATGCAACACACGTGCTAGTGTTAATTTGTGCATCATTCAATTTTTCGTAGTCAAATTTTAGCAGACCACCACCACCATGCGTTATGCAACAATTTGAGGAAGGAGACAACTAAACAAAGACAATGCACAGTGCATTATGCACTGCATATGAAATTTGACAAGACTGTGAGTGATCAGGTTTATAAAGATCCATCTCACTACTTTATAAAATAATTTGTTTCGTAATTTATAATCAAATTCTTTTCGAGGAAACAAACTTTAACGAATTTTCGTGGGAAAAGTGCTTATGTTTGCATATACTCTGGTTTTGGCACACTTTTCTTTGAGCCCAATTCAATATCGATCCTTTCTCCTTTGCTTACAAAACTGCACGGGAACTGCTTTCACCACCCAGGATCAGGAAATGTCAAGCAGCTTGAGGAGTTAGTTTTACTTTCACTTTTGTAAAAATTAAGCAAGAATACAATAATTTAATTTTTGAATAGTTTGTGATTCAAGAAGTTTTGAGGAAGTACTATTTATAAGCCTCAAAAATGTTCTGGTTAGTGTAAAAAAAATCATAAATTAAGAAAATGCGAAAATATAAATCTTTTGTTGAAAACTACATTTACGAATGGAAGATAGGCTCAAAAATGTCATAAGGTGTGTCTTATATGCAACAATCAATATGCAAAATATTGCTGTCTTTGCGAAATATGAGAAGTCATTTGATAATTACCACTGATTAATTTTGTAGGGTGCGCAAGCTAAATACACTCTTCTTTAAATTACGCAACTGACTATATAGCACTACGACTGTAATGGGGAAAGTCAGTTTTCTCGTTATCTTTGGAATATTTATTTCACTTAAAGAATCGTCAATTAACAATGCAATAGTTAATGGGCAGACAACTGCTTCTAACCTTCGACGAAACCTGAAATACTATGAACTATTAAAAGCAGTCGATTTAACTCATCACATTGTAAAGAGAGGAGCAAATCCTAGCAATCATCCTTTGAATCATATAAAAGAGCTACAATTTAAAACACTGGGAAGGTAATTTTCACAAATAAAATAATGTATTTTACTTTCTATATAATATTAGCAAATCATATTTTGCAGAGATTTCCTACTTGTGCTAAACCCAAACCATCGCATATTTCACCCATTATTCAAAGCTTTCGAAATTGGTAGAGATGGAGTTGAACAAGCCATACACATTGGTAATTACTTTGTTATTCTGGTTCTCAAATATGAATTTGTGCAGTCTCTTTATACATTCTTGAGAGAATTATGGCATAACTTTATTTCCGAATTCAAAAGACCGAGACAGTTTTTACGAGGGGCGTGTGTTTGGCGAAGACGATTCTGATGTTAGAGCTCATCTTGAGGACAATGGCGTAATGACTGCGACTATACGAACTCGCAATGAGACATACCACATTGAGGTAATTATCGGTGTAAAGTATTTATGTTTAATTCAATTTAACCTCATCAATGTTTATTTCGCCGAACTCTAGCCCTCTTGGCGTCATTTACATGACGGTGATCAGTTGACCATGATAACATACAAAGGATCAGATGTCAAAAACAGTTGGGAGACTGATGATACAGATGAAGATCTGGATGGACCAAACCTGCCAATTTGTGCATATGTAAATACGAGTTTATAATTGAGACTGCTTTTTCTTTTGTTAAGCATAATGTACTAAACATACATATATACATATTATGTTTATTTTTAGGTCAAGGAAGGAAATGTAACAAAAGAAGTTAGCGATCCAGAACCAGACTACGAGCTAATCATGAAACGTTGGAGGAGAGACCTGTCCATGGAACGAAGGTCTGCAATTGCTATCCGACCACATAAAACTCGATGCCCGTTATTACTTGTGGCTGACTATCGTTTTTATCGAGAAATGGGTACTAAAACTTTAAAAGCGAAAAAATGTGCATAGGGTTTGAAATTTATTTAGTATAATTTAATTATTTGCATTTTTATAGGCGGATCAAGCAATAAGTCGACCATTAATTATTTGATCAGTTTAATTGACAGAGTAACAAAGATTTATGAGGAGACACAATGGAAAGATAAAGGTATTTATATTATGCACAAACTTAGGTAGTTTCATAGACCTCCTGATTATAAAATATTATATATTTTTTCTTAGTTGACGATATTGGTTTTGATGGAATGGGATTTGTCATTAAAAAGGTAGCGTGTACTTTGAAAAATATCGTCAATAACCGCATTGTTTGATCACTGCTACTATTGATTGTTGCAGATCGTTGTCCATTCTGAACCAACTGTCACGCAACATGGAGAAATGCACTACAATATGGGTACATAAATGCATCCTGATTTCTAAAATTACTAATTGCCGTTAAGTGAAATAAAATTTAATGACTGATGCCAACTATTTCAGCGATGGAAAAGTGGGATGTCCGAACTCTTTTGGAAGTTTTTAGCAGAGTAATAATTTTTACTCAGATTCGAAATCCTCATGTCTTTATAAACTTTCACTTACTTATTGGTTCACTGTTTATAGGAATACACCCACAAAGACTTTTGCTTGGCTCATCTTTTCACAGACATTAAATTTGAGGGAGGAATCCTTGGCTTGGCATACGTTGGATCCCCTCGACGTAACTCTGTGGGAGGGATTTGTACCCCAGGTTCGATATTATATTGATATTCTTTGTTAATTAAGTGGCACTAATGCTTATTATTGCTCTAGAATATTTTAAGAACGGATACACCTTATATTTGAATTCTGGGCTGAGCTCGAGCAGGAATCATTATGGACAACGCGTCATAACACGAGAAGCTGACTTGGTCACTGCTCATGAATTCGGGTTAGAATTTTTGTAATAAACCATAATTGAATTGCTAATCATTTATATGTATTCAGACACAATTGGGGATCAGAGCATGACCCAGATAATCCAGAGTGCAGCCCAAGTGCAAGTCAAGGGGGCTCCTACTTAATGTACACTTATTCCGTCTCCGGTTACGATCTCAACAACAAGGTATGAATGACACACATATAATGTGAAGGATAGCATAATTGTATCGCACATAAGACATTGAATGAATATGATGATGTCTTTTAGAAATTTTCACCCTGCAGTTTACGGTCCATTCGGAAAGTACTGCTTACAAAAAGTGAGCGTTGCTTCTCTGAACCAGAGGAATCTTTTTGTGGCAACTTACGTGTTGAAGGAAATGAACAATGTGATGCCGGATTGTTAGGCACCGAAGATTCTGATCAGTGTTGTAGACCAAACTGTACATTGCGACCTGCTGCTGTTTGCAGGTAAAGAGAATTAATTATTAGTAGTAGGATATTTTATTATTTCTTCATAAAAAATCGTCAGTTTTGAAAACTGAAATTTTTACTTCTGCAGCGATAAAAATTCACCCTGCTGTCAGAATTGTCAATATATGGCTGCGGGTGAAAGATGCAGGGAGGCGCAGTTAGCTACTTGTGAGCAAGAAAGTAGATGCATGGGTACACGGGACGATTGTCCAAAATCAGGTATAATTTTTTGGGTGTGAGTAATTGCAAATATGGTCATAACCACAGCGTTAACGAACTAACCAACCAACCAACTAAACTAAATAGTTGACTAAATTATGTGTTACTGTTACATAGCCCCAATGCCAGATGACACCCCATGTCTCGAGAAAGGTCAATGTAAAGCTGGTCGCTGTGTCCCGTATTGTGAAACACTGGGAAAACAGAGTTGTATGTGCGACAAACGTAAGTAGTTTTATCACTACATGGTTGTATTAATTAACTAATGAATATAGCATTGCTTAAAAATATATACATATTATCAACTATTTCTACAGTGGAACACGCCTGCAAGAGGTGTTGCAGAGTTCACTTGAACGCTACATGTTACCCAATAGAACCGTACGAAACTCATATTGATGGCACCCCATGCATTCAAGGAATTTGCAACAAGGTAGAATATATCATAACAAAATCTGAAACTGGAACATATTAGGGGAACTGGAACATAACCAAATGTGCTATACATGCTGCATTATCTTAATGTTTTAGGGACAATGCGAGCGCACAGTTCACGATGTAGTTGAACGTTTCTGGGATATAATAGAAGATATTAACATCAACAGACTGTTAAAGTTTCTGAAAGACAACATAATTTTTACCGTGGTTCTGATTACATCTTTGCTGTGGATCCCAGGGAGTGTTCTCGTTAGTTACATTGATCGGAAAAGTTACAGGCTTGTAAGTATAAATTTTATCACCTACATACATAGGCGGTAGTCACAAGTTTACGCTTCGCCTTAGTGTCTCTTGTTAATATAATTAATTAATAATCGCTGACTGTTTTTAAGGCACTGGAGGAAGACGAATGGGCTAAAAACAAGTCCGACTTGATACATCCTTGTGATTCTCGTCCGGTGATTTTCATCAGGCCAAAAGTGAACTCTGACCACGGGTATGGGATTAATCAATAAGGGATTAAGTCACCTCGCTTCTTGGTACTCAAGATGACAAAATGTGCACAATTATCTAGTCGTTCATACATCGCAACATAATAAGTTAAAGTTACTGACCGGATTTTTGACTTGAACGTCCTTAGTCATATCATTTTTAAGCGTATTCTAGTTTCAGTTGATCTCATAAGTTACTTGTATCAATTTTTTATAAAATCTTAATAAAACATTACGATATATATGTCCAACCCAGTAAATTTCTTAAATTCACCAGTCAGCATTGTATTGTAATTATATAAATATATGAACGTAAATATGCAAGAATTTTTAGGAGACTTTTTGCCTAAATTAAACATTTTCCTTGTGTGATGTAACGGCAACAGCACTTTATATACTGTACATAACGCGTTAAAAAAATCATCTATGCATGCATTGACACCCCCACTCTTAATTTTACTCATAAAAACTATTTAGAAGCTAAATAGTTTAAGTTAAGAGTGGGGGTGTCAATGCATGCATAGATGATTTTTTTGACGTATTATGTTCAGTCAGTGATAAGTAACTTATCAACGACTGAGTGAATGCATATACACATTTCAACGTATACATATGCATGTATTTGAGTCTATTCGAAATCTCGTAAGACGTGTTAAAACTTGGGTGACGTTATTGGAATTCGATTTTTTTGCAAATTTCTTGGCACGAAGAAGTCAAATTTCATAATGAACCGTTTGGGATTCATATTTGTCAGCACCATTCTACTCGAAAACGGTTCGTTGGTTATTCAAAGCTGATTGACGACATACGATGACAACTTCGAACTGTTTTAATATTATTGCATGTTCCAATCAGGTGTGTCGGTGTATTGGAAAGATAATTTGAAAGGACGAGACCTAAATCTTGCTTTCTAGAAAAATATGGCAAACGCCCAAATTGTCTGTTTTCATGGAAGAACTGGGTAAAAAGCTTTAATGTTGGAAAATGTCACGTTAAGAAATCGTCATCATCCTCTACAGTACAATGTGCATTCGTCCTTAAAGGAAATGATTCTTAGAACTATGGTCCGAAATGAGATAACGTACATACAAAATATTTAACTGTTTAGTTAGGTAAGGTACTCAAATTGTACATATTTTAAAATAGTCAGTTTATTTAGGATATTTTTTTAAGTATATATCTTGTAATAAAATTAGCACACTAAATGTACTTCAATTCAAGAAGAATTATCTTGAACCCAATTTAGATACTACATATATTGCTTCTACTTTTCTATGCAAATGTGTACTGGTTAATTATCTGCGCGTTTGTGAGTTGAGGAAACGTAAAATGTAAAACTCCAGTTCAGATAAAAAGGATACAAAAAGGGAATAAGTTGATCTTGATTAATGTGAAAATATTTGTAATTCTTACAAGCACGACAATTTTTATGGAAAATGTAAACTTACACTATAAACGACTTTCCTATCGAATACAACATATACATAAACAGTATATGTATAAGATGAATAGAGCCACACGATAATGAGTAACAAGTAACAAAAATACCGTGATTTGAAAAATTAAACAACAATCTTAAACGAAAGCTTCATCTACATGATGATCGAGACTTTGAGTTCATCAGGTCACATACTTGACGCAACAATAACACTATTGCATCGACAGCACACCGGTGTATGACGTCGATTCTGTACCTATTTGAGAATCTTCAATATTTCCTTCCGGTTCCATCGTTTTTTCCGCATTTCCAAATTCAGTAAGAAGTCGAAAATGTTGCTGCAAACTGGCTGGCTCATTTTCAAAATGTACATAGCGTTTAAGTGGTGCATTGAATCGTTTTAGCCAATCACAAAACGTCCTTTCTTCTTTACGAATCCAAGGACGTCTCTCATCCGTCAATTGATAAGGAGTCATATGCACCTGAAATTAATTACATACTTTATGTAAATACACATGGATATAGTATATACATATGTGCATGTGTATTTAGTACAGTGATGCAAGATGCTCTACAATATGTATACATTAAAACAACAACTACACTCACATGCACTCGAATATTTTGTCTACACAGAGTTTCAATCAGCGATCTGGATGTAATCCAGGTGTTCTTCCCACCATTATGTCCCCCATCCAACCAGTACATATCTTCGATACTTGATACAAATGGACTCATAGCAGTGTCATCTGGGGTCAACGTCTGTGTAAAAATGGCACATTTCATTTTCATTAGTTTATTAATTCATCAGAATTATTAAGCCAACATTCTGTTGATATAGTCAATAATATTAACCTACATATACATAAATAAACTTAATATGTAAATAAATTATGGGACACATTACTTACTTTCAAATAATGAAATTCATACATGAGTTGATTCAAAACTACGCAGCCTGTATTATTAAAACAAGAAAAATTTATTGATGGGTGTTTGAATAGGAGAATGGAAATTAATATATTATTCAGTAAATATACCTTTGCTGAATCCGACAAGACTTATTCTAGATCTATCGAGGTGAGGATTAAACGGCTTTTCTGGCTCTTCAACGACTAAAGATTCGCCATTTGTTGTTAGGCTTTCATCTACAGTAGTTGATGATACTTCTGACTCTTCCTCCTCTTCTTTGGAAACATGCGCAATTTGTTTGGCTAAAATTTGATCTTGTTGTTGCGATTTTTCAACACGTTCAGATAAATTTTTTAATAGCAATTCCAAATGTTGCAAAGAACCGTGAGTAATGACATGATCTGGCACTCCAGTGTTGGAAGCCGAGTTGACAAAGTTATCAAAACAACTAAATGTCATTATTTGAATCCGGCTTCAAAAAATCAAAAATACACGACCATCAATTACTTACTATAGTCCGAAACCTACTATTTGTCACTATGTGGCTTAGTTATTGCAATTGAGGGGACATACCTTGGTCTAACAACCACAATGTTATATGTTGGGAATTGCTTTTGGAGGAGGGCTGCTGTAGCTTCGAGGTTCCAACATATATATCCGCGATCTGAAAAAATGACCAATGATAAAAATCAGATAATGAGGGGTTCCGCTACGCATGGGAATTCTTATTTATTCCGCAAATTTTATTGCTAGACTGGTGCTTTAAACAGTATTTTTCGAAAAAAAAAACATTCGCTGAATTCTTTTTTGAGAAATGCCACTTTGCATGTTGTCATTTCGCAATTGAAATTTTTTAAAGCTAAAGATATACTGGTTAAAACTTTGGTGATAAGAGTTTGTGAGCGACTAAGAAATTGAGACAAAAGATGATGAATGATTGTTTTTAGAATGCATAGTATAAATAATTACATAGAAATTCTACAATTTGATTTCTACGCCTCGTTTGATTGAAGCCCAAAATAATGAATCAATGAATGTGACCAATAAATTAACTGTCCCAATAATTTAGTTTTTACTCACCTCGATGTTCTTTGTGCTGCTCCATAATTTCGGGAAAATCCTATAAAAACATGGTGTTTGATGTAACTCTGTGCTTATCAAAATCAATCAATGATGGTGTAAGCATGAATAATAAGTTAGATACCTGCATATCACCACCAAAGTAAACGAGACACTTTTGACGCGCATCGACATTATTGGTAGTACTAGAATCAGAATCCACCGAGATCTCTTCATCCTCGGTTGTGCTCAGAGGTTTGCAATATACAAGATCGTTTGTTCTCCCATCATAGCCAAGCACTCGGAGGAATTTTCTAGGGATTTTTAGGTCACACATGACACCATTTCCAGAATTGCTGTTGGCGTCACCGGAAGAATTTTCAGCTCCGCTATCTTCATTCATGGGAGCACTGTTACCATTTTCGCTCATTTCACGCAATTTGCGCTCAAGGCTCTCCAAGTGCGACATGCTTATCCGTGGTTAATAATCAGCAATCAAACTGGAATAACACAATGTATACATAGTAGTCAATTACTTGGAAATTTGTATCATCAAGACTTAAAATGCATATGACAGGGGAAACAGTAGAACAAGAAAGATACACAAAGTTAAATTAATTAATCTAATTACCAAACAAAATGTACATACGCAATATTCTCCACACATTTCTTCCAACTAAATGATGCTTATTTTATTTTTATTTGCTAGATGTACATCAGAGATGCTTGTAAAACTCGCTGATTCCAAAAGATTTAAAATTATAGATAAACATAGTAGCACATTAATTTGTAGATAATTATTACGAGTAATGTGTAGAAGGAATTCATTTTTATCGCTTTGTGCATGTGCATTCACTGCGAATAAAACTACACATATCACGAACGTCGACTTTAATTTGCTTCAACTTGGCTACCACTTCTTCCTTTAATAAATTGTAACACATTGCAACTAATCCCAGCCCGACCAGTAGATATATGAAATTAATCACAAGTTTGGTTTGATTTCCAGCTTCTGTCTCTTCTATATTTGTACCTTTAGTAGAAAAAATCAGGGAATGAGTTAATTCGTAACTCCTAATTTATTTACCAAAGAAGAAAAAGTTTACCAGGGACGAAATCTCCGAAACCTTGAAAGCCCAGTGTTTTTATTAAAATGACCCATCAAAACAGTGTTAACATGAACCCTTTATGACTGATTGTACTTGCCTATTTTGCACAAGCTAGTGACACAAAAGTACACGGAGTCGAGATAATCCCATCCTTCCCAAGCAGAAAACATGATTGTGCCAACGCAAATATAACACAAGAGGACATAGATGGACGCTGAGCTAGGAACAATAACTAATCCGTCCTCTTCTTCATCGTAACGACCCCGACCTGACCCAGGATCGTCTTCATTGGAGCCACCACCTATTTAACCATCAATTCAAATTCCCTGTTCACAGTGTTCAACGTTGCAGAAACAAAGGATTACAAACCTATAGAACAAGAGTTGAACTTCCTGTACAACCATTTGAACGTGCTGTAAAACAGTAAAAATTTTGTCACATGGCAAAATTTATGTAATCATCAATTATAAATTACAATCGCTGCTATAATACCTGGCTAAGGCTTTCCCCATATTCATGAAGTACAAAATGTACAAAGGAATGCCCAACACGGCATAGCAAATTGTGATAACTTTCCCCCAATCCGTTCTAGGGACCAAGTTTCCAAACCCAATCATGGTGAAAATCGACAGTGTGTACATCAAGGACGCAGGAAAATTCCATTGGTCTTTGGCAGATCTCCGATCGTAACCCTTCTTCACAGCTGCCACCACCTCTTTCTAAACACATAATATTTTGTGTCGTCGTGAAACGGACGAGTAATTCCTTCAAAAAGTGTTGTTGCAATGTGACAACATTCATAGTAAAGTATTGAAAATAGTGACCTGAAATTCGTGCAGACTTTGATTGGAAGCAAGCGCCCATTCTGATTCGTTGAACTGGAAATTCTGATAATCTTTCCATAGCTTAGTTGCCGTGAGATTCCGAGAGAGCGTCACATTGTGCACCACATCATCCGCAAAAGCGTCCCCTTGAGTTTCCAGTGCGATAAAGACTGACGCCCCCACCAAGGCGTAGCACACAATAATTCCCCCAACTCCCACTTGAGTGCACATAAACGTCGCAACAGACCGGCAGCAATGTTTCAAGGTGTTTTGACGAGGGCGAGGCCCGTCCAGTTCCGGATCCTCCCATGATTTACCTCGGTCTAACCCTGGGCGACCTCGAACGGACTGCCGCACAGGATTTTTGACCTTTCTACTGCTCATTTTTACTGTTTTAACCACACACCACCAAGTCGTTCCACCGCAATATCCTAGGACTACTACTAGCACTAGTTGACTATCTTTTTATTTCGAAGGAAATCGCATTTGGAATGTGTTATCTCCGATGTAGCTCTTCAACTCTGAACACATTTTCCATCTCCGCCCCACAAGTCGTTCTTCATCGTCATGCAGGGAATTGAAACAGTTTTGGCAAGAGATACGCCTCCGTATGACAGGATGCCATTCGTTCACGTCTCATTTGTGCATATTTTGCATATGTAACCAAACGGTTCCCAAATATCTTGGATAGTCAAGAAGCAGCCACACACAAACACACACACAGCACCAACCATCAGCCAGACAGAAGTGATAATTATATTTCAAGTACGAAATTCGGCACCAAACAACTTTTACATACTACTTTATTGCACTTTTGAACAGATGAAATACTTCAAAAATCCAAATGCGGTCACATGTGAAATGCGTATGGTGGGAAAACGTAATATAATCCCAAAAATATGGAGGTGCCAAACATAAGGGAAAAGTTGAAAGATAATCTTTATTCTATTGAGTGTATGGCGTAGAGAGAAATGCCACTTTTCTCTGAAGTGGTGTATTTCAGTGAGACATAAAAACTGAGCTGTTTTTTCTCAAAGTTTGCATGAAACAATGCGGTCTCTCCTACATTTCGGTTCTACACAGTAAATACGATGATGTTCTTTTAACCAAAATCTGTCACCGTCACGCCGTCTGCAAAACGGGATTTACATGCCCAATTTTCACTTTAATCTGCCGTCCACAGTTCCACACGTCCACGAATATTATCTATCTACCAAGTTTGTGATGAGGATGTAAACGATAGACTAAGAGACCTTCTACAATAGAAGCTAAGGTGTTGAAAATGTAATCCGAGCAGTATCATCACTATTTAAAACGCACTGCACTTTTAGTTTATACAAGACGTATGGAATGCTGATAAACAAAGAGTGTCGAGGATGGAAATTCGCTGCCTTGCTGGAAGAAAACTGAACGCAAACGCTGAGAAACTTGCTGTCTAATAATCTACTGAGCAAAATTGTGATTTGAGAGACTTTTTCACTGCATATACATACATAGGTACACCACCGAGACCCGGCTTCTCGGGGTGAAAACTAAGTTATTCGGGAGGACTAGACCTTTAAACACGAGACAATTTTCTACTGATAAAGTAGATATGTAGATATGTACCTGCATCACTCGCTATACTACACCTCACTCGTCCTCAGTTTAGGTTTCGCGTACGCAAATGAGTTATTTTTCTTCACTACTCGTAAGATTCAAACGATTATTTTAAGAAGATGTGATGTCCCCTCTCTTAAGACCATGTTTTATTTTTAAACCATACAACACCGTACAACTGCTAGACGAAAATTCACTACGTCGACGCTCGCTTTAGCCGAACGACAGCATTGAGAATTGAAGCATTGCTGAGAATAAAGAAAAAATCGGCTCGTTTATATTTGCAGTTCTTTTGCACTTTACATAGACGGCCAAAACTCCGCGTGAGTGAGACTTGCTGAACCTAGTAGCAAGAGCCTGGAAGATGTATGGATACGTTACGTTAATAGTACGAGATTGATAAAAGCAATATGTGTTCAATGTAAATTCAGGAAATGTGCCAAGACAAAATTATCCATTTTTCACAAAAAAATAACAAGCTGCTCAGGGTTGTGTGGGTGATGTCTAACTGTCCCCGATGAGAATACATGCATGAACAGTTATCGCAAGAAAGTCTTGTAATCATATTTAGGAACTTCAACCATAGGAATTCGACGAAGAATCAATGTGAACGAGGAGAAAACGTCAAGACGATGTTCTAATTATATTGACAGTAAAATGCATGTATCTAGATTTGCTTGGCCTGGCCAAATTATTTGAAACCTAATGTGACTAGAATGGCTTCAAGTCACAGTTATGTACGTCCAATAACTGTCCTCAATTACAATTACAAATAAGTAATTGCATTACAATTGAAATGCAGATCTTTCTTCGTGCTGAAACCAATTTAGTACACATTCTTCATAAATTAATATTCTAATATATATCAGAATATACACTATAGTGTATATCATACAAGTAAGACTTGATAGTTGATATCAAAACCTGCTCGACTCTAGTGTGGTTTTTATGTTATTTAGATGGGGCTTTATAATTTCATAAGTAATTCAAGTACTTTAACATTTTTGTTTGTACAACAAATTGTAATTATAACCTACAAACTACATTTAGTGTAATTGAAATTGCAGTTAGTACAGAGATCAGAAATATATTTATACTGAACGCGACACACGACTATAAGTTTCAAAATACATGCTGATTTATTGGGAATATTTTAGCTCACAAAAGATACCATCAATAAACATGCCATGTTCTTTAAACTAACGATACAATTTAAACTGTTGAACAAACTCTTTGACCTCGTCCTTGGGATAAGGTTTCAAAGCAATGCACGTGAGAATATTCTCCGGCTGCTCCAACCATGCCTTATGATCAATCTTGTGTTCTCTGAGCTTGGTGGCCAGATTTGTCAACGCTTCCAGATCTGAGGCTTGCAGCACCTTATTTTATATTCAACGAACAATAATTCCGTAACTTGGATTTACACGGACAAAAGATAGATTTTATTAGCCAAAAAAGCTAATATATATTGACACCATACCACTTTGTGCATGGAATCCAGATCCCCCAAATAATTTTGGGTGTTTGGGTCATCTTTGAACAAGTGCAAGACGGACGTGGAAGCGTGACATGTCTGGGCTATACACATAAATTAGCAAATATTCAATTTGTGGTCCACGACGGTATGAAATTGACATTAAAAGTCCTCAAATAACAACTTTATACATATGCGACGCAAAATGGACTGTCCCATCAGGATGATAAAATATTCACATATTTTTTGTAACGTTTAAAAGTTAAAAGTCCAAATTAAACATGATTTATTTTCGTCGTCAGTAATTCAGTATGAATATATACGTACAAATTATTTTAGATTTCGACAAGTTTTGGAAACTTGACCTTCTTCAGTTGTGGTTTTATAAATCAAAGGGTGCAAATGATGAGGATAGGATCAAGGGATAGACATAAATACACAATTACCGAAAAAATGAAAAAAACAGATAAGTTGGTGACTTACCAAATAGAGCTCCAAGAGGCCAGTTCAACACGGTTTGCAAGTCCTTCCGTAAAATGATGTACTGCACCAGACTCATAATCAAGTGGGGAATTCCCCTAATTCAGTCCAGACCTTGATCCAATATTTCAGAAACGTCAGAAAGTTAAATTGGTTTGCAGTTAGCCGACCGAACTGGAATTGCCAGAAATGTCACGACGAAATCCAAACACAAGCGATTATGTCTACAAAATTCTCCGCTCACAATGGGGCCTAATGCAACCACTCTCAATGGCAACCAATGACAGAATAATACCATTTATTTCAGTCTTTTCAACACACTACTAATTTTCCTTTAAAACTCATTAGAAATGCTTTTATTTATTCAAATCCGAACCTTAGGCGCAGTAGGTAGTACAAATGAGCTTTTGTTATATAACATAAAATCGTTATCATAAAAGAGACTACAAACATTTAGCATTTTTGTAACAAAAAATATCTAATCTTAGAATTATTACGTAAAAAAATATACTAACTAATTTTGTTCTGGCGTATTGAGACCATACTTTTCTTTCATTTTAACAATCTCATCCAACTTTTTCTCAGCGTCCAATTTCTTGAATGCTTTACTAGGTTGATAGTACAAAACAACCAGGTATCTGTTGCAAACATTGAATCCTGATAAATGGTCACAAGCATTTTTAGCATCGAATATATCTTCATAAACTACAAAGGCAGTTCCTTTAGTTTCTGGCGTGTTTCCTCTGAAAATTGAACACAACTAAATGACATCTGACAATAATAATATTGTGAGTTCAAAACCTCAACAGCACGAGAGGTATTAAGTAAATTAAGAATTTCTTACACTCGAATTTGCCGGATCGCTCCATACTTTCCAAAAATATCGTACATCTCTTCTCCTGTAATCTTATACGGCAGATTACGAATGTATAAAACCCGATTTACTTCTGGAGGAAGCCGGACCTGCACAGCAAGCCAATAAATTACGTATTGCATATTACTTTCATGTCACAAACCTCATTTATCTTTGCAAGTTGTGCTGTATAGTGAATGCAAAAAAACTTGACAGCTTACATTAGCACGTCTCTGCATTCCCATTGCCATTTTGACAGATAGGTAACTCGCTTACTAGAGTTTCTGTTCTCAATATAACTTTAACAATTGCTTTTAACAAGTTGTTAATATAATTTAAGCAACGATCAATTACTTCGTTGGGGTCGGGTTTTAATAAATAAATTAAAATCCGGTCGGCTAAATATTAAAAAGTTTATATGCCAGATTCTTTGTACTTAATCTGAAAAATGAACAAACGCACGAAATGTATAAGAAATTATCAATTATATAATCCAGAGTTTTATTACAATTAACTCACCGCAATAGAGTGCAGAATTTCAAAAACAATCAACAATAATTTATTTTTCGTTTCTTGATTTGTTGCTGGCGGATTTTAGAAGTCAACTCGGTCGGCTACACATTTTTTGTTTATGAGCTCCACCTGATGACGAAAAGTGGTGTCCAAATCGGCCCTCGAACCTTTGAAGCTCACCGGGTCACTCTCTCCACACCACGCATATTGTCATTCGTCCGTCATTCTACCTTCTGTTGTATCTCGTCTCGTTTCCGAGAAATTTTAAAATATTTAAAGTTTCCGAGTACGTTTAAAAATGAGCAAGTTTTACGCCCAGGGGTCCGGAAGTGAGAGTTCGGGCTCGTCCTCCGAAGATGATGATAATGAGGCACCAGTCCCCTCAAAACCAATCCCCGCAGGCAAGCAAACCGTATACGTAAGTTCTTTCTATTTTAATTTCGTAAACATTAAAAGTCAAGACTACATTCAAGTTACAATAGCAGCACCGATGCAGTATGGCTTTTTACTATTGAATTGTCATAAAGAATACGGTGCTAAACTAACCACTATTTCATTTTGGTTCCCTTTTGCAAGGAATTTGTTTTCTTGTGATAATCAAAGTGAAAACATTCGATCTAGTATTTTGTTTACGCAATGAGTAATGTTGCATATTTTGTTTTCTTCAGATAAGCGATGACGATGAAGAAGACTCTGGCAAGAGAGTCGTACGCTCCGCGAAGGAAAAGCGTTATGAAGAAATGCTTGGCCATGTCAAGAAAATAAAAAATTTCAAGAAGAACAATGACATGTCAAACATTTTGGACTGTAAGATTATTCATTAGTTCTATCTGCTATGTGCAATATTGGGGGTTAAGATGACCCATATTAAATATTATATTATTAATTTATACGTGACTAATTAACAGGTTTTGAAGACTTAATAAAAGCGCATCAAAAAGCGTTACCCGTCATCGTGAAAGAGGAAAATGGATCAACTCCATTATTCTATCTCAAAACTTTGGGACAGATGGAGAATTATGTCAACCAACAGTGGGAGAACAAAAAGAACATGTCTAAAATCAACTCCAAGTGTTTAGCTACTCTTAGACAAAAGCTAAGAAAGTATAACAAAGATTTTGAAGAAGAGCTATTAAAATATCGGGACAACCCTGAGCTCTTGGATGATGACGATGATGATTTGGAGGAGAAGCAAGAAGCCCGAGATGAGAGCGGCAGTGAAAGCGAAGGTGAAAAGAAGGAGAAAAAACTGAAAAAACCATCCACAAAGAAACCCAAGGTATGCTTCACCACAAGATATTCTAGCTATTCTATGCACCTTTCTGCTTATTTCATAGATGGATGAGTTAGAAATTGTATTCTAAAAATATAAAGATGTCATTTGATGCATTATTCTAGGATGATAATGAGTCTGATGATTCTATTGATTGGGGATCGGATAGTGATGAGTCATCCAGTTCTTCAGATGAAGATTACGCCGATATTCGATCAAAATTTTTAAAAAAGACGACGGACAAAGATGATGCGAAAGAAAAGAAGAAAGCCGATCGAGATAAGCGAATGCAACGCAAGAAACTTGCAAAAGATGACGATCTTGACGACGGGGAAGGATGGTCTGTTGTCACTGGTGGTGCACAAGTCGAGCGACCTAAAATGTTCCCCAAGGACTCTGAAATTAACACTCCTGCTGTTATAAAAAAATTAGCAGAAATTACAGCAATTCGAGGGAAGAAGGTAAGTAAATACATGTCATAATAATAATAGAGCATGGAATATTTATATGTATAAAATAATAAAAGCATTCAATTATTATAAACTCCATTTTGCGATATCTGTTAAATAATTATCTGATCCTTTTGCTTCTGATTTTTAGGGAACAGATCGTAGAGAGCAAATTGACTTATTGAATGAATTGGAAACCATTGCTTCTGCCCATGCACTTGGACCTGCCGTACAAGTGAAAATTGGATTTGCCATTGTAGCTGCTCTTTTCGACTACAGTTTGAAGGTTCATGAGCTTCAAAAGGTTCAATATTGGATTAAACTCATTGATAAGATCAATGAACTTTTGAATCTTGCTATTGCACACAAGGATATGAAGGTGTGTATTGATCATTATACATTGACTGCTATTTGGGTTGAGTCTCATGGAAGAACATTCTTCTAGCAACATCTGATCATGTATTCCATTTGATATATTTAAGATTGATGAAAACGTACCAGAAGATAGCGAGGAGATGGAAAAATCCCCTTATCGAGTCAGATCCTGTCTGATGACTGTTTTCGAGAGAATGGATGAAGAATTTTTGAAGGTCCTCAAGGAACTTGATTCTCACTCTTTCGAATACGTCGAACGAGTCCAAGATGAACGACGAATTTGTGAAATGCTTGAGCGCCTCTTGACCTACATTATAAGCAATCATCTGGCTGAGGACAAAGGAATCATGTGCCGAGCATATTATAAGAAAATTGAACACATGTATTACAAGTTTGATGTCCGTGTATTAAAAAAGAAACGGGTGAGTGCTTTATATATATTTTTTTTAATACTAGATTTAATGCACTCGACTACGTGATAAATGCTCCTATTCCGATATGAATGGATGCATGAATAATTGTGCTAAAACAATTGGACAATCTGATCCCGGAATCTCGTTCGAATATCCATACTTTATTCCGCTGCTTAAATTGCCTACACTAACTAAATGATACAAAATAGTTAAATTAGTCAGAAATTTTGCTGAAAATGTTCATTCATTGACAAATTATTTGTACAGGGAGAATATAATGGTGAAACCAGTGTGGATGAAATGCAGAGATTAGCTGGATACATATATGCCTTCGACACAACAGATCGGCTTCGAACTCGATCCATCTTGTGTCACATCTATCATCATGCTCTGCACGATAATTGGTTTGAAGCTAGGGATTTGATTCTCATGTCTCATTTGCAAGAAGTAATACAACATTCTGATCCCACAACTCAAGTAAGTTTAACTATTTTGTCATTTTGTATAGTAATGCATACATGTATCATCGTATTGTATCTATCTCATTATGATTGAAATTTAGATTATGTACAACCGAGCAATGGTCCAATTAGGCATTTGCGCATTTCGACATGAAAGTGTGTTGGACTCACATAATTGTTTGGCTGATTTGATGATGAGTGGTAGGGTGAAAGAATTGCTAGCCCAAGGACTAATGCCACAACATCGGCATGACCGCTCGCCAGAGCAAGAGAAAATTGAGAGGAGTCGACAGGTAAATACGAATTTATTGTATATTACACATTCTCCAATAAAAATTCCTGGTGTGCATGGCATGATAGACAGACGACTCGCACGAGAAAAATAAAACTAGAGTTGCATATTTTATTTGGCTAATTTCAGGTTCCTTTCCACATGCAACTTAGCTTGGATGTCATTGAATGTGTTTACCTAGTGTCAGCAATGTTGATTGAAGTCCCATACATTGCTGAACACGAGTTTGATGCCAAAAGACGTCCCATCTCTAAAACGTTTTACCACCAACTGCGGACCTTGGAAAAACAAAGTTTGACTGGACCTGCTGAATCCATGCGAGAACATGTTGTTGCAAGCGCTAGACACATGAAAAAGGGAGACTGGAGGAAATGTTACAACGCACTCGTAAATGAGAAAATGGACCGCAAAGTTTGGCATTACTTTGCCATTTATGAATACACAAAGGACGAGAAACAGTAAATTTTACTTTTACTCCTATCGAATGAAAGACACCCATTCAACACGATGTAGTGATTGATTATTTATTTTCTGTTTCAGATTCGGTGTGAAAGAAATGCTTCGACGAAAGATTCGAGAGGAAAGTCTTCGGACATATCTGTTTACATATTCTAATGTATACGATTCGGTATCCATCCCACGTTTAGCCGAAATGTATGAAATGGAGGTACGCCATCTTAATTGTAATATGCGTCATTTACTATATGAAAATGATGCAAGGAAATTAGGAATGTATGCATAGTTTAGTTTATTAAAAGAGGTAAAAAGTAGACCTCCCAAACAGTTTGATCTAACTAAAAGAATGTGTTTTAATTTATGTGATGACCTATTCAACCTGTGCCAATTAACGATGATTTGCCTCGTTTTCCTTTGGCCAGTTTCAACAAGTTCATTCAGGTGAGGTTCATGTGATGAATGATGATTATTGAAAATTAAAAGAAGCTATCATTACATTAGGCTATCTTTATTCTGTTCATTACTAACACGACATTTTGAAGATAAGTTTCTCTTTTTCAGTTGTTGCAAAAATGATCATCAACCAAGAACTTGCGGTATGTAGCCTTAAAAAATCCTTTGTACATAATTTACTAATTTTTACATGCCATTCATTCTTTAATCAAAATGCTGAGGGTGAGGGTCGCGCTAAGGTTTAATTTTTATTATCATTTATTTTATAGGCATCCATGGACGAACCAACCAAGACAGTTGTGCTCCATCGTACTGAGCCCACTCGGCTCCAGTGTATGCTTCTCCAACTTTCTGACAAAGTACGAATCATTTTATTTTCTTACTTTATTGAATTGGGTATGATGTTGGTAGCAATGTTTTTTAAATGTGTATTTGTACGTTTTTGTTAGGTCAACATCTTGAGAGAAACAAGTGACCGTACTTTCGAAACCAAGCTTCAAGGAGGACCTGGAACTATGGGGCCAGGGAGTAAAGGCCGTCAATTTAACCGAATGGATTGGAAAAATAGACGACCAAATCAACCCCGTGGTGATCATCATAACCGCGGAGATAGAGATCATAATCGAGGAGGAGATCGCGACCACAATCGAGGTGACCGTAATCGGGGAGATCGTGAACATAATAATCGTGACCGTGAAAATCAACGTGAAGTAGTTGCACATTAGAAAATACGATTCATCTTTTGCAGTGTTGCTAACTAGGCAAAACTGCACATTAATTATTTTTTACGACTCTGTGTCATCAATATTTGCATTGCAGGTCTAAATATTTTCTATCTTTACGTTTGTAAATGGAAAGTTCTAATTTACTATTACCACCAATGGTGCGTGCAAGTTGGAAAAATAAAATAAATAGATTAAACTTATTTGCACTCATCAAGCTACTAACTTGAACTGACTTTGTTACATGTTAATTAAATGTCATGGGCAATAATAATAATATCGTCTGGTGGCCTTGATTTGCAATTATGTGGCTCATTGTGCAACCTCCATCGTACTAGTGTACGTTCCACCATGTTATAAACTTGTGTCGTCTCATGACAAACGACGCCAAACTGTCGCCAAGTTTTGGAATCTAGACCAAACAAAATCCACAATTTAATCATGGTTTTTAGTTTCACTTTCTCAGAATTTTTACTTTTCAACGATGTTAATTTTCCTTTCATGATAATGTTATCATGCAGTCTTCTCTCCGACATACGTTAATGCATATCACCCTAATGTTAATGTGTCAGATAATTAATTGCCTGTATGCTAGGATTTCAAGATTTGTGATGAGGCGAATTGCTCAGCATCCGACTCGTGTTCACATTTAGCTCAAGCTCACTAAATGAGTTTGGTCTCTTTTGGCCTCCTTTCGAACGGGAGAATGACGGAAACGTAACAGTAGTCGAATGCAAATAAGTTATTGGGCTCAAATAATCCAGTTTGTTGGATAATACATAAGCGACGCAAATAAATGAATCCATCCCTTCTTTCTCACTTCATTATCAATTTACCCCACTGCAATCCTTAAAAGAATTAGAATTAGAGTCACTTTATTTTATTACTTAATCAAGCGAAGTACATATTTCAACCCAAATAGTTGGTTACACATTTTTATGTACTTATGTATCCTTAGGATTAGTACGCTGTCTCGTTTCATGCCAAGACGAGAAATAAGTATTAACAAATTCGGGGCAGTCTCATTTTAACAATTTCTCAATACGCTAAAACTTTCTGGAATATGCTGTCAAATTGTGTGGTATTAATGTGCATACGTAACTTATGAAAAATAAATGATGAAAACATCATACTTGAATTTTTTCTACTTACCGATACGTAGTGCAGTTTGAAACCTCTTAATTTTTTCGAGTCATTTAAACATTCTAGAATCAACTCAATTCATCACTTCAGCGTGTCAGAAATGTGTATTCTCGACTCAATTCGTTTTCGGCACCTAATTCTCTTAACAGCTAAATGTTAAGAGAGCTGAGTTGTTAAAGTAATGTGGGATAAGATCTGGAGCAAATAGGGTGGACGACCAAAGAAGTTCAACCATATCAAAAGTGGGATTATTGCCTTCACTTACACACATTTGTATTTTATGGCAAATACTGGCAAATAGAAATGCGTCCCAGATCCTGACAAGATGGTCAAAGCTGGTAAACTTAAATTCATATTCATAATGTACTGCTTTCATTTGTACCCTTTTATTTTCTTTTAGCCCGGATTAGTGTCCATGCCCAAGTTTGTGTATGTAAATAAATTTTGACTGACTGACTAATGCAAATGCGTCATTCACAAACTCACTATTAGAGCATTTCACCATTTTAATGTGTGAGTTTTTTATGAGAAAAAATAACTATGGGATATGTGGATAAGCCTCCGCTCGGTCAGACCGTCAGATTGGGAGAGCTCTAAAAAACTGAAAAATCTTTTTAGCCATTCCACATCTTTTATTCCATCAAGGGTAGAAAAAATATAAGCCAAACATAAAGAATCATGACGAAATTAATGTCTCCCCTTATGGAAGAAAGATGTAATGTCCGGCTGTTCATTGTATCATGTTTTGTTGGACTGTTACTGTAACCTGAATTATAAGGTTATCACAATTATTACAATTTTATCACAGAGTTAAATTGATTTAGATTCTGTAATGGCACTGGAGTAGCATTTAAAGAATAGAATGGCATACATTACTACTATTAAATATGCTTGTAGATAAAATTCATACTACGATGTTGTTACTTAATGGTAGAAATGTGACAAGCCAAATGCTATTCGCTACGTAAATACTTCTGCAACCAAATTCCAATTTAATGCTTTTGTCCAAGTTAATGTCTGTCGTTTCGTTGTTTAATAAAGCATTGCATGTTATTTCATGGTAATGAATATGTATACGTAATGATTCGGCCAGTCACAAAGAAACGGTTCAAGTTTCAAGGATGGTTTCCTCATCTCGATCAGTTTACACAAGAGGATTCCTTTCCTCGAATGTCAGAAGTACGTAAGTAATGTGTATATACTGAAAAATGGATGCATTAACACGTTTCCATTCAATGCCGGCTTTGTTCCTCAAATTTCTTACTTTTCCAAAAGATCTTCCTATGAAAACATGTCGGTTCCATAGTCTAAATAAAACGAATGTTTCATCGAAAATTTGACGGAGATTTCACAAATGAGGAACTTCTTATGGATTGGCGTCACCATTCAAGCCATGCAGCCCTTAAAATTCATACTTCCATGCGATCATATTCATAGTCGCACAGAAGACCCTTTTCATCCTTCCTGGTCCATCATCGTGAGTGAGTGAAACCGAGTTGTTTCTTAATCCACGTAAATACTGCATGTAGTCGGAATACATAAATTCTACGAGGAATACATATGCATACTTGGTTTTTGAATGTCTTATACGTGTGTAATAACATCGAAAGGATTGCAATGATAATCTGTCTACCTTCTTAATGCTTAACTGTGCACTTATACGAAAGGCATATTAGGTTTGTTGTATGTAAGAAAAGTGGTATTCATAAGACGAGTGTAATGTACGTGTTGTTGTTTGGCCATAAGCTGGCAGTCCCATAATGAATCCCACAGACTGATATGATGCCAGAGGACAAGAAAAAGGGAGTCAACAGCTTGGGATCTGAAAAAAATATCTTGAAACTTTATACCCAGCAAGTTCTGCTCCCCTTTACAGCATTGCAGCAAGCTTACTGATGGTACCACGTACCTCTGAATGATACCATTTCATTTCTTTATTCAGAGGTTGTTCAAGTTCTAACCGAATGCACAACACGGACCACTAAAAGACTGTGTTGTACGTATTAGATTATTGTGCTTTCTGGTCGTATAAATAAGTGTATGATGGCACTTGTTACAGAGCTAGAGAGCTACTGCAGATTCGACGACTGAGTCATTTCACTTTTTCGACATTCATTTAATTGACATGGAAGAAGCATGTTCAAACATTGATTACTGAATATCTTGGTGACTATATTGCGTTTATGCGGAAACATGCTAGCTTGCGTGCGGAGAATTGCATTCAACACTTTTAGATCTGCTAAATTCGTTGTAAATCCGCTATTACGTCACTCGTCGGATTAATCAACTTCACAAATAACTGCAAACTGTTTCATTGTTGAATGTGCCTCTGTACACAGTGTGCTGATTTTGCAAACTTAGTTGTTATTTTCCTGCTAATAAGTATCTCACATGTGTATTTTAAACCCAATTAAGGTTCTCATGTTTGATAATTGACTCAAACTATTCAAGAAGTGACATAGTAAAAGCGATGGCAAAAATGTAGAACTTTACCAAAACGTGAACATTATTCCATATTCGTAATTTTAAAGATGGTTGAAGCAACGAAAAGTTAAAAGCAACGAAATGTGACATTTCTTTATACAAATACCACGCATCTATGCTACATTAATGTATCGATCCATTCCAAAAAAGTGCCTGTTATTAAAGTGACCTTCAACGAAATAATTGCATCGATTTTTATTTTGAGTATCTACTACTTTTTACTGGTGCTCTGTTCAACATGCCAAGGATTTGTACAACTGCAGGCCAGTTTATTTTATGTGACATGCCGACTTTGGGAGAAATTTGTTTATTTTCACCGGTCGTAAGATAATTCTTCACGTAGCAAAAATGGATAGCAAAACAATTTGTGTCTTCAATCCTTATCATCATCGCCGTAAGCCCAACAACAAGTGGTTGACAGTGGTCTTTCTAAGCGTTCTCCTTGCTCCTGGGGTGGTCGAGTGTGGGGGAGGAAAGAGCGGCGTGAGTAGTGGAGTGGAGGCTCAAAGTCTCACAGCCATTGAGAACGAGACGGTGGTGAAAGTTCGGGACAAGGGTCAAGGGTCGTCCTCCAATGCTGCTGGTGGTGGATTTGGTGGGGTTTTTGGCAATGTCAACTCTCGGACGGGGAAAGCTGGGGGTGGAGGAGGAAACAGCATCACGAGCAACGAGCTGAACCACCCGTATGCCTTTAACGCCGTAGACGACGAAGATGCCAGTTACGACGAGGAGGACGACTCCTCCTACACGTATGACTCATTCGAGGACGTGAAAAACACGGAAGATTCAGAGTTCATCAAGGAGCACGATAAGCCGGACGAGCATGACCACGATCAACAACAACAGGAGAAACCAATGATTGGGAAATGTTGTCGACTTGGGGAAGGATTGACGCTGAGAGGAGGCTGTGACAAGATCCATGAGCACAATTTGTTCAATAATGACCAGTGAGTCCGTTGTTTCAAACTTTCTCCATAGCTTTAACAAGTATAAAATGCTTTCTACTACAAAAGAGGGGACGCCAGAGTACCAGATAGATTGTTTGAGATTAATAAGTAATTAGTTCTTTTCATAACTTCTACAGTTGAGAAATTCCATTTTAATCATTCAATCCATATCAGGGTGTTGTTATCTTGCCCAAATAATGCTGACAAAAAGAAACGCATCGAGAATTTTATTTATAGGATCACTTTACTCACTCTTGATAAGATAGCACACACAGAATAGTGAACACATATGTGCGTTCAAACATCCGATTCTGCAATCTTATTTAGGAGTTGGTGAGTTATGCGTACACGAACAGGGCGCATAAACTTTTTGTTGTCCGTGGTTTCTCCTAAGGAGAAACCACGGACAAAAAGTTTATGCGCCCTGGTACACGAACTTTAAGTACAAATCAAGTTGATGACTTTTAAAAGGATGGGAGTGCATGAAGTGTATGAGAGCTACGCAAATAAATAAAATAAAGTCTGTAGGTATGTATTAGGTCTCACATCTTAATGTTATGTACCAATGTACCATCTTAAAATGTATGGTGCACAAAGTGGTCGATAGCATGATTAAGTATACATATGTACATATCTGGTTAATAAAAAATATACGAGGAAGCATACATACATTAAAACATTGTCAGTGAAAATAGAAATAAAACAGGAACCCAATAAACCCTTACAAACGAATATAAAAAAGTAGCGTCAGAATGATCGAAATGTCCTTTAAAATGACACTATCTTTGACAATTCTGTATTTTTGACCTTTGACCTCGTCCTCAATATCATGAGGTCAAAAATATTAATGTCTTTGAAGTCGCAGTCAAATTTCCTTCAAACTGACAACCCATATGACAATTATGGATTTTTTGACCTTTGACCTCGTCCTCAAGGTCATGAGGTCAAAAATATTAATGTCTGTGAAATCGCAGTCAAATTTCCTTTAAAATGACACCCCATATGACAATTATGCATTTTTTGACCTTTGACCTCGTCCTGAAGGTCATGAGGTCAAAAATTTTAACGCTATTGAATTCGTGGTGAAATTTCCTTTAAAATGACACCCCATATGAAAATTAATGTTAAATTTAATTTTGGACCACACCCCCTGGCGCTGTGGGGTGTGGTCCGATTGACCCAATTTTCGAACTCGATCGAGAACTAAAAATTAGAAGCACAATGGCGAAAACGGGGTTTGATTATGTTGACTCGTTCTGGAGATATCCTGCTTACAGACGGACGGACGGACAGACAGACGGACGGACAAAACGATCACAATAAGTAGCTGACGCTACTTAATAATGTGTGCCAAATTATTATGAGTGACGGACGGCTGAGAGTTTTTCTCGCTTGTTGATACAATTTGTCATTTTTCGACTGCTTAGATTTTGGCACTGGTATTCCATCGAATCTTTACTATGTACATATGTGTACATATCCTATGTAGAGTTAACTCGATGACTAAACCGAAAAGATAAGATTCGTGGTTTACCCACGTGCATATCTCTTGTCACTTTTGTGTCTTCTGCTCCTTCCTTGACACCTCCTACTCGTCATCTGCAAAAACTTATGATCGTGAACGGATGAATTTAATAATGTTCCATAACTTTCAGGTTCTGGTTCCCTGAAAAAGTTTATGATGTTGCTGCAGAAAAAATGGTGATCAACAACATCTCCGATTGGGATGTTCACATGTCGAACAAGATCCAATGTCGTGCAGGAGAGCGTGCGGAAATAATTTATGACATGAGAAGATTTACGGTCCTAAAGGATGGGTCCCTATACGTCTACGCGCACCAGAAAATCGTTCGCCCATTGGATTACTGCATAGATCAAGAATTGGGTAAAAAAAGTTATTAAATTTTACTGCATAATGGAAATTTACACACGTATTTATGTAAGTATGCATTTGTTCATATATCTCCGTACGTACTCTTAATTTGTAGGAAAAGGTCAAGGTCGAGTAGTCAAGGCATGTTTCACCAAGGAAGAACTATGTGATGATAAGCAGTGTTTGAGAAAGTGTTGTCCCAAGGTATAAAGCGAGTATTTTTATATCAATTTTTATGTGAAATATTTAGAAGAAATGCGTAGAAAAAGTGAACTATGTGTTCAAAATAAAAAAACTTTGTGCATACCCGAAGGGATCCATCTCTGAAATTATTGAAGGACCGACAAGATTTCGATGCGAGCGTTCGTCCTTGGTTGAGAAGTACCATTTCAATGACTCCAGTGAGTAGGAACATTCCTTAATTATTGGTTAATTACATGAGTATATTTAAAAAATGGAATAGTGAGCCTTCAATATCTTGTCGTTTTGCAGACATTGTGGCTTCGAATCCCACTTGTTCCGATGGGATTCGCCTTGAGCCCATTGAGACCTACAACATTTCCGATAACGGAACCTTGCAAACACCATCATTTAGCGCTCCACTCCTCAGTTATTGTTTGGACTACTTTATCGACAAGGCAAAAGGGAATACAGATGAAAGGTCTCTCGTCCCAATCCTCAAAGCCATGATTTGTTTTGACACAAAGTACGACGAGTTGGACTCGAAAGGACTAATCGTACTTCCCCATGGTGTCGCAGTGGTCTTTGGAATTACAATGATTATTTCTGCAATTTGTCTGGCAGTTGCAGCAGTAGTAAGGCTTTATACAAGAATTGAACATTTTACATGCTGTTTACGAGATAAATTACTTTCACTGGTAAAATTTTCAGATTTCATGGCGATTACCTGAACTCCGTTCTCTTCACGGAAAGTGCCAACTAAGTCATTTGGTTACAATGTTCTTTTTATACTTGTGTCTTGGGATCGTACAAGTGGGGACGCAACATATTCCCCAAGGACTCTGTACGTTTTTCGGGGTTTTCATCCACATTTGTGCTCTAAGCTCTTTCCTTTGGTTGAATCTGTTGTGTGTCAATATTTACCTAACGTTCCGTTCCCTACGCCCACCTTTGGCTGCTGGTCGTCGAGATGAAAATAGACGTTTATTGTTCTTGTGCATGTAAGTCACATTTTGAGGACAAGTAAATAAAATAGAATAATGTGGGGCGAGACGTTGTGAGAAAATCACGTTTTAAATTCTAGATATGCATGGGGCATTCCAGCAGCTTTCTGCCTCTTTCTCTACACTTTGGACTCATCACCTAGTCGTTTGGATCCCATGCCTTTGCCTGAATATGGACATCTGAAGTGCTTAATTTCAAATAGGTAATTTTCACATACAGCAAAGTAGACATATTTAGATAGGATATTTTTATAATATTTTATGTATATACATACTTTAAATGAATGTTTCAGAGGGGCAGAGTTTGCATATCTCTTTGGACCAGTCGGAGTCCTACTCCTTTGCAATGGTCTGTTGTTCTGTCTCACAGCACAAGAACTTTTGTGCGGTGTATGGAGACTTGATAACTCAGATTCCATCAACTTCAGGTAAAATAATTGCATATGTACTTAGCCTGTAAATCAAACTTATATTGTAACTGGTTGAAGAACACGTACTTGAGCACGTTACGTACTTATCATCCAATGCTTATGGTTTGAATTTTGAAATAAAATATTCACGTGATAATTTTCCTTTTTAGACGAAAAAGTATGGGAATTGTTGTGGCAAAGTTGGGGATCGTTATGGGGCTGGGCTGGATCCTAGATGTGTAAGTACCCGATTATGTATAGTGCATAAGATAGTTCTCGTTTTAACAAGTAAGTTAATCGCTTTAATCGAGATAATTCTTTATTCTTAGCATTTCTTGGGCCATTGGAACAAATTCGCCGTACATGTTTTATGCTGCCGATCTCTTTAACTCATTTCAGGTAAAATATGAGTCAAATAAATTCCAAATTCAATCATTCATGTATAAATGATTACATGGTTTAAAATACCGCTGATATTACATGTGAATATAAATGTGATCATACTTTCACAGGGCGTGCTAATCTCAGTCATTCTATTGTGGCGAAAACGTGTTCTCGAAGTCCTGCATCTCAGAAAGCCCTCAATAACAAAAGATGAAACTCTAACAGCACGTCCATTCTTGTCACCCAAAAACGGAAGTGTTAATGCCATGTCAAACGGAGATCATGACACGTCGTTGGTGATAGGTCATGACCAGGACCAATAATACTTTGGCAGGATAAATGTCTCAGAGGAACAAATATGGACAAACGTGCTGGTGTTTTTTTTAGCTAATTGTGTTGTATTCATTGCCAGAATAGTATTTTATTGCTGATTATTTTAAAACTGTTATTATGCATGCAACGCATGATAATTATACCGCTTCATCACCGACTGACAAATTTTAATCATGTTAATGATCTGCTTGCTGCACTCTCATGAATAATATCCTCCTTGGCTTTTGTTGCCATTTTTAGTTCGATCTGAAGAAATGATTTGCGCTTTTTATTTTTGCACAATATGTAATCAGTATTTTATTATTTATTATTATTAACGGTAGCTAATATACATATGCCTATGAAGCGTCTGCAGATTGTGTAACTCTGGTTCTGTTGTCTGTGCTAAATATGTAAAAGATGAAAACACCTTGAAACAAGTGAAACATAAATAAGTAAACTCCGTCCATAAATTAACGGAGATTATACATATATGAATAAGATATAGTTTATGATACGATTGAATATAATACATATAAGAATAATAATTGTTAAAATGTTACGAATTGTTGATATTATTGCTAAAGTACCTTTTTTCGACTGTTATAGAGTAAACTCATGATCAATAAGATTAAATTTTATAAAGTAACAAGGATAATTATAAAATCATTTTTTAGCCATGGAACATAAAATAAGTAATGCTCATCTCTTGAAATATGAAACAGTCACAAAAGGATAATAATTTGTGGAGAGATATTGATCCGGTAGACATAGCATCACCACAGATGAATATATGCATTTACATAAAGATAGCAAGAAACACGAATTAAATTAATTCGAAATAATCGATGATGATATTATTGCAAAGGACCGACATGTCTGAAACTGGAAATAATTCCGTTCGGTTCCACCTTGGTCCCTGTGGCTGCAAAGACCCCATTTCCTCCTCCAAAGCTGCCACCGATTCGACCGGTGGTGACCTTATCTTCCATTCCAGAACCACTTTCAACCGTGGTCACCTTCCCATCTCCATCCATATGGATAGAAGTGGACTGAAACAATGGTGGGTTTCCGTTTCCAGAGCCAAAAGTAGAAGAAAATGCGCCACCGGAGAAAAGCCCATTCTTTCTTGCATTATTTCCAAACCGAGCAAATTCTGAAATACTGGGGGGTTGCTGTCCCTCTTCTTCCGGTTTCAGATTTTGGTCTGGTCTATTTTGCCTAAATTGTTGCTGGAATTGCTGGAACATGTTGATAGGTTGTTGGAGCAGTTTTAATGGGTCAAATCCAGAACTAGAGAACGGTCGATAGGGGTTAAAATTATTTAGGAGCTCATTGTTTCGAAGTCCATCAATATTATTAGCATAGGATGATGGACGTCGGTATGGCAAGTCTCGATATTGGTTTGCATATCGCCCAGTGTTGGGGTTATCGTCAAACAGAAATGCACTGTTGCTCTTCTGCTGATCGTCATTAATACGTTGATTGGTAGAATCCATTCTGCGTCTATACGTGTTAGTTGCAGGCAGAAGCATGAAAGGTTTTATTAGAAAAGTTATGACAGTTATTAAATAAAACTAAAACACTTGGCGCATTATGACAAAAGAGAATAATATCCGCACTTTCTACTTGGCTATAAAATTGATGAAATTGAACGATATCATTAGAAAGCTATTTGAACTTATTGAATATAAATAGTTAGTCCATTAAATAAGTAAAGGTATTAGTTGAAAAGCATCACGGCACAGGGACAAACATGGCTATAGATATGTAAGTATATAGGTTCCGGGACAGTTAGGAAAGGTGGCGTCTCAGCTTGTTTGACGCACTGATAGTGTTCTCAGCAGTGGGGGAGACGCTTGGGACCTTAGAAGGAGATTTCGTGGGAGGTGGCCCCAATGTGATGCGATACACAGTCTGGTTTTTGTGAGAGGCAGAAGAAGCGGAGGGGGTGTTCCCAACAGCGTCTCGGGTGCTGCTCGACGACGGCGAGGAGCCAAAAATGGAGCCAAGCATGTCCAACAAGCCCAAAAACATATCCGTCAGAAAACCTCGGACAGAGTCGAAGCGTTCACTTAGCGTAACTCCGGTCAAAAATGTCTCTGATGTTTCCACATCATTTATTTCCGGATTTACATCGGAAAAAGATTCCAAGGATTTAATGAGTGCTGGAGCCGTTGTTGTGGTGGATGAACGAATTCCAACTTTGAATCTGATTTTAAGAAAAAGCGTTACAAGGGATAAGCTACAGATACAACATATTAAAAGAGATGCTTCTTGTCAAACATATTGCCAGAGAGAAATGCATAGAATAGCAAAGAAGATAAACGATAAATAATGGTAGCATGAAAACTAGAAAACTTAGCAATATTTGTATATTTGAGCTGCAAGAATAATTTGTAACCAGACTTGTCATTTAAAGTGAGAAAGTCTCAAAATGCAATTGTCATACTATTTCAAGTAGTTTTGCCATAAATCATAAATATGCGTGTTTCTTGTAGTGGTCTAAATAGTCTAATCTTACGCATTTTGAAATTCTGGTGGATTTCGTCCTTACCTTCCGTTTCCATTTGTAACGGCATCAAACAATTGTCGAGTGGACAGTGCCAAATTTCCAAGCTGGAATCCACAAGTCAATCCTGAGCACCCTGCTCCAACTCTTTCTCCATCTGAAAGTATTAATTGAATTGGACCAGTTCAAATAATTGCTCTATTTATTTCAAATGGGGAGGGGTGACAACGTATCCAATGCGATACATAATAAATTCATTACCAAAATTGCACTCGAAATATATAAACTCATGCTGGCGTGACATTAGCTCCCAGGAAGGATGCGTCTAATTTGACATGTTATTTTCTGCTTTCATGCATTGCTTGCACTGAACTGCCTGAGATATTTGACTCAATTTATTAGATTGGTGCATGCAGTAATAACCATAACTCACTCACTTATTTACTTTGTGCAACTAGTTTCTATTAAAACGACTAGGTTTCACATTCAGCACAACATGCATTAATTGTTGAACGTATGTGGCATATACTGTCGTATAGTAAAAGTCGTAATGAAATCCGCCAACCTGGTGCCAATCAATAATATCGCATTAAACTTGGATTGCAACTAGAAAGCAAAAAAGTAAACATATGTCAAGTTGGTTGTAAAAGTAGTAGTAAGAAAGAAGTGCAATGTGGCACAAACTTCTCCCATTGTTCCTTCTTCGTGAGATGAGGATAAAGATAATGACATTTATTGCCATTTCCAAATGTCAAAGTCACGGTCTCACATTCAGAGTTACACAAAAGACACAAGACCCAATTACGAGACAAACAATTACTTTAAATTATTTTATTATATTTATGTGAAGAGCTTTTGCGCAGTAAATGCTTGCATTCAGGTGGTTTCGTGTAATACAAATAATTATTAGCTCAAAAACCATACTCTTGAATTACGACAAGTTTGTCTTCCGCGTGGCAAATAATTTTCGTTTTGTTCACATAAAAGTGCCAGAGAAATAATAATTTAGCTCGTGTCAATTTCAAGTGTCACAAAATTGACATGAATTTTACATGAAAGTTGAAAGCGTACCCTCCTCATACATATATTCACCACTTCATATTTATGTATGTATGTATGCACCTATAGGCATTCACAACTATGTTTGTATGTAACACCCACAGCAAGATGCTGTTCTAATAATGCAGTTTTTTTTACTATGATGATGATAAGCATTTCCATCCATACGTCCGTTAAACAGCATCACAAAATTACTTATTGTTGGTGTTTTACTATCACATATGTGCATCTCTTTTTAGTGTAAACTACTAAAAGCCGGAAAAGCAGGTTTTAATTTAGATTTGGTGTCGCAGATCGTGTTTAGTGCTGTCATTTTTTAACATTGAATTTTTTTGTAGTGCATGCGATTATTTCCAAATAAGTAAAACTAACCCCTTTGTCCAAGATTTAGACCAGCAAATGCTCCGAATGGAAGATACGGGTTGTTTCTGGGGTCGGATTGAAAGTTTCCAATACCGGCAGATCTTCCAAGTCCTGAAACAAATAAATAACTACAGTCTTGACATCCGCTTCTCGACGTAATTACATATATGCAAATGCGCGTAGTTAATTAGTGCATCTCATTATAAATCATCAAGAAAACGGATCAAGCTATCTGCTCTTGCATGTATTATATCTGCAAGGTATCTGCTACAATAATTGGGCAACGGCTTTACTCCTTCGTTGTTTTAATTACAAACCATAACATTGAACTACAGTTAAATTACTTAATATTGTTTTTGCTAAACTTCAAACCAACAATGGGGCGAAACGAATGACGAAATGAAACCAGAGACGCGTGTCCCTACCACAATATCTACTTGAGCAAGGCCTCGTTATCTACATGTATGAATATCTATGCTTATTTACTTGCAGTCCGAACAACTGCATTCATGATGATGAAATTAAACCCCTGAGATTAATTAACAGCAGGATTTGGTGATGCGCCAATTCACATCGCATCGTTCACATGAAATGAACTACAAATGAAACCGTTGATCTACTATTACCTCCGCGTTGCAGTTCAGATGCACATTTTGAAACAATAATAATAATTACTGTTTTTCTGGCGTCGAGATGCATCAGCCTTTTTTGTCTGATAATGGTTCGTGCGTGTGCCACCTTAATCAACAATCAACTATAAATTCACGTCATTCTGCGAAGAATAAGGTTCCCCTGTAAGCAAGTAGTTTGGTATGGCATTATTCTTGTAGGATGCATTTAACAAGGCTTGAAAGTGACATACAGAAGAATCAGATCGAGTTTAAAACGGTAAAATTTTATGGTCTTTTTCTTCCCGAGATCATCATCTTGTAAATAAGTGAGGTATGTTTTGTATGGCAAGAGAGATACTCCACCACTTGAGAAAAGGTTAATAAGACGGTTAACTATCTCGGTTAGAAGACGATATTGTTTGCCATCCATCCATCCATCCATCAATTTAGAAATATTCTTCTTGCCACGACCTTAAATTTTACCACAACCACGCTACATGGCTATGCGCCGGTGTGTACATACGTATGTACCTTATGAATGCACAACCTGAGATTAGACTGAGATTTGTAATATGAACTATAATATTATTAGAATGAGTTTTTCTTGTCTGGGATGTGGTAAATAATTTCTCCGAGTGCAAGATTAAGGGTTGCAACGCTGCGACTACTACTCTGCGCTCAATTCTTCAATTGATAATTGATGATGAGTTGAGTAGAATAATGCATTAAAAGCAGCAACCGAGATGACCATTTTCAAAAGTGGGTGGTGGCACATGTCAGAGCATAACCCTTTTCAATTTAAAAAATTAAACGAAGCAACCAGCAAAACCCACATCCCTCCAAAGTCGACTACGGACTACTGCTGAATATGGTGCCATGTTATCATCAGATTTGCAATGACTCTGTATAACCTCTAAACTGGGAGAAGGGCATTAAATAAGCAACACAGCTATAAAATGAAAAAAGATTCAATTTTATGCCGAGTCGCCCTTCATATTATTTCTCCTCGGCTCAGTGGTGGATTTTGGTTGGTTGGTTGGTTATTATACGAAGAAGAAGACGACGACAACGAAGAAGACGAAGAAGACGAAGAAGAAGAGAGAAATCAAGTTTTCGAATCCAACTCCTTCCGTCCCAGTATAAAAGCCGGTGAAATAAACATGAAATCTCATTCCCATTTTTATCTGGCTCAGGTCAACTGAGCCTCCGTATTTTGTGTCTTTTTAAAAAAGTAGATATTTCTAATCTCCATCCGCATTGCGGTTCGGGGATTTCTTTTATAATTTTGTAGTACTCAACTAAGTCAAATATCTACACTTTACTAAAAATGAAGCAAATATCTGCTATCCTGGTTCTTGTAGCAGTCGCTGCAGTCTCTGCTTTCCCCACCGAATCGAAAAATCCTCAGCCTCATCAAGGTCGAAATGACCTGGAGAGCCAAGAGCCCGTTAAGATTGTTCCAGTGGTTGTGTTGACGGAAAATGGTAAGCACTTCAGGACTGTTTAATTCGTTGGACTCTCTCTCCTTTCAATGAACTATGTGCCATTAACAATGATGTATTTATTCATGTAGAACCAGTTCAAGTGATCCGACAACGACGACAATATGGTCGTCCTCCACCTGGACGTCGACCACCTCGTCCATCCCACAGCTCTCAGTCTGGCCCACCACCCCAAGCTCAGAGCGCCCAAGGGGGTGACTACTATGGAGGCGGTGGAGGAGGTTCCCCAGGAAGTTATTTTGGTGGAGGAGGTGGTAGCCCATCTTCATCGGGTGGTGGCAGCGGAGGTGAATATTTTGGCGGATCCCAAGGCGCTCCACAGGAATCGAGCTATCAAATTACTGCCGGAGGACCTCCCGGTCAATATGATCAGGGAGGAAGCAGCTTTGGTGCGGGTGGAGGAGGAGGTGGGTTTGGAGGACCAGAGTCATACCCCGGAAGTAGTGGCAGCGGGAGCAGCGGATACTATCAGCAGTCAAGCCCTGGAGGTGGTGGGGGTCAGTATGGCGGAGGCAGTGGGGGCAGCTCCTACGGGGGTGGACCAGGCGGATTTTTCGCCGGGGGAGGAGGCAGTCAGTCCTCATCCCCATCTCACAGTGGATCTCCTTACGCGCGTCAACGCTAATATTTTAGAACCAAGTTCCTAACTTTATTACACCCATCTAATTTTATACTCCACTGTTGACTGTCATTGATGACTGATGTGCTCCACACAAATTTGTTTCCGTTGCTTTCATTCAACAAGTAAAATCGGAGCTGTTTCGTAATTCTTGATTCTCAAAATAATAAATCCATTTACGTGTTTTGTTAGTTTGTTATTCTATCTATACGTTGGGACTCTTGAAGCATGATTATTGGCACAACCATAAACTAAAACCATTACAATTGTGATTATGAATTTTACTCTATTTTAGCATGCAAACTAAAAAATCTATTCATGCAAGTACCTCCAATTCCTGCTGCTGCGCCTGCTCCGAAATTATTTGCAGGGAAATCGTTTGCAGGGGTTTCATCACCGGAGGCCCTGCGTTTCCCTTTATGGAGAGAATTTATAAAAATTTATTACAAAAACTTTCCAAATAGAGGGTCGAGTACGTAAATTATGCGTCTGTGGGCTTACTGTGAAAAGGAGATGCGAAACACACCGCAACAAATCCAATGACACAAACCAATAATCCTGATTTCTGCATCGTTTACTTTGGGGTGGTACTTATTTAGTTAATTCACTTGAGAAAATACAAATAATGCAGGAGGAAGAAACTGTACCAACTGCAGGATAAATGGTTAAGCTTAAAATGAATCAGTGACTTAAATGGATACTAGTTTTGTATTTGCAGTCGCGACCAAAGTTCGCTGTTTAAGATTATGTGATAAAAACGAGCAAAAAGTTGGATGTGTTTGGAATTGTTGAGAGTACCTGGAGATGTTGCAAACTTGTAAAAGAAGGATTCGCATGACTCGTCACATATGTAACATTCTTCCCCATGCTTATAAAATACCCCATTTTTGCACCCCATTTTGCATTTTTAGGGAAATCCAGAGGGCAAACAATGACAGTAAACATACATAATTCTTAAAAACATATACTACATGTGCATATATATGTATGTATATGCATTCTTTATTTCATTACCATGCATTTTATTTGTTATATGCAATGGGTTGATGTATTGTCTCATAGTACATGTACAACGCCTACGCCCATTACGTATGGAGTAATTTCATACGATTTGGTCAGCTAACTCGCATGTTTGTATGTATCATATACTGAGATAAACTGCAGATTCATCAATTCAAGTTGCACATCTCATCAAACCGTGTTTGCAAAATATAATAATAATGATTTTGATAGCATCCTAATTACATTAATTTATTTTTCAGAAATTGAACGTCCAAAAAAATGAGACGATACCGGCAAGGCCAAATAATCTAACCTGGTAGTAATCTGGTGACCACAGCGCTAATATCTGACCTTCATTTTGTGGCAGTCTACAATGTAATATAGTCGTTGAAAGCTGCTCAATTTTGTCACTCTGTTTCGGATTGACTGTGAAACCTTAAATATGTGCATATGAATTAAATTGAGTTTCCATTGGCATGTAAATTCTGCGTTACATCTCTATGCTGTTATCAACAGCCCTCATTTTTATATATTAATTGAGGATGATGTAACCGGCTAAAACTCAGCCAACCTTTAATTAATTATTTTAACGCGCATGTATTCAGGATTCATTCGCTTGCATGTGCACATATCATATTGTTAACTTGTTACACTTTGAGAAGTTTGCAATCTCATGTCAGATGAAAGCTATAGGATCACATATACATACTTTATGTACATTATAAATGCCATATATATAATGCATGTTAAATTTAATCTCTAATAAACCATTTAAATACACAGATATAAGTAATAAAAGAAAAAAAGGTTACGTGAACTTGAAAATTTTAACTTCAGTGAAACTTTAAATTTTGACCTTTAGCCACGCCTCAAGGAAAAGTCATTCACAATGTCCTGAAAGATTCTAGGGCTATACGTTACCTCATATACAAATGTTGAAGAATTAAAAAATCTGCCCGAGTCAGTCATTTTTCTTACTCAATTTCGAAGACCAACGACGGTTACCCCTTTTGAGACCCCATGACCAATATATCACAAATATTGCTTCGTTGTCGTGCATCAGTTTTCCGCATGACGCATGACAATTCCATAAGCCACGGTTAAAAATAAATTGTCTGACATTTAGATAAAACCTGCGAACAAAAATTCACATATTATAATATAGCTCCCAATATTTAACAAAAAATTTAACGTTACGTTCTCAGACTTTCATGCGTACATACACATGTATTTATGTATGTATAACTGAACATCTTACATGTTTGCTGAACCACATCTTTTTCACGTGCAATTCTTACCTAAGAAAACACTTTTTATAATGTCTTTTGATTGTGTGATTATAAATTCGATGAAATACAGCCCAGTACACATTTGTGTACAGCGATGATACAAATGGTGTTCAGTGGACACCACTGAACACAAAGCTAAGCACACTATTGCAAAAAGTCTTTATACTTTTAGATTGACTCATGTGCCAAAGTCCATTTTTGTGTGTGTAATAGTCCAGCAGCACCAGAGGAACAAAAAGTCTTCACAATTCTGATCCTAAGCCTTTGTTCGAAAAATAAATAACACCAAGTATTGAATTAATCTCTAATTTCAATCTGCATCATGCTTAGAAAAACTTCATCGCTGGATTTCTCAGAATCCTGTCTGAACTTGGGTTCTAATCCTAAGGTTCTAGTCCTAAGTGGTATGAGTTTTAAACACTATAAACTCGTGAAAATCAGAGTTCAGTCAATATTTCATTGGTTATGGCTTTCACTTTCGGACAAGTGATATTTGTTGGAATTTGCTACTCGAGTCAACATCAGAATACACAACACAGAGCAAGTGTAGAGTCAGTTTTATCTATGTACTTATGAACAGACTCATGGCGTCATTGCGAGTGGCCAGAATAGAATGTTGACTTTCAGGAAGTCACGATTCGTTAATTCCGAATAGGGAGTCCTCTCATCAGGTTCATCATAATAATCACAAGTTGGTGTTACCAATTCATGCGAATTCATGATCATCATTTGCACAATCCCTCAAAACGGCCCGCTGCTCGTCCATTTCCATTCCGTTGGTTTGTTTTTGATCTTGTGTGATAATTCCAATTTCAGAGGAACCATTATAAATGATGACTCTTGATAGAGCAAACCCATTTCTGCTGACCACGGCAGTCTTACTGTAAATAAAGCAATTTGTACCTAGTGGACTTATGCTAGCTGTAAGTAGCTCTTAACGGCAAAACTACTGGAGATGATCAAGATCTGATAAGCGCATTGGATTCCCCGTGCGATTTTACGTAAATACCACATGTCCGTTTTTAATTACTTGCAAAGCACATCAGCTGGGAACATCTTGAAAGGACGCGGCCGGCGATAATTTTTGACAAAAAAATGCGAAGAAAAATAGTGAATATGAAAAGTGTGATAGGAATCGAACGTGGACTTTAATTTAGTCTAACGCACTATAAAAACGTTCATGGGGACAGTATATACTAAAAACAGTCGAAGAACGATTTTTTGAAAACCTCCAAGGACCACACCCATTGTGAAGGCGCTGAAGGCTATAATCCGAAAAAATTCTCGAAATTCCAACGGCAAATAGCCTTACAGCTGACATTGTAGATGCACATTATCCAACGAGTGCTCAAACTGATCCTTGGACTTAAGGCTTTGAAACGTAGCACTTACCGCATGCTGATTATCCCTCAAAAGAAAACAGGGTTAAAGAAATGCAAGGCTCTCTTTAAGCGGTACGCTAAAAAAGGAGTAAAGAAAATTCTCGTTCCAGATGAGCAGATTTTCACTGTGAAGGATTTTTTAAACAAACAAAATGACTTCGTCTACGCAAAATAGGTCAAAGATATCCCTCAATATAGAAAGAAGGTCAAACGTTCCCATTATCCATGTTTTGTAATGATTTTTGCAGATGAGAGCTGATTAGGTGTAATTTCTCCTCATTTTGTCGAAACCGGGGGGAACGTGAAAGAATAAAAATCTTTGAAATACGTTTTTGACTCCGAGGTACATCCCATAAATGAATCCAAGCCAATGCAGTCGACTGGACCTCGCTACAGGACTCAGTACCAGTGAATATTGCAAAAAATGAGCGAAGGGTGGCTGAAAACCAAATTCCGAACATTATCTCCGCTTGGGAATTGTCATGCTTCTTGTAGGATTTGAATCTCTGGACTGTGAAAAACGGTCAAAATTAGGGACAAAGGTGTGTTCTAAGGGCCGAATTACTAATGAGCACTTTGGTGAGTTTGAGCGTGAGTGTACCCTTACCTCGGTACTTTTTATATTAATAATGCATACTTAAAGTTGAGCTCAAGTGAGCCCTTAACTTTTCGGTAAAATGGACCCTCTCACTCACGTCCATATTACTAATGGCAACTTTGACGCATTTACTCATATTGAGCGCAGATAAATACTTAAAAATTTAAGGGAGCTCTGGGGTTCACTTAGCACGATATAAAACTCCATTTTGGTTAGAAATTCACATTTTTTTCAAAACAGCAGCACTATTTCGTAATGTCTAACCGTCTTGATCGTTTCGAGCGTCGAATACAGCGTCGACATCGGCTTCAAAACATTTTCCGACCTCGTCTCCGCGACCGTGCGAATCCATTTGAGGTGTACGATGAAGAAGCATTCAAGAGACGGTTTCACTTGGCAAAACGGACTGTATTGTTTGTTTTTGAGCTTGTAAAAACCGATCTTTCTGCTCCAGTCCGTCGTGGTGCCAGCATTCCTCCTTTACACCAGGTCCTTATCGCCTTGAATTTTTACGCTACTGGATCTTTTCAAATCCCTGTCGGAGACAATTTGACGGTTTGCCAGGCCACAGTGTCGAACGTGATTAGGAGGGTGTCTCGAGCGATTGCAAAAATGTCTCGGCGATTTATCCGTTTTCCAACTCATGCAGAAGCCCCACTAGTTCGAGAACAATTTTTCCAGACGGGCGGATTTCCTGGTAAATTAAAAAGAAATTAGTTATTATAAACTTCGTATTATACAAATTATTATGTATGTTATGTATTAGGCGTAGTTGGCGCGATTGACTGCACATTAATTAAAATTAACTCACCTGGAGGGAATGACGCAGAGTTGTACCGCTGCAGGAAGCAGTATTTTGCCCTCAACGTACAAGCAATTTGCGACGCCAATTTATGTTTTACAAACATTGTTGCTCGCTGGTTTGGATCGGCCCATGATGCTCGGATATTCGACAACTCTTTGGTCAAAGAACGAATCATCACTGGTCAATCGCCTGGAATGCTGCTTGGAGACGCTGGTTATGGTTTGGACCACTACCTAATGGTCCCGCTAAGGAACCCGGTCACGCCTGCTCAACGTCGGTACAACAAAGCACAAATAAAACCTACAGTGCAGACTCTATATAGCCCGAGTCAGGGACAGAGTCCCTGACTCGTTAAGTCAGGCTCCGCTTCTAAATTTTCAGTTAGGAACTAATTTTCTAAATCCAGAAGTGGTTATTGGCCTCCATGGCAAATTTCGGATGAAAATAACAAGTTTTAACGGTATAGGTCAGCCTCCAGGGTCACTCTGGTTGCAATTTACTCACTTTTAACTTCATATTATTTAATACGAAGCCTTTAACTATCACCGTGCCGGAGTTCATCTTTTAAAACAATTTCTAAAAATCGGTATGGGTCATCCCATAGGGTCGCTCCAGATATGAATTTTACCAATTTCATGTCATATTCTTCTATTAAGACCCATTAGCAACCTCTCTACCAAATTTCGGCTTGTTATGACGATTTTGAAAAATCCGTATGGGTCACCCCCTAGGGTCCCTCAAGATCAAAATTTTTCCAACTTGAAGTCATTTGTATCTATTAGGAGCCATTAGCAACCTCTGTACCCAATTTCAGCCTTCTACGACAATTTTGAAATTTTGGTGCATAATTTCCACCCACCTAGATGATCCCCACTGGTCAACCACTTGACCGATTTCGCCCATCTACGAACTCGTTTCCTAACTTTGTCCAATAAGCATATGGTAAAAATTTCAAGTCAATCGGTTCAGCCGTTTTGGCTCTATCGTGCCGGACAGACGGACGGACGGACGGACGGACATGACGGTTCCATAAGCCCTGACTCGGGCTAAAAACCAGAAATACAGTAGAAAGGGCCTTAGGTGTGTGGAAACGTCGTTTCCCATGCCTGAATCACTTACGGTAAAAGCTGCAAACATCAATGACTGTCATTGTAGCAGTTGCGGTATTGCATAATATTTGAAGATTTAAAATAAAATATATATTTAATTATGCATGCATTAATTCTTAATAATATAATCTACATCAAACTATTATAAAGGAAACGCTTAGATTTATTTGAAGCTGACAGGACAGATCCAACAGAAATGATAGAACAAGAACCCAGTACAAACTCTACAATACGAGGACGTGCCAAGCAGAGCGAAATTATACAAACACATTTTACGAATTAGAAGTATAAAATAATCATTAGCAATTTAGCAAAAAATAAGGATTCTTTTAAGCTATTTCAATTTCGTTATCAGGAGCTGTGATAACAAAATGCTGGACTGGATTGGTTGCTGCAATTTGGAGGTCCAATAGCTTCAATTTTTTATGTGATTCGAGCTCCATGAGTTCCATTTCCCGTTTTAATTTTTTGATTTTCAGTTCTTCGTACTGTTGCTTTTGTTTTAATATCTGCATATTAATGGTATGTTCTTCCTCTTCCATTTGAATCACAAACGATCGTTTGTCTACAGTGAGAGGTTTGTCTGGTTACAAATAAAAATTAAATAATTTAAATAAATTAAAGAATTTAGTCCACTTGTATTTATGTTACTAAATATTTACGCAAAAACCTAAACTTACTCAGTTTAGTACTTGTTGCACTGTCATTGGAGGAAGTCGACAGTTTTCGCGATGAGGAATCGGGAAACTTTTCTCGGCGATCGGCTGGTTTATCACTTTCGATTTCTAAGCACATCATACATAAATTACATTTATATATTACATATGAATATGCGTATAATTTTACTAACCAATAGAGTCGGAATCAAAGTCGTTCTGAAGTGAAGTCATCTGGGACGGGACGATGGCACAAATGAGCTCGGATTGCTTGCTAAGAACGTGTTCAGCCATTCCTCCTCCTGTTTTCTTTGCACTTCGAACAGCTTTTGCTTTCTATAATGAGATGAAAAACGATTTAGCATGAGTTCTTAAATCATAGATAGTATTGTGTAATTATTAAATAATAACAAACCTCAGTTTTTGCCCGGCTTTTTAGGTTTTCCCAAGCACGTTTCAACTGGGCAGCGGTACGTTTTATGACGTCGGAGGACAAGTTGAAGCTTCCTTCCAAATCGGTCCACGCGGCCTGCTTGTTAATAATTGTCAAAGGGTCTGATCGTTTGCATTCCAATATGTTGCGTTTTGATGACACCAACTCGAGAAGCAATACTTTCTCGGACTCGGTGAATGAGGGCGACTTCTTTTTTACTTCCAACTTCGTGTATTCACCTCCTATTTCCGGCAAACTATCCTCATCGTCACTCATGACGAAATGCTACGACTAGCTTAAACACAATTAGGTAGATATGAGCACGAGTTAATTAAAATTAGTGAAAAATATAGCAGAATCGGAGAAATAAATAAATAATAATCAGCTGCAAAAGCGGCTGAGTGTGGACTGAGTGTGGGCTGAGTGTGGACTGAGTGTGGACTGAGTGTGGGCTGAGTGTGGACTGAGTGTGGGCTGAGTGTGGGCTTTCACCTTACTCAGCTGAGTAAACCCCGACTTTTCATTAGTAATATGAAATTGAGTCTGAGGGTCCTCTCACCTTAGACCTTACTCAAGTAAGGGCGACCCATCACTTAAAACCTAGTGCTCATTAGTAATTCGGCCCTAAGCCTCACAGAAGTCTGAAAGCTTTAAAAAATTCTTTGACCACGAAATGGAACAATTTGTCCAATGATTCCGAGCGTGCTGCAATCGAGGGCTGTAGGCCGCATCTTCAGCTCTGCATTAATGTTGGGGGAGGAAATTTCGGAAACCAAAAATTGTTTTCTACTTCAAAATTAACTGGCTTTCCATTAAAATTTACTAGAAATCTGTAATGCAAAAACTGCCGAAGCTACAGCGCATCATTTCACTTACAGTTACTGAGGGCCACCCTGTAGTATACATCATTTATACATCTTCGCTGGCACCATGGTTGATCGGGTAGCATTGCCGAAGGGCTGTACAAACTGCAAATCACTCCATTTCCTAGAAAAGGTTAAAGCACTGTTTTATCTTGGCATTATTGGTCGTGTACAGAATTCAGGAGTGACGGAAGGTTGTTGAATTCACGGGACTCAATTCTTGATCAGCATCAACATCATGTTCCTCTTCATATCAAAAAATTACGGCATCCAACAGTCTTTTATACCCATATGTACACACATGCTTTTGTAACTACCGTCATTCTCCATTCATACGCAAATATTGGTATCTATTTTAGTATGGTCAAGTTTAAAGAGGTTCGTTCAGGGAAATGCACTTATATTTTCTCACATGTAAGTACCTGTATTAGTGTTGACAAATAGCTTCTTGGAAGGGCATTCACTCAGTGGTTGGTGAGTTCTTTTTAAGGAACTGCATTTCCGAGGTCCAAGTCATTCAAATTTGGGCAAGACCAAGTGTAAGAGTACGCAGTTTTTTAAAATAACAATTGTACCATGAAATCAATTTTGGTCTTTGGAGTTGTGATTTTAGCAGTTGTCACACTGGGAAACGCCGTGCCACTGATCGACTCTAAAGAGGATACTGTCCAGCCCTTTAGCTTAAGTCCTGGAAATGTAAATCCTGACGAATTTTTTGCAAAGGTTTATGGAAACGGAGGTAAGAAGTAGCCAACATTGTATATTAGCCTTTTTTAACGTAACTTTTAAAAAATATTTTCAATTATTTCTACATATTTCTAGCTCCTGCAACCATTGTATCTCCTCCACCGGCTCCACCGTTTACATTCTCTTCAGCTTCATCAAATGATGAAGCTCACGATGATCTCTCGGATGACAGTCATGAAGGTTTGCATACATACTTACGGAATTTAATCTAATGATCTGTTATTTTTAAAGTTAATTATTATTTTTTATTCTTTTTACAGAAATTGTGTTAACCAGAGTTCAAAGATCTCCACAACATCATCACCATCATCATCATGGACATCATGGACACGGTGGCCATTACGGAGGTCATGGGCATTATGGAGGTCACGGACATTATGGAGGTCACGGGCACGGTCATTATGGCCACGGTCACGGTCATCGTTACGGATAATTTCTGAACTATACAATACTTGATTGCACCTGAAATTTTGACTGAATGTATGCGATTTCACAAAATAATGATAATACAAATTGACGTAAAATAATTAATTAAAAACTTATATGCATTCAACAGAATTTTCTTAATGGCATAGTACGAATTTGTACAATGAGTCTGCACAAGAAGCCTAATCATACGTCTCATATACATATTTATTATTTTGCATATCCTTTTTAATTTACATATGTATAAGCACCATCACCAATCCCTAAAGTCAACATTGTTTTAATTAATTAATGTATAGTAACACATCGATGTCGGATTTTCATCATTGACTTGCGGGCACACCAATTTAAGTTGAACAATTTCCGGCAGTTGAGAACTATCTGCTCCAAAGCTTTTGGCAACAATTGAAGCAGGGATGGACGATGTTTGTGTTAACGTGTCTTGCTGGATTTCGGAAGCATCAGTTGCCGTTTTTCGAAGGTTCTCTGCTTCTTGCAGCTGCCCAACATTAATTAAAAATGGAAAAGTTTCCAGCAAATTATACTTCCTCCCAGCAAACGTATCTTCTTCAACCCTTGAGTTTCTGGGCAAACTATTTGGCCAGTTTTCCTCCGAACTTTCTCCACTTTCCAGTCTGTTGTCAAAATCCATCGGTTCGTTTTCATTGGCAGAACGCCAACCACCCCCACCGCCTTTCTTTCCACCTCCTCCTCCACCTCCTTGATTCCAGCCACCTCCACCTCCACCCCCTTGGTTCCAACCACCACCACCTCCACCCCCTTGGTTCCAACCACCACCACCTCCACCCCCTTGGTTCCAGCCACCACCACCACCTCCTGCAAAGTTTAATGATCCTTTAACATTTTGTTTTGACTTGATTTAATGTACCTATAGTCAAATAATATTTTTGTAAAAAAACCTCCACCCCATCCACTTCCTCCCCCTCCTCCGCCTCCCTTCTTCATGGCTTTCTTTTTGGCCTTTGCTTTCTTCTTTTTCGCCTGTGAATATTTTCACAAATTTATTTATACGCTGTGTTGTATATGCATGTCAGATAAGTGCTACATATTAAAAGATTTTTACTTTTGCTTTCGCTTTTGCTGCTTTCTTGTCCTCACATTCTTCCTTCCAGCCTCCACCGCCCCCACTTCCACCACCCCAGCCACCCCCTGGGGGCCCCCAACCTCCCCATCCCATTCCTTGTCCTCCTCCCATCATTGGACCCCACCCACCACCAACAACCATTCCACCACCCCATCCGACTCCTGCTCCTCCCATCATGGGACCCCATCCACCACCCCAGCCAACCGCGCCTCCGCCCAATCCACCACCACCCCACCCAATATTTCCACCCCCTCCTTGACCCCACCCTCCTCCACCTCCCCCTCCCCCTCCTCCTCCTAAAAACAGATTTACTAATTAGTATAATAATTTGATTACACATTTTAAAGAAAAATAGCGAACCTCCGCCACCTTTAACTTTGGAAGAGGTAGCCACGCCAGCGGTGAGATATATTTTGGGTAGAATTCTCTGTAATCAGGTAAAAAGATGTTTCAATAAATGGATGCTAAAAATTGATAATATCTTGAATTACAGCATCTCCTGTGGGAATCACGACCACACTTTTCCCCCCAGACAGGCTACCCCGACCTTTCCGAGAACTCGGGATGAGTGAAGAAGTGTCACCAGTGAGCTTTCGCGAGTCATGCTCAGGAACAGAAGTTGCAATGACATAAAGAGATGTTGTCGTTAATGAAAACGCCTAGAACCAAACCAAACAGAAACATTATATGCACAACTGCACACACAGTGCATAAATCGCGGGATGACTTACGACAAGAAGTTTATAGTTATTCATGGCCTGATGACCAATTTAAAACTAAAATAAAATAATGCGACCAGAAGTGGTTCGAATTTTTGTATAAATTCAATTGTACAACTCTTGGACTGGTGCAATTGGATGCAATTCTCAGGGTTTTATACTCCCAAATTCGGAAGTCATTAGAGGAAGCACATTACTTGCTGTATATCATTATGCCGAAAAAATTATTGCCTAGTCTACATATGAGTAAAAGAATGAAATAACTCATTCTGGGCAAAACTTAAACTTCACGGTTTACCCGAAAATATGGTGGTTTCACAAAAAAATTATCTGCATAAGCGCCCATTCTTATGACATTATTGTGCATAATTTGTCAGAACAAATTGCAAGGATGCTGCGAAGTTGGACACATTAGTGAAAATAATTCGGATGACTTTTGGAATGTTTTAAGTAAGCGTGCTAAGAAAAAGATATGCGCAATATGAATGAATGAGAATTTTACATGTGTGTCTACCCCAAGACAACGACACGGCCAATACATGCATGAACAGCAGAATGAGATTGGCATATGTGACGCATCACCATTCGTTAAGTTATTATGATTTTTTTTGTGTGTAGCAAAACTTGGAAAAAGTGTGTAGGTGCACTTCCGAAAGAGCGAAGAAAACTGACTGAATAACAACTCACGGCAAAGTCAATTAATTTATCTCGCAAGACTATTGTCACTGTCACTCAAAGTTTACAGTTTCGATTTATGTCTGCTTGTTTAAATAAATTGCTACGCTAACGTTAGATTATCATCCATAAATTATCAAGGATCGTGAGTGACTATAAATTGGAAGCAAGACAGACACACCTTTTTGATACACTAATAACGGCGAATAAACCAAGTGAATGTACATTTTAAGCATGTGCTAAATGATTTATAGTATCATAGTTAGCATGCATATGTACTGTTTGAAAATGACGGAAGGAACTCGTGTTTTAAAATTTTGAGAATTCGTTTATTCGTCTTTGCTGAGAAATGCATAAAATTTGGTCAATACGAACTAAGGACGGGGTTCACAATATGTATGCACTACGTACACAGGTACATACACGCATTCAATTAAAAACTTTTGGGTTACTTGCAGGCTCGCAATTTTTTTGTCTGGAGAAGTCATAGCACAGGAAGTTATGTTAATACGTATTTCCACTTTTGTATACAATACATGTGCCGTGTTTATAGCTTGTTTACACATTTTTAATACGAACATTCTGGATTACGCTCATTACCACATCGCTATTGTAGGATAAAACTTGATGACCTTATCCTGACCGTCAGAATCCATCATACTATTACGTGCACATTTTCAGACTCACAAAACCATTCTTCTTCATTTTCCTGCAATTAAGATTGCAGAATATTTCCAACAAAATCATTTCAGCTGCCGTTCTTACCTTCGTTGTCATCTCACGTGGTTCAAATAAAATACTTTTATGATGGGGTTTCCCTAAAAAATACAACTCCACATGCCATGGGCCATTGGTTTTTATATCCTAATTCATAAAACATGACACGTTGTTGACCTGGCCCAACCTTATTTATTTATACATCACTTTCTAGCCCACTAATGTCTATTACTCTGGTTTTGGAATATTCTTGCATCGTCTTGTATGCCTTCTTCATTTTAGGACCACATCAGTAAATCGTCTCATTACGGATATGCTTACAGACACGAAACCTGCTCATGACTTCATCGATAACATGAGTGAGAATGAAATGATGAGCATGTTAAAATAATGATTCACTTACTGCTATTGTTGGTAATAATACAAATTTCTTCGCATGAAGCCGGATCATCTTCATTTCTAATCTGACGCATATATACATGTGTACAATGTACACAATATAATAATCAAGCTATCATATGCCCATGAAATCATCACTAGTTTGACCATGCAAGCAGGGTTGCCGTCCGATCGGATAGCATAGCTGAATAGGATAAAATTATCCATATCCGATCCGACAAATTCACGACTCGAATAAATTTGTGATGATTATCCTATCCGACAGGTATCGGATCGGATAACTAAATTTACCTCAATTTTGATTGAAAAAAATTCAAACTAACGATTCCTTCTAGATTTTAGCATACAATTTAACATTTGTACAGAAAAAAGAATCACTCCAAATGTATAATCCAGCCAGTCTTCTTGGCACATGTATCGACACTTCATTGTATTATTAGCTAATAATTACTTCCATGTCATGCTATCCAACTACGATAGCAAAACCCCGAAATGTCCAAAAATAAAAGATTTTATTTCTCATTTTGTACGAGTACATTTTAGAAATATCGCCGGAAAATCTGCAGACATGTTCATTTTAAGCTCATGACTATGAAATTTTTGCAACTGATGCTAGAAAAAAAATAAACATGAATGAAATGCACTTTGCCACTGGGAAGAAATGCAAAGTATGCTTTAAATAGGATAAATAGTTGAATTTTAAAATATCCATGAAATATAATAAATTGAAAAACTTATCCTATAAAATCTTTATCCGACACTGTTTTTTAATCTTCTATCCAACCGGATAGGATAATGCCGGATATTAACAACGCAACCCTACATGCAAGTTGTCTCTCCTTATAAACTGTTAATATCTGTTTTCTCACAGTTCATTACCAAAGTAGAGTAGTGGAAATCACCACCATCAAGCAGCTCTCTTTTCGTAGTAATAATAAGACGTGAAATTGAGATATCACGAGAGTTCAAGATTTAACTTTACAAAGTCAGAAGAAGCTTTCTTGTTCAAGAGGAGAGGTCAAGACGGACTTCTGCTCAACAAAATATTATTAAAAAATTATTTATCATCACAATGTTTCGGAATATTATCCTCGGTGTGGTTGTGATCCTTGGAGTAGCACTTGCCAGACTCACATTCGCCTTTCCATATCAATATCAACAGAATAAATTGGACCTGGATCGATACTACACTTGGCGAAATACAGATTATGAACGTAAGAACAGTTAAACTGATGTTAATTAGAATTAATTCTAATTATTAATATCACATTTATTAAATATGCATAATATTATATAGTGCTGGCCCTACCTTCGGAAGACCACCAATACTCCGTACGAGTTCCTCCTCCTCCTGGTTTCCGGAATACACGGAGAAAACGGGAAATAAATCACACTTTCCATCTCAGGAGATAATGAGGAACTCGAGAAACTGGAACTGAATAGATTTAAACTTTTACATGAATATCTGTAAAACTATTATAGCACTGAATAGGTTGATAGTTGATACGGTATAAAACGCTTATGTATATACATATTTAATTGTCTCTATGAATGTACGTACATGGTGCATAAATAAATACCAGTACATACTGCATATAGTACATTTTCATATTGATTAGAACCATCACCACTTAATATTTATAATTTTATTCAATCTCAATAATTTCTGCCTGTTTGTTGTTGAATGTATACTTATTAAGTAGTACTTAATACGAATCAGATCTCAAATTGCATTCAAAGCAATATGAGAAAGGTAGGTATGTATGCATTTAGAATAGTAACAATAAAAAGCTGATAGAAAATACATTTTTGTTATATTTCCAATTTTCTGAAATTTTTGACAAACGCAGATTTTTAATATCAATATACTGTAATATGAGTATGAGAAATCAGTAATTTAATAGGAACAAGAATAAAATAAAGGCGTATACACATATACATGTGTGTGTGCATATATGTATTGGTATATACTGTTGGGGAATTATTAATTACTAATCAGTGATTACTACTAGTAATCACCAATTATTATGCACACAGATTTCGCCAATTTCACTTCACATTTGATGTGCACGAGTGAGCTAACCAAGTTTGCTAAGATAATTTTTGAAAACTATTTATATAAATTGATCTTTATAATTCGTTGTATTTCATACACAATTCATTCACGACTTCAAAACACCAATTCAATTCAACCACCAACTTCTAGATAATGCTAAATAGTATTAAACTTGATGCAAAGAACACTGCTAACCATATTTTCGGGAAGGATAACGTCTGCTGCCATATTTGAATATGTATGATTCGAAGTTCTATAAATAATATGTACGGACTTCATAACCGTGGGATTAAAAATTTCGCTTCATTGCTTCTTGGTATAACATATCCATTTGTTGCCAAACTAATTACGTTTCCGAGTTTGACAATTTCTTTACTATGTACAGGAAAAAATAAAGCTGAACTACAATTCAATATTGCTTTATTCTTTGTCTGCGCAACTGTTTCTCTGCTGTTTGTTGTAGCGGAACCATTATTAACAATTAATTTATACGGAATCCTGATGAAAGAATCCAGAAGCAAATAAGTGTATGAAGAAATTAGCAGGTACATAGATACGTCATGAAAGTCGGGAGAATAATAAATTTATCCACGCATACATATATAAGCGTTGGAAAATTTTGCTGCATTAGCACTATCTAACTTGTAATATATACTAGTCCACTAGTTTGTGATAAAAGAGTATATAAAACTGATAACATATAAAAATGAAGTTATTGTCTTTGTATTTTGTGATTTTGGTTTTTTGTTCAATTTTAGAACTTTTACATGCATCCACAATTATGGAAATCCAGACATTTATGGACGACGGTAACTTCACACATTCAATATTTGAATGATTACTTAATATTATATGAAAATTACAATTTTCTAGTCAACGACCACACCCATCGTCGTCTTAAACGATCACCAATTTTGAAGAAACTTTTCAGAGGGCGAAACGGGGGGAATACTAATCAAAACGTATACAATTATCACCAATACCAGTACAATCCACAACCTGGCTACCGAGACCAGCAATACTTTGGTCACCCTCCTCTTAATAACTACTACCCACCCATTCAACAGCAATCTAGCGCAAGTGCCAGCGCCGGGACAATCGGGTCGGGAAATATGCAGGCGTCATTTTCCAGTGCATCAGCATCAGTAGGGTCTTCTTACGTCGGTGGTCGTCTCATGTCTAAATAATTAATTTCAAAACATTCGCGTTTTTCTTTTTGCAAGTATTTTGTAATAATTCTTAATTATTCTAACCTGATTAACCTAATTCTAAATTACTTTAATGCCAAATACTTGTTTTTTACATTTTAGTCCTAATATGCACTGCTTTAAAAATAATTAAAAAAATCATTGCATGTATTCAAATTAATACCTTTGCGACGTGGTAATTCAGCAGGACTCCATATAATTGAACATTTTTACATGAGCTATAATAAATTAGCGGTAGCGAAGTGCTGAAAATACTGCACTGAACATGCTTCAAAATGCGAAAACTTGGAGTTTTTAGCGATTCAACATTTTTTTACCTCGTTTTGCAGGGTTACAGGGTCGTCGTGCCTCTAAATGATGAATGCTTTCTGAAATCCCTGCCCCCAAACTACGTCTTCTAAATCCGTCGTCAAAACAAAAATTTGACATTTTTGGCCTTATAGTTAACGAACTCCCCCTTACTTTTAAAATTAGATGTGGATATCCTGAAGCAGAACTAAAAAAATTGATTCGTTCGAAAGGTATCGTGCTAACGGACAGATAGACAGACACACATATAGGTCGCAATACGTACATAGTTCATTCCGCTATAATTCTCAACATTCTCATAATGTTGAGAATTCAAGCAACTGAAACAGTCGAAGAGCGAGGCTGCTAAACTCTCTCAGTCAGCAGAAGTGAAAGAGAGAACAAACGGCCAAAGCAGCTGAGTTCATATTTGAAAATATTTCTAAAAGAACAGGTCAAAAAAATGAAATAAATTTCAACCAATGTGACCACAATGTCGAAGCCACAAGATATAGTCCTTCGTGCAGGAGCTAAGATAACAAATATAAGGTATAATTAAGCTTAAATTCCATTCATTTTCTTTTGTACTTCTTTCTGAAGTGTATAATCAAGTGGAATAAGTAATCACATACATTTACAATTTTCATTTGAAATTAAATATTTAAATAATTTGAACAGGTGTTAAGTTAACTATTTGCAAACAGACAAAAGTCAACAGCTTGATGCAAGACTGATGAAGACGAACGGGCCGAAGATTCCAATTCCAACTAAAAGTAAAAATGGCTGACTGGTACTGGTCCATGTTTTCAAGTGAATGAATGAAAGTGCTATACGAGCGAGACTATGAGGTGCAATTTCAATTGAATTTGGTATGATCTATAATCTTCGGCATGCGGAAATTTATATTTTATATGTGTAATAACTTTATTGCTTGTGTGTGTCTTCAGCTCAGGAATCTATTACCTTGCAATTCACCTACCATATTGACGATAGGGATTGGAATCATCGACATCATCATCGACCTCATAAATTACTGATTCTATGATTCAAGAATATAACCAACACATCACTATGCGTATCAAAGCTCTATATGCTCTCTTAGTTTAACTTTATGTGCTGGAAACTTGGCAGTCGATTTGGAGTAAACGGCAGCGTATTTATCCAAGTTTACTGAAATGGGAAAGAAAACTGTTAGTATCAAGACCACCACTAAAAGTGGTGGACACTCAACGGTAAAAAAGCCAACCACAACTAAGTTAGCAATTAAAATGAAAAAAATATTACCTCAAAGTAAAGTAAAAGGAAAGACAATCGTTAAAAAGTTGACAGCAACTATCGCAAGCCCCACTAAAAAACTTCAGAAAGCAAAGACGAAAAAACCCAGCGCTTCTGCAAGTACCCCACCAACATTTTCAAAGCCTAAGTCTCATAAGAAGAAGCAACCGCAACAAACTGGAAAATCCTTATCATCAACTTCCATTAAATCGACAAGCACAAACAATAACTCTAGAAGCATTCTTCCCAGCCCTGGGTGTAAAATTAATCCGCATCAGCAATCAGTTTCTTCGAATTCCAGCTTAAGAGGCTCCACTCGAACTAATATTAATGGAAATTTGTCTCATCCTGTTCGCAAAAAACCCAACAGCGACACCAACCCTGCTGGATCTGGGATTTCCAAGCCTACGTCTGACAAGTCCCTGTTAAATGTTCGTCATGATGTCCATATACATGGATTTTCGTGCTTATCTAATACAGTTCAAAAAGCAACTCCACGGGTAATTCTTTAGATATCGTTTTAATAATCACATAATTTGATTACTTATGCATTAGTTTATGCAGAATATAATTTTATACTCTACATAAATTAATGTATACATAAATCATACTATACTAATTGTTTTAATTAAATAAATTGTGTTACTTCTTCTTAGGTCAAAAACTTACTACTCAACGAGTGTGACTTTATTATGGAATGTCGCTTTTGTCGAAATCTGTTTCGATCACTGCCCAACTTCATACAACACAAATTCAGCTTTTGCAAAAATCTGTTTCACCCAGCTGCAGAGAGTGGATGTTCACAATTTATCGGAAATTCTAGCAAACCTTCAAGGGATATTGATTTACAGTATTACTTTGTGCCCTCGCCTGCAACGACAAAAATAATGCCAAGTTCTCCAAACGAAAAAACATTAACCAACGGGTCAAGTGCTACTGTTGAGTGTAGTAATAATATGACGATGGAATATAATACCACTTCATCTTCTGTAGCAGCAGCAGGACATGATGATAATGAGGCTACGTCTGTTCAAATTGGAGACACAGAAACAAGGTCTGCTGCGTCTTTGTATAAAAATATTGAACAATTGAACGAGGAACGCGAGACAGGTGGCAATGGTGAATTCGGGGCCGA